>NW_026902472.1:0-638101 GCF_027409185.1 Cynocephalus volans | reverse complement strand
ACTCCCCGGAGGTTGAGCTTTCAGAAGCTAGTTTAACTCTAAGGGAGGAAGCAGCAGAATGTGCCTCTCACATCTAGCCTGTAGGAATTCAGGTTGGCAAGTTCTATGGGGAAGCCCATTGCTGCCTATGGTGGAAACGGCATGGGAGATTTCAGTTTCAAAATCTCTGTGAAAAAGCGTCAGAGAAGCTTCTCCGTTTAGAATCCAGCATATCTCACTGAACCGAAGAAGTGGTAGTTAGAAGGGAGTTAGAGCTGCAAGCAGTTTGGTTTGGGAAATTAGACGCGAAATGAAACTGCAAATGCCTTCCAACAGGCTTGGAAAAGTGTGTTCTATATCTCTGCCAAACAAACTCCCCGGAGGTTGAGCTTTCAGAAGCTAGTTTAACTCTAAGGGAGGAAGCAGCAGAATGTGCCTCTCACATCTAGCCTGTAGGAATTCAGGTTGGCAAGTTCTATGGGGAAGCCCATTGCTGCCTATGGTGGAAACGGCATGGGAGATTTCAGTTTCAAAATCTCTGTGAAAAAGCGTCAGAGAAGCTTCTCCGTTTAGAATCCAGCATATCTCACTGAACCGAAGAAGTGGTAGTTAGAAGGGAGTTAGAGGTGCAAGCAGTTTGGTTTGGGAAATTAGACGCGAAATGAAACTGCAAATGCCTTCCAACAGGCTTGGAAAAGTGTGTTCTATATCTCTGCCAAACAAACTCCCCGGAGGTTGAGCTTTCAGAAGCAAGTTTAACTCTAAGGGAGGAAGCAGCAGAATGTGCCTCTCACATCTAGCCTGTAGGAATTCAGGTTGGCAAGTTCTATGGGGAAGCCCATTGCTGCCTATGGTGGAAACGGCATGGGAGATTTCAGTTTCAAAATCTCTGTGAAAAAGCGTCAGAGAAGCTTCTCCGTTTAGAATCCAGCATATCTCACTGAACCGAAGAAGTGGTAGTTAGAAGGGAGTTAGAGCTGCAAGCAGTTTGGTTTGGGAAATTAGACGCGAAATGAAACTGCAAATGCCTTCCAACAGGCTTGGAAAAGTGTGTTCTATATCTCTACCAAACAAACTCCCCGGAGGTTGAGCTTTCAGAAGCTAGTTTAACTCTAAGGGAGGAAGCAGCAGAATGTGCCTCTCACATCTAGCCTGTAGGAATTCAGGTTGGCAAGTTCTATGGGGAAGCCCATTGGCGCCTTCGTTGGAAACGGGTTTGGAAATTTCAGTTTCAAAATCTCTGTGAAAAAGCGTCAGAGAAGCTTCTCCGTTTAGAATCCAGCATATCTCACTGAACCGAAGAAGTGGTAGTTAGAAGGGAGTTAGAGCTGCAAGCAGTTTGGTTTGGGAAATTAGACGCGAAATGAAACTGCAAATGCCTTCCAACAGGCTTGGAAAAGTGTGTTCTATATCTCTGCCAAACAAACTCCCCGGAGGTTGAGCTTTCAGAAGCAAGTTTAACTGTTAGGGAGGAAGCAGCAGAATGTGCCTCTCACATCTAGCCTTTAGGAATTCAGGTTGGCAAGTTCTATGGGGAAGCCCATTGCGGCCTATGGTAGAAACGGCATGGGAGATTTCAGTTTCAAAATCTCTGTGAAAAAGCGTCAGAGAAGCTTCTCCGTTTAGAATCCAGCATATCTCACTGAACCGAAGAAGTGGTAGTTAGAAGGGAGTTAGAGCTGCAAGCAGTTTGGTTTGGGAAATTAGATGCGAAATGACACTGCAAAGGCCTTCCAACAGGCTTGGAAAAGTGTGTTCTATATCTGTGCCAAACAGAGTCCTCGGAGGTTGAGTTTTCAGAAGCAAGCTTAACTGTTAGGGAGGAAGCAGCAGAATGTGCCTCTCACATCTAGCCTGTAGGAATTCAGGTTGGCAAGTTCTATGGGGAAGCCCATTGCTGCCTATGGTGGAAACGGCATGGGAGATTTCAGTTTCAAAATCTCTGTGAAAAAGCGTCAGAGAAGCTTCTCCGTTTAGAATCCAGCATATCTCACTGAACCGAAGAAGTGGTAGTTAGAAGGGAGTTAGAGCTGCAAGCAGTTTGGTTTGGGAAATTAGACGCGAAATGAAACTGCAAATGCCTTCCAACAGGCTTGGAAAAGTGTGTTCTATATCTCTGCCAAACAAACTCCCCGGAGGTTGAGCTTTCAGAAGCTAGTTTAACTCTAAGGGAGGAAGCAGCAGAATGTGCCTCTCACATCTAGCCTGTAGGAATTCAGGTTGGCAAGTTCTATGGGGAAGCCCATTGGCGCCTTCGTTGGAAACGGGTTTGGAAATTTCAGTTTCAAAATCTCTGTGAAAAAGCGTCAGAGAAGCTTCTCCGTTTAGAATCCAGCATATCTCACTGAACCGAAGAAGTGGTAGTTAGAAGGGAGTTAGAGCTGCAAGCAGTTTGGTTTGGGAAATTAGACGCGAAATGAAACTGCAAATGCCTTCCAACAGGCTTGGAAAAGTGTGTTCTATATCTCTGCCAAACAAACTCCCCGGAGGTTGAGCTTTCAGAAGCAAGTTTAACTCTAAGGGAGGAAGCAGCAGAATGTGCCTCTCACATCTAGCCTGTAGGAATTCAGGTTGGCAAGTTCTATGGGGAAGCCCATTGCGGCCTATGGTGGAAACGGCATGGGAGATTTCAGTTTCAAAATCTCTGTGAAAAAGCGTCAGAGAAGCTTCTCCGTTTAGAATCCAGCATATCTCACTGAACCGAAGAAGTGGTAGTTAGAAGGGAGTTAGAGCTGCAAGCAGTTTGGTTTGGGAAATTAGACGCGAAATGAAACTGCAAATGCCTTCCAACAGGCTTGGAAAATTGTGTTCTATATCTCTGCCAAACAGACTCGCTGGAGGTTGAGCTTTCAGAAGCTAGTTGAACTCTAAGGGAGGAAGCAGCAGAATGTGCCTCTCACATCTAGCCTGTAGGAATTCAGGTTGGCAAGTTCTATGGGGAAGCCCATTGCTGCCTATGGTGGAAACAGCATGGGAGATTTCAGTTTCAAAATCTCTGTGAAAAAGCGTCAGAGAAGCTTCTCCGTTTAGAATCCAGCATATCTCACTGAACCGAAGAAGTGGTAGTTAGAAGGGAGTTAGAGCTGCAAGCAGTTTGGTTTGGGAAATTAGACGCGAAATGAAACTGCAAATGCCTTCCAACAGGCTTGGAAAAGTGTGTTCTATATCTCTGCCAAACAAACTCCCCGGAGGTTGAGCTTTCAGAAGCAAGTTTAACTGTTAGGGAGGAAGCAGCAGAATGTGCCTCTCACATCTAGCCTTTAGGAATTCAGGTTGGCAAGTTCTATGGGGAAGCCCATTGCGGCCTATGGTGGAAACGGCATGGGAGATTTCAGTTTCAAAATCTCTGTGAAAAAGCGTCAGAGAAGCTTCTCCGTTTAGAATCCAGCATATCTCACTGAACCGAAGAAGTGGTAGTTAGAAGGGAGTTAGAGCTGCAAGCAGTTTGGTTTGGGAAATTAGATGCGAAATGACACTGCAAAGGCCTTCCAACAGGCTTGGAAAAGTGTGCTCTATATCTCTGCCAAACAAACTCCCCGGAGGTTGAGCTTTCAGAAGCAAGTTTAACTGTTAGGGAGGAAGCAGCAGAATGTGCCTCTCACATCTAGCCTGTAGGAATTCAGGTTGGCAAGTTCTATGGGGAAGCCCATTGCTGCCTATGGTGGAAACAGCATGGGAGATTTCAGTTTCAAAATCTCTGTGAAAAAGCGTCAGAGAAGCTTCTCCGTTTAGAATCCAGCATATCTCACTGAACCGAAGAAGTGGTAGTTAGAAGGCAGTTAGAGCTGCAAGCAGTTTGGTTTGGGAAATTAGACGCGAAATGAAACTGCAAATGCCTTCCAACAGGCTTGGAAAAGTGTGTTCTATATCTCTGCCAAACAAACTCCCCGGAGGTTGAGCTTTCAGAAGCTAGTTTAACTCTAAGGGAGGAAGCAGCAGAATGTGCCTCTCACATCTAGCCTGTAGGAATTCAGGTTGGCAAGTTCTATGGGGAAGCCCATTGCTGCCTATGGTGGAAACGGCATGGGAGATTTCAGTTTCAAAATCTCTGTGAAAAAGCGTCAGAGAAGCTTCTCCGTTTAGAATCCAGCATATCTCACTGAACCGAAGAAGTGGTAGTTAGAAGGGAGTTAGAGCTGCAAGCAGTTTGGTTTGGGAAATTAGACGCGAAATGAAACTGCAAATGCCTTCCAACAGGCTTGGAAAAGTGTGTTCTATATCTCTGCCAAACAAACTCCCCGGAGGTTGAGCTTTCAGAAGCAAGTTTAACTCTAAGGGAGGAAGCAGCAGAATGTGCCTCTCACATCTAGCCTGTAGGAATTCAGGTTGGCAAGTTCTATGGGGAAGCCCATTGCTGCCTATGGTGGAAACGGCATGGGAGATTTCAGTTTCAAAATCTCTGTGAAAAAGCGTCAGAGAAGCTTCTCCGTTTAGAATCCAGCATATCTCACTGAACCGAAGAAGTGGTAGTTAGAAGGGAGTTAGAGCTGCAAGCAGTTTGGTTTGGGAAATTAGACGCGAAATGAAACTGCAAATGCCTTCCAACAGGCTTGGAAAAGTGTGTTCTATATCTCTACCAAACAAACTCCCCGGAGGTTGAGCTTTCAGAAGCTAGTTTAACTCTAAGGGAGGAAGCAGCAGAATGTGCCTCTCACATCTAGCCTGTAGGAATTCAGGTTGGCAAGTTCTATGGGGAAGCCCATTGGCGCCTTCGTTGGAAACGGGTTTGGAAATTTCAGTTTCAAAATCTCTGTGAAAAAGCGTCAGAGAAGCTTCTCCGTTTAGAATCCAGCATATCTCACTGAACCGAAGAAGTGGTAGTTAGAAGGGAGTTAGAGCTGCAAGCAGTTTGGTTTGGGAAATTAGACGCGAAATGAAACTGCAAATGCCTTCCAACAGGCTTGGAAAAGTGTGTTCTATATCTCTGCCAAACAAACTCCCCGGAGGTTGAGCTTTCAGAAGCAAGTTTAACTGTTAGGGAGGAAGCAGCAGAATGTGCCTCTCACATCTAGCCTTTAGGAATTCAGGTTGGCAAGTTCTATGGGGAAGCCCATTGCTGCCTATGGTGGAAACGGCATGGGAGATTTCAGTTTCAAAATCTCTGTGAAAAAGCGTCAGAGAAGCTTCTCCGTTTAGAATCCAGCATATCTCACTGAACCGAAGAAGTGGTAGTTAGAAGGGAGTTAGAGCTGCAAGCAGTTTGGTTTGGGAAATTAGATGCGAAATGACCCTGCAAAGGCCTTCCAACAGGCTTGGAAAAGTGTGTTCTATATCTGTGCCAAACAGAGTCCCCGGAGGTTGAGTTTTCAGAAGCAAGCTTAACTGTTAGGGAGGAAGCAGCAGAATGTGCCTCTCACATCTAGCCTGTAGGAATTCAGGTTGGCAAGTTCTATGGGGAAGCCCATTGCTGCCTATGGTGGAAACAGCATGGGAGATTTCAGTTTCAAAATCTCTGTGAAAAAGCGTCAGAGAAGCTTCTCCGTTTAGAATCCAGCATATCTCACTGAACCGAAGAAGTGGTAGTTAGAAGGCAGTTAGAGCTGCAAGCAGTTTGGTTTGGGAAATTAGACGCGAAATGAAACTGCAAATGCCTTCCAACAGGCTTGGAAAAATGTGTTCTATATCTCTGCCAAACAGACTCCCCGGAGGTTGAGCTTTCAGAAGCTAGTTTAACTCTGAGGGAGGAAGCAGCAGAATGTGCCTCTCACATCTAGCCTGTAGGAATTCAGGTTGGCAAGTTCTATGGGGAAGCCCATTGCTGCCTATGGTGGAAACGGCATGGGAGATTTCAGTTTCAAAATCTCTGTGAAAAAGCGTCAGAGAAGCTTCTCCGTTTAGAATCCAGCATATCTCACTGAACCGAAGAAGTGGTAGTTAGAAGGCAGTTAGAGCTGCAAGCAAATTGGTTTGGGAAATTAGACGCGAAATGAAACTGCAAATGCCTTCCAACAGGCTTGGAAAAGTGTGTTCTATATCTCTGCCAAACAGACTCCCCGGAGGTTGAGCTTTCAGAAGCAAGTTTAACTCTAAGGGAGGAAGCAGCAGAATGTGCCTCTCACATCTAGCCTGTAGGAATTCAGGTTGGCAAGTTCTATGGGGAAGCCCATTGCTGCCTATGGTGGAAACAGCATGGGAGATTTCAGTTTCAAAATCTCTGTGAAAAAGCGTCAGAGAAGCTTCTCCGTTTAGAATCCAGCATATCTCACTGAACCGAAGAAGTGGTAGTTAGAAGGCAGTTAGAGCTGCAAGCAGTTTGGTTTGGGAAATTAGACGCGAAATGAAACTGCAAATGCCTTCCAACAGGCTTGGAAAAGTGTGTTCTATATCTCTGCCAAACAAACTCCCCGGAGGTTGAGCTTTCAGAAGCTAGTTTAACTCTAAGGGAGGAAGCAGCAGAATGTGCCTCTCACATCTAGCCTGTAGGAATTCAGGTTGGCAAGTTCTATGGGGAAGCCCATTGCTGCCTATGGTGGAAACGGCATGGGAGATTTCAGTTTCAAAATCTCTGTGAAAAAGCGTCAGAGAAGCTTCTCCGTTTAGAATCCAGCATATCTCACTGAACCGAAGAAGTGGTAGTTAGAAGGGAGTTAGAGCTGCAAGCAGTTTGGTTTGGGAAATTAGACGCGAAATGAAACTGCAAATGCCTTCCAACAGGCTTGGAAAAGTGTGTTCTATATCTCTGCCAAACAAACTCCCCGGAGGTTGAGCTTTCAGAAGCAAGTTTAACTCTAAGGGAGGAAGCAGCAGAATGTGCCTCTCACATCTAGCCTGTAGGAATTCAGGTTGGCAAGTTCTATGGGGAAGCCCATTGCTGCCTATGGTGGAAACGGCATGGGAGATTTCAGTTTCAAAATCTCTGTGAAAAAGCGTCAGAGAAGCTTCTCCGTTTAGAATCCAGCATATCTCACTGAACCGAAGAAGTGGTAGTTAGAAGGGAATAGAGCTGCAAGCAGTTTGGTTTGGGAAATTAGACGCGAAATGAAACTGCAAATGCCTTCCAACAGGCTTGGAAAAGTGTGTTCTATATCTCTACCAAACAAACTCCCCGGAGGTTGAGCTTTCAGAAGCTAGTTTAACTCTAAGGGAGGAAGCAGCAGAATGTGCCTCTCACATCTAGCCTGTAGGAATTCAGGTTGGCAAGTTCTATGGGGAAGCCCATTGGCGCCTTCGTTGGAAACGGGTTTGGAAATTTCAGTTTCAAAATCTCTGTGAAAAAGCGTCAGAGAAGCTTCTCCGTTTAGAATCCAGCATATCTCACTGAACCAAAGAAGTGGTAGTTAGAAGGGAGTTAGAGCTGCAAGCAGTTTGGTTTGGGAAATTAGACGCGAAATGAAACTGCAAATGCCTTCCAACAGGCTTGGAAAAGTGTGTTCTATATCTCTGCCAAACAAACTCCCCGGAGGTTGAGCTTTCAGAAGCAAGTTTAACTCTAAGGGAGGAAGCAGCAGAATGTGCCTCTCACATCTAGCCTTTAGGAATTCAGGTTGGCAAGTTCTATGGGGAAGCACATTGCGGCCTATGGTGGAAACGGCATGGGAGATTTCAGTTTCAAAATCTCTGTGAAAAAGCGTCAGAGAAGCTTCTCCGTTTAGAATCCAGCATATCTCACTGAACCGAAGAAGTGGTAGTTAGAAGGGAGTTAGAGCTGCAAGCAGTTTGGTTTGGGAAATTAGATGCGAAATGACACTGCAAAGGCCTTCCAACAGGCTTGGAAAAGTGTGTTCTATATCTGTGCCAAACAGAGTCCCCGGAGATTGAGTTTTCAGAAGCAAGCTTAACTGTTAGGGAGGAAGCAGCAGAATGTGCCTCTCACATCTAGCCTGTAGGAATTCAGGTTGGCAAGTTCTATGGGGAAGCCCATTGCTGCCTATGGTGGAAACGGCATGGGAGATTTCAGTTTCAAAATCTCTGTGAAAAAGCGTCAGAGAAGCTTCTCCGTTTAGAATCCAGCATATCTCACTGAACCGAAGAAGTGGTAGTTAGAAGGGAGTTAGAGCTGCAAGCAGTTTGGTTTGGGAAATTAGACGCGAAATGAAACTGCAAATGCCTTCCAACAGGCTTGGAAAAGTGTGTTCTATATCTCTGCCAAACAAACTCCCCGGAGGTTGAGCTTTCAGAAGCTAGTTTAACTCTAAGGGAGGAAGCAGCAGAATGTGCCTCTCACATCTAGCCTGTAGGAATTCAGGTTGGCAAGTTCTATGGGGAAGCCCATTGGCGCCTTCGTTGGAAACGGGTTTGGAAATTTCAGTTTCAAAATCTCTGTGAAAAAGCGTCAGAGAAGCTTCTCCGTTTAGAATCCAGCATATCTCACTGAACCGAAGAAGTGGTAGTTAGAAGGGAGTTAGAGCTGCAAGCAGTTTGGTTTGGGAAATTAGACGCGAAATGAAACTGCAAATGCCTTCCAACAGGCTTGGAAAAGTGTGTTCTATATCTCTGCCAAACAAACTCCCCGGAGGTTGAGCTTTCAGAAGCAAGTTTAACTGTTAGGGAGGAAGCAGCAGAATGTGCCTCTCACATCTAGCCTGTAGGAATTCAGGTTGGCAAGTTCTATGGGGAAGCCCATTGCTGCCTATGGTGGAAACGGCATGGGAGATTTCAGTTTCAAAATCTCTGTGAAAAAGCGTCAGAGAAGCTTCTCCGTTTAGAATCCAGCATATCTCACTGAACCGAAGAAGTGGTAGTTAGAAGGCAGTTAGAGCTGCAAGCAGTTTGGTTTGGGAAATTAGACGCGAAATGAAACTGCAAATGCCTTCCAACAGGCTTGGAAAAGTGTGTTCTATATCTCTGCCAAACAGACTCGCTGGAGGTTGAGCTTTCAGAAGCTAGTTTAACTCTAAGGGAGGAAGCAGCAGAATGTGCCTCTCACATCTAGCCTGTAGGAATTCAGGTTGGCAAGTTCTATGGGGAAGCCCATTGCTGCCTATGGTGGAAACAGCATGGGAGATTTCAGTTTCAAAATCTCTGTGAAAAAGCGTCAGAGAAGCTTCTCCGTTTAGAATCCAGCATATCTCACTGAACCGAAGAAGTGGTAGTTAGAAGGGAGTTAGAGCTGCAAGCAGTTTGGTTTGGGAAATTAGACGCGAAATGAAACTGCAAATGCCTTCCAACAGGCTTGGAAAAGTGTGTTCTATATCTCTGCCAAACAAACTCCCCGGAGGTTGAGCTTTCAGAAGCAAGTTTAACTGTTAGGGAGGAAGCAGCAGAATGTGCCTCTCACATCTAGCCTTTAGGAATTCAGGTTGGCAAGTTCTATGGGGAAGCCCATTGCTGCCTATGGTGGAAACGGCATGGGAGATTTCAGTTTCAAAATCACTGTGAAAAAGCGTCAGAGAAGCTTCTCCGTTTAGAATCCAGCATATTTCACTGAACCGAAGAAGTGGTAGTTAGAAGGCAGTTAGAGCTGCAAGCAGTTTGGTTTGGGAAATTAGACGCGAAATGAAACTGCAAATCCCTTCCAACAGGCTTGGAAAAGTGTGTTCTATATCTCTGCCAAACAAACTCCCCGGAGGTTGAGCTTTCAGAAGCTAGTTTAACTCTAAGGGAGGAAGCAGCAGAATGTGCCTCTCACATCTAGCCTGTAGGAATTCAGGTTGGCAAGTTCTATGGGGAAGCCCATTGCTGCCTATGGTGGAAACGGCATGGGAGATTTCAGTTTCAAAATCTCTGTGAAAAAGCGTCAGAGAAGCTTCTCCGTTTAGAATCCAGCATATCTCACTGAACCGAAGAAGTGGTAGTTAGAAGGCAGTTAGAGCTGCAAGCAGTTTGGTTTGGGAAATTAGACGCGAAATGAAACTGCAAATGCCTTCCAACAGGCTTGGAAAAGTGTGTTCTATATCTCTGCCAAACAAACTCCCCGGAGGTTGAGCTTTCAGAAGCAAGTTTAACTCTAAGGGAGGAAGCAGCAGAATGTGCCTCTCACATCTAGCCTGTAGGAATTCAGGTTGGCAAGTTCTATGGGGAAGCCCATTGCGGCCTATGGTGGAAACGGCATGGGAGATTTCAGTTTCAAAATCTCTGTGAAAAAGCGTCAGAGAAGCTTCTCCGTTTAGAATCCAGCATATCTCACTCAACCGAAGAAGTGGTAGTTAGAAGGGAGTTAGAGCTGCAAGCAGTTTGGTTTGGGAAATTAGATGCGAAATGACACTGCAAAGGCCTTCCAACAGGCTTGGAAAAGTGTGTTCTATATCTGTGCCAAACAGAGTCCTCGGAGGTTGAGTTTTCAGAAGCAAGCTTAACTGTTAGGGAGGAAGCAGCAGAATGTGCCTCTCACATCTAGCCTGTAGGAATTCAGGTTGGCAAGTTCTATGGGGAAGCCCATTGCTGCCTATGGTGGAAACGGCATGGGAGATTTCAGTTTCAAAATCTCTGTGAAAAAGCGTCAGAGAAGCTTCTCCGTTTAGAATCCAGCATATCTCACTGAACCGAAGAAGTGGTAGTTAGAAGGCAGTTAGAGCTGCAAGCAGTTTGGTTTGGGAAATTAGACGCGAAATGAAACTGCAAATGCCTTCCAACAGGCTTGGAAAAGTGTGTTCTATATCTCTGCCAAACAAACTCCCCGGAGGTTGAGCTTTCAGAAGCTAGTTTAACTCTAAGGGAGGAAGCAGCAGAATGTGCCTCTCACATCTAGCCTGTAGGAATTCAGGTTGGCAAGTTCTATGGGGAAGCCCATTGCTGCCTATGGTGGAAACGGCATGGGAGATTTCAGTTTCAAAATCTCTGTGAAAAAGCGTCAGAGAAGCTTCTCCGTTTAGAATCCAGCATATCTCACTGAACCGAAGAAGTGGTAGTTAGAAGGGAGTTAGAGCTGCAAGCAGTTTGGTTTGGGAAATTAGACGCGAAATGAAACTGCAAATGCCTTCCAACAGGCTTGGAAAAGTGTGTTCTATATCTCTGCCAAACAAACTCCCCGGAGGTTGAGCTTTCACAAGCAAGTTTAACTGTTAGGGAGGAAGCAGCAGAATGTGCCTCTCACATCTAGCCTTTAGGAATTCAGGTTGGCAAGTTCTATGGGGAAGCCCATTGCGGCCTATGGTGGAAACGGCATGGGAGATTTCAGTTTCAAAATCTCTGTGAAAAAGCGTCAGAGAAGCTTCTCCGTTTAGAATCCAGCATATCTCACTGAACCGAAGAAGTGGTAGTTAGAAGGCAGTTAGAGCTGCAAGCAGTTTGGTTTGGGAAATTAGACGCGAAATGAAACTGCAAATGCCTTCCAACAGGCTTGGAAAAGTGTGTTCTATATCTCTGCCAAACAAACTCCCCGGAGGTTGAGCTTTCAGAAGCTAGTTTAACTCTAAGGGAGGAAGCAGCAGAATGTGCCTCTCACATCTAGCCTGTAGGAATTCAGGTTGGCAAGTTCTATGGGGAAGCCCATTGCTGCCTATGGTGGAAACGGCATGGGAGATTTCAGTTTCAAAATCTCTGTGAAAAAGCGTCAGAGAAGCTTCTCCGTTTAGAATCCAGCATATCTCACTGAACCGAAGAAGTGGTAGTTAGAAGGGAGTTAGAGCTGCAAGCAGTTTGGTTTGGGAAATTAGACGCGAAATGAAACTGCAAATGCCTTCCAACAGGCTTGGAAAAGTGTGTTCTATATCTCTGCCAAACAAACTCCCCGGAGGTTGAGCTTTCAGAAGCAAGTTTAACTCTAAGGGAGGAAGCAGCAGAATGTGCCTCTCACATCTAGCCTGTAGGAATTCAGGTTGGCAAGTTCTATGGGGAAGCCCATTGCTGCCTATGGTGGAAACGGCATGGGAGATTTCAGTTTCAAAATCTCTGTGAAAAAGCGTCAGAGAAGCTTCTCCGTTTAGAATCCAGCATATCTCACTGAACCGAAGAAGTGGTAGTTAGAAGGCAGTTAGAGCTGCAAGCAGTTTGGTTTGGGAAATTAGACGCGAAATGAAACTGCAAATGCCTTCCAACAGGCTTGGAAAAGTGTGTTCTATATCTCTGCCAAACAGACTCGCTGGAGGTTGAGCTTTCAGAAGCTAGTTTAACTCTAAGTGAGGAAGCAGCAGAATGTGCCTCTCACATCTAGCCTGTAGGAATTCAGGTTGGCAAGTTCTATGGGGAAGCCCATTGCTGCCTATGGTGGAAACAGCATGGGAGATTTCAGTTTCAAAATCTCTGTGAAAAAGCGTCAGAGAAGCTTCTCCGTTTAGAATCCAGCATATCTCACTGAACCGAAGAAGTGGTAGTTAGAAGGCAGTTAGAGCTGCAAGCAGTTTGGTTTGGGAAATTAGACGCGAAATGAAACTGCAAATGCCTTCCAACAGGCTTGGAAAAATGTGTTCTATATCTCTGCCAAACAGACTCCCCGGAGGTTGAGCTTTCAGAAGCTAGTTTAACTCTGAGGGAGGAAGCAGCAGAATGTGCCTCTCACATCTAGCCTGTAGGAATTCAGGTTGGCAAGTTCTATGGGGAAGCCCATTGCTGCCTATGGTGGAAACAGCATGGGAGATTTCAGTTTCAAAATCTCTGTGAAAAAGCGTCAGAGAAGCTTCTCCGTTTAGAATCCAGCATATCTCACTGAACCGAAGAAGTGGTAGTTAGAAGGCAGTTAGAGCTGCAAGCAGTTTGGTTTGGGAAATTAGACGCGAAATGAAACTGCAAATGCCTTCCAACAGGCTTGGAAAAATGTGTTCTATATCTCTGCCAAACAGACTCCCCGGAGGTTGAGCTTTCAGAAGCTAGTTTAACTCTGAGGGAGGAAGCAGCAGAATGTGCCTCTCACATCTAGCCTGTAGGAATTCAGGTTGGCAAGTTCTATGGGGAAGCCCATTGCTGCCTATGGTGGAAACGGCATGGGAGATTTCAGTTTCAAAATCTCTGTGAAAAAGCGTCAGAGAAGCTTCTCCGTTTAGAATCCAGCATATCTCACTGAACCGAAGAAGTGGTAGTTAGAAGGCAGTTAGAGCTGCAAGCAGTTTGGTTTGGGAAATTAGACGCGAAATGAAACTGCAAATGCCTTCCAACAGGCTTGGAAAAGTGTGTTCTATATCTCTGCCAAACAGACTCCCCGGAGGTTGAGCTTTCAGAAGCAAGTTTAACTCTAAGGGAGGAAGCAGCAGAATGTGCCTCTCACATCTAGCCTGTAGGAATTCAGGTTGGCAAGTTCTATGGGGAAGCCCATTGCTGCCTATGGTGGAAACGGCATGGGAGATTTCAGTTTCAAAATCTCTGTGAAAAAGCGTCAGAGAAGCTTCTCCGTTTAGAATCCAGCATATCTCACTGAACCGAAGAAGTGGTAGTTAGAAGGGAGTTAGAGCTGCAAGCAGTTTGGTTTGGGAAATTAGACGCGAAATGAAACTGCAAATGCCTTCCAACAGGCTTGGAAAAGTGTGTTCTATATCTCTGCCAAACAAACTCCCCGGAGGTTGAGCTTTCAGAAGCAACTTTAACTCTAAGGGAGGAAGCAGCAGAATGTGCCTCTCACATCTAGCCTGTAGGAATTCAGGTTGGCAAGTTCTATGGGGAAGCCCATTGCTGCCTATGGTGGAAACGGCATGGGAGATTTCAGTTTCAAAATCTCTGTGAAAAAGCGTCAGAGAAGCTTCTCCGTTTAGAATCCAGCATATCTCACTGAACCGAAGAAGTGGTAGTTAGAAGGGAGTTAGAGCTGCAAGCAGTTTGGTTTGGGAAATTAGACGCGAAATGAAACTGCAAATGCCTTCCAACAGGCTTGGAAAAGTGTGTTTTATATCTCTGCCAAACAAACTCCCCGGAGGTTGAGCTTTCAGAAGCTAGTTTAACTCTAAGGGAGGAAGCAGCAGAATGTGCCTCTCACATCTAGCCTGTAGGAATTCAGGTTGGCAAGTTCTATGGGGAAGCCCATTGGCGCCTTCGTTGGAAACGGGTTTGGAAATTTCAGTTTCAAAATCTCTGTGAAGAAGCGTCAGAGAAGCTTCTCCGTTTAGAATCCAGCATATCTCACTGAACCGAAGAAGTGGTAGTTAGAAGGGAGTTAGAGCTGCAAGCAGTTTGGTTTGGGAAATTAGACGCGAAATGAAACTGCAAATGCCTTCCAACAGGCTTGGAAAAGTGTGTTCTATATCTCTGCCAAACAAACTCCCCGGAGGTTGAGCTTTCAGAAGCTAGTTTAACTCTGAGGGAGGAAGCAGCAGAATGTGCCTCTCACATCTAGCCTGTAGGAATTCAGGTTGGCAAGTTCTATGGGGAAGCCCATTGCTGCCTATGGTGGAAACGGCATGGGAGATTTCAGTTTCAAAATCTCTGTGAAAAAGCGTCAGAGAAGCTTCTCCGTTTAGAATCCAGCATATCTCACTGAACCGAAGAAGTGGTAGTTAGAAGGCAGTTAGAGCTGCAAGCAGTTTGGTTTGGGAAATTAGACGCGAAATGAAACTGCAAATGCCTTCCAACAGGCTTGGAAAAGTGTGTTCTATATCTCTGCCAAACAGACTCCCCGGAGGTTGAGCTTTCAGAAGCAAGTTTAACTCTAAGGGAGGAAGCAGCAGAATGTGCCTCTCACATCTAGCCTGTAGGAATTCAGGTTGGCAAGTTCTATGGGGAAGCCCATTGCTGCCTATGGTGGAAACGGCATGGGAGATTTCAGTTTCAAAATCTCTGTGAAAAAGCGTCAGAGAAGCTTCTCCGTTTAGAATCCAGCATATCTCACTGAACCGAAGAAGTGGTAGTTAGAAGGCAGTTAGAGCTGCAAGCAGTTTGGTTTGGGAAATTAGACGCGAAATGAAACTGCAAATGCCTTCCAACAGGCTTGGAAAAGTGTGTTCTATATCTCTGCCAAACAAACTCCCCGGAGGTTGAGCTTTCAGAAGCAAGTTTAACTCTAAGGGAGGAAGCAGCAGAATGTGCCTCTCACATCTAGCCTGTAGGAATTCAGGTTGGCAAGTTCTATGGGGAAGCCCATTGCTGCCTATGGTGGAAACGGCATGGGAGATTTCAGTTTCAAAATCTCTGTGAAAAAGCGTCAGAGAAGCTTCTCCGTTTAGAATCCAGCATATCTCACTGAACCGAAGAAGTGGTAGTTAGAAGGGAGTTAGAGCTGCAAGCAGTTTGGTTTGGGAAATTAGACGCGAAATGAAACTGCAAATGCCTTCCAACAGGCTTGGAAAAGTGTGTTTTATATCTCTGCCAAACAAACTCCCCGGAGGTTGAGCTTTCAGAAGCAAGTTTAACTCTAAGGGAGGAAGCAGCAGAATGTGCCTCTCACATCTAGCCTGTAGGAATTCAGGTTGGCAAGTTCTATGGGGAAGCCCATTGGCGCCTTCGTTGGAAACGGGTTTGGAAATTTCAGTTTCAAAATCTCTGTGAAAAAGCGTCAGAGAAGCTTCTCCGTTTAGAATCCAGCATATCTCACTGAACCGAAGAAGTGGTAGTTAGAAGGGAGTTAGAGCTGCAAGCAGTTTGGTTTGGGAAATTAGACGCGAAATGAAACTGCAAATGCCTTCCAACAGGCTTGGAAAAGTGTGTTTTATATCTCTGCCAAACAAACTCCCCGGAGGTTGAGCTTTCAGAAGCTAGTTTAACTCTAAGGGAGGAAGCAGCAGAATGTGCCTCTCACATCTAGCCTGTAGGAATTCAGGTTGGCAAGTTCTATGGGGAAGCCCATTGGCGCCTTCGTTGGAAACGGGTTTGGAAATTTCAGTTTCAAAATCTCTGTGAAAAAGCGTCAGAGAAGCTTCTCCGTTTAGAATCCAGCATATCTCACTGAACCGAAGAAGTGGTAGTTAGAAGGGAGTTAGAGCTGCAAGCAGTTTGGTTTGGGAAATTAGACGCGAAATGAAACTGCAAATGCCTTCCAACAGGCTTGGAAAATGTGTTCTATATCTCTGCCAAACAAACTCCCCGGAGGTTGAGCTTTCAGAAGCAAGTTTAACTGTTAGGGAGGAAGCAGCAGAATGTGCCTCTCACATCTAGCCTTTAGGAATTCAGGTTGGCAAGTTCTATGGGGAAGCCCATTGCTGCCTATGGTGGAAACGGCATGGGAGATTTCAGTTTCAAAATCTCTGTGAAAAAGCGTCAGAGAAGCTTCTCCGTTTAGAATCCAGCATATCTCACTGAACCGAAGAAGTGGTAGTTAGAAGGCAGTTAGAGCTGCAAGCAGTTTGGTTTGGGAAATTAGATGCGAAATCACACTGCAAAGGCCTTCCAACAGGCTTGGAAAAGTGTGTTCTATATCTGTGCCAAACAGAGTCCCCGGAGGTTGAGTTTTCAGAAGCAAGCTTAACTGTTAGGGAGGAAGCAGCAGAATGTGCCTCTCACATCTAGCCTGTAGGAATTCAGGTTGGCAAGTTCTATGGGGAAGCCCATTGCTGCCTATGGTGGAAACGGCATGGGAGATTTCAGTTTCAAAATCTCTGTGAAAAAGCGTCAGAGAAGCTTCTCCGTTTAGAATCCAGCATATCTCACTGAACCGAAGAAGTGGTAGTTAGAAGGCAGTTAGAGCTGCAAGCAGTTTGGTTTGGGAAATTAGACGCGAAATGAAACTGCAAATGCCTTCCAAAAGGCTTGGAAAAGTGTGTTCTATATCTCTGCCAAACAGACTCGCTGGAGGTTGAGCTTTCAGAAGCTAGTTTAACTCTAAGGGAGGAAGCAGCAGAATGTGCCTCTCACATCTAGCCTGTAGGAATTCAGGTTGGCAAGTTCTATGGGGAAGCCCATTGCTGCCTATGGTGGAAACAGCATGGGAGATTTCAGTTTCAAAATCTCTGTGAAAAAGCGTCAGAGAAGCTTCTCCGTTTAGAATCCAGCATATCTCACTGAACCGAAGAAGTGGTAGTTAGAAGGCAGTTAGAGCTGCAAGCAGTTTGGTTTGGGAAATTAGACGCGAAATGAAACTGCAAATGCCTTCCAACAGGCTTGGAAAAATGTGTTCTATATCTCTGCCAAACAGACTCCCCGGAGGTTGAGCTTTCAGAAGCTAGTTTAACTCTGAGGGAGGAAGCAGCAGAATGTGCCTCTCACATCTAGCCTGTAGGAATTCAGGTTGGCAAGTTCTATGGGGAAGCCCATTGCTGCCTATGGTGGAAACAGCATGGGAGATTTCAGTTTCAAAATCTCTGTGAAAAAGCGTCAGAGAAGCTTCTCCGTTTAGAATCCAGCATATCTCACTGAACCGAAGAAGTGGTAGTTAGAAGGCAGTTAGAGCTGCAAGCAGTTTGGTTTGGGAAATTAGACGCGAAATGAAACTGCAAATGCCTTCCAACAGGCTTGGAAAAATGTGTTCTATATCTCTGCCAAACAGACTCCCCGGAGGTTGAGCTTTCAGAAGCTAGTTTAACTCTGAGGGAGGAAGCAGCAGAATGTGCCTCTCACATCTAGCCTGTAGGAATTCAGGTTGGCAAGTTCTATGGGGAAGCCCATTGCTGCCTATGGTGGAAACGGCATGGGAGATTTCAGTTTCAAAATCTCTGTGAAAAAGCGTCAGAGAAGCTTCTCCGTTTAGAATCCAGCATATCTCACTGAACCGAAGAAGTGGTAGTTAGAAGGCAGTTAGAGCTGCAAGCAGTTTGGTTTGGGAAATTAGACGCGAAATGAAACTGCAAATGCCTTCCAACAGGCTTGGAAAAGTGTGTTCTATATCTCTGCCAAACAGACTCCCCGGAGGTTGAGCTTTCAGAAGCAAGTTTAACTCTAAGGGAGGAAGCAGCAGAATGTGCCTCTCACATCTAGCCTGTAGGAATTCAGGTTGGCAAGTTCTATGGGGAAGCCCATTGCTGCCTATGGTGGAAACAGCATGGGAGATTTCAGTTTCACAATCTCTGTGAAAAAGCGTCAGAGAAGCTTCTCCGTTTAGAATCCAGCATATCTCACTGAACCGAAGAAGTGGTAGTTAGAAGGCAGTTAGAGCTGCAAGCAGTTTGGTTTGGGAAATTAGACGCGAAATGAAACTGCAAATGCCTTCCAACAGGCTTGGAAAAGTGTGTTCTATATCTCTGCCAAACAAACTCCCCGGAGGTTGAGCTTTCAGAAGCTAGTTTAACTCTAAGGGAGGAAGCAGCAGAATGTGCCTCTCACATCTAGCCTGTAGGAATTCAGGTTGGCAAGTTCTATGGGGAAGCCCATTGCTGCCTATGGTGGAAACGGCATGGGAGATTTCAGTTTCAAAATCTCTGTGAAAAAGCGTCAGAGAAGCTTCTCCGTTTAGAATCCAGCATATCTCACTGAACCGAAGAAGTGGTAGTTAGAAGGGAGTTAGAGCTGCAAGCAGTTTGGTTTGGGAAATTAGACGCGAAATGAAACTGCAAATGCCTTCCAACAGGCTTGGAAAAGTGTGTTCTATATCTCTGCCAAACAAACTCCCCGGAGGTTGAGCTTTCAGAAGCAAGTTTAACTCTAAGGGAGGAAGCAGCAGAATGTGCCTCTCACATCTAGCCTGTAGGAATTCAGGTTGGCAAGTTCTATGGGGAAGCCCATTGCTGCCTATGGTGGAAACGGCATGGGAGATTTCAGTTTCAAAATCTCTGTGAAAAAGCGTCAGAGAAGCTTCTCCGTTTAGAATCCAGCATATCTCACTGAACCGAAGAAGTGGTAGTTAGAAGGGAGTTAGAGCTGCAAGCAGTTTGGTTTGGGAAATTAGACGCGAAATGAAACTGCAAATGCCTTCCAACAGGCTTGGAAAAGTGTGTTCTATATCTCTACCAAACAAACTCCCCGGAGGTTGAGCTTTCAGAAGCTAGTTTAACTCTAAGGGAGGAAGCAGCAGAATGTGCCTCTCACATCTAGCCTGTAGGAATTCAGGTTGGCAAGTTCTATGGGGAAGCCCATTGGCGCCTTCGTTGGAAACGGGTTTGGAAATTTCAGTTTCAAAATCTCTGTGAAAAAGCGTCAGAGAAGCTTCTCCGTTTAGAATCCAGCATATCTCACTGAACCGAAGAAGTGGTAGTTAGAAGGGAGTTAGAGCTGCAAGCAGTTTGGTTTGGGAAATTAGACGCGAAATGAAACTGCAAATGCCTTCCAACAGGCTTGGAAAAGTGTGTTCTATATCTCTGCCAAACAAACTCCCCGGAGGTTGAGCTTTCAGAAGCAAGTTTAACTCTAAGGGAGGAAGCAGCAGAATGTGCCTCTCACATCTAGCCTGTAGGAATTCAGGTTGGCAAGTTCTATGGGGAAGCCCATTGCTGCCTATGGTGGAAACGGCATGGGAGATTTCAGTTTCAAAATCTCTGTGAAAAAGCGTCAGAGAAGCTTCTCCGTTTAGAATCCAGCATATCTCACTGAACCGAAGAAGTGGTAGTTAGAAGGCAGTTAGAGCTGCAAGCAGTTTGGTTTGGGAAATTAGACGCGAAATGAAACTGCAAATGCCTTCCAACAGGCTTGGAAAAGTGTGTTCTATATCTCTGCCAAACAGACTCGCTGGAGGTTGAGCTTTCAGAAGCTAGTTTAACTCTAAGGGAGGAAGCAGCAGAATGTGCCTCTCACATCTAGCCTGTAGGAATTCAGGTTGGCAAGTTCTATGGGGAAGCCCATTGCTGCCTATGGTGGAAACAGCATGGGAGATTTCAGTTTCAAAATCTCTGTGAAAAAGCGTCAGAGAAGCTTCTCCGTTTAGAATCCAGCATATCTCACTGAACCGAAGAAGTGGTAGTTAGAAGGCAGTTAGAGCTGCAAGCAGTTTGGTTTGGGAAATTAGACGCGAAATGAAACTGCAAATGCCTTCCAACAGGCTTGGAAAAATGTGTTCTATATCTCTGCCAAACAGACTCCCCGGAGGTTGAGCTTTCAGAAGCTAGTTTAACTCTGAGGGAGGAAGCAGCAGAATGTGCCTCTCACATCTAGCCTGTAGGAATTCAGGTTGGCAAGTTCTATGGGGAAGCCCATTGCTGCCTATGGTGGAAACAGCATGGGAGATTTCAGTTTCAAAATCTCTGTGAAAAAGCGTCAGAGAAGCTTCTCCGTTTAGAATCCAGCATATCTCACTGAACCGAAGAAGTGGTAGTTAGAAGGCAGTTAGAGCTGCAAGCAGTTTGGTTTGGGAAATTAGACGCGAAATGAAACTGCAAATGCCTTCCAACAGGCTTGGAAAAATGTGTTCTATATCTCTGCCAAACAGACTCCCCGGAGGTTGAGCTTTCAGAAGCTAGTTTAACTCTGAGGGAGGAAGCAGCAGAATGTGCCTCTCACATCTAGCCTGTAGGAATTCAGGTTGGCAAGTTCTATGGGGAAGCCCATTGCTGCCTATGGTGGAAACGGCATGGGAGATTTCAGTTTCAAAATCTCTGTGAAAAAGCGTCAGAGAAGCTTCTCCGTTTAGAATCCAGCATATCTCACTGAACCGAAGAAGTGGTAGTTAGAAGGCAGTTAGAGCTGCAAGCAGTTTGGTTTGGGAAATTAGACGCGAAATGAAACTGCAAATGCCTTCCAACAGGCTTGGAAAAGTGTGTTCTATATCTCTGCCAAACAGACTCCCCGGAGGTTGAGCTTTCAGAAGCAAGTTTAACTCTAAGGGAGGAAGCAGCAGAATGTGCCTCTCACATCTAGCCTGTAGGAATTCAGGTTGGCAAGTTCTATGGGGAAGCCCATTGCTGCCTATGGTGGAAACAGCATGGGAGATTTCAGTTTCACAATCTCTGTGAAAAAGCGTCAGAGAAGCTTCTCCGTTTAGAATCCAGCATATCTCACTGAACCGAAGAAGTGGTAGTTAGAAGGCAGTTAGAGCTGCAAGCAGTTTGGTTTGGGAAATTAGACGCGAAATGAAACTGCAAATGCCTTCCAACAGGCTTGGAAAAGTGTGTTCTATATCTCTGCCAAACAAACTCCCCGGAGGTTGAGCTTTCAGAAGCTAGTTTAACTCTAAGGGAGGAAGCAGCAGAATGTGCCTCTCACATCTAGCCTGTAGGAATTCAGGTTGGCAAGTTCTATGGGGAAGCCCATTGCTGCCTATGGTGGAAACGGCATGGGAGATTTCAGTTTCAAAATCTCTGTGAAAAAGCGTCAGAGAAGCTTCTCCGTTTAGAATCCAGCATATCTCACTGAACCGAAGAAGTGGTAGTTAGAAGGGAGTTAGAGCTGCAAGCAGTTTGGTTTGGGAAATTAGACGCGAAATGAAACTGCAAATGCCTTCCAACAGGCTTGGAAAAGTGTGTTCTATATCTCTGCCAAACAAACTCCCCGGAGGTTGAGCTTTCAGAAGCAAGTTTAACTCTAAGGGAGGAAGCAGCAGAATGTGCCTCTCACATCTAGCCTGTAGGAATTCAGGTTGGCAAGTTCTATGGGGAAGCCCATTGCTGCCTATGGTGGAAACGGCATGGGAGATTTCAGTTTCAAAATCTCTGTGAAAAAGCGTCAGAGAAGCTTCTCCGTTTAGAATCCAGCATATCTCACTGAACCGAAGAAGTGGTAGTTAGAAGGGAGTTAGAGCTGCAAGCAGTTTGGTTTGGGAAATTAGACGCGAAATGAAACTGCAAATGCCTTCCAACAGGCTTGGAAAAGTGTGTTTTATATCTCTGCCAAACAAACTCCCCGGAGGTTGAGCTTTCAGAAGCTAGTTTAACTCTAAGGGAGGAAGCAGCAGAATGTGCCTCTCACATCTAGCCTGTAGGAATTCAGGTTGGCAAGTTCTATGGGGAAGCCCATTGGCGCCTTCGTTGGAAACGGGTTTGGAAATTTCAGTTTCAAAATCTCTGTGAAGAAGCGTCAGAGAAGCTTCTCCGTTTAGAATCCAGCATATCTCACTGAACCGAAGAAGTGGTAGTTAGAAGGGAGTTAGAGCTGCAAGCAGTTTGGTTTGGGAAATTAGACGCGAAATGAAACTGCAAATGCCTTCCAACAGGCTTGGAAAAGTGTGTTCTATATCTCTGCCAAACAAACTCCCCGGAGGTTGAGCTTTCAGAAGCTAGTTTAACTCTGAGGGAGGAAGCAGCAGAATGTGCCTCTCACATCTAGCCTGTAGGAATTCAGGTTGGCAAGTTCTATGGGGAAGCCCATTGCTGCCTATGGTGGAAACGGCATGGGAGATTTCAGTTTCAAAATCTCTGTGAAAAAGCGTCAGAGAAGCTTCTCCGTTTAGAATCCAGCATATCTCACTGAACCGAAGAAGTGGTAGTTAGAAGGCAGTTAGAGCTGCAAGCAGTTTGGTTTGGGAAATTAGACGCGAAATGAAACTGCAAATGCCTTCCAACAGGCTTGGAAAAGTGTGTTCTATATCTCTGCCAAACAGACTCCCCGGAGGTTGAGCTTTCAGAAGCAAGTTTAACTCTAAGGGAGGAAGCAGCAGAATGTGCCTCTCACATCTAGCCTGTAGGAATTCAGGTTGGCAAGTTCTATGGGGAAGCCCATTGCTGCCTATGGTGGAAACGGCATGGGAGATTTCAGTTTCAAAATCTCTGTGAAAAAGCGTCAGAGAAGCTTCTCCGTTTAGAATCCAGCATATCTCACTGAACCGAAGAAGTGGTAGTTAGAAGGCAGTTAGAGCTGCAAGCAGTTTGGTTTGGGAAATTAGACGCGAAATGAAACTGCAAATGCCTTCCAACAGGCTTGGAAAAGTGTGTTCTATATCTCTGCCAAACAAACTCCCCGGAGGTTGAGCTTTCAGAAGCTAGTTTAACTCTAAGGGAGGAAGCAGCAGAATGTGCCTCTCACATCTAGCCTGTAGGAATTCAGGTTGGCAAGTTCTATGGGGAAGCCCATTGCTGCCTATGGTGGAAACGGCATGGGAGATTTCAGTTTCAAAATCTCTGTGAAAAAGCGTCAGAGAAGCTTCTCCGTTTAGAATCCAGCATATCTCACTGAACCGAAGAAGTGGTAGTTAGAAGGGAGTTAGAGCTGCAAGCAGTTTGGTTTGGGAAATTAGACGCGAAATGAAACTGCAAATGCCTTCCAACAGGCTTGGAAAAGTGTGTTCTATATCTCTGCCAAACAAACTCCCCGGAGGTTGAGCTTTCAGAAGCAAGTTTAACTCTAAGGGAGGAAGCAGCAGAATGTGCCTCTCACATCTAGCCTGTAGGAATTCAGGTTGGCAAGTTCTATGGGGAAGCCCATTGCTGCCTATGGTGGAAACGGCATGGGAGATTTCAGTTTCAAAATCTCTGTGAAAAAGCGTCAGAGAAGCTTCTCCGTTTAGAATCCAGCATATCTCACTGAACCGAAGAAGTGGTAGTTAGAAGGGAGTTAGAGCTGCAAGCAGTTTGGTTTGGGAAATTAGACGCGAAATGAAACTGCAAATGCCTTCCAACAGGCTTGGAAAAGTGTGTTTTATATCTCTGCCAAACAAACTCCCCGGAGGTTGAGCTTTCAGAAGCTAGTTTAACTCTAAGGGAGGAAGCAGCAGAATGTGCCTCTCACATCTAGCCTGTAGGAATTCAGGTTGGCAAGTTCTATGGGGAAGCCCATTGGCGCCTTCGTTGGAAACGGGTTTGGAAATTTCAGTTTCAAAATCTCTGTGAAAAAGCGTCAGAGAAGCTTCTCCGTTTAGAATCCAGCATATCTCACTGAACCGAAGAAGTGGTAGTTAGAAGGGAGTTAGAGCTGCAAGCAGTTTGGTTTGGGAAATTAGACGCGAAATGAAACTGCAAATGCCTTCCAACAGGCTTGGAAAATGTGTTCTATATCTCTGCCAAACAAACTCCCCGGAGGTTGAGCTTTCAGAAGCAAGTTTAACTGTTAGGGAGGAAGCAGCAGAATGTGCCTCTCACATCTAGCCTTTAGGAATTCAGGTTGGCAAGTTCTATGGGGAAGCCCATTGCTGCCTATGGTGGAAACGGCATGGGAGATTTCAGTTTCAAAATCTCTGTGAAAAAGCGTCAGAGAAGCTTCTCCGTTTAGAATCCAGCATATCTCACTGAACCGAAGAAGTGGTAGTTAGAAGGCAGTTAGAGCTGCAAGCAGTTTGGTTTGGGAAATTAGATGCGAAATCACACTGCAAAGGCCTTCCAACAGGCTTGGAAAAGTGTGTTCTATATCTGTGCCAAACAGAGTCCCCGGAGGTTGAGTTTTCAGAAGCAAGCTTAACTGTTAGGGAGGAAGCAGCAGAATGTGCCTCTCACATCTAGCCTGTAGGAATTCAGGTTGGCAAGTTCTATGGGGAAGCCCATTGCTGCCTATGGTGGAAACGGCATGGGAGATTTCAGTTTCAAAATCTCTGTGAAAAAGCGTCAGAGAAGCTTCTCCGTTTAGAATCCAGCATATCTCACTGAACCGAAGAAGTGGTAGTTAGAAGGCAGTTAGAGCTGCAAGCAGTTTGGTTTGGGAAATTAGACGCGAAATGAAACTGCAAATGCCTTCCAAAAGGCTTGGAAAAGTGTGTTCTATATCTCTGCCAAACAGACTCGCTGGAGGTTGAGCTTTCAGAAGCTAGTTTAACTCTAAGGGAGGAAGCAGCAGAATGTGCCTCTCACATCTAGCCTGTAGGAATTCAGGTTGGCAAGTTCTATGGGGAAGCCCATTGCTGCCTATGGTGGAAACAGCATGGGAGATTTCAGTTTCAAAATCTCTGTGAAAAAGCGTCAGAGAAGCTTCTCCGTTTAGAATCCAGCATATCTCACTGAACCGAAGAAGTGGTAGTTAGAAGGCAGTTAGAGCTGCAAGCAGTTTGGTTTGGGAAATTAGACGCGAAATGAAACTGCAAATGCCTTCCAACAGGCTTGGAAAAATGTGTTCTATATCTCTGCCAAACAGACTCCCCGGAGGTTGAGCTTTCAGAAGCTAGTTTAACTCTGAGGGAGGAAGCAGCAGAATGTGCCTCTCACATCTAGCCTGTAGGAATTCAGGTTGGCAAGTTCTATGGGGAAGCCCATTGCTGCCTATGGTGGAAACAGCATGGGAGATTTCAGTTTCAAAATCTCTGTGAAAAAGCGTCAGAGAAGCTTCTCCGTTTAGAATCCAGCATATCTCACTGAACCGAAGAAGTGGTAGTTAGAAGGCAGTTAGAGCTGCAAGCAGTTTGGTTTGGGAAATTAGACGCGAAATGAAACTGCAAATGCCTTCCAACAGGCTTGGAAAAATGTGTTCTATATCTCTGCCAAACAGACTCCCCGGAGGTTGAGCTTTCAGAAGCTAGTTTAACTCTGAGGGAGGAAGCAGCAGAATGTGCCTCTCACATCTAGCCTGTAGGAATTCAGGTTGGCAAGTTCTATGGGGAAGCCCATTGCTGCCTATGGTGGAAACGGCATGGGAGATTTCAGTTTCAAAATCTCTGTGAAAAAGCGTCAGAGAAGCTTCTCCGTTTAGAATCCAGCATATCTCACTGAACCGAAGAAGTGGTAGTTAGAAGGCAGTTAGAGCTGCAAGCAGTTTGGTTTGGGAAATTAGACGCGAAATGAAACTGCAAATGCCTTCCAACAGGCTTGGAAAAGTGTGTTCTATATCTCTGCCAAACAGACTCCCCGGAGGTTGAGCTTTCAGAAGCAAGTTTAACTCTAAGGGAGGAAGCAGCAGAATGTGCCTCTCACATCTAGCCTGTAGGAATTCAGGTTGGCAAGTTCTATGGGGAAGCCCATTGCTGCCTATGGTGGAAACAGCATGGGAGATTTCAGTTTCACAATCTCTGTGAAAAAGCGTCAGAGAAGCTTCTCCGTTTAGAATCCAGCATATCTCACTGAACCGAAGAAGTGGTAGTTAGAAGGCAGTTAGAGCTGCAAGCAGTTTGGTTTGGGAAATTAGACGCGAAATGAAACTGCAAATGCCTTCCAACAGGCTTGGAAAAGTGTGTTCTATATCTCTGCCAAACAAACTCCCCGGAGGTTGAGCTTTCAGAAGCTAGTTTAACTCTAAGGGAGGAAGCAGCAGAATGTGCCTCTCACATCTAGCCTGTAGGAATTCAGGTTGGCAAGTTCTATGGGGAAGCCCATTGCTGCCTATGGTGGAAACGGCATGGGAGATTTCAGTTTCAAAATCTCTGTGAAAAAGCGTCAGAGAAGCTTCTCCGTTTAGAATCCAGCATATCTCACTGAACCGAAGAAGTGGTAGTTAGAAGGGAGTTAGAGCTGCAAGCAGTTTGGTTTGGGAAATTAGACGCGAAATGAAACTGCAAATGCCTTCCAACAGGCTTGGAAAAGTGTGTTCTATATCTCTGCCAAACAAACTCCCCGGAGGTTGAGCTTTCAGAAGCAAGTTTAACTCTAAGGGAGGAAGCAGCAGAATGTGCCTCTCACATCTAGCCTGTAGGAATTCAGGTTGGCAAGTTCTATGGGGAAGCCCATTGCTGCCTATGGTGGAAACGGCATGGGAGATTTCAGTTTCAAAATCTCTGTGAAAAAGCGTCAGAGAAGCTTCTCCGTTTAGAATCCAGCATATCTCACTGAACCGAAGAAGTGGTAGTTAGAAGGCAGTTAGAGCTGCAAGCAGTTTGGTTTGGGAAATTAGACGCGAAATGAAACTGCAAATGCCTTCCAACAGGCTTGGAAAAGTGTGTTTTATATCTCTGCCAAACAAACTCCCCGGAGGTTGAGCTTTCAGAAGCTAGTTTAACTCTAAGGGAGGAAGCAGCAGAATGTGCCTCTCACATCTAGCCTGTAGGAATTCAGGTTGGCAAGTTCTATGGGGAAGCCCATTGGCGCCTTCGTTGGAAACGGGTTTGGAAATTTCAGTTTCAAAATCTCTGTGAAGAAGCGTCAGAGAAGCTTCTCCGTTTAGAATCCAGCATATCTCACTGAACCGAAGAAGTGGTAGTTAGAAGGGAGTTAGAGCTGCAAGCAGTTTGGTTTGGGAAATTAGACGCGAAATGAAACTGCAAATGCCTTCCAACAGGCTTGGAAAAGTGTGTTCTATATCTCTGCCAAACAAACTCCCCGGAGGTTGAGCTTTCAGAAGCAAGTTTAACTGTTAGGGAGGAAGCAGCAGAATGTGCCTCTCACATCTAGCCTTTAGGAATTCAGGTTGGCAAGTTCTATGGGGAAGCCCATTGCTGCCTATGGTGGAAACGGCATGGGAGATTTCAGTTTCAAAATCTCTGTGAAAAAGCGTCAGAGAAGCTTCTCCGTTTAGAATCCAGCATATCTCACTGAACCGAAGAAGTGGTAGTTAGAAGGCAGTTAGAGCTGCAAGCAGTTTGGTTTGGGAAATTAGATGCGAAATCACACTGCAAAGGCCTTCCAACAGGCTTGGAAAAGTGTGTTCTATATCTGTGCCAAACAGAGTCCCCGGAGGTTGAGTTTTCAGAAGCAAGCTTAACTGTTAGGGAGGAAGCAGCAGAATGTGCCTCTCACATCTAGCCTGTAGGAATTCAGGTTGGCAAGTTCTATGGGGAAGCCCATTGCTGCCTATGGTGGAAACGGCATGGGAGATTTCAGTTTCAAAATCTCTGTGAAAAAGCGTCAGAGAAGCTTCTCCGTTTAGAATCCAGCATATCTCACTGGACCGAAGAAGTGGTAGTTAGAAGGCAGTTAGAGCTGCAAGCAGTTTGGTTTGGGAAATTAGACGCGAAATGAAACTGCAAATGCCTTCCAACAGGCTTGGAAAAATGTGTTCTATATCTCTGCCAAACAGACTCCCCGGAGGTTGAGCTTTCAGAAGCTAGTTTAACTCTGAGGGAGGAAGCAGCAGAATGTGCCTCTCACATCTAGCCTGTAGGAATTCAGGTTGGCAAGTTCTATGGGGAAGCCCATTGCTGCCTATGGTGGAAACGGCATGGGAGATTTCAGTTTCAAAATCTCTGTGAAAAAGCGTCAGAGAAGCTTCTCCGTTTAGAATCCAGCATATCTCACTGAACCGAAGAAGTGGTAGTTAGAAGGCAGTTAGAGCTGCAAGCAGTTTGGTTTGGGAAATTAGACGCGAAATGAAACTGCAAATGCCTTCCAACAGGCTTGGAAAAGTGTGTTCTATATCTCTGCCAAACAGACTCCCCGGAGGTTGAGCTTTCAGAAGCAAGTTTAACTCTAAGGGAGGAAGCAGCAGAATGTGCCTCTCACATCTAGCCTGTAGGAATTCAGGTTGGCAAGTTCTATGGGGAAGCCCATTGCTGCCTATGGTGGAAACGGCATGGGAGATTTCAGTTTCAAAATCTCTGTGAAAAAGCGTCAGAGAAGCTTCTCCGTTTAGAATCCAGCATATCTCACTGAACCGAAGAAGTGGTAGTTAGAAGGCAGTTAGAGCTGCAAGCAGTTTGGTTTGGGAAATTAGACGCGAAATGAAACTGCAAATGCCTTCCAACAGGCTTGGAAAAGTGTGTTCTATATCTCTGCCAAACAAACTCCCCGGAGGTTGAGCTTTCAGAAGCTAGTTTAACTCTAAGGGAGGAAGCAGCAGAATGTGCCTCTCACATCTAGCCTGTAGGAATTCAGGTTGGCAAGTTCTATGGGGAAGCCCATTGCTGCCTATGGTGGAAACGGCATGGGAGATTTCAGTTTCAAAATCTCTGTGAAAAAGCGTCAGAGAAGCTTCTCCGTTTAGAATCCAGCATATCTCACTGAACCGAAGAAGTGGTAGTTAGAAGGGAGTTAGAGCTGCAAGCAGTTTGGTTTGGGAAATTAGACGCGAAATGAAACTGCAAATGCCTTCCAACAGGCTTGGAAAAGTGTGTTCTATATCTCTGCCAAACAAACTCCCCGGAGGTTGAGCTTTCAGAAGCAAGTTTAACTCTAAGGGAGGAAGCAGCAGAATGTGCCTCTCACATCTAGCCTGTAGGAATTCAGGTTGGCAAGTTCTATGGGGAAGCCCATTGCTGCCTATGGTGGAAACGGCATGGGAGATTTCAGTTTCAAAATCTCTGTGAAAAAGCGTCAGAGAAGCTTCTCCGTTTAGAATCCAGCATATCTCACTGAACCGAAGAAGTGGTAGTTAGAAGGGAGTTAGAGCTGCAAGCAGTTTGGTTTGGGAAATTAGACGCGAAATGAAACTGCAAATGCCTTCCAACAGGCTTGGAAAAGTGTGTTTTATATCTCTGCCAAACAAACTCCCCGGAGGTTGAGCTTTCAGAAGCTAGTTTAACTCTAAGGGAGGAAGCAGCAGAATGTGCCTCTCACATCTAGCCTGTAGGAATTCAGGTTGGCAAGTTCTATGGGGAAGCCCATTGGCGCCTTCGTTGGAAACGGGTTTGGAAATTTCAGTTTCAAAATCTCTGTGAAAAAGCGTCAGAGAAGCTTCTCCGTTTAGAATCCAGCATATCTCACTGAACCGAAGAAGTGGTAGTTAGAAGGGAGTTAGAGCTGCAAGCAGTTTGGTTTGGGAAATTAGACGCGAAATGAAACTGCAAATGCCTTCCAACAGGCTTGGAAAAGTGTGTTCTATATCTCTGCCAAACAAACTCCCCGGAGGTTGAGCTTTCAGAAGCAAGTTTAACTGTTAGGGAGGAAGCAGCAGAATGTGCCTCTCACATCTAGCCTTTAGGAATTCAGGTTGGCAAGTTCTATGGGGAAGCCCATTGCTGCCTATGGTGGAAACGGCATGGGAGATTTCAGTTTCAAAATCTCTGTGAAAAAGCGTCAGAGAAGCTTCTCCGTTTAGAATCCAGCATATCTCACTGAACCGAAGAAGTGGTAGTTAGAAGGCAGTTAGAGCTGCAAGCAGTTTGGTTTGGGAAATTAGATGCGAAATCACACTGCAAAGGCCTTCCAACAGGCTTGGAAAAGTGTGTTCTATATCTGTGCCAAACAGAGTCCCCGGAGGTTGAGTTTTCAGAAGCAAGCTTAACTGTTAGGGAGGAAGCAGCAGAATGTGCCTCTCACATCTAGCCTGTAGGAATTCAGGTTGGCAAGTTCTATGGGGAAGCCCATTGGCGCCTTCGTTGGAAACGGGTTTGGAAATTTCAGTTTCAAAATCTCTGTGAAAAAGCGTCAGAGAAGCTTCTCCGTTTAGAATCCAGCATATCTCACTGAACCGAAGAAGTGGTAGTTAGAAGGGAGTTAGAGCTGCAAGCAGTTTGGTTTGGGAAATTAGACGCGAAATGAAACTGCAAATGCCTTCCAACAGGCTTGGAAAAGTGTGTTCTATATCTCTGCCAAACAAACTCCCCAGAGGTTGAGCTTTCAGAAGCAATTTTAACTCTAAGGGAGGAAGCAGCAGAATGTGCCTCTCACATCTAGCCTGTAGGAATTCAGGTTGGCAAGTTCTATGGGGAAGCCCATTGCTGCCTATGGTGGAAACGGCATGGGAGATTTCAGTTTCAAAATCTCTGTGAAAAAGCGTCAGAGAAGCTTCTCCGTTTAGAATCCAGCATATCTCACTGAACCGAAGAAGTGGTAGTTAGAAGGCAGTTAGAGCTGCAAGCAGTTTGGTTTGGGAAATTAGACGCGAAATGAAACTGCAAATGCCTTCCAACAGGCTTGGAAAAGTGTGTTCTATATCTCTGCCAAACAAACTCCCCGGAGGTTGAGCTTTCAGAAGCTAGTTTAACTCTAAGGGAGGAAGCAGCAGAATGTGCCTCTCACATCTAGCCTGTAGGAATTCAGGTTGGCAAGTTCTATGGGGAATCCCATTGCTGCCTATGGTGGAAACGGCATGGGAGATTTCAGTTTCAAAATCTCTGTGAAAAAGCGTCAGAGAAGCTTCTCCGTTTAGAATCCAGTATATCTCACTGAACCGAAGAAGTGGTAGTTAGAAGGGAGTTAGAGCTGCAAGCAGTTTGGTTTGGGAAATTAGACGCGAAATGAAACTGCAAATGCCTTCCAACAGGCTTGGAAAAGTGTGTTCTATATCTCTGCCAAACAAACTCCCCGGAGGTTGAGCTTTCAGAAGCAAGTTTAACTCTAAGGGAGGAAGCAGCAGAATGTGCCTCTCACATCTAGCCTGTAGGAATTCAGGTTGGCAAGTTCTATGGGGAAGCCCATTGCTGCCTATGGTGGAAACGGCATGGGAGATTTCAGTTTCAAAATCTCTGTGAAAAAGCGTCAGAGAAGCTTCTCCGTTTAGAATCCAGCATATCTCACTGAACCGAAGAAGTGGTAGTTAGAAGGGAGTTAGAGCTGCAAGCAGTTTGGTTTGGGAAATTAGACGCGAAATGAAACTGCAAATGCCTTCCAACAGGCTTGGAAAAGTGTGTTCTATATCTCTACCAAACAAACTCCCCGGAGGTTGAGCTTTCAGAAGCTAGTTTAACTCTAAGGGAGGAAGCAGCAGAATGTGCCTCTCACCTCTAGCCTGTAGGAATTCAGGTTGGCAAGTTCTATGGGGAAGCCCATTGGCGCCTTCGTTGGAAACGGGTTTGGAAATTTCAGTTTCAAAATCTCTGTGAAAAAGCGTCAGAGAAGCTTCTCCGTTTAGAATCCAGCATATCTCACTGAACCGAAGAAGTGGTAGTTAGAAGGGAGTTAGAGCTGCAAGCAGTTTGGTTTGGGAAATTAGACGCGAAATGAAACTGCAAATGCCTTCCAACAGGCTTGGAAAAGTGTGCTCTATATCTCTGCCAAACAAACTCCCCGGAGGTTGAGCTTTCAGAAGCAAGTTTAACTCTAAGGGAGGAAGCAGCAGAATGTGCCTCTCACATCTAGCCTTTAGGAATTCAGGTTGGCAAGTTCTATGGGGAAGCACATTGCGGCCTATGGTGGAAACGGCATGGGAGATTTCAGTTTCAAAATCTCTGTGAAAAAGCGTCAGAGAAGCTTCTCCGTTTAGAATCCAGCATATCTCACTGAACCGAAGAAGTGGTAGTTAGAAGGGAGTTAGAGCTGCAAGCAGTTTGGTTTGGGAAATTAGATGCGAAATGACACTGCAAAGGCCTTCCAACAGGCTTGGAAAAGTGTGTTCTATATCTGTGCCAAACAGAGTCCCCGGAGGTTGAGTTTTCAGAAGCAAGCTTAACTGTTAGGGAGGAAGCAGCAGAATGTGCCTCTCACATCTAGCCTGTAGGAATTCAGGTTGGCAAGTTCTATGGGGAAGCCCATTGCTGCCTATGGAGGAAACGGCATGGGAGATTTCAGTTTCAAAATCTCTGTGAAAAAGCGTCAGAGAAGCTTCTCCGTTTAGAATCCAGCATATCTCACTGAACCGAAGAAGTGGTAGTTAGAAGGCAGTTAGAGCTGCAAGCAGTTTGGTTTGGGAAATTAGACGCGAAATGAAATTGCAAATGCCTTCCAACAGGCTTGGAAAAGTGTGTTCTATATCTCTGCCAAACAGACTCGCTGGAGGTTGAGCTTTCAGAAGCTAGTTTAACTCTAAGGGAGGAAGCAGCAGAATGTGCCTCTCACATCTAGCCTGTAGGAATTCAGGTTGGCAAGTTCTATGGGGAAGCCCATTGCTGCCTATGGTGGAAACAGCATGGGAGATTTCAGTTTCAAAATCTCTGTGAAAAAGCGTCAGAGAAGCTTCTCCGTTTAGAATCCAGCATATCTCACTGAACCGAAGAAGTGGTAGTTAGAAGGCAGTTAGAGCTGCAAGCAGTTTGGTTTGGGAAATTAGACGCGAAATGAAACTGCAAATGCCTTCCAACAGGCTTGGAAAAGTGTGTTCTATATCTCTGCCAAACAAACTCCCCGGAGGTTGAGCTTTCAGAAGCTAGTTAAACTCTAAGGGAGGAAGCAGCAGAATGTGCCTCTCACATCTAGCCTGTAGGAATTCAGGTTGGCAAGTTCTATGGGGAAGCCCATTGCTGCCTATGGTGGAAACGGCATGGGAGATTTCAGTTTCAAAATCTCTGTGAAAAAGCGTCAGAGAAGCTTCTCCGTTTAGAATCCAGCATATCTCACTGAACCGAAGAAGTGGTAGTTAGAAGGGAGTTAGAGCTGCAAGCAGTTTGGTTTGGGAAATTAGACGCGAAATGAAACTGCAAATGCCTTCCAACAGGCTTGGAAAAGTGTGTTCTATATCTCTGCCAAACAAACTCCCCGGAGGTTGAGCTTTCAGAAGCAAGTTTAACTCTAAGGGAGGAAGCAGCAGAATGTGCCTCTCACATCTAGCCTGTAGGAATTCAGGTTGGCAAGTTCTATGGGGAAGCCCATTGCTGCCTATGGTGGAAACGGCATGGGAGATTTCAGTTTCAAAATCTCTGTGAAAAAGCGTCAGAGAAGCTTCTCCGTTTAGAATCCAGCATATCTCACTGAACCGAAGAAGTGGTAGTTAGAAGGGAGTTAGAGCTGCAAGCAGTTTGGTTTGGGAAATTAGACGCGAAATGAAACTGCAAATGCCTTCCAACAGGCTTGGAAAAGTGTGTTCTATATCTCTGCCAAACAAACTCCCCGGAGGTTGAGCTTTCAGAAGCTAGTTTAACTCTAAGGGAGGAAGCAGCAGAATGTGCCTCTCACATCTAGCCTGTAGGAATTCAGGTTGGCAAGTTCTATGGGGAAGCCCATTGGCGCCTTCGTTGGAAACGGGTTTGGAAATTTCAGTTTCAAAATCTCTGTGAAAAAGCGTCAGAGAAGCTTCTCCGTTTAGAATCCAGCATATCTCACTGAACCGAAGAAGTGGTAGTTAGAAGGGAGTTAGAGCTGCAAGCAGTTTGGTTTGGGAAATTAGACGCGAAATGAAACTGCAAATGCCTTCCAACAGGCTTGGAAAAGTGTGTTCTATATCTCTGCCAAACAAACTCCCCGGAGGTTGAGCTTTCAGAAGCAAGTTTAACTCTAAGGGAGGAAGCAGCAGAATGTGCCTCTCACATCTAGCCTGTAGGAATTCAGGTTGGCAAGTTCTATGGGGAAGCCCATTGCTGCCTATGGTGGAAACGGCATGGGAGATTTCAGTTTCAAAATCTCTGTGAAAAAGCGTCAGAGAAGCTTCTCCGTTTAGAATCCAGCATATCTCACTGAACCGAAGAAGTGGTAGTTAGAAGGCAGTTAGAGCTGCAAGCAGTTTGGTTTGGGAAATTAGACGCGAAATGAAACTGCAAATGCCTTCCAACAGGCTTGGAAAATTGTGTTCTATATCTCTGCCAAACAGACTCGCTGGAGGTTGAGCTTTCAGAAGCTAGTTTAACTCTAAGGGAGGAAGCAGCAGAATGTGCCTCTCACATCTAGCCTGTAGGAATTCAGGTTGGCAAGTTCTATGGGGAAGCCCATTGCTGCCTATGGTGGAAACAGCATGGGAGATTTCAGTTTCAAAATCTCTGTGAAAAAGCGTCAGAGAAGCTTCTCCGTTTAGAATCCAGCATATCTCACTGAACCGAAGAAGTGGTAGTTAGAAGGGAGTTAGAGCTGCAAGCAGTTTGGTTTGGGAAATTAGACGCGAAATGAAACTGCAAATGCCTTCCAACAGGCTTGGAAAAGTGTGTTCTATATCTCTGCCAAACAAACTCCCCGGAGGTTGAGCTTTCAGAAGCAAGTTTAACTCTAAGGGAGGAAGCAGCAGAATGTGCCTCTCACATCTAGCCTTTAGGAATTCAGGTTGGCAAGTTCTATGGGGAAGCCCATTGCGGCCTATGGTGGAAACGGCATGGGAGATTTCAGTTTCAAAATCTCTGTGAAAAAGCGTCAGAGAAGCTTTTCCGTTTAGAATCCAGCATATCTCACTGAACCGAAGAAGTGGTAGTTAAAAGGGAGTTAGAGCTGCAAGCAGTTTGGTTTGGGAAATTAGATGCGAAATGACACTGCAAAGGCCTTCCAACAGGCTTGGAAAAGTGTGTTCTATATCTGTGCCAAACAGAGTCCCCGGAGGTTGAGTTTTCAGAAGCAAGCTTAACTGTTAGGGAGGAAGCAGCAGAATGTGCCTCTCACATCTAGCCTGTAGGAATTCAGGTTGGCAAGTTCTATGGGGAAGCCCATTGCTGCCTATGGTGGAAACGGCATGGGAGATTTCAGTTTCAAAATCTCTGTGAAAAAGCGTCAGAGAAGCTTCTCCGTTTAGAATCCAGCATATCTCACTGAACCGAAGAAGTGGTAGTTAGAAGGGAGTTAGAGCTGCAAGCAGTTTGGTTTGGGAAATTAGACGCGAAATGAAACTGCAAATGCCTTCCAACAGGCTTGGAAAAGTGTGTTCTATATCTCTGCCAAACAAACTCCCCGGAGGTTGAGCTTTCAGAAGCTAGTTTAACTCTAAGGGAGGAAGCAGCAGAATGTGCCTCTCACATCTAGCCTGTAGGAATTCAGGTTGGCAAGTTCTATGGGGAAGCCCATTGGCGCCTTCGTTGGAAACGGGTTTGGAAATTTCAGTTTCAAAATCTCTGTGAAAAAGCGTCAGAGAAGCTTCTCCGTTTAGAATCCAGCATATCTCACTGAACCGAAGAAGTGGTAGTTAGAAGGGAGTTAGAGCTGCAAGCAGTTTGGTTTGGGAAATTAGACGCGAAATGAAACTGCAAATGCCTTCCAACAGGCTTGGAAAAGTGTGTTCTATATCTCTGCCAAACAAACTCCCCGGAGGTTGAGCTTTCAGAAGCTAGTTTAACTCTAAGGGAGGAAGCAGCAGAATGTGCCTCTCACATCTAGCCTGTAGGAATTCAGGTTGGCAAGTTCTATGGGGAAGCCCATTGCTGCCTATGGTGGAAACGGCATGGGAGATTTCAGTTTCAAAATCTCTGTGAAAAAGCGTCAGAGAAGCTTCTCCGTTTAGAATCCAGCATATCTCACTGAACCGAAGAAGTGGTAGTTAGAAGGCAGTTAGAGCTGCAAGCAGTTTGGTTTGGGAAATTAGACGCGAAATGAAACTGCAAATGCCTTCCAACAGGCTTGGAAAAGTGTGTTCTATATCTCTGCCAAACAGACTCGCTGGAGGTTGAGCTTTCAGAAGCTAGTTTAACTCTAAGGGAGGAAGCAGCAGAATGTGCCTCTCACATCTAGCCTGTAGGAATTCAGGTTGGCAAGTTCTATGGGGAAGCCCATTGCTGCCTATGGTGGAAACGGCATGGGAGATTTCAGTTTCAAAATCTCTGTGAAAAAGCGTCAGAGAAGCTTCTCCGTTTAGAATCCAGCATATCTCACTGAACCGAAGAAGTGGTAGTTAGAAGGGAGTTAGAGCTGCAAGCAGTTTGGTTTGGGAAATTAGACGCGAAATGAAACTGCAAATGCCTTCCAACAGGCTTGGAAAAGTGTGTTCTATATCTCTGCCAAACAAACTCCCCGGAGGTTGAGCTTTCAGAAGCAAGTTTAACTCTAAGGGAGGAAGCAGCAGAATGTGCCTCTCACATCTAGCCTGTAGGAATTCAGGTTGGCAAGTTCTATGGGGAAGCCCATTGCTGCCTATGGTGGAAACGGCATGGGAGATTTCAGTTTCAAAATCTCTGTGAAAAAGCGTCAGAGAAGCTTCTCCGTTTAGAATCCAGCATATCTCACTGAACCGAAGAAGTGGTAGTTAGAAGGCAGTTAGAGCTGCAAGCAGTTTGGTTTGGGAAATTAGACGCGAAATGAAACTGCAAATGCCTTCCAACAGGCTTGGAAAAGTGTGTTCTATATCTCTGCCAAACAGACTCGCTGGAGGTTGAGCTTTCAGAAGCTAGTTTAACTCTAAGGGAGGAAGCAGCAGAATGTGCCTCTCACATCTAGCCTGTAGGAATTCAGGTTGGCAAGTTCTATGGGGAAGCCCATTGCTGCCTATGGTGGAAACAGCATGGGAGATTTCAGTTTCAAAATCTCTGTGAAAAAGCGTCAGAGAAGCTTCTCCGTTTAGAATCCAGCATATCTCACTGAACCGAAGAAGTGGTAGTTAGAAGGGAGTTAGAGCTGCAAGCAGTTAGGTTTGGGAAATTAGACGCGAAATGAAACTGCAAATGCCTTCCAACAGGCTTGGAAAAGTGTGTTCTATATCTCTGCCAAACAAACTCCCCGGAGGTTGAGCTTTCAGAAGCAAGTTTAACTGTTAGGGAGGAAGCAGCAGAATGTGCCTCTCACATCTAGCCTTTAGGAATTCAGGTTGGCAAGTTCTATGGGGAAGCCCATTGCTGCCTATGGTGGAAACGGCATGGGAGATTTCAGTTTCAAAATCTCTGTGAAAAAGCGTCAGAGAAGCTTCTCCGTTTAGAATCCAGCATATCTCACTGAACCGAAGAAGTGGTAGTTAGAAGGGAGTTAGAGCTGCAAGCAGTTTGGTTTGGGAAATTAGACGCGAAATGAAACTGCAAATGCCTTCCAACAGGCTTGGAAAAGTGTGTTCTATATCTCTACCAAACAAACTCCCCGGAGGTTGAGCTTTCAGAAGCTAGTTTAACTCTAAGGGAGGAAGCAGCAGAATGTGCCTCTCACATCTAGCCTTTAGGAATTCAGGTTGGCAAGTTCTATGGGGAAGCCCATTGCTGCCTATGGTGGAAACGGCATGGGAGATTTCAGTTTCAAAATCTCTGTGAAAAAGCGTCAGAGAAGCTTCTCCGTTTAGAATCCAGCATATCTCACTGAACCGAAGAAGTGGTAGTTAGAAGGGAGTTAGAGCTGCAAGCAGTTTGGTTTGGGAAATTAGATGCGAAATGACACTGCAAAGGCCTTCCAACAGGCTTGGAAAATTGTGTTCTATATCTGTGCCAAACAGAGTCCCCGGAGGTTGAGTTTTCAGAAGCAAGCTTAACTGTTAGGGAGGAAGCAGCAGAATGTGCCTCTCACATCTAGCCTGTAGGAATTCAGGTTGGCAAGTTCTATGGGGAAGCCCATTGCTGCCTATGGTGGAAACGGCATGGGAGATTTCAGTTTCAAAATCTCTGTGAAAAAGCGTCAGAGAAGCTTCTCCGTTTAGAATCCAGCATATCTCACTGAACCGAAGAAGTGGTAGTTAGAAGGGAGTTAGAGCTGCAAGCAGTTTGGTTTGGGAAATTAGACGCGAAATGAAACTGCAAATGCCTTCCAACAGGCTTGGAAAAGTGTGTTCTATATCTCTGCCAAACAAACTCCCCGGAGGTTGAGCTTTCAGAAGCTAGTTTAACTCTAAGGGAGGAAGCAGCAGAATGTGCCTCTCACATCTAGCCTGTAGGAATTCAGGTTGGCAAGTTCTATGGGGAAGCCCATTGGCGCCTTCGTTGGAAACGGGTTTGGAAATTTCAGTTTCAAAATCTCTGTGAAAAAGCGTCAGAGAAGCTTCTCCGTTTAGAATCCAGCATATCTCACTGAACCGAAGAAGTGGTAGTTAGAAGGGAGTTAGAGCTGCAAGCAGTTTGGTTTGGGAAATTAGACGCGAAATGAAACTGCAAATGCCTTCCAACAGGCTTGGAAAAGTGTGCTCTATATCTCTGCCAAACAAACTCCCCGGAGGTTGAGCTTTCAGAAGCAAGTTTAACTGTTAGGGAGGAAGCAGCAGAATGTGCCTCTCACATTTAGCCTTTAGGAATTCAGGTTGGCAAGTTCTATGGGGAAGCCCATTGCTGCCTATGGTGGAAACGGCATGGGAGATTTCAGTTTCAAAATCTCTGTGAAAAAGCGTCAGAGAAGCTTCTCCGTTTAGAATCCAGCATATCTCACTGAACCGAAGAAGTGGTAGTTAGAAGGGAGTTAGAGCTGCAAGCAGTTTGGTTTGGGAAATTAGATGCGAAATGACACTGCAAAGGCCTTCCAACAGGCTTGGAAAAGTGTGTTCTATATCTGTGCCAAACAGAGTCCCCGGAGGTTGAGTTTTCAGAAGCAAGCTTAACTGTTAGGGAGGAAGCAGCAGAATGTGCCTCTCACATCTAGCCTGTAGGAATTCAGGTTGGCAAGTTCTATGGGGAAGCCCATTGCTGCCTATGGTGGAAACGGCATGGGAGATTTCAGTTTCAAAATCTCTGTGAAAAAGCGTCAGAGAAGCTTCTCCGTTTAGAATCCAGCATATCTCACTGAACCGAAGAAGTGGTAGTTAGAAGGGAGTTAGAGCTGCAAGCAGTTTGGTTTGGGAAATTAGACGCGAAATGAAACTGCAAATGCCTTCCAACAGGCTTGGAAAATTGTGTTCTATATCTCTGCCAAACAGACTCGCTGGAGGTTGAGCTTTCAGAAGCTAGTTTAACTCTAAGGGAGGAAGCAGCAGAATGTGCCTCTCACATCTAGCCTGTAGGAATTCAGGTTGGCAAGTTCTATGGGGAAGCCCATTGCTGCCTATGGTGGAAACAGCATGGGAGATTTCAGTTTCAAAATCTCTGTGAAAAAGCGTCAGAGAAGCTTCTCCGTTTAGAATCCAGCATATCTCACTGAACCGAAGAAGTGGTAGTTAGAAGGGAGTTAGAGCTGCAAGCAGTTAGGTTTGGGAAATTAGACGCGAAATGAAACTGCAAATGCCTTCCAACAGGCTTGGAAAAGTGTGTTCTATATCTCTGCCAAACAAACTCCCCGGAGGTTGAGCTTTCAGAAGCAAGTTTAACTGTTAGGGAGGAAGCAGCAGAATGTGCCTCTCACATCTAGCCTTTAGGAATTCAGGTTGGCAAGTTCTATGGGGAAGCCCATTGCTGCCTATGGTGGAAACGGCATGGGAGATTTCAGTTTCAAAATCTCTGTGAAAAAGCGTCAGAGAAGCTTCTCCGTTTAGAATCCAGCATATCTCACTGAACCGAAGAAGTGGTAGTTAGAAGGGAGTTAGAGCTGCAAGCAGTTTGGTTTGGGAAATTAGACGCGAAATGAAACTGCAAATGCCTTCCAACAGGCTTGGAAAAGTGTGTTCTATATCTCTACCAAACAAACTCCCCGGAGGTTGAGCTTTCAGAAGCTAGTTTAACTCTAAGGGAGGAAGCAGCAGAATGTGCCTCTCACATCTAGCCTTTAGGAATTCAGGTTGGCAAGTTCTATGGGGAAGCCCATTGCTGCCTATGGTGGAAACGGCATGGGAGATTTCAGTTTCAAAATCTCTGTGAAAAAGCGTCAGAGAAGCTTCTCCGTTTAGAATCCAGCATATCTCACTGAACCGAAGAAGTGGTAGTTAGAAGGGAGTTAGAGCTGCAAGCAGTTTGGTTTGGGAAATTAGATGCGAAATGACACTGCAAAGGCCTTCCAACAGGCTTGGAAAATTGTGTTCTATATCTGTGCCAAACAGAGTCCCCGGAGGTTGAGTTTTCAGAAGCAAGCTTAACTGTTAGGGAGGAAGCAGCAGAATGTGCCTCTCACATCTAGCCTGTAGGAATTCAGGTTGGCAAGTTCTATGGGGAAGCCCATTGCTGCCTATGGTGGAAACGGCATGGGAGATTTCAGTTTCAAAATCTCTGTGAAAAAGCGTCAGAGAAGCTTCTCCGTTTAGAATCCAGCATATCTCACTGAACCGAAGAAGTGGTAGTTAGAAGGGAGTTAGAGCTGCAAGCAGTTTGGTTTGGGAAATTAGACGCGAAATGAAACTGCAAATGCCTTCCAACAGGCTTGGAAAAGTGTGTTCTATATCTCTGCCAAACAAACTCCCCGGAGGTTGAGCTTTCAGAAGCTAGTTTAACTCTAAGGGAGGAAGCAGCAGAATGTGCCTCTCACATCTAGCCTGTAGGAATTCAGGTTGGCAAGTTCTATGGGGAAGCCCATTGGCGCCTTCGTTGGAAACGGGTTTGGAAATTTCAGTTTCAAAATCTCTGTGAAAAAGCGTCAGAGAAGCTTCTCCGTTTAGAATCCAGCATATCTCACTGAACCGAAGAAGTGGTAGTTAGAAGGGAGTTAGAGCTGCAAGCAGTTTGGTTTGGGAAATTAGACGCGAAATGAAACTGCAAATGCCTTCCAACAGGCTTGGAAAAGTGTGCTCTATATCTCTGCCAAACAAACTCCCCGGAGGTTGAGCTTTCAGAAGCAAGTTTAACTGTTAGGGAGGAAGCAGCAGAATGTGCCTCTCACATTTAGCCTTTAGGAATTCAGGTTGGCAAGTTCTATGGGGAAGCCCATTGCTGCCTATGGTGGAAACGGCATGGGAGATTTCAGTTTCAAAATCTCTGTGAAAAAGCGTCAGAGAAGCTTCTCCGTTTAGAATCCAGCATATCTCACTGAACCGAAGAAGTGGTAGTTAGAAGGGAGTTAGAGCTGCAAGCAGTTTGGTTTGGGAAATTAGATGCGAAATGACACTGCAAAGGCCTTCCAACAGGCTTGGAAAAGTGTGTTCTATATCTGTGCCAAACAGAGTCCCCGGAGGTTGAGTTTTCAGAAGCAAGCTTAACTGTTAGGGAGGAAGCAGCAGAATGTGCCTCTCACATCTAGCCTGTAGGAATTCAGGTTGGCAAGTTCTATGGGGAAGCCCATTGCTGCCTATGGTGGAAACGGCATGGGAGATTTCAGTTTCAAAATCTCTGTGAAAAAGCGTCAGAGAAGCTTCTCCGTTTAGAATCCAGCATATCTCACTGAACCGAAGAAGTGGTAGTTAGAAGGGAGTTAGAGCTGCAAGCAGTTTGGTTTGGGAAATTAGACGCGAAATGAAACTGCAAATGCCTTCCAACAGGCTTGGAAAATTGTGTTCTATATCTCTGCCAAACAGACTCGCTGGAGGTTGAGCTTTCAGAAGCTAGTTTAACTCTAAGGGAGGAAGCAGCAGAATGTGCCTCTCACATCTAGCCTGTAGGAATTCAGGTTGGCAAGTTCTATGGGGAAGCCCATTGCTGCCTATGGTGGAAACAGCATGGGAGATTTCAGTTTCAAAATCTCTGTGAAAAAGCGTCAGAGAAGCTTCTCCGTTTAGAATCCAGCATATCTCACTGAACCGAAGAAGTGGTAGTTAGAAGGGAGTTAGAGCTGCAAGCAGTTTGGTTTGGGAAATTAGACGCGAAATGAAACTGCAAATGCCTTCCAACAGGCTTGGAAAAGTGTGTTCTATATCTCTGCCAAACAAACTCCCCGGAGGTTGAGCTTTCAGAAGCAAGTTTAACTGTTAGGGAGGAAGCAGCAGAATGTGCCTCTCACATCTAGCCTTTAGGAATTCAGGTTGGCAAGTTCTATGGGGAAGCCCATTGCGGCCTATGGTGGAAACGGCATGGGAGATTTCAGTTTCAAAATCTCTGTGAAAAAGCGTCAGAGAAGCTTCTCCGTTTAGAATCCAGCATATCTCACTGAACCGAAGAAGTGGTAGTTAGAAGGCAGTTAGAGCTGCAAGCAGTTTGGTTTGGGAAATTAGATGCGAAATCACACTGCAAAGGCCTTCCAACAGGCTTGGAAAAGTGTGTTCTATATCTGTGCCAAACAGAGTCCCCGGAGGTTGAGTTTTCAGAAGCAAGCTTAACTGTTAGGGAGGAAGCAGCAGAATGTGCCTCTCACATCTAGCCTGTAGGAATTCAGGTTGGCAAGTTCTATGGGGAAGCCCATTGCTGCCTATGGTGGAAACGGCATGGGAGATTTCAGTTTCAAAATCTCTGTGAAAAAGCGTCAGAGAAGCTTCTCCGTTTAGAATCCAGCATATCTCACTGAACCGAAGAAGTGGTAGTTAGAAGGCAGTTAGAGCTGCAAGCAGTTTGGTTTGGGAAATTAGACGCGAAATGAAACTGCAAATGCCTTCCAAAAGGCTTGGAAAAGTGTGTTCTATATCTCTGCCAAACAGACTCGCTGGAGGTTGAGCTTTCAGAAGCTAGTTTAACTCTAAGGGAGGAAGCAGCAGAATGTGCCTCTCACATCTAGCCTGTAGGAATTCAGGTTGGCAAGTTCTATGGGGAAGCCCATTGCTGCCTATGGTGGAAACAGCATGGGAGATTTCAGTTTCAAAATCTCTGTGAAAAAGCGTCAGAGAAGCTTCTCCGTTTAGAATCCAGCATATCTCACTGAACCGAAGAAGTGGTAGTTAGAAGGCAGTTAGAGCTGCAAGCAGTTTGGTTTGGGAAATTAGACGCGAAATGAAACTGCAAATGCCTTCCAACAGGCTTGGAAAAATGTGTTCTATATCTCTGCCAAACAGACTCCCCGGAGGTTGAGCTTTCAGAAGCTAGTTTAACTCTGAGGGAGGAAGCAGCAGAATGTGCCTCTCACATCTAGCCTGTAGGAATTCAGGTTGGCAAGTTCTATGGGGAAGCCCATTGCTGCCTATTGTGGAAACAGCATGGGAGATTTCAGTTTCAAAATCTCTGTGAAAAAGCGTCAGAGAAGCTTCTCCGTTTAGAATCCAGCATATCTCACTGAACCGAAGAAGTGGTAGTTAGAAGGCAGTTAGAGCTGCAAGCAGTTTGGTTTGGGAAATTAGACGCGAAATGAAACTGCAAATGCCTTCCAACAGGCTTGGAAAAATGTGTTCTATATCTCTGCCAAACAGACTCCCCGGAGGTTGAGCTTTCAGAAGCTAGTTTAACTCTGAGGGAGGAAGCAGCAGAATGTGCCTCTCACATCTAGCCTGTAGGAATTCAGGTTGGCAAGTTCTATGGGGAAGCCCATTGCTGCCTATGGTGGAAACGGCATGGGAGATTTCAGTTTCAAAATCTCTGTGAAAAAGCGTCAGAGAAGCTTCTCCGTTTAGAATCCAGCATATCTCACTGAACCGAAGAAGTGGTAGTTAGAAGGCAGTTAGAGCTGCAAGCAGTTTGGTTTGGGAAATTAGACGCGAAATGAAACTGCAAATGCCTTCCAACAGGCTTGGAAAAGTGTGTTCTATATCTCTGCCAAACAGACTCCCCGGAGGTTGAGCTTTCAGAAGCAAGTTTAACTCTAAGGGAGGAAGCAGCAGAATGTGCCTCTCACATCTAGCCTGTAGGAATTCAGGTTGGCAAGTTCTATGGGGAAGCCCATTGCTGCCTATGGTGGAAACAGCATGGGAGATTTCAGTTTCACAATCTCTGTGAAAAAGCGTCAGAGAAGCTTCTCCGTTTAGAATCCAGCATATCTCACTGAACCGAAGAAGTGGTAGTTAGAAGGCAGTTAGAGCTGCAAGCAGTTTGGTTTGGGAAATTAGACGCGAAATGAAACTGCAAATGCCTTCCAACAGGCTTGGAAAAGTGTGTTCTATATCTCTGCCAAACAAACTCCCCGGAGGTTGAGCTTTCAGAAGCTAGTTTAACTCTAAGGGAGGAAGCAGCAGAATGTGCCTCTCACATCTAGCCTGTAGGAATTCAGGTTGGCAAGTTCTATGGGGAAGCCCATTGCTGCCTATGGTGGAAACGGCATGGGAGATTTCAGTTTCAAAATCTCTGTGAAAAAGCGTCAGAGAAGCTTCTCCGTTTAGAATCCAGCATATCTCACTGAACCGAAGAAGTGGTAGTTAGAAGGGAGTTAGAGCTGCAAGCAGTTTGGTTTGGGAAATTAGACGCGAAATGAAACTGCAAATGCCTTCCAACAGGCTTGGAAAAGTGTGTTCTATATCTCTGCCAAACAAACTCCCCGGAGGTTGAGCTTTCAGAAGCAAGTTTAACTCTAAGGGAGGAAGCAGCAGAATGTGCCTCTCACATCTAGCCTGTAGGAATTCAGGTTGGCAAGTTCTATGGGGAAGCCCATTGCTGCCTATGGTGGAAACGGCATGGGAGATTTCAGTTTCAAAATCTCTGTGAAAAAGCGTCAGAGAAGCTTCTCCGTTTAGAATCCAGCATATCTCACTGAACCGAAGAAGTGGTAGTTAGAAGGGAGTTAGAGCTGCAAGCAGTTTGGTTTGGGAAATTAGACGCGAAATGAAACTGCAAATGCCTTCCAACAGGCTTGGAAAAGTGTGTTTTATATCTCTGCCAAACAAACTCCCCGGAGGTTGAGCTTTCAGAAGCTAGTTTAACTCTAAGGGAGGAAGCAGCAGAATGTGCCTCTCACATCTAGCCTGTAGGAATTCAGGTTGGCAAGTTCTATGGGGAAGCCCATTGGCGCCTTCGTTGGAAACGGGTTTGGAAATTTCAGTTTCAAAATCTCTGTGAAGAAGCGTCAGAGAAGCTTCTCCGTTTAGAATCCAGCATATCTCACTGAACCGAAGAAGTGGTAGTTAGAAGGGAGTTAGAGCTGCAAGCAGTTTGGTTTGGGAAATTAGACGCGAAATGAAACTGCAAATGCCTTCCAACAGGCTTGGAAAAGTGTGTTCTATATCTCTGCCAAACAAACTCCCCGGAGGTTGAGCTTTCAGAAGCAAGTTTAACTGTTAGGGAGGAAGCAGCAGAATGTGCCTCTCACATCTAGCCTTTAGGAATTCAGGTTGGCAAGTTCTATGGGGAAGCCCATTGCTGCCTATGGTGGAAACGGCATGGGAGATTTCAGTTTCAAAATCTCTGTGAAAAAGCGTCAGAGAAGCTTCTCCGTTTAGAATCCAGCATATCTCACTGAACCGAAGAAGTGGTAGTTAGAAGGCAGTTAGAGCTGCAAGCAGTTTGGTTTGGGAAATTAGATGCGAAATCACACTGCAAAGGCCTTCCAACAGGCTTGGAAAAGTGTGTTCTATATCTGTGCCAAACAGAGTCCCCGGAGGTTGAGTTTTCAGAAGCAAGCTTAACTGTTAGGGAGGAAGCAGCAGAATGTGCCTCTCACATCTAGCCTGTAGGAATTCAGGTTGGCAAGTTCTATGGGGAAGCCCATTGCTGCCTATGGTGGAAACGGCATGGGAGATTTCAGTTTCAAAATCTCTGTGAAAAAGCGTCAGAGAAGCTTCTCCGTTTAGAATCCAGCATATCTCACTGGACCGAAGAAGTGGTAGTTAGAAGGCAGTTAGAGCTGCAAGCAGTTTGGTTTGGGAAATTAGACGCGAAATGAAACTGCAAATGCCTTCCAACAGGCTTGGAAAAATGTGTTCTATATCTCTGCCAAACAGACTCCCCGGAGGTTGAGCTTTCAGAAGCTAGTTTAACTCTGAGGGAGGAAGCAGCAGAATGTGCCTCTCACATCTAGCCTGTAGGAATTCAGGTTGGCAAGTTCTATGGGGAAGCCCATTGCTGCCTATGGTGGAAACGGCATGGGAGATTTCAGTTTCAAAATCTCTGTGAAAAAGCGTCAGAGAAGCTTCTCCGTTTAGAATCCAGCATATCTCACTGAACCGAAGAAGTGGTAGTTAGAAGGCAGTTAGAGCTGCAAGCAGTTTGGTTTGGGAAATTAGACGCGAAATGAAACTGCAAATGCCTTCCAACAGGCTTGGAAAAGTGTGTTCTATATCTCTGCCAAACAGACTCCCCGGAGGTTGAGCTTTCAGAAGCAAGTTTAACTCTAAGGGAGGAAGCAGCAGAATGTGCCTCTCACATCTAGCCTGTAGGAATTCAGGTTGGCAAGTTCTATGGGGAAGCCCATTGCTGCCTATGGTGGAAACGGCATGGGAGATTTCAGTTTCAAAATCTCTGTGAAAAAGCGTCAGAGAAGCTTCTCCGTTTAGAATCCAGCATATCTCACTGAACCGAAGAAGTGGTAGTTAGAAGGCAGTTAGAGCTGCAAGCAGTTTGGTTTGGGAAATTAGACGCGAAATGAAACTGCAAATGCCTTCCAACAGGCTTGGAAAAGTGTGTTCTATATCTCTGCCAAACAAACTCCCCGGAGGTTGAGCTTTCAGAAGCTAGTTTAACTCTAAGGGAGGAAGCAGCAGAATGTGCCTCTCACATCTAGCCTGTAGGAATTCAGGTTGGCAAGTTCTATGGGGAAGCCCATTGCTGCCTATGGTGGAAACGGCATGGGAGATTTCAGTTTCAAAATCTCTGTGAAAAAGCGTCAGAGAAGCTTCTCCGTTTAGAATCCAGCATATCTCACTGAACCGAAGAAGTGGTAGTTAGAAGGGAGTTAGAGCTGCAAGCAGTTTGGTTTGGGAAATTAGACGCGAAATGAAACTGCAAATGCCTTCCAACAGGCTTGGAAAAGTGTGTTCTATATCTCTGCCAAACAAACTCCCCGGAGGTTGAGCTTTCAGAAGCAAGTTTAACTCTAAGGGAGGAAGCAGCAGAATGTGCCTCTCACATCTAGCCTGTAGGAATTCAGGTTGGCAAGTTCTATGGGGAAGCCCATTGCTGCCTATGGTGGAAACGGCATGGGAGATTTCAGTTTCAAAATCTCTGTGAAAAAGCGTCAGAGAAGCTTCTCCGTTTAGAATCCAGCATATCTCACTGAACCGAAGAAGTGGTAGTTAGAAGGGAGTTAGAGCTGCAAGCAGTTTGGTTTGGGAAATTAGACGCGAAATGAAACTGCAAATGCCTTCCAACAGGCTTGGAAAAGTGTGTTTTATATCTCTGCCAAACAAACTCCCCGGAGGTTGAGCTTTCAGAAGCTAGTTTAACTCTAAGGGAGGAAGCAGCAGAATGTGCCTCTCACATCTAGCCTGTAGGAATTCAGGTTGGCAAGTTCTATGGGGAAGCCCATTGGCGCCTTCGTTGGAAACGGGTTTGGAAATTTCAGTTTCAAAATCTCTGTGAAAAAGCGTCAGAGAAGCTTCTCCGTTTAGAATCCAGCATATCTCACTGAACCGAAGAAGTGGTAGTTAGAAGGGAGTTAGAGCTGCAAGCAGTTTGGTTTGGGAAATTAGACGCGAAATGAAACTGCAAATGCCTTCCAACAGGCTTGGAAAAGTGTGTTCTATATCTCTGCCAAACAAACTCCCCGGAGGTTGAGCTTTCAGAAGCAAGTTTAACTGTTAGGGAGGAAGCAGCAGAATGTGCCTCTCACATCTAGCCTTTAGGAATTCAGGTTGGCAAGTTCTATGGGGAAGCCCATTGCTGCCTATGGTGGAAACGGCATGGGAGATTTCAGTTTCAAAATCTCTGTGAAAAAGCGTCAGAGAAGCTTCTCCGTTTAGAATCCAGCATATCTCACTGAACCGAAGAAGTGGTAGTTAGAAGGCAGTTAGAGCTGCAAGCAGTTTGGTTTGGGAAATTAGATGCGAAATCACACTGCAAAGGCCTTCCAACAGGCTTGGAAAAGTGTGTTCTATATCTGTGCCAAACAGAGTCCCCGGAGGTTGAGTTTTCAGAAGCAAGCTTAACTGTTAGGGAGGAAGCAGCAGAATGTGCCTCTCACATCTAGCCTGTAGGAATTCAGGTTGGCAAGTTCTATGGGGAAGCCCATTGGCGCCTTCGTTGGAAACGGGTTTGGAAATTTCAGTTTCAAAATCTCTGTGAAAAAGCGTCAGAGAAGCTTCTCCGTTTAGAATCCAGCATATCTCACTGAACCGAAGAAGTGGTAGTTAGAAGGGAGTTAGAGCTGCAAGCAGTTTGGTTTGGGAAATTAGACGCGAAATGAAACTGCAAATGCCTTCCAACAGGCTTGGAAAAGTGTGTTCTATATCTCTGCCAAACAGACTCGCTGGAGGTTGAGCTTTCAGAAGCTAGTTTAACTCTATGGGAGGAAGCAGCAGAATGTGCCTCTCACATCTAGCCTGTAGGAATTCAGGTTGGCAAGTTCTATGGGGAAGCCCATTGCTGCCTATGGTGGAAACGGCATGGGAGATTTCAGTTTCAAAATCTCTGTGAAAAAGCGTCAGAGAAGCTTCTCCGTTTAGAATCCAGCATATCTCACTGAACCGAAGAAGTGGTAGTTAGAAGGCAGTTAGAGCTGCAAGCAGTTTGGTTTGGGAAATTAGACGCGAAATGAAACTGCAAATGCCTTCCAACAGGCTTGGAAAAGTGTGTTCTATATCTCTGCCAAACAAACTCCCCGGAGGTTGAGCTTTCAGAAGCTAGTTTAACTCTAAGGGAGGAAGCAGCAGAATGTGCCTCTCACATCTAGCCTGTAGGAATTCAGGTTGGCAAGTTCTATGGGGAAGCCCATTGCTGCCTATGGTGGAAACGGCATGGGAGATTTCAGTTTCAAAATCTCTGTGAAAAAGCGTCAGAGAAGCTTCTCCGTTTAGAATCCAGTATATCTCACTGAACCGAAGAAGTGGTAGTTAGAAGGGAGTTAGAGCTGCAAGCAGTTTGGTTTGGGAAATTAGACGCGAAATGAAACTGCAAATGCCTTCCAACAGGCTTGGAAAAGTGTGTTCTATATCTCTGCCAAACAAACTCCCCGGAGGTTGAGCTTTCAGAAGCAAGTTTAACTCTAAGGGAGGAAGCAGCAGAATGTGCCTCTCACATCTAGCCTGTAGGAATTCAGGTTGGCAAGTTCTATGGGGAAGCCCATTGCTGCCTATGGTGGAAACGGCATGGGAGATTTCAGTTTCAAAATCTCTGTGAAAAAGCGTCAGAGAAGCTTCTCCGTTTAGAATCCAGCATATCTCACTGAACCGAAGAAGTGGTAGTTAGAAGGGAGTTAGAGCTGCAAGCAGTTTGGTTTGGGAAATTAGACGCGAAATGAAACTGCAAATGCCTTCCAACAGGCTTGGAAAAGTGTGTTCTATATCTCTACCAAACAAACTCCCCGGAGGTTGAGCTTTCAGAAGCTAGTTTAACTCTAAGGGAGGAAGCAGCAGAATGTGCCTCTCACCTCTAGCCTGTAGGAATTCAGGTTGGCAAGTTCTATGGGGAAGCCCATTGGCGCCTTCGTTGGAAACGGGTTTGGAAATTTCAGTTTCAAAATCTCTGTGAAAAAGCGTCAGAGAAGCTTCTCCGTTTAGAATCCAGCATATCTCACTGAACCGAAGAAGTGGTAGTTAGAAGGGAGTTAGAGCTGCAAGCAGTTTGGTTTGGGAAATTAGACGCGAAATGAAACTGCAAATGCCTTCCAACAGGCTTGGAAAAGTGTGTTCTATATCTCTGCCAAACAAACTCCCCGGAGGTTGAGCTTTCAGAAGCAAGTTTAACTCTAAGGGAGGAAGCAGCAGAATGTGCCTCTCACATCTAGCCTTTAGGAATTCAGGTTGGCAAGTTCTATGGGGAAGCACATTGCGGCCTATGGTGGAAACGGCATGGGAGATTTCAGTTTCAAAATCTCTGTGAAAAAGCGTCAGAGAAGCTTCTCCGTTTAGAATCCAGCATATCTCACTGAACCGAAGAAGTGGTAGTTAGAAGGGAGTTAGAGCTGCAAGCAGTTTGGTTTGGGAAATTAGATGCGAAATGACACTGCAAAGGCCTTCCAACAGGCTTGGAAAAGTGTGTTCTATATCTGTGCCAAACAGAGTCCCCGGAGGTTGAGTTTTCAGAAGCAAGCTTAACTGTTAGGGAGGAAGCAGCAGAATGTGCCTCTCACATCTAGCCTGTAGGAATTCAGGTTGGCAAGTTCTATGGGGAAGCCCATTGCTGCCTATGGTGGAAACGGCATGGGAGATTTCAGTTTCAAAATCTCTGTGAAAAAGCGTCAGAGAAGCTTCTCCGTTTAGAATCCAGCATATCTCACTGAACCGAAGAAGTGGTAGTTAGAAGGCAGTTAGAGCTGCAAGCAGTTTGGTTTGGGAAATTAGACGCGAAATGAAACTGCAAATGCCTTCCAACAGGCTTGGAAAAGTGTGTTCTATATCTCTGCCAAACAGACTCGCTGGAGGTTGAGCTTTCAGAAGCTAGTTTAACTCTAAGGGAGGAAGCAGCAGAATGTGCCTCTCACATCTAGCCTGTAGGAATTCAGGTTGGCAAGTTCTATGGGGAAGCCCATTGCTGCCTATGGTGGAAACGGCATGGGAGATTTCAGTTTCAAAATCTCTGTGAAAAAGCGTCAGAGAAGCTTCTCCGTTTAGAATCCAGCATATCTCACTGAACCGAAGAAGTGGTAGTTAGAAGGGAGTTAGAGCTGCAAGCAGTTTGGTTTGGGAAATTAGACGCGAAATGAAACTGCAAATGCCTTCCAACAGGCTTGGAAAAGTGTGTTCTATATCTCTGCCAAACAAACTCCCCGGAGGTTGAGCTTTCAGAAGCAAGTTTAACTCTAAGGGAGGAAGCAGCAGAATGTGCCTCTCACATCTAGCCTGTAGGAATTCAGGTTGGCAAGTTCTATGGGGAAGCCCATTGCTGCCTATGGTGGAAACGGCATGGGAGATTTCAGTTTCAAAATCTCTGTGAAAAAGCGTCAGAGAAGCTTCTCCGTTTAGAATCCAGCATATCTCACTGAACCGAAGAAGTGGTAGTTAGAAGGGAGTTAGAGCTGCAAGCAGTTTGGTTTGGGAAATTAGACGCGAAATGAAACTGCAAATGCCTTCCAACAGGCTTGGAAAAGTGTGTTTTATATCTCTGCCAAACAAACTCCCCGGAGGTTGAGCTTTCAGAAGCTAGTTTAACTCTAAGGGAGGAAGCAGCAGAATGTGCCTCTCACATCTAGCCTGTAGGAATTCAGGTTGGCAAGTTCTATGGGGAAGCCCATTGGCGCCTTCGTTGGAAACGGGTTTGGAAATTTCAGTTTCAAAATCTCTGTGAAGAAGCGTCAGAGAAGCTTCTCCGTTTAGAATCCAGCATATCTCACTGAACCGAAGAAGTGGTAGTTAGAAGGGAGTTAGAGCTGCAAGCAGTTTGGTTTGGGAAATTAGACGCGAAATGAAACTGCAAATGCCTTCCAACAGGCTTGGAAAAGTGTGTTCTATATCTGTGCCAAACAGAGTCCCCGGAGGTTGAGTTTTCAGAAGCAAGCTTAACTGTTAGGGAGGAAGCAGCAGAATGTGCCTCTCACATCTAGCCTGTAGGAATTCAGGTTGGCAAGTTCTATGGGGAAGCCCATTGCTGCCTATGGTGGAAACGGCATGGGAGATTTCAGTTTCAAAATCTCTGTGAAAAAGCGTCAGAGAAGCTTCTCCGTTTAGAATCCAGCATATCTCACTGGACCGAAGAAGTGGTAGTTAGAAGGCAGTTAGAGCTGCAAGCAGTTTGGTTTGGGAAATTAGACGCGAAATGAAACTGCAAATGCCTTCCAACAGGCTTGGAAAAATGTGTTCTATATCTCTGCCAAACAGACTCCCCGGAGGTTGAGCTTTCAGAAGCTAGTTTAACTCTGAGGGAGGAAGCAGCAGAATGTGCCTCTCACATCTAGCCTGTAGGAATTCAGGTTGGCAAGTTCTATGGGGAAGCCCATTGCTGCCTATGGTGGAAACGGCATGGGAGATTTCAGTTTCAAAATCTCTGTGAAAAAGCGTCAGAGAAGCTTCTCCGTTTAGAATCCAGCATATCTCACTGAACCGAAGAAGTGGTAGTTAGAAGGCAGTTAGAGCTGCAAGCAGTTTGGTTTGGGAAATTAGACGCGAAATGAAACTGCAAATGCCTTCCAACAGGCTTGGAAAAGTGTGTTCTATATCTCTGCCAAACAGACTCCCCGGAGGTTGAGCTTTCAGAAGCAAGTTTAACTCTAAGGGAGGAAGCAGCAGAATGTGCCTCTCACATCTAGCCTGTAGGAATTCAGGTTGGCAAGTTCTATGGGGAAGCCCATTGCTGCCTATGGTGGAAACGGCATGGGAGATTTCAGTTTCAAAATCTCTGTGAAAAAGCGTCAGAGAAGCTTCTCCGTTTAGAATCCAGCATATCTCACTGAACCGAAGAAGTGGTAGTTAGAAGGCAGTTAGAGCTGCAAGCAGTTTGGTTTGGGAAATTAGACGCGAAATGAAACTGCAAATGCCTTCCAACAGGCTTGGAAAAGTGTGTTCTATATCTCTGCCAAACAAACTCCCCGGAGGTTGAGCTTTCAGAAGCTAGTTTAACTCTAAGGGAGGAAGCAGCAGAATGTGCCTCTCACATCTAGCCTGTAGGAATTCAGGTTGGCAAGTTCTATGGGGAAGCCCATTGCTGCCTATGGTGGAAACGGCATGGGAGATTTCAGTTTCAAAATCTCTGTGAAAAAGCGTCAGAGAAGCTTCTCCGTTTAGAATCCAGCATATCTCACTGAACCGAAGAAGTGGTAGTTAGAAGGGAGTTAGAGCTGCAAGCAGTTTGGTTTGGGAAATTAGACGCGAAATGAAACTGCAAATGCCTTCCAACAGGCTTGGAAAAGTGTGTTCTATATCTCTGCCAAACAAACTCCCCGGAGGTTGAGCTTTCAGAAGCAAGTTTAACTCTAAGGGAGGAAGCAGCAGAATGTGCCTCTCACATCTAGCCTGTAGGAATTCAGGTTGGCAAGTTCTATGGGGAAGCCCATTGCTGCCTATGGTGGAAACGGCATGGGAGATTTCAGTTTCAAAATCTCTGTGAAAAAGCGTCAGAGAAGCTTCTCCGTTTAGAATCCAGCATATCTCACTGAACCGAAGAAGTGGTAGTTAGAAGGGAGTTAGAGCTGCAAGCAGTTTGGTTTGGGAAATTAGACGCGAAATGAAACTGCAAATGCCTTCCAACAGGCTTGGAAAAGTGTGTTTTATATCTCTGCCAAACAAACTCCCCGGAGGTTGAGCTTTCAGAAGCTAGTTTAACTCTAAGGGAGGAAGCAGCAGAATGTGCCTCTCACATCTAGCCTGTAGGAATTCAGGTTGGCAAGTTCTATGGGGAAGCCCATTGGCGCCTTCGTTGGAAACGGGTTTGGAAATTTCAGTTTCAAAATCTCTGTGAAAAAGCGTCAGAGAAGCTTCTCCGTTTAGAATCCAGCATATCTCACTGAACCGAAGAAGTGGTAGTTAGAAGGGAGTTAGAGCTGCAAGCAGTTTGGTTTGGGAAATTAGACGCGAAATGAAACTGCAAATGCCTTCCAACAGGCTTGGAAAAGTGTGTTCTATATCTCTGCCAAACAAACTCCCCGGAGGTTGAGCTTTCAGAAGCAAGTTTAACTGTTAGGGAGGAAGCAGCAGAATGTGCCTCTCACATCTAGCCTTTAGGAATTCAGGTTGGCAAGTTCTATGGGGAAGCCCATTGCTGCCTATGGTGGAAACGGCATGGGAGATTTCAGTTTCAAAATCTCTGTGAAAAAGCGTCAGAGAAGCTTCTCCGTTTAGAATCCAGCATATCTCACTGAACCGAAGAAGTGGTAGTTAGAAGGCAGTTAGAGCTGCAAGCAGTTTGGTTTGGGAAATTAGATGCGAAATCACACTGCAAAGGCCTTCCAACAGGCTTGGAAAAGTGTGTTCTATATCTGTGCCAAACAGAGTCCCCGGAGGTTGAGTTTTCAGAAGCAAGCTTAACTGTTAGGGAGGAAGCAGCAGAATGTGCCTCTCACATCTAGCCTGTAGGAATTCAGGTTGGCAAGTTCTATGGGGAAGCCCATTGGCGCCTTCGTTGGAAACGGGTTTGGAAATTTCAGTTTCAAAATCTCTGTGAAAAAGCGTCAGAGAAGCTTCTCCGTTTAGAATCCAGCATATCTCACTGAACCGAAGAAGTGGTAGTTAGAAGGGAGTTAGAGCTGCAAGCAGTTTGGTTTGGGAAATTAGACGCGAAATGAAACTGCAAATGCCTTCCAACAGGCTTGGAAAAGTGTGTTCTATATCTCTGCCAAACAAACTCCCCAGAGGTTGAGCTTTCAGAAGCAAGTTTAACTCTAAGGGAGGAAGCAGCAGAATGTGCCTCTCACATCTAGCCTGTAGGAATTCAGGTTGGCAAGTTCTATGGGGAAGCCCATTGCTGCCTATGGTGGAAACGGCATGGGAGATTTCAGTTTCAAAATCTCTGTGAAAAAGCGTCAGAGAAGCTTCTCCGTTTAGAATCCAGCATATCTCACTGAACCGAAGAAGTGGTAGTTAGAAGGCAGTTAGAGCTGCAAGCAGTTTGGTTTGGGAAATTAGACGCGAAATGAAACTGCAAATGCCTTCCAACAGGCTTGGAAAAGTGTGTTCTATATCTCTGCCAAACAGACTCGCTGGAGGTTGAGCTTTCAGAAGCTAGTTTAACTCTATGGGAGGAAGCAGCAGAATGTGCCTCTCACATCTAGCCTGTAGGAATTCAGGTTGGCAAGTTCTATGGGGAAGCCCATTGCTGCCTATGGTGGAAACGGCATGGGAGATTTCAGTTTCAAAATCTCTGTGAAAAAGCGTCAGAGAAGCTTCTCCGTTTAGAATCCAGCATATCTCACTGAACCGAAGAAGTGGTAGTTAGAAGGCAGTTAGAGCTGCAAGCAGTTTGGTTTGGGAAATTAGACGCGAAATGAAACTGCAAATGCCTTCCAACAGGCTTGGAAAAGTGTGTTCTATATCTCTGCCAAACAAACTCCCCGGAGGTTGAGCTTTCAGAAGCTAGTTTAACTCTAAGGGAGGAAGCAGCAGAATGTGCCTCTCACATCTAGCCTGTAGGAATTCAGGTTGGCAAGTTCTATGGGGAAGCCCATTGCTGCCTATGGTGGAAACGGCATGGGAGATTTCAGTTTCAAAATCTCTGTGAAAAAGCGTCAGAGAAGCTTCTCCGTTTAGAATCCAGTATATCTCACTGAACCGAAGAAGTGGTAGTTAGAAGGGAGTTAGAGCTGCAAGCAGTTTGGTTTGGGAAATTAGACGCGAAATGAAACTGCAAATGCCTTCCAACAGGCTTGGAAAAGTGTGTTCTATATCTCTGCCAAACAAACTCCCCGGAGGTTGAGCTTTCAGAAGCAAGTTTAACTCTAAGGGAGGAAGCAGCAGAATGTGCCTCTCACATCTAGCCTGTAGGAATTCAGGTTGGCAAGTTCTATGGGGAAGCCCATTGCTGCCTATGGTGGAAACGGCATGGGAGATTTCAGTTTCAAAATCTCTGTGAAAAAGCGTCAGAGAAGCTTCTCCGTTTAGAATCCAGCATATCTCACTGAACCGAAGAAGTGGTAGTTAGAAGGGAGTTAGAGCTGCAAGCAGTTTGGTTTGGGAAATTAGACGCGAAATGAAACTGCAAATGCCTTCCAACAGGCTTGGAAAAGTGTGTTCTATATCTCTACCAAACAAACTCCCCGGAGGTTGAGCTTTCAGAAGCTAGTTTAACTCTAAGGGAGGAAGCAGCAGAATGTGCCTCTCACCTCTAGCCTGTAGGAATTCAGGTTGGCAAGTTCTATGGGGAAGCCCATTGGCGCCTTCGTTGGAAACGGGTTTGGAAATTTCAGTTTCAAAATCTCTGTGAAAAAGCGTCAGAGAAGCTTCTCCGTTTAGAATCCAGCATATCTCACTGAACCGAAGAAGTGGTAGTTAGAAGGGAGTTAGAGCTGCAAGCAGTTTGGTTTGGGAAATTAGACGCGAAATGAAACTGCAAATGCCTTCCAACAGGCTTGGAAAAGTGTGTTCTATATCTCTGCCAAACAAACTCCCCGGAGGTTGAGCTTTCAGAAGCAAGTTTAACTCTAAGGGAGGAAGCAGCAGAATGTGCCTCTCACATCTAGCCTTTAGGAATTCAGGTTGGCAAGTTCTATGGGGAAGCACATTGCGGCCTATGGTGGAAACGGCATGGGAGATTTCAGTTTCAAAATCTCTGTGAAAAAGCGTCAGAGAAGCTTCTCCGTTTAGAATCCAGCATATCTCACTGAACCGAAGAAGTGGTAGTTAGAAGGGAGTTAGAGCTGCAAGCAGTTTGGTTTGGGAAATTAGATGCGAAATGACACTGCAAAGGCCTTCCAACAGGCTTGGAAAAGTGTGTTCTATATCTGTGCCAAACAGAGTCCCCGGAGGTTGAGTTTTCAGAAGCAAGCTTAACTGTTAGGGAGGAAGCAGCAGAATGTGCCTCTCACATCTAGCCTGTAGGAATTCAGGTTGGCAAGTTCTATGGGGAAGCCCATTGCTGCCTATGGTGGAAACGGCATGGGAGATTTCAGTTTCAAAATCTCTGTGAAAAAGCGTCAGAGAAGCTTCTCCGTTTAGAATCCAGCATATCTCACTGAACCGAAGAAGTGGTAGTTAGAAGGCAGTTAGAGCTGCAAGCAGTTTGGTTTGGGAAATTAGACGCGAAATGAAACTGCAAATGCCTTCCAACAGGCTTGGAAAAGTGTGTTCTATATCTCTGCCAAACAGACTCGCTGGAGGTTGAGCTTTCAGAAGCTAGTTTAACTCTAAGGGAGGAAGCAGCAGAATGTGCCTCTCACATCTAGCCTGTAGGAATTCAGGTTGGCAAGTTCTATGGGGAAGCCCATTGCTGCCTATGGTGGAAACAGCATGGGAGATTTCAGTTTCAAAATCTCTGTGAAAAAGCGTCAGAGAAGCTTCTCCGTTTAGAATCCAGCATATCTCACTGAACCGAAGAAGTGGTAGTTAGAAGGCAGTTAGAGCTGCAAGCAGTTTGGTTTGGGAAATTAGACGCGAAATGAAACTGCAAATGCCTTCCAACAGGCTTGGAAAAGTGTGTTCTATATCTCTGCCAAACAAACTCCCCGGAGGTTGAGCTTTCAGAAGCTAGTTAAACTCTAAGGGAGGAAGCAGCAGAATGTGCCTCTCACATCTAGCCTGTAGGAATTCAGGTTGGCAAGTTCTATGGGGAAGCCCATTGCTGCCTATGGTGGAAACGGCATGGGAGATTTCAGTTTCAAAATCTCTGTGAAAAAGCGTCAGAGAAGCTTCTCCGTTTAGAATCCAGCATATCTCACTGAACCGAAGAAGTGGTAGTTAGAAGGGAGTTAGAGCTGCAAGCAGTTTGGTTTGGGAAATTAGACGCGAAATGAAACTGCAAATGCCTTCCAACAGGCTTGGAAAAGTGTGTTCTATATCTCTGCCAAACAAACTCCCCGGAGGTTGAGCTTTCAGAAGCAAGTTTAACTCTAAGGGAGGAAGCAGCAGAATGTGCCTCTCACATCTAGCCTGTAGGAATTCAGGTTGGCAAGTTCTATGGGGAAGCCCATTGCTGCCTATGGTGGAAACGGCATGGGAGATTTCAGTTTCAAAATCTCTGTGAAAAAGCGTCAGAGAAGCTTCTCCGTTTAGAATCCAGCATATCTCACTGAACCGAAGAAGTGGTAGTTAGAAGGGAGTTAGAGCTGCAAGCAGTTTGGTTTGGGAAATTAGACGCGAAATGAAACTGCAAATGCCTTCCAACAGGCTTGGAAAAGTGTGTTCTATATCTCTGCCAAACAAACTCCCCGGAGGTTGAGCTTTCAGAAGCTAGTTTAACTCTAAGGGAGGAAGCAGCAGAATGTGCCTCTCACATCTAGCCTGTAGGAATTCAGGTTGGCAAGTTCTATGGGGAAGCCCATTGGCGCCTTCGTTGGAAACGGGTTTGGAAATTTCAGTTTCAAAATCTCTGTGAAAAAGCGTCAGAGAAGCTTCTCCGTTTAGAATCCAGCATATCTCACTGAACCGAAGAAGTGGTAGTTAGAAGGGAGTTAGAGCTGCAAGCAGTTTGGTTTGGGAAATTAGACGCGAAATGAAACTGCAAATGCCTTCCAACAGGCTTGGAAAAGTGTGTTCTATATCTCTGCCAAACAAACTCCCCGGAGGTTGAGCTTTCAGAAGCAAGTTTAACTCTAAGGGAGGAAGCAGCAGAATGTGCCTCTCACATCTAGCCTGTAGGAATTCAGGTTGGCAAGTTCTATGGGGAAGCCCATTGCGGCCTATGGTGGAAACGGCATGGGAGATTTCAGTTTCAAAATCTCTGTGAAAAAGCGTCAGAGAAGCTTCTCCGTTTAGAATCCAGCATATCTCACTGAACCGAAGAAGTGGTAGTTAGAAGGGAGTTAGAGCTGCAAGCAGTTTGGTTTGGGAAATTAGACGCGAAATGAAACTGCAAATGCCTTCCAACAGGCTTGGAAAAGTGTGTTCTATATCTCTGCCAAACAAACTCCCCGGAGGTTGAGCTTTCAGAAGCTAGTTTAACTCTAAGGGAGGAAGCAGCAGAATGTGCCTCTCACATCTAGCCTGTAGGAATTCAGGTTGGCAAGTTCTATGGGGAAGCCCATTGGCGCCTTCGTTGGAAACGGGTTTGGAAATTTCAGTTTCAAAATCTCTGTGAAAAAGCGTCAGAGAAGCTTCTCCGTTTAGAATCCAGCATATCTCACTGAACCGAAGAAGTGGTAGTTAGAAGGGAGTTAGAGCTGCAAGCAGTTTGGTTTGGGAAATTAGACGCGAAATGAAACTGCAAATGCCTTCCAACAGGCTTGGAAAAGTGTGTTCTATATCTCTGCCAAACAAACTCCCCGGAGGTTGAGCTTTCAGAAGCTAGTTTAACTCTAAGGGAGGAAGCAGCAGAATGTGCCTCTCACATCTAGCCTGTAGGAATTCAGGTTGGCAAGTTCTATGGGGAAGCCCATTGCTGCCTATGGTGGAAACGGCATGGGAGATTTCAGTTTCAAAATCTCTGTGAAAAAGCGTCAGAGAAGCTTCTCCGTTTAGAATCCAGCATATCTCACTGAACTGAAGAAGTGGTAGTTAGAAGGCAGTTAGAGCTGCAAGCAGTTTGGTTTGGGAAATTAGACGCGAAATGAAACTGCAAATGCCTTCCAACAGGCTTGGAAAAGTGTGTTCTATATCTCTGCCAAACAGACTCGCTGGAGGTTGAGCTTTCAGAAGCTAGTTTAACTCTAAGGGAGGAAGCAGCAGAATGTGCCTCTCACATCTAGCCTGTAGGAATTCAGGTTGGCAAGTTCTATGGGGAAGCCCATTGCTGCCTATGGTGGAAACGGCATGGGAGATTTCAGTTTCAAAATCTCTGTGAAAAAGCGTCAGAGAAGCTTCTCCGTTTAGAATCCAGCATATCTCACTGAACCGAAGAAGTGGTAGTTAGAAGGGAGTTAGAGCTGCAAGCAGTTTGGTTTGGGAAATTAGACGCGAAATGAAACTGCAAATGCCTTCCAACAGGCTTGGAAAAGTGTGTTCTATATCTCTGCCAAACAAACTCCCCGGAGGTTGAGCTTTCAGAAGCAAGTTTAACTCTAAGGGAGGAAGCAGCAGAATGTGCCTCTCACATCTAGCCTGTAGGAATTCAGGTTGGCAAGTTCTATGGGGAAGCCCATTGCTGCCTATGGTGGAAACGGCATGGGAGATTTCAGTTTCAAAATCTCTGTGAAAAAGCGTCAGAGAAGCTTCTCCGTTTAGAATCCAGCATATCTCACTGAACCGAAGAAGTGGTAGTTAGAAGGCAGTTAGAGCTGCAAGCAGTTTGGTTTGGGAAATTAGACGCGAAATGAAACTGCAAATGCCTTCCAACAGGCTTGGAAAAGTGTGTTCTATATCTCTGCCAAACAGACTCGCTGGAGGTTGAGCTTTCAGAAGCTAGTTTAACTCTAAGGGAGGAAGCAGCAGAATGTGCCTCTCACATCTAGCCTGTAGGAATTCAGGTTGGCAAGTTCTATGGGGAAGCCCATTGCTGCCTATGGTGGAAACAGCATGGGAGATTTCAGTTTCAAAATCTCTGTGAAAAAGCGTCAGAGAAGCTTCTCCGTTTAGAATCCAGCATATCTCACTGAACCGAAGAAGTGGTAGTTAGAAGGGAGTTAGAGCTGCAAGCAGTTAGGTTTGGGAAATTAGACGCGAAATGAAACTGCAAATGCCTTCCAACAGGCTTGGAAAAGTGTGTTCTATATCTCTGCCAAACAAACTCCCCGGAGGTTGAGCTTTCAGAAGCAAGTTTAACTGTTAGGGAGGAAGCAGCAGAATGTGCCTCTCACATCTAGCCTTTAGGAATTCAGGTTGGCAAGTTCTATGGGGAAGCCCATTGCTGCCTATGGTGGAAACGGCATGGGAGATTTCAGTTTCAAAATCTCTGTGAAAAAGCGTCAGAGAAGCTTCTCCGTTTAGAATCCAGCATATCTCACTGAACCGAAGAAGTGGTAGTTAGAAGGGAGTTAGAGCTGCAAGCAGTTTGGTTTGGGAAATTAGACGCGAAATGAAACTGCAAATGCCTTCCAACAGGCTTGGAAAAGTGTGTTCTATATCTCTACCAAACAAACTCCCCGGAGGTTGAGCTTTCAGAAGCTAGTTTAACTCTAAGGGAGGAAGCAGCAGAATGTGCCTCTCACATCTAGCCTTTAGGAATTCAGGTTGGCAAGTTCTATGGGGAAGCCCATTGCTGCCTATGGTGGAAACGGCATGGGAGATTTCAGTTTCAAAATCTCTGTGAAAAAGCGTCAGAGAAGCTTCTCCGTTTAGAATCCAGCATATCTCACTGAACCGAAGAAGTGGTAGTTAGAAGGGAGTTAGAGCTGCAAGCAGTTTGGTTTGGGAAATTAGATGCGAAATGACACTGCAAAGGCCTTCCAACAGGCTTGGAAAATTGTGTTCTATATCTGTGCCAAACAGAGTCCCCGGAGGTTGAGTTTTCAGAAGCAAGCTTAACTGTTAGGGAGGAAGCAGCAGAATGTGCCTCTCACATCTAGCCTGTAGGAATTCAGGTTGGCAAGTTCTATGGGGAAGCCCATTGCTGCCTATGGTGGAAACGGCATGGGAGATTTCAGTTTCAAAATCTCTGTGAAAAAGCGTCAGAGAAGCTTCTCCGTTTAGAATCCAGCATATCTCACTGAACCGAAGAAGTGGTAGTTAGAAGGGAGTTAGAGCTGCAAGCAGTTTGGTTTGGGAAATTAGACGCGAAATGAAACTGCAAATGCCTTCCAACAGGCTTGGAAAAGTGTGTTCTATATCTCTGCCAAACAAACTCCCCGGAGGTTGAGCTTTCAGAAGCTAGTTTAACTCTAAGGGAGGAAGCAGCAGAATGTGCCTCTCACATCTAGCCTGTAGGAATTCAGGTTGGCAAGTTCTATGGGGAAGCCCATTGGCGCCTTCGTTGGAAACGGGTTTGGAAATTTCAGTTTCAAAATCTCTGTGAAAAAGCGTCAGAGAAGCTTCTCCGTTTAGAATCCAGCATATCTCACTGAACCGAAGAAGTGGTAGTTAGAAGGGAGTTAGAGCTGCAAGCAGTTTGGTTTGGGAAATTAGACGCGAAATGAAACTGCAAATGCCTTCCAACACGCTTGGAAAAGTGTGCTCTATATCTCTGCCAAACAAACTCCCCGGAGGTTGAGCTTTCAGAAGCAAGTTTAACTGTTAGGGAGGAAGCAGCAGAATGTGCCTCTCACATTTAGCCTTTAGGAATTCAGGTTGGCAAGTTCTATGGGGAAGCCCATTGCTGCCTATGGTGGAAACGGCATGGGAGATTTCAGTTTCAAAATCTCTGTGAAAAAGCGTCAGAGAAGCTTCTCCGTTTAGAATCCAGCATATCTCACTGAACCGAAGAAGTGGTAGTTAGAAGGGAGTTAGAGCTGCAAGCAGTTTGGTTTGGGAAATTAGATGCGAAATGACACTGCAAAGGCCTTCCAACAGGCTTGGAAAAGTGTGTTCTATATCTGTGCCAAACAGAGTCCCCGGAGGTTGAGTTTTCAGAAGCAAGCTTAACTGTTAGGGAGGAAGCAGCAGAATGTGCCTCTCACATCTAGCCTGTAGGAATTCAGGTTGGCAAGTTCTATGGGGAAGCCCATTGCTGCCTATGGTGGAAACGGCATGGGAGATTTCAGTTTCAAAATCTCTGTGAAAAAGCGTCAGAGAAGCTTCTCCGTTTAGAATCCAGCATATCTCACTGAACCGAAGAAGTGGTAGTTAGAAGGGAGTTAGAGCTGCAAGCAGTTTGGTTTGGGAAATTAGACGCGAAATGAAACTGCAAATGCCTTCCAACAGGCTTGGAAAATTGTGTTCTATATCTCTGCCAAACAGACTCGCTGGAGGTTGAGCTTTCAGAAGCTAGTTTAACTCTAAGGGAGGAAGCAGCAGAATGTGCCTCTCACATCTAGCCTGTAGGAATTCAGGTTGGCAAGTTCTATGGGGAAGCCCATTGCTGCCTATGGTGGAAACAGCATGGGAGATTTCAGTTTCAAAATCTCTGTGAAAAAGCGTCAGAGAAGCTTCTCCGTTTAGAATCCAGCATATCTCACTGAACCGAAGAAGTGGTAGTTAGAAGGGAGTTAGAGCTGCAAGCAGTTTGGTTTGGGAAATTAGACGCGAAATGAAACTGCAAATGCCTTCCAACAGGCTTGGAAAAGTGTGTTCTATATCTCTGCCAAACAAACTCCCCGGAGGTTGAGCTTTCAGAAGCAAGTTTAACTGTTAGGGAGGAAGCAGCAGAATGTGCCTCTCACATCTAGCCTTTAGGAATTCAGGTTGGCAAGTTCTATGGGGAAGCCCATTGCGGCCTATGGTGGAAACGGCATGGGAGATTTCAGTTTCAAAATCTCTGTGAAAAAGCGTCAGAGAAGCTTCTCCGTTTAGAATCCAGCATATCTCACTGAACCGAAGAAGTGGTAGTTAGAAGGGAGTTAGAGCTGCAAGCAGTTTGGTTTGGGAAATTAGATGCGAAATGACACTGCAAATGCCTTCCAACAGGCTTGGAAAAGTGTGTTCTATATCTGTGCCAAACAGAGTCCCCGGAGGTTGAGTTTTCAGAAGCAAGCTTAACTGTTAGGGAGGAAGCAGCAGAATGTGCCTCTCACATCTAGCCTGTAGGAATTCAGGTTGGCAAGTTCTATGGGGAAGCCCATTGCTGCCTATGGTGGAAACGGCATGGGAGATTTCAGTTTCAAAATCTCTGTGAAAAAGCGTCAGAGAAGCTTCTCCGTTTAGAATCCAGCATATCTCACTGAACCGAAGAAGTGGTAGTTAGAAGGGAGTTAGAGCTGCAAGCAGTTTGGTTTGGGAAATTAGACGCGAAATGAAACTGCAAATGCCTTCCAACAGGCTTGGAAAAGTGTGTTCTATATCTCTGCCAAACAAACTCCCCGGAGGTTGAGCTTTCAGAAGCTAGTTTAACTCTAAGGGAGGAAGCAGCAGAATGTGCCTCTCACATCTAGCCTGTAGGAATTCAGGTTGGCAAGTTCTATGGGGAAGCCCATTGCTGCCTATGGTGGAAACGGCATGGGAGATTTCAGTTTCAAAATCTCTGTGAAAAAGCGTCAGAGAAGCTTCTCCGTTTAGAATCCAGCATATCTCACTGAACCGAAGAAGTGGTAGTTAGAAGGGAGTTAGAGCTGCAAGCAGTTTGGTTTGGGAAATTAGACGCGAAATGAAACTGCAAATGCCTTCCAACAGGCTTGGAAATGTGTGTTCTATATCTCTGCCAAACAGACTCGCTGGAGGTTGAGCTTTCAGAAGCTAGTTTAACTCTAAGGGAGGAAGCAGCAGAATGTGCCTCTCACATCTAGCCTGTAGGAATTCAGGTTGGCAAGTTCTATGGGGAAGCCCATTGCTGCCTATGGTGGAAACGGCATGGGAGATTTCAGTTTCAAAATCTCTGTGAAAAAGCGTCAGAGAAGCTTCTCCGTTTAGAATCCAGCATATCTCACTGAACCGAAGAAGTGGTAGTTAGAAGGGAGTTAGAGCTGCAAGCAGTTTGGTTTGGGAAATTAGACGCGAAATGAAACTGCAAATGCCTTCCAACAGGCTTGGAAAAGTGTGTTCTATATCTCTGCCAAACAAACTCCCCGGAGGTTGAGCTTTCAGAAGCAAGTTTAACTCTAAGGGAGGAAGCAGCAGAATGTGCCTCTCACATCTAGCCTGTAGGAATTCAGGTTGGCAAGTTCTATGGGGAAGCCCATTGCTGCCTATGGTGGAAACGGCATGGGAGATTTCAGTTTCAAAATCTCTGTGAAAAAGCGTCAGAGAAGCTTCTCCGTTTAGAATCCAGCATATCTCACTGAACCGAAGAAGTGGTAGTTAGAAGGCAGTTAGAGCTGCAAGCAGTTTGGTTTGGGAAATTAGACGCGAAATGAAACTGCAAATGCCTTCCAACAGGCTTGGAAAAGTGTGTTCTATATCTCTGCCAAACAGACTCGCTGGAGGTTGAGCTTTCAGAAGCTAGTTTAACTCTAAGGGAGGAAGCAGCAGAATGTGCCTCTCACATCTAGCCTGTAGGAATTCAGGTTGGCAAGTTCTATGGGGAAGCCCATTGCTGCCTATGGTGGAAACAGCATGGGAGATTTCAGTTTCAAAATCTCTGTGAAAAAGCGTCAGAGAAGCTTCTCCGTTTAGAATCCAGCATATCTCACTGAACCGAAGAAGTGGTAGTTAGAAGGGAGTTAGAGCTGCAAGCAGTTAGGTTTGGGAAATTAGACGCGAAATGAAACTGCAAATGCCTTCCAACAGGCTTGGAAAAGTGTGTTCTATATCTCTGCCAAACAAACTCCCCGGAGGTTGAGCTTTCAGAAGCAAGTTTAACTGTTAGGGAGGAAGCAGCAGAATGTGCCTCTCACATCTAGCCTTTAGGAATTCAGGTTGGCAAGTTCTATGGGGAAGCCCATTGCTGCCTATGGTGGAAACGGCATGGGAGATTTCAGTTTCAAAATCTCTGTGAAAAAGCGTCAGAGAAGCTTCTCCGTTTAGAATCCAGCATATCTCACTGAACCGAAGAAGTGGTAGTTAGAAGGGAGTTAGAGCTGCAAGCAGTTTGGTTTGGGAAATTAGACGCGAAATGAAACTGCAAATGCCTTCCAACAGGCTTGGAAAAGTGTGTTCTATATCTCTACCAAACAAACTCCCCGGAGGTTGAGCTTTCAGAAGCTAGTTTAACTCTAAGGGAGGAAGCAGCAGAATGTGCCTCTCACATCTAGCCTTTAGGAATTCAGGTTGGCAAGTTCTATGGGGAAGCCCATTGCTGCCTATGGTGGAAACGGCATGGGAGATTTCAGTTTCAAAATCTCTGTGAAAAAGCGTCAGAGAAGCTTCTCCGTTTAGAATCCAGCATATCTCACTGAACCGAAGAAGTGGTAGTTAGAAGGGAGTTAGAGCTGCAAGCAGTTTGGTTTGGGAAATTAGATGCGAAATGACACTGCAAAGGCCTTCCAACAGGCTTGGAAAATTGTGTTCTATATCTGTGCCAAACAGAGTCCCCGGAGGTTGAGTTTTCAGAAGCAAGCTTAACTGTTAGGGAGGAAGCAGCAGAATGTGCCTCTCACATCTAGCCTGTAGGAATTCAGGTTGGCAAGTTCTATGGGGAAGCCCATTGCTGCCTATGGTGGAAACGGCATGGGAGATTTCAGTTTCAAAATCTCTGTGAAAAAGCGTCAGAGAAGCTTCTCCGTTTAGAATCCAGCATATCTCACTGAACCGAAGAAGTGGTAGTTAGAAGGGAGTTAGAGCTGCAAGCAGTTTGGTTTGGGAAATTAGACGCGAAATGAAACTGCAAATGCCTTCCAACAGGCTTGGAAAAGTGTGTTCTATATCTCTGCCAAACAAACTCCCCGGAGGTTGAGCTTTCAGAAGCTAGTTTAACTCTAAGGGAGGAAGCAGCAGAATGTGCCTCTCACATCTAGCCTGTAGGAATTCAGGTTGGCAAGTTCTATGGGGAAGCCCATTGGCGCCTTCGTTGGAAACGGGTTTGGAAATTTCAGTTTCAAAATCTCTGTGAAAAAGCGTCAGAGAAGCTTCTCCGTTTAGAATCCAGCATATCTCACTGAACCGAAGAAGTGGTAGTTAGAAGGGAGTTAGAGCTGCAAGCAGTTTGGTTTGGGAAATTAGACGCGAAATGAAACTGCAAATGCCTTCCAACAGGCTTGGAAAAGTGTGCTCTATATCTCTGCCAAACAAACTCCCCGGAGGTTGAGCTTTCAGAAGCAAGTTTAACTGTTAGGGAGGAAGCAGCAGAATGTGCCTCTCACATTTAGCCTTTAGGAATTCAGGTTGGCAAGTTCTATGGGGAAGCCCATTGCTGCCTATGGTGGAAACGGCATGGGAGATTTCAGTTTCAAAATCTCTGTGAAAAAGCGTCAGAGAAGCTTCTCCGTTTAGAATCCAGCATATCTCACTGAACCGAAGAAGTGGTAGTTAGAAGGGAGTTAGAGCTGCAAGCAGTTTGGTTTGGGAAATTAGATGCGAAATGACACTGCAAAGGCCTTCCAACAGGCTTGGAAAAGTGTGTTCTATATCTGTGCCAAACAGAGTCCCCGGAGGTTGAGTTTTCAGAAGCAAGCTTAACTGTTAGGGAGGAAGCAGCAGAATGTGCCTCTCACATCTAGCCTGTAGGAATTCAGGTTGGCAAGTTCTATGGGGAAGCCCATTGCTGCCTATGGTGGAAACGGCATGGGAGATTTCAGTTTCAAAATCTCTGTGAAAAAGCGTCAGAGAAGCTTCTCCGTTTAGAATCCAGCATATCTCACTGAACCGAAGAAGTGGTAGTTAGAAGGGAGTTAGAGCTGCAAGCAGTTTGGTTTGGGAAATTAGACGCGAAATGAAACTGCAAATGCCTTCCAACAGGCTTGGAAAATTGTGTTCTATATCTCTGCCAAACAGACTCGCTGGAGGTTGAGCTTTCAGAAGCTAGTTTAACTCTAAGGGAGGAAGCAGCAGAATGTGCCTCTCACATCTAGCCTGTAGGAATTCAGGTTGGCAAGTTCTATGGGGAAGCCCATTGCTGCCTATGGTGGAAACGGCATGGGAGATTTCAGTTTCAAAATCTCTGTGAAAAAGCGTCAGAGAAGCTTCTCCGTTTAGAATCCAGCATATCTCACTGAACCGAAGAAGTGGTAGTTAGAAGGGAGTTAGAGCTGCAAGCAGTTTGGTTTGGGAAATTAGACGCGAAATGAAACTGCAAATGCCTTCCAACAGGCTTGGAAAAGTGTGTTCTATATCTCTGCCAAACAAACTCCCCGGAGGTTGAGCTTTCAGAAGCAAGTTTAACTGTTAGGGAGGAAGCAGCAGAATGTGCCTCTCACATCTAGCCTTTAGGAATTCAGGTTGGCAAGTTCTATGGGGAAGCCCATTGCGGCCTATGGTGGAAACGGCATGGGAGATTTCAGTTTCAAAATCTCTGTGAAAAAGCGTCAGAGAAGCTTCTCCGTTTAGAATCCAGCATATCTCACTGAACCGAAGAAGTGGTAGTTAGAAGGGAGTTAGAGCTGCAAGCAGTTTGGTTTGGGAAATTAGATGCGAAATGACACTGCAAATGCCTTCCAACAGGCTTGGAAAAGTGTGTTCTATATCTGTGCCAAACAGAGTCCCCGGAGGTTGAGTTTTCAGAAGCAAGCTTAACTGTTAGGGAGGAAGCAGCAGAATGTGCCTCTCACATCTAGCCTGTAGGAATTCAGGTTGGCAAGTTCTATGGGGAAGCCCATTGCTGCCTATGGTGGAAACGGCATGGGAGATTTCAGTTTCAAAATCTCTGTGAAAAAGCGTCAGAGAAGCTTCTCCGTTTAGAATCCAGCATATCTCACTGAACCGAAGAAGTGGTAGTTAGAAGGGAGTTAGAGCTGCAAGCAGTTTGGTTTGGGAAATTAGACGCGAAATGAAACTGCAAATGCCTTCCAACAGGCTTGGAAAAGTGTGTTCTATATCTCTGCCAAACAAACTCCCCGGAGGTTGAGCTTTCAGAAGCTAGTTTAACTCTAAGGGAGGAAGCAGCAGAATGTGCCTCTCACATCTAGCCTGTAGGAATTCAGGTTGGCAAGTTCTATGGGGAAGCCCATTGGCGCCTTCGTTGGAAACGGGTTTGGAAATTTCAGTTTCAAAATCTCTGTGAAAAAGCGTCAGAGAAGCTTCTCCGTTTAGAATCCAGCATATCTCACTGAACCGAAGAAGTGGTAGTTAGAAGGGAGTTAGAGCTGCAAGCAGTTTGGTTTGGGAAATTAGACGCGAAATGAAACTGCAAATGCCTTCCAACAGGCTTGGAAAAGTGTGTTCTATATCTCTGCCAAACAAACTCCCCGGAGGTTGAGCTTTCAGAAGCAAGTTTAACTCTAAGGGAGGAAGCAGCAGAATGTGCCTCTCACATCTAGCCTGTAGGAATTCAGGTTGGCAAGTTCTATGGGGAAGCCCATTGCTGCCTATGGTGGAAACGGCATGGGAGATTTCAGTTTCAAAATCTCTGTGAAAAAGCGTCAGAGAAGCTTCTCCGTTTAGAATCCAGCATATCTCACTGAACCGAAGAAGTGGTAGTTAGAAGGCAGTTAGAGCTGCAAGCAGTTTGGTTTGGGAAATTAGACGCGAAATGAAACTGCAAATGCCTTCCAACAGGCTTGGAAAAGTGTGTTCTATATCTCTGCCAAACAAACTCCCCGGAGGTTGAGCTTTCAGAAGCTAGTTTAACTCTAAGGGAGGAAGCAGCAGAATGTGCCTCTCACATCTAGCCTGTAGGAATTCAGGTTGGCAAGTTCTATGGGGAAGCCCATTGCTGCCTATGGTGGAAACGGCATGGGAGATTTCAGTTTCAAAATCTCTGTGAAAAAGCGTCAGAGAAGCTTCTCCGTTTAGAATCCAGCATATCTCACTGAACCGAAGAAGTGGTAGTTAGAAGGGAGTTAGAGCTGCAAGCAGTTTGGTTTGGGAAATTAGACGCGAAATGAAACTGCAAATGCCTTCCAACAGGCTTGGAAAAGTGTGTTCTATATCTCTGCCAAACAAACTCCCCGGAGGTTGAGCTTTCAGAAGCTAGTTTAACTCTAAGGGAGGAAGCAGCAGAATGTGCCTCTCACATCTAGCCTGTAGGAATTCAGGTTGGCAAGTTCTATGGGGAAGCCCATTGTCGCCTTCGTTGGAAACGGGTTTGGAAATTTCAGTTTCAAAATCTCTGTGAAAAAGCGTCAGAGAAGCTTCTCCGTTTAGAATCCAGCATATCTCACTGAACCGAAGAAGTGGTAGTTAGAAGGGAGTTAGAGCTGCAAGCAGTTTGTTTTGGGAAATTAGATGCGAAATGACACTGCAAAGGCCTTCCAACAGGCTTGGAAAAGTGTGTTCTATATCTCTGCCAAACAGACTCCCCGGAGGTTGAGCTTTCAGAAGCAAGCTTAACTCTTAGGGAGGAAGCAGCAGAATGTGCCTCTCACATCTAGCCTGTAGGAATTCAGGTTGGCAAGTTCTATGGGGAAGCCCATTGCTGCCTATGGTGGAAACGGCATGGGAGATTTCAGTTTCAAAATCTCTGTGAAAAAGCGTCAGAGAAGCGTCTCCGTTTAGAATCCAGCATATCTCACTGAACCGAAGAAGTGGTAGTTAGAAGGGAGTTAGAGCTGCAAGCAGTTTGGTTTGGGAAATTAGACGCGAAATGAAACTGCAAATGCCTTCCAACAGGCTTGGAAAAGTGTGTTCTATATCTCTCCCAAACAAACTCCCCGGAGGTTGAGCTTTCAGAAGCTAGTTTAACTCTAAGGGAGGAAGCAGCAGAATGTGCCTCTCACATCTAGCCTGTAGGAATTCAGGTTGGTGAAAAAGCGTCCGAGAAGCTTCTCCATTTAGAATCCAGCATATCTCACTGAACCGAAGAAGTGGTAGTTAGAAGGGAGTTAGAGCTGCAAGCAGTTAGGTTTGGGAAATTAGACGCGAAATGAAACTGCAAATGCCTTCCAACAGGCTTGGAAAAGTGTGTTCTATATCTCTGCCAAACAAACTCCCCGGAGGTTGAGCTTTCAGAAGCAAGTTTAACTCTAAGGGAGGAAGCAGCAGAATGTGCCTCTCACATCTAGCCTGTAGGAATTCAGGTTGGCAAGTTCTATGGGGAAGCCCATTGCTGCCTATGGTGGAAACGGCACGGGAGATTTCAGTTTCAAAATCCCTGTGAAAAAGCGTCAGAGAAGCTTCTCCGTTTAGAATCCAGCATATCTCACTGAACCGAAGAAGTGGTAGTTAGAAGGGAGTTAGAGCTGCAAGCAGTTTGGTTTGGGAAATTAGACGCGAAATGAAACTGCAAATGCCTTCCAACAGGCTTGGAAAAGTGTGTTCTATATCTCTGCCAAACAAACTCCCCGGAGGTTGAGCTTTCAGAAGCTAGTTTAACTCTAAGGGAGGAAGCAGCAGAATGTGCCTCTCACATCTAGCCTGTAGGAATTCAGGTTGGCAAGTTCTATGGGGAAGCCCATTGGCGCCTTCGTTGGAAACGGGTTTGGAAATTTCAGTTTCAAAATCTCTGTGAAAAAGCGTCGGAGAAGCTTCTCCGTTTAGAATCCAGCATATCTCACTGAACCGAAGAAGTGGTAGTTAGAAGGGAGTTAGAGCTGCAAGCAGTTTGGTTTGGGAAATTAGACGCGAAATGAAACTGCAAATGCCTTCCAACAGGCTTGGAAAAGTGTGTTCTATATCTCTGCCAAACAAACTCCCCGGAGGTTGAGCTTTCAGAAGCTAGTTTAACTCTAAGGGAGGAAGCAGCAGAATGTGCCTCTCACATCTAGCCTGTAGGAATTCAGGTTGGCAAGTTCTATGGGGAAGCCCATTGCTGCCTATGGAGGAAACGGCATGGGAGATTTCAGTTTCAAAATCTCTGTGAAAAAGCGTCAGAGAAGCTTCTCCGTTTAGAATCCAGCATATCTCACTGAACCGAAGAAGTGGTAGTTAGAAGGGAGTTAGAGCTGCAAGCAGTTTGGTTTGGGAAATTAGACGCGAAATGAAACTGCAAATGCCTTCCAACAGGCTTGGAAAAGTGTGTTCTGTATCTCTGCCAAACAAACTCCCCGGAGGTTGAGCTTTCAGAAGCTAGTTTAACTCTAAGGGAGGAAGCAGCAGAATGTGCCTCTCACATCTAGCCTGTAGGAATTCAGGTTGGCAAGTTCTATGGGGAAGCCCATTGGCGCCTTCGTTGGAAACGGGTTTGGAAATTTCAGTTTCAAAATCTCTGTGAAAAAGCGTCAGAGAAGCTTCTCCGTTTAGAATCCAGCATATCTCACTGAACCGAAGAAGTGGTAGTTAGAAGGGAGTTAGAGCTGCAAGCAGTTTGGTTTGGGAAATTAGATGCGAAATGACACTGCAAAGGCCTTCCAACAGGCTTGGAAAAGTGTGTTCTATATCTCTGCCAAACAGACTCTCCGGAGGTTGAGCTTTCAGAAGCAAGCTTAACTCTTAGGGAGGAAGCAGCAGAATGTGCCTCTCACATCTAGCCTGTAGGAATTCAGGTTGGCAAGTTCTATGGGGAAGCCCATTGCTGCCTATGGTGGAAACGGCATGGGAGATTTCAGTTTCAAAATCTCTGTGAAAAAGCGTCAGAGAAGCTTCTCCGTTTAGAATCCAGCATATCTCACTGAACCGAAGAAGTGGTAGTTAGAAGGGAGTTAGAGCTGCAAGCAGTTTGGTTTGGGAAATTAGACGCGAAATGAAACTGCAAATGCCTTCCAACAGGCTTGGAAAAGTGTGTTCTATATCTCTGCCAAACAAACTCCCCGGAGGTTGAGCTTTCAGAAGCAAGTTTAACTCTAAGGGAGGAAGCAGCAGAATGTGCCTCTCACATCTAGCCTGTAGGAATTCAGGTTGGCAAGTTCTATGGGGAAGCCCATTGCTGCCTATGGTGGAAACGGCATGGGAGATTTCAGTTTCAAAATCTCTGTGAAAAAGCGTCAGAGAAGCTTCTCCTTTTAGAATCCAGCATATCTCACTGAACCGAAGAAGTGGTAGTTAGAAGGCAGTTAGAGCTGCAAGCAGTTTGGTTTGGGAAATTAGACGCGAAATGAAACTGCAAATGCCTTCCAACAGGCTTGGAAAAGTGTGTTCTATATCTCTGCCAAACAAACTCCCCGGAGGTTGAGCTTTCAGAAGCTAGTTTAACTCTAAGGGAGGAAGCAGCAGAATGTGCCTCTCACATCTAGCCTGTAGGAATTCAGGTTGGCAAGTTCTATGGGGAAGCCCATTGGCGCCTTCGTTGGAAACGGGTTTGGAAATTTCAGTTTCAAAATCTCTGTGAAAAAGCGTCAGAGAAGCTTCTCCGTTTAGAATCCAGCATATCTCACTGAACCGAAGAAGTGGTAGTTAGAAGGGAGTTAGAGCTGCAAGCAGTTTGGTTTGGGAAATTAGATGCGAAATGACACTGCAAAGGCCTTCCAACAGGCTTGGAAAAGTGTGTTCTATATCTCTGCCAAACAGACTCTCCGGAGGTTGAGCTTTCAGAAGCAAGCTTAACTCTTAGGGAGGAAGCAGCAGAATGTGCCTCTCACATCTAGCCTGTAGGAATTCAGGTTGGCAAGTTCTATGGGGAAGCCCATTGCTGCCTATGGTGGAAACGGCATGGGAGATTTCAGTTTCAAAATCTCTGTGAAAAAGCGTCAGAGAAGCTTCTCCGTTTAGAATCCAGCATATCTCACTGAACCGAAGAAGTGGTAGTTAGAAGGGAGTTAGAGCTGCAAGCAGTTTGGTTTGGGAAATTAGACGCGAAATGAAACTGCAAATGCCTTCCAACAGGCTTGGAAAAGTGTGTTCTATATCTCTGCCAAACAAACTCCCCGGAGGTTGAGCTTTCAGAAGCAAGTTTAACTCTAAGGGAGGAAGCAGCAGAATGTGCCTCTCACATCTAGCCTGTAGGAATTCAGGTTGGCAAGTTCTATGTGGAAGCCCATTGCTGCCTATGGTGGAAACGGCATGGGAGATTTCAGTTTCAAAATCTCTGTGAAAAAGCGTCAGAGAAGCTTCTCCGTTTAGAATCCAGCATATCTCACTGAACCGAAGAAGTGGTAGTTAGAAGGGAGTTAGAGCTGCAAGCAGTTTGGTTTGGGAAATTAGACGCGAAATGAAACTGCAAATGCCTTCCAACAGGCTTGGAAAAGTGTGTTCTATATCTCTGCCAAACAAACTCCCCGGAGGTTGAGCTTTCAGAAGCTAGTTTAACTCTAAGGGAGGAAGCAGCAGAATGTGCCTCTCACATCTAGCCTGTAGGAATTCAGGTTGGCAAGTTCTATGGGGAAGCCCATTGGCGCCTTCGTTGGAAACGGGTTTGGAAATTTCAGTTTCAAAATCTCTGTGAAAAAGCGTCAGAGAAGCTTCTCCGTTTAGAATCCAGCATATCTCACTGAACCGAAGAAGTGGTAGTTAGAAGGGAGTTAGAGCTGCAAGCAGTTTGGTTTGGGAAATTAGACGCGAAATGAAACTGCAAATGCCTTCCAACAGGCTTGGAAAAGTGTGTTCTATATCTCGGCCAAACAAACTCCCCGGAGGTTGAGCTTTCAGAAGCAAGTTTAACTCTAAGGGAGGAAGCAGCAGAATGTGCCTCTCACATCTAGCCTTTAGGAATTCAGGTTGGCAAGTTCTATGGGGAAGCCCATTGCTGCCTATGGTGGAAACGGCATGGGAGATTTCAGTTTCAAAATCTCTGTGAAAAAGCGTCAGAGAAGCTTCTCCGTTTAGAATCCAGCATATCTCACTGAACCGAAGAAGTGGTAGTTAGAAGGGAGTTAGAGCTGCAAGCAGTTTGGTTTGGGAAATTAGATGCGAAATGACACTGCAAAGGCCTTCCAACAGGCTTGGAAAAGTGTGTTCTATATCTCTGCCAAACAGACTCCCCGGAGGTTGAGCTTTCAGAAGCACGCTTAACTCTTAGGGAGGAAGCAGCAGAATGTGCCTCTCACATCTCGCCTGTAGGAATTCAGGTTGGCAAGTTCTATGGGGAAGCCCATTGCTGCCTATGGTGGAAACGGCATGGGAGATTTCAGTTTCAAAATCTCTGTGAAAAAGCGTCAGAGAAGCTTCTCCGTTTAGAATCCAGCATATCTCACTGAACCGAAGAAGTGGTAGTTAGAAGGGAGTTAGAGCTGCAAGCAGTTTGGTTTGGGAAATTAGACGCGAAATGAAACTGCAAATGCCTTCCAACAGGCTTGGAAAAGTGTGTTCTATATCTCGGCCAAACAAACTCCCCGGAGGTTGAGCTTTCAGAAGCCAGTTTAACTCTAAGGGAGGAAGCAGCAGAATGTGCCTCTCACATCTAGCCTGTAGGAATTCAGGTTGGCAAGTTCTATGGGGAAGCCCATTGCTGCCTATGGTGGAAACGGCATGGGAGATTTCAGTTTCAAAATCTCTGTGAAAAAGCGTCACAGAAGCTTCTCCGTTTAGAATCCAGCATATCTCACTGAACCGAAGAAGTGGTAGTTAGAAGGGAGTTAGAGCTGCAAGCAGTTTGGTTTGGGAAATTAGATGCGAAATGACACTGCAATTGCCTTCCAACAGGCTTGGAAAAGTGTGTTCTATATCTGTGCCAAACAGAGTCCCCGGAGGTTGAGCTTTCAGAAGCAAGCTTAACTGTTAGGGAGGAAGCAGCAGAATGTGCCTCTCACATCTAGCCTGTAGGAATTCAGGTTGGCAAGTTCTATGGGGAAGCCCATTGCTGCCTATGGTGGAAACGGCATGGGAGATTTCAGTTTCAAAATCTCTGTGAAAAAGCGTCAGAGAAGCTTCTCCGTTTAGAATCCAGCATATCTCACTGAACCGAAGAAGTGGTAGTTAGAAGGGAGTTAGAGCTGCAAGCAGTTTGGTTTGGGAAATTAGACGCGAAATGAAACTGCAAATGCCTTCCAACAGGCTTGGAAAAGTGTGTTCTATATCTCTGCCAAACAAACTCCCCGGAGGTTGAGCTTTCAGAAGCAAGTTTAACTCTAAGGGAGGAAGCAGCAGAATGTGCCTCTCACATCTAGCCTGTAGGAATTCAGGTTGGCAAGTTCTATGGGGAAGCCCATTGCTGCCTATGGTGGAAACGGCATGGGAGATTTCAGTTTCAAAATCTCTGTGAAAAAGCGTCAGAGAAGCTTCTCCATTTAGAATCCAGCATATCTCACTGAACCGAAGAAGTGGTAGTTAGAAGGGAGTTAGAGCTGCAAGCAGTTTGGTTTGGGAAATTAGACGCGAAATGAAACTGCAAATGCCTTCCAACAGGCTTGGAAAAGTGTGTTCTATATCTCTGCCAAACAAACTCCCCGGAGGTTGAGCTTTCAGAAGCTAGTTTAACTCTAAGGGAGGAAGCAGCAGAATGTGCCTCTCACATCTAGCCTGTAGGAATTCAGGTTGGCAAGTTCTATGGGGAAGCCCATTGCTGCCTATGGTGGAAACGGCATGGGAGATTTCAGTTTCAAAATCTCTGTGAAAAAGCGTCAGAGAAGCTTCTCCGTTTAGAATCCAGCATATCTCACTGAACCGAAGAAGTGGTAGTTAGAAGGGAGTTAGAGCTGCAAGCAGTTTGGTTTGGGAAATTAGACGCGAAATGAAACTGCAAATGCCTTCCAACAGGCTTGGAAAAGTGTGTTCTATATCTCTGCCAAACAAACTCCCCGGAGGTTGAGCTTTCAGAAGCAAGTTTAACTCTAAGGGAGGAAGCAGCAGAATGTGCCTCTCACATCTAGCCTGTAGGAATTCAGGTTGGCAAGTTCTATGGGGAAGCCCATTGCTGCCTATGGTGGAAACGGCATGGGAGATTTCAGTTTCAAAATCTCTGTGAATAAGCGTCAGAGAAGCTTCTCCGTTTAGAATCCAGCATATCTCACTGAACCGAAGAAGTGGTAGTTAGAAGGGAGTTAGAGCTGCAAGCAGTTTGGTTTGGGAAATTAGACGCGAAATGAAACTGCAAATGCCTTCCAACAGGCTTGGAAAAGTGTGTTCTATATCTCTGCCAAACAAACTCCCCGGAGGTTGAGCTTTCAGAAGCTAGTTTAACTCTAAGGGAGGAAGCAGCAGAATGTGCCTCTCACATCTAGCCTGTAGGAATTCAGGTTGGCAAGTTCTATGGGGAAGCCCATTGCTGCCTATGGTGGAAACGGCATGGGAGATTTCAGTTTCAAAATCTCTGTGAAAAAGCGTCAGAGAAGCTTCTCCGTTTAGAATCCAGCATATCTCACTGAACCGAAGAAGTGGTAGTTAGAAGGGAGTTAGAGCTGCAAGCAGTTTGGTTTGGGAAATTAGACGCGAAATGAAACTGCAAATGCCTTCCAACAGGCTTGGAAAAGTGTGTTCTATATCTCTGAAAAACAAACTCCCCGGAGGTTGAGCTTTCAGAAGCTAGTTTAACTCTAAGGGAGGAAGCAGCAGAATGTGCCTCTCACATCTAGCCTGTAGGAATTCAGGTTGGCAAGTTCTATGGGGAAGCCCATTGGCGCCTTCGTTGGAAACGGGTTTGGAAATTTCAGTTTCAAAATCTCTGTGAAAAAGCGTCAGAGAAGCTTCTCCGTTTAGAATCCAGCATATCTCACTGAACCGAAGAAGTGGTAGTTAGAAGGGAGTTAGAGCTGCAAGCAGTTTGGTTTGGGAAATTAGATGCGAAATGTCACTGCAAAGGCCTTCCAACAGGCTTGGAAAAGTGTGTTCTATATCTCTGCCAAACAGACTCCCCGGAGGTTGAGCTTTCAGAAGCAAGCTTTACTCTTAGGGAGGAAGCAGCAGAATGTGCCTCTCACATCTAGCCTGTAGGAATTCAGGTTGGCAAGTTCTATGGGGAAGCCCATTGCTGCCTATGGTGGAAACGGCATGGGAGATTTCAGTTTCAAAATCTCTGTGAAAAAGCGTCAGAGAAGCTTCTCCGTTTAGAATCCAGCATATCTCACTGAACCGAAGAAGTGGTAGTTAGAAGGGAGTTAGAGCTGCAAGCAGTTTGGTTTGGGAAATTAGACGCGAAATGAAACTGCAAATGCCTTCCAACAGGCTTGGAAAAGTGTGTTCTATATCTCTGCCAAACAAACTCCCCGGAGGTTGAGCTTTCAGAAGCAAGTTTAACTCTAAGGGAGGAAGCAGCAGAATGTGCCTCTCACATCTAGCCTGTAGGAATTCAGGTTGGCAAGTTCTATGGGGAAGCCCATTGGCGCCTTCGTTGGAAACGGGATTGGAAATTTCAGTTTCAAAATCTCTGTGAAAAAGCGTCAGAGAAGCTTCTCCGTTTAGAATCCAGCATATCTCACTGAACCGAAGAAGTGGTAGTTAGAAGGGAGTTAGAGCTGCAAGCAGTTTGGTTTGGGAAATTAGACGCGAAATGAAACTGCAAATGCCTTCCAACAGGCTTGGAAAAGTGTGTTCTATATCTCTGCCAAACAAACTCCCCGGAGGTTGAGCTTTCAGAAGCTAGTTTAACTCTAAGGGAGGAAGCAGCAGAATGTGCCTCTCACATCTAGCCTGTAGGAATTCAGGTTGGCAAGTTCTATGGGGAAGCCCATTGGCGCCTTCGTTGGAAACGGGTTTGGAAATTTCAGTTTCAAAATCTCTGTGAAAAAGCGTCAGAGAAGCTTCTCCGTTTAGAATCCAGCATATCTCACTGAACCGAAGAAGTGGTAGTTAGAAGGGAGTTAGAGCTGCAAGCAGTTTGGTTTGGGAAATTAGATACGAAATGACACTGCAAAGGCCTTCCAACAGGCTTGGAAAAGTGTGTTCTATATCTCTGCCAAACAGACTCTCCGGAGGTTGAGCTTTCAGAAGCAAGCTTAACTCTTAGGGAGGAAGCAGCAGAATGTGCCTCTCACATCTAGCCTATAGGAATTCAGGTTGGCAAGTTCTATGGGGAAGCCCATTGCTGCCTATGGTGGAAACGGCATGGGAGATTTCAGTTTCAAAATCTCTGTGAAAAAGCGTCAGAGAAGCTTCTCCGTTTAGAATCCAGCATATCTCACTGACCCGAAGAAGTGGTAGTTAGAAGGGAGTTAGAGCTGCAAGCAGTTTGGTTTGGGAAATTAGACGCGAAATGAAACTGCAAATGCCTTCCAACAGGCTTGGAAAAGTGTGTTCTATATCTCTGCCAAACAAACTCCCCGGAGGTTGAGCTTTCAGAAGCTAGTTTAACTCTAAGGGAGGAAGCAGCAGAATGTGCCTCTCACATCTAGCCTGTAGGAATTCAGGTTGGCAAGTTCTATGGGGAAGCCCATTGCTGCCTATGGTGGAAACGGCATGGGAGATTTCAGTTTCAAAATCTCTGTGAAAAAGCGTCAGAGAAGCTTCTCCGTTTAGAATCCAGCATATCTCACTGAACCGAAGAAGTGGTAGTTAGAAGGGAGTTAGAGCTGCAAGCAGTTTGGTTTGGGAAATTAGATGCGAAATGACACTGCAAAGGCCTTTCAACAGGCTTGGAAAAGTGTGTTATATATCTCTGCCAAACAGACTCTCCGGAGGTTGAGCTTTCAGAAGCAAGCTTAACTCTTAGGGAGGAAGCAGCAGAATGTGCCTCTCACATCTAGCCTGTAGGAATTCAGGTTGGCAAGTTCTATGGGGAAGCCCATTGCTGCCTATGGTGGAAACGGCATGGGAGATTTCAGTTTCAAAATCTCTGTGAAAAAGCGTCAGAGAAGCTTCCCCGTTTAGAATCCAGCATATCTCACTGAACCGAAGAAGTGGTAGTTAGAAGGGAGTTAGAGCTGCAAGCAGTTTGGTTTGGGAAATTAGACGCGAAATGAAACTGCAAATGCCTTCCAACAGGCTTGGAAAAGTGTGTTCTATATCTCTGCCAAACAAACTCCCCGGAGGTTGAGCTTTCAGAAGCAAGTTTAACTCTAAGGGAGGAAGCAGCAGAATGTGCCTCTCACATTTAGCCTGTAGGAATTCAGGTTGGCAAGTTCTATGGGGAAGCCCATTGCTGCCTATGGTGGAAACGGCATGGGAGATTTCAGTTTCAAAATCTCTGTGAAAAAGCGTCAGAGAAGCTTCTCCGTTTAGAATCCAGCATATCTCACTGAACCGAAGAAGTGGTAGTTAGAAGGGAGTTAGAGCTGCAAGCAGTTTGGTTTGGGAAATTAGACGCGAAATGAAACTGCAAATGCCTTCCAACAGGCTTGGAAAAGTGTGTTCTATATCTCTGCCAAACAAACTCCCCGGAGGTTGAGCTTTCAGAAGCTAGTTTAACTCTAAGGGAGGAAGCAGCAGAATGTGCCTCTAACATCTAGCCTGTAGGAATTCAGGTTGGCAAGTTCTATGGGGAAGCCCATTGGCGCCTTCGTTGGAAACGGGTTTGGAAATTTCAGTTTCAAAATCTCTGTGAAAAAGCGTCAGAGAAGCTTCTCCGTTTAGAATCCAGCATATCTCACTGAACCGAAGAAGTGGTAGTTAGAAGGGAGTTAGAGCTGCAAGCAGTTTGGTTTGGGAAATTAGACGCGAAATGAAACTGCAAATGCCTTCCAACAGGCTTGGAAAAGTGTGTTCTATATCTCCGCCAAACAAACTCCCCGGAGGTTGAGCTTTCAGAAGCAAGTTTAACTCTAAGGGAGGAAGCAGCAGAATGTGCCTCTCACATCTAGCCTGTAGGAATTCAGGTTGGCAAGTTCTATGGGGAAGCCCATTGCTCCCTATGGAGGAAACGGCATGGGAGATTTCAGTTTCAAAATCTCTGTGAAAAAGCGTCAGAGAAGCTTCTCCATTTAGAATCCAGCATATCTCACTGAACCGAAGAAGTGGTAGTTAGAAGGGAGTTAGAGCTGCAAGCAGTTTGGTTTGGGAAATTAGACGCGAAATGAAACTGCAAATGCCTTCCAACAGGCTTGGAAAAGTGTGTTCTATATCTCTGCCAAACAAACTCCCCGGAGGTTGAGCTTTCAGAAGCTAGTTTAACTCTAAGGGAGGAAGCAGCAGAATGTGCCTCTCACATCTAGCCTGTAGGAATTCAGGTTGGCAAGTTCTATGGGGAAGCCCATTGGCGCCTTCGTTGGAAACGGGTTTGGAAATTTCAGTTTCAAAATCTCTGTGAAAAAGCGTCAGAGAAGCTTCTCCGTTTAGAATCCAGCATATCTCACTGAACCGAAGAAGTGGTAGTTAGAAGGGAGTTAGAGCTGCAAGCAGTTTGGTTTGGGAAATTAGATGCGAAATGACACTGCAAAGGCCTTCCAACAGGCTTGGAAAAGTGTGTTCTATATCTCTGCCAAACAGACTCCCCGGACGTTGAGCTTTCAGAAGCAAGCTTAACTCTTTGGGAGGAAGCAGCAGAATGTGCCTCTCACATCTAGCCTGTAGGAATTCAGGTTGGCAAGTTCTATGGGGAAGCCCATTGCTGCCTATGGTGGAAACGGCATGGGAGATTTCAGTTTCAAAATCTCTGTGAAAAAGCGTCAGAGAAGCTTCTCCGTTTAGAATCCAGCATATCTCACTGAACCGAAGAAGTGGTAGTTAGAAGGGAGTTAGAGCTGCAAGCAGTTTGGTTTGGGAAATTAGACGCGAAATGAAACTGCAAATGCCTTCCAACAGGCTTGGAAAAGTGTGTTCTATATCTCTGCCAAACAAACTCCCCGGAGGTTGAGCTTTCAGAAGCAAGTTTAACTCTAAGGGAGGAAGCAGCAGAATGTGCCTCTCACATCTAGCCTGTAGGAATTCAGGTTGGCAAGTTCTATGGGGAAGCCCATTGGCGCCTTCGTTGGAAACGGGTTTGGAAATTTCAGTTTCAAAATCTCTGTGAAAAAGCGTCAGAGAAGCTTCTCCGTTTAGAATCCAGCATATCTCACTGAACCGAAGAAGTGGTAGTTAGAAGGGAGTTAGAGCTGCAAGCAGTTTGGTTTGGGAAATTAGACGCGAAATGAAACTGCAAATGCCTTCCAACAGGCTTGGAAAAGTGTGTTCTATATCTCGGCCAAACAAACTCCCCGGAGGTTGAGCTTTCAGAAGCCAGTTTAACTCTAAGGGAGGAAGCAACAGAATGTGCCTCTCACATCTAGCCTGTAGGAATTCAGGTTGGCAAGTTCTATGGGGAAGCCCATTGCTGCCTATGGTGGAAACGGCATGGGAGATTTCAGTTTCAAAATCTCTGTGAAAAAGCGTCAGAGAAGCTTCTCCGTTTAGAATCCAGCATATCTCACTGAACCGAAGAAGTGGTAGTTAGAAGGGAGTTAGAGCTGCAAGCAGTTTGGTTTGGGAAATTAGATGCGAAATGACACTGCAAAGGCCTTCCAACAGGCTTGGAAAAGTGTGTTCTATATCTATGCCAAACAGAGTCCCCGGAGGTTGACCTTTCAGAAGCAAGCTTAACTGTTAGGGCGGAAGCAGCAGAATGTGCCTCTCACATCTAGCCTGTAGGAATTCAGGTTGGCAAGTTCTATGGGGAAGCCCATTGCTGCCTATGGTGGAAACGGCATGGGAGATTTCAGTTTCAAAATCTCTGTGAAAAAGCGTCAGAGAAGCTTCTCCGTTTAGAATCCAGCATATCTCACTGAACCGAAGAAGTGGTAGTTAGAAGGGAGTTAGAGCTGCAAGCAGTTTGGTTTGGGAAATTAGACGCGAAATGAAACTGCAAATGCCTTCCAACAGGCTTGGAAAAGAGTGTTCTATATCTCTGCCAAACAAACTCCCCGGAGGTTGAGCTTTCAGAAGCTAGTTTAACTCTAAGGGAGGAAGCAGCAGAATGTGCCTCTCACATCTAGCCTGTAGGAATTCAGGTTGGCAAGTTCTATGGGGAAGCCCATTGGCGCCTTCGTTGGAAACGGGTTTGGAAATTTCAGTTTCAAAATCTCTGTGAAAAAGCGTCAGAGAAGCTTCTCCGTTTAGAATCCAGCATATCTCACTGAACCGAAGAAGTGGTAGTTAGAAGGGAGTTAGAGCTGCAAGCAGTTTGGTTTGGGAAATTAGATGCGAAATGACACTGCAAAGGCCTTCCAACAGGCTTGGAAAAGTGTGTTCTATATCTCTGCCAAACAGACTCCCCGGAGGTTGAGCTTTCAGAAGCAAGCTTAACTGTTAGGGAGGAAGCAGCAGAATGTGCCTCTCACATCTAGCCTGTAGGAATTCAGTTTGGCAAGTTCTATGGGGAAGCCCATTGCTGCCTATGGTGGAAACGGCATGGGAGATTTCAGTTTCAAATTCTCTGTGAAAAAGCGTCAGAGAAGCTTCTCCGTTTAGAATCCAGCATATCTCACTGAACCGAAGAAGTGGTAGTTAGAAGGGAGTTAGAGCTGCAAGCAGTTTGGTTTGGGAAATTAGACGCGAAATGAAACTGCAAATGCCTTCCAACAGGCTTGGAAAAGTGTGTTCTATATCTCTGCCAAACAAACTCCCCGGAGGTTGAGCTTTCAGAAGCAAGTTTAACTCTAAGGGAGGAAGCAGCAGAATGTGCCTCTCACATCTAGCCTGTAGGAATTCAGGTTGGCAAGTTCTATGGGGAAGCCCATTGGCGCCTTCGTTGGAAACGGGTTTGGAAATTTCAGTTTCAAAATCTCTGTGAAAAAGCGTCAGAGAAGCTTCTCCGTTTAGAATCCAGCATATCTCACTGAACCGAAGAAGTGGTAGTTAGAAGGGAGTTAGAGCTGCAAGCAGTTTGGTTTGGGAAATTAGACGCGAAATGAAACTGCAAATGCCTTCCAACAGGCTTGGAAAAGTGTGTTCTATATCTCGGCCAAACAAACTCCCCGGAGGTTGAGCTTTCAGAAGCCAGTTTAACTCTAAGGGAGGAAGCAGCAGAATGTGCCTCTCACATCTAGCCTGTAGGAATTCAGGTTGGCAAGTTCTATGGGGAAGCCCATTGCTGCCTATGGTGGAAACGGCATGGGAGATTTCAGTTTCAAAATCTCTGTGAAAAAGCGTCAGAGAAGCTTCTCCGTTTAGAATCCAGCATATCTCACTGAACCGAAGAAGTGGTAGTTAGAAGGGAGTTAGAGCTGCAAGCAGTTTGGTTTGGGAAATTAGACGCGAAATGAAACTGCAAATGCCTTCCAACAGGCTTGGAAAAGTGTGTTCTATATCTCTGCCAAACAGAGTCCCCGGAGGTTGAGCTTTCAGAAGCAAGCTTAACTGTTAGGGAGGAAGCAGCAGAATGTGCCTCTCACATCTAGCCTGTAGGAATTCAGGTTGGCAAGTTCTATGGGGAAGCCCATTGCTGCCTATGGTGGAAACGGCATGGGAGATTTCAGTTTCAAAATCTCTGTGAAAAAGCGTCAGAGAAGCTTCTCCATTTAGAATCCAGCATATCTCACTGAACCGAAGAAGTGGTAGTTAGAAGGGAGTTAGAGCTGCAAGCAGTTTGGTTTGGGAAATTAGACGCGAAATGAAACTGCAAATGCCTTCCAACAGGCTTGGAAAAGTGTGTTCTATATCTCTGCCAAACAAACTCCCCGGAGGTTGAGCTTTCAGAAGCTAGTTTAACTCTAAGGGAGGAAGCAGCAGAATGTGCCTCTCACATCTAGCCTGTAGGAATTCAGGTTGGCAAGTTCTATGGGGAAGCCCATTGGCGCCTTCGTTGGAAACGGGTTTGGAAATTTCAGTTTCAAAATCTCTGTGAAAAAGCGTCAGAGAAGCTTCTCCGTTTAGAATCCAGCATATCTCACTGAACCGAAGAAGTGGTAGTTAGAAGGGAGTTAGAGCTGCAAGCAGTTTGGTTTGGGAAATTAGATGCGAAATGACACTGCAAAGGCCTTCCAACAGGCTTGGAAAAGTGTGTTCTATATCTCTGCCAAACAGACTCCCCGGAGGTTGAGCTTTCAGAAGCAAGCTTAACTCTTAGGGAGGAAGCAGCAGAATGTGCCTCTCACATCTAGCCTGTAGGAATTCAGGTTGGCAAGTTCTATGGGGAAGCCCATTGCTGCCTATGGTGGAAACGGCATGGGAGATTTCAGTTTCAAAATCTCTGTGAAAAAGCGTCAGAGAAGCTTCTCCGTTTAGAATCCAGCATATCTCACTGAACCGAAGAAGTGGTAGTTAGAAGGGAGTTAGAGCTCTAAGCAGTTTGGTTTGGGAAATTAGATGCGAAATGACACTGTAATTGCCTTCCAACAGGCTTGGAAAAGTGTGTTCTATATCTGTGCCAAACAGAGTCCCCGGAGGTTGAGCTTTCAGAAGCAAGCTTAACTGTTAGGGAGGAAGCAGCAGAATGTGCCTCTCACATCTAGCCTGTAGGAATTCAGGTTGGCAAGTTCTATGGGGAAGCCCATTGCTGCCTATGGTGGAAACGGCATGGGAGATTTCAGTTTCAAAATCTCTGTGAAAAAGCGTCAGAGAAGCTTCTCCGTTTAGAATCCAGCATATCTCACTGAACCGAAGAAGTGGTAGTTAGAAGGGAGTTAGAGCTGCAAGCAGTTTGGTTTGGGAAATTAGACGCGAAATGAAACTGCAAAGGCCTTCCAACAGGCTTGGAAAAGTGTGTTCTATATCTCTGCCAAACAGACTCTCCAGAGGTTCAGCTTTCAGAAGCAAGCTTAACTCTTAGGGAGGAAGCAGCAGAATGTGCCTCTCACATCTAGCCTGTAGGAATTCAGGTTGGCAAGTTCTATGGGGAAGCCCATTGCTGCCTATGGTGGAAACGGCATGGGAGATTTCAGTTTCAAAATCTCTGTGAAAAAGCGTCAGAGAAGCTTCTCCGTTTAGAATCCAGCATATCTCACTGAACCGAAGAAGTGGTAGTTAGAAGGGAGTTAGAGCTGCAAGCAGTTTGGTTTGGGAAATTAGACGCGAAATGAAACTGCAAATGCCTTCCAACAGGCTTGGAAAAGTGTGTTCTATATCTCTGCCAAACAAACTCCCCGGAGGTTGAGCTTTCAGAAGCTAGTTTAACTCTAAGGGAGGAAGCAGCAGAATGTGCCTCTCACATCTAGCCTGTAGGAATTCAGGTTGGCAAGTTCTATGGGGAAGCCCATTGGCGCCTTCGTTGGAAGCGGGTTTGGAAATTTCAGTTTCAAAATCTCTGTGAAAAAGCGTCAGAGAAGCTTCTCCGTTTAGAATCCAGCATATCTCACTGAACCGAAGAAGTGGTAGTTAGAAGGGAGTTAGAGCTGCAAGCAGTTTGGTTTGGGAAATTAGACGCGAAATGACACTGCAAAGGCCTTCCACCAGGCTTGGAAAAGTGTGTTCTATATCTCTGCCAAACAGAGTCCCCGGAGGTTGAGCTTTCAGAAGCAAGTTTAACTGTTAGGGAGGAAGCAGCAGAATGTGCCTCTCACATCTAGCCTGTAGGAATTCAGGTTGGCAAGTTCTATGGGGAAGCCAATTGCTGCCTATGGTGGAAACGGCATGGGAGATTTCAGTTTCAAAATCTCTGTGAAAAAGCGTCAGAGAAGCTTCTCCATTTAGAATCCAGCATATCTCACTGAACCGAAGAAGTGGTAGTTAGAAGGGAGTTAGAGCTGCAAGCAGTTTGGTTTGGGAAATTAGACGCGAAATGAAACTGCAAATGCCTTCCAACAGGCTTGGAAAAGTGTGTTCTATATCTCTGCCAAACAAACTCCCCGGAGGTTGAGCTTTCAGAAGCTAGTTTAACTCTAAGGGAGGAAGCAGCAGAATGTGCCTCTCACATCTAGCCTGTAGGAATTCAGGTTGGCAAGTTCTATGGGGAAGCCCATTGCTGCCTATGGTGGAAACGGCATGGGAGATTTCAGTTTCAAAATCTCTGTGAAAAAGCGTCAGAGAAGCTTCTCCATTTAGAATCCAGCATATCTCACTGAACCGAAGAAGTGGTAGTTAGAAGGGAGTTAGAGCTGCAAGCAGTTTGGTTTGGGAAATTAGACGCGAAATGAAACTGCAAATGCCTTCCAACAGGCTTGGAAAAGTGTGTTCTATATCTCTGCCAAACAAACTCCCCGGAGGTTGAGCTTTCAGAAGCTAGTTTAACTCTAAGGGAGGAAGCAGCAGAATGTGCCTCTCACATCTAGCCTGTAGGAATTCAGGTTGGCAAGTTCTATGGGGAAGCCCATTGCTGCCTATGGTGGAAACGGCATGGGAGATTTCAGTTTCAAAATCTCTGTGAAAAAGCGTCAGAGAAGCTTCTCCGTTTAGAATCCAGCATATCTCACTGAACCGAAGAAGTGGTAGTTAGAAGGGAGTTAGAGCTGCAAGCAGTTTGGTTTGGGAAATTAGACGCGAAATGAAACTGCAAATGCCTTCCAACAGGCTTGGAAAAGTGTGTTCTATATCTCTGCCAAACAAACTCCCCGGAGGTTGAGCTTTCAGAAGCAAGTTTAACTCTAAGGGAGGAAGCAGCAGAATGTGCCTCTCACATCTAGCCTGTAGGAATTCAGGTTGGCAAGTTCTATGGGGAAGCCCATTGGCGCCTTCGTTGGAAACGGGATTGGAAATTTCAGTTTCAAAATCTCTGTGAAAAAGCGTCAGAGAAGCTTCTCCGTTTAGAATCCAGCATATCTCACTGAACCGAAGAAGTGGTAGTTAGAAGGGAGTTAGAGCTGCAAGCAGTTTGGTTTGGGAAATTAGACGCGAAATGAAACTGCAAATGCCTTCCAACAGGCTTGGAAAAGTGTGTTCTATATCTCTGCCAAACAAACTCCCCGGAGGTTGAGCTTTCAGAAGCTAGTTTAACTCTAAGGGAGGAAGCAGCAGAATGTGCCTCTCACATCTAGCCTGTAGGAATTCAGGTTGGCAAGTTCTATGGGGAAGCCCATTGGCGCCTTCGTTGGAAACGGGTTTGGAAATTTCAGTTTCAAAATCTCTGTGAAAAAGCGTCAGAGAAGCTTCTCCGTTTAGAATCCAGCATATCTCACTGAACCGAAGAAGTGGTAGTTAGAAGGGAGTTAGAGCTGCAAGCAGTTTGGTTTGGGAAATTAGATACGAAATGACACTGCAAAGGCCTTCCAACAGGCTTGGAAAAGTGTGTTCTATATCTCTGCCAAACAGACTCTCCGGAGGTTGAGCTTTCAGAAGCAAGCTTAACTCTTAGGGAGGAAGCAGCAGAATGTGCCTCTCACATCTAGCCTAAAGGAATTCAGGTTGGCAAGTTCTATGGGGAAGCCCATTGCTGCCTATGGTGGAAACGGCATGGGAGATTTCAGTTTCAAAATCTCTGTGAAAAAGCGTCAGAGAAGCTTCTCCGTTTAGAATCCAGCATATCTCACTGAACCGAAGAAGTGGTAGTTAGAAGGGAGTTAGAGCTGCAAGCAGTTTGGTTTGGGAAATTAGACGCGAAATGAAACTGCAAATGCCTTCCAACAGGCTTGGAAAAGTGTGTTCTATATCTCTGCCAAACAAACTCCCCGGAGGTTGAGCTTTCAGAAGCTAGTTTAACTCTAAGGGAGGGAAGCAGCAGAATGTGCCTCTCACATCTAGCCTGTAGGAATTCAGGTTGGCAAGTTCTATGGGGAAGCCCATTGCTGCCTATGGTGGAAACGGCATGGGAGATTTCAGTTTCAAAATCTCTGTGAAAAAGCGTCAGAGAAGCTTCTCCGTTTAGAATCCAGCATATCTCACTGAACCGAAGAAGTGGTAGTTAGAAGGGAGTTAGAGCTGCAAGCAGTTTGGTTTGGGAAATTAGATGCGAAATGACACTGCAAAGGCCTTTCAACAGGCTTGGAAAAGTGTGTTATATATCTCTGCCAAACAGACTCTCCGGAGGTTGAGCTTTCAGAAGCAAGCTTAACTCTTAGGGAGGAAGCAGCAGAATGTGCCTCTCACATCTAGCCTGTAGGAATTCAGGTTGGCAAGTTCTATGGGGAAGCCCATTGCTGCCTATGGTGGAAACGGCATGGGAGATTTCAGTTTCAAAATCTCTGTGAAAAAGCGTCAGAGAAGCTTCCCCGTTTAGAATCCAGCATATCTCACTGAACCGAAGAAGTGGTAGTTAGAAGGGAGTTAGAGCTGCAAGCAGTTTGGTTTGGGAAATTAGATGCGAAATGAAACTGCAAATGCCTTCCAACAGGCTTGGAAAAGTGTGTTCTATATCTCTGCCAAACAAACTCCCCGGAGGTTGAGCTTTCAGAAGCAAGTTTAACTCTAAGGGAGGAAGCAGCAGAATGTGCCTCTCACATTTAGCCTGTAGGAATTCAGGTTGGCAAGTTCTATGGGGAAGCCCATTGCTGCCTATGGTGGAAACGGCATGGGAGATTTCAGTTTCAAAATCTCTGTGAAAAAGCGTCAGAGAAGCTTCTCCGTTTAGAATCCAGCATATCTCACTGAACCGAAGAAGTGGTAGTTAGAAGGGAGTTAGAGCTGCAAGCAGTTTGGTTTGGGAAATTAGACGCGAAATGAAACTGCAAATGCCTTCCAACAGGCTTGGAAAAGTGTGTTCTATATCTCTGCCAAACAAACTCCCCGGAGGTTGAGCTTTCAGAAGCTAGTTTAACTCTAAGGGAGGAAGCAGCAGAATGTGCCTCTAACATCTAGCCTGTAGGAATTCAGGTTGGCAAGTTCTATGGGGAAGCCCATTGGCGCCTTCGTTGGAAACGGGTTTGGAAATTTCAGTTTCAAAATCTCTGTGAAAAAGCGTCAGAGAAGCTTCTCCGTTTAGAATCCAGCATATCTCACTGAACCGAAGAAGTGGTAGTTAGAAGGGAGTTAGAGCTGCAAGCAGTTTGGTTTGGGAAATTAGACGCGAAATGAAACTGCAAATGCCTTCCAACAGGCTTGGAAAAGTGTGTTCTATATCTCCGCCAAACAAACTCCCCGGAGGTTGAGCTTTCAGAAGCAAGTTTATCTCTAAGGGAGGAAGCAGCAGAATGTGCCTCTCACATCTAGCCTGTAGGAATTCAGGTTGGCAAGTTCTATGGGGAAGCCCATTGCTCCCTATGGAGGAAACGGCATGGGAGATTTCAGTTTCAAAATCTCTGTGAAAAAGCGTCAGAGAAGCTTCTCCATTTAGAATCCAGCATATCTCACTGAACCGAAGAAGTGGTAGTTAGAAGGGAGTTAGAGCTGCAAGCAGTTTGGTTTGGGAAATTAGACGCGAAATGAAACTGCAAATGCCTTCCAACAGGCTTGGAAAAGTGTGTTCTATATCTCTGCCAAACAAACTCCCCGGAGGTTGAGCTTTCAGAAGCTAGTTTAACTCTAAGGGAGGAAGCAGCAGAATGTGCCTCTCACATCTAGCCTGTAGGAATTCAGGTTGGCAAGTTCTATGGGGAAGCCCATTGGCGCCTTCGTTGGAAACGGGTTTGGAAATTTCAGTTTCAAAATCTCTGTGAAAAAGCGTCAGAGAAGCTTCTCCGTTTAGAATCCAGCATATCTCACTGAACCGAAGAAGTGGTAGTTAGAAGGGAGTTAGAGCTGCAAGCAGTTTGGTTTGGGAAATTAGATGCGAAATGACACTGCAAAGGCCTTCCAACAGGCTTGGAAAAGTGTGTTCTATATCTCTGCCAAACAGACTCCCCGGACGTTGAGCTTTCAGAAGCAAGCTTAACTCTTTGGGAGGAAGCAGCAGAATGTGCCTCTCACATCTAGCCTGTAGGAATTCAGGTTGGCAAGTTCTATGGGGAAGCCCATTGCTGCCTATGGTGGAAACGGCATGGGAGATTTCAGTTTCAAAATCTCTGTGAAAAAGCGTCAGAGAAGCTTCTCCGTTTAGAATCCAGCATATCTCACTGAACCGAAGAAGTGGTAGTTAGAAGGGAGTTAGAGCTGCAAGCAGTTTGGTTTGGGAAATTAGACGCGAAATGAAACTGCAAATGCCTTCCAACAGGCTTGGAAAAGTGTGTTCTATATCTCTGCCAAACAAACTCCCCGGAGGTTGAGCTTTCAGAAGCAAGTTTAACTCTAAGGGAGGAAGCAGCAGAATGTGCCTCTCACATCTAGCCTGTAGGAATTCAGGTTGGCAAGTTCTATGGGGAAGCCCATTGGCGCCTTCGTTGGAAACGGGTTTGGAAATTTCAGTTTCAAAATCTCTGTGAAAAAGCGTCAGAGAAGCTTCTCCGTTTAGAATCCAGCATATCTCACTGAACCGAAGAAGTGGTAGTTAGAAGGGAGTTAGAGCTGCAAGCAGTTTGGTTTGGGAAATTAGACGCGAAATGAAACTGCAAATGCCTTCCAACAGGCTTGGAAAAGTGTGTTCTATATCTCGGCCAAACAAACTCCCCGGAGGTTGAGCTTTCAGAAGCCAGTTTAACTCTAAGGGAGGAAGCAACAGAATGTGCCTCTCACATCTAGCCTGTAGGAATTCAGGTTGGCAAGTTCTATGGGGAAGCCCATTGCTGCCTATGGTGGAAACGGCATGGGAGATTTCAGTTTCAAAATCTCTGTGAAAAAGCGTCAGAGAAGCTTCTCCGTTTAGAATCCAGCATATCTCACTGAACCGAAGAAGTGGTAGTTAGAAGGGAGTTAGAGCTGCAAGCAGTTTGGTTTGGGAAATTAGATGCGAAATGACACTGCAAAGGCCTTCCAACAGGCTTGGAAAAGTGTGTTCTATATCTGTGCCAAACAGAGTCCCCGGAGGTTGACCTTTCAGAAGCAAGCTTAACTGTTAGGGCGGAAGCAGCAGAATGTGCCTCTCACATCTAGCCTGTAGGAATTCAGGTTGGCAAGTTCTATGGGGAAGCCCATTGCTGCCTATGGTGGAAACGGCATGGGAGATTTCAGTTTCAAAATCTCTGTGAAAAAGCGTCAGAGAAGCTTCTCCGTTTAGAATCCAGCATATCTCACTGAACCGAAGAAGTGGTAGTTAGAAGGGAGTTAGAGCTGCAAGCAGTTTGGTTTGGGAAATTAGACGCGAAATGAAACTGCAAATGCCTTCCAACAGGCTTGGAAAAGAGTGTTCTATATCTCTGCCAAACAAACTCCCCGGAGGTTGAGCTTTCAGAAGCTAGTTTAACTCTAAGGGAGGAAGCAGCAGAATGTGCCTCTCACATCTAGCCTGTAGGAATTCAGGTTGGCAAGTTCTATGGGGAAGCCCATTGGCGCCTTCGTTGGAAACGGGTTTGGAAATTTCAGTTTCAAAATCTCTGTGAAAAAGCGTCAGAGAAGCTTCTCCGTTTAGAATCCAGCATATCTCACTGAACCGAAGAAGTGGTAGTTAGAAGGGAGTTAGAGCTGCAAGCAGTTTGGTTTGGGAAATTAGATGCGAAATGACACTGCAAAGGCCTTCCAACAGGCTTGGAAAAGTGTGTTCTATATCTCTGCCAAACAGACTCCCCGGAGGTTGAGCTTTCAGAAGCAAGCTTAACTGTTAGGGAGGAAGCAGCAGAATGTGCCTCTCACATCTAGCCTGTAGGAATTCAGTTTGGCAAGTTCTATGGGGAAGCCCATTGCTGCCTATGGTGGAAACGGCATGGGAGATTTCAGTTTCAAATTCTCTGTGAAAAAGCGTCAGAGAAGCTTCTCCGTTTAGAATCCAGCATATCTCACTGAACCGAAGAAGTGGTAGTTAGAAGGGAGTTAGAGCTGCAAGCAGTTTGGTTTGGGAAATTAGACGCGAAATGAAACTGCAAATGCCTTCCAACAGGCTTGGAAAAGTGTGTTCTATATCTCTGCCAAACAAACTCCCCGGAGGTTGAGCTTTCAGAAGCAAGTTTAACTCTAAGGGAGGAAGCAGCAGAATGTGCCTCTCACATCTAGCCTGTAGGAATTCAGGTTGGCAAGTTCTATGGGGAAGCCCATTGGCGCCTTCGTTGGAAACGGGTTTGGAAATTTCAGTTTCAAAATCTCTGTGAAAAAGCGTCAGAGAAGCTTCTCCGTTTAGAATCCAGCATATCTCACTGAACCGAAGAAGTGGTAGTTAGAAGGGAGTTAGAGCTGCAAGCAGTTTGGTTTGGGAAATTAGACGCGAAATGAAACTGCAAATGCCTTCCAACAGGCTTGGAAAAGTGTGTTCTATATCTCGGCCAAACAAACTCCCCGGAGGTTGAGCTTTCAGAAGCCAGTTTAACTCTAAGGGAGGAAGCAGCAGAATGTGCCTCTCACATCTAGCCTGTAGGAATTCAGGTTGGCAAGTTCTATGGGGAAGCCCATTGCTGCCTATGGTGGAAACGGCATGGGAGATTTCAGTTTCAAAATCTCTGTGAAAAAGCGTCAGAGAAGCTTCTCCGTTTAGAATCCAGCATATCTCACTGAACCGAAGAAGTGGTAGTTAGAAGGGAGTTAGAGCTGCAAGCAGTTTGGTTTGGGAAATTAGACGCGAAATGAAACTGCAAATGCCTTCCAACAGGCTTGGAAAAGTGTGTTCTATATCTCTGCCAAACAGAGTCCCCGGAGGTTGAGCTTTCAGAAGCAAGCTTAACTGTTAGGGAGGAAGCAGCAGAATGTGCCTCTCACATCTAGCCTGTAGGAATTCAGGTTGGCAAGTTCTATGGGGAAGCCCATTGCTGCCTATGGTGGAAACGGCATGGGAGATTTCAGTTTCAAAATCTCTGTGAAAAAGCGTCAGAGAAGCTTCTCCATTTAGAATCCAGCATATCTCACTGAACCGAAGAAGTGGTAGTTAGAAGGGAGTTAGAGCTGCAAGCAGTTTGGTTTGGGAAATTAGACGCGAAATGAAACTGCAAATGCCTTCCAACAGGCTTGGAAAAGTGTGTTCTATATCTCTGCCAAACAAACTCCCCGGAGGTTGAGCTTTCAGAAGCTAGTTTAACTCTAAGGGAGGAAGCAGCAGAATGTGCCTCTCACATCTAGCCTGTAGGAATTCAGGTTGGCAAGTTCTATGGTGAAGCCCATTGGCGCCTTCGTTGGAAACGGGTTTGGAAATTTCAGTTTCAAAATCTCTGTGAAAAAGCGTCAGAGAAGCTTCTCCGTTTAGAATCCAGCATATCTCACTGAACCGAAGAAGTGGTAGTTAGAAGGGAGTTAGAGCTGCAAGCAGTTTGGTTTGGGAAATTAGATGCGAAATGACACTGCAAAGGCCTTCCAACAGGCTTGGAAAAGTGTGTTCTATATCTCTGCCAAACAGACTCCCCGGAGGTTGAGCTTTCAGAAGCAAGCTTAACTCTTAGGGAGGAAGCAGCAGAATGTGCCTCTCACATCTAGCCTGTAGGAATTCAGGTTGGCAAGTTCTATGGGGAAGCCCATTGCTGCCTATGGTGGAAACGGCATGGGAGATTTCAGTTTCAAAATCTCTGTGAAAAAGCGTCAGAGAAGCTTCTCCGTTTAGAATCCAGCATATCTCACTGAACCGAAGAAGTGGTAGTTAGAAGGGAGTTAGAGCTCTAAGCAGTTTGGTTTGGGAAATTAGATGCGAAATGACACTGCAATTGCCTTCCAACAGGCTTGGAAAAGTGTGTTCTATATCTGTGCCAAACAGAGTCCCCGGAGGTTGAGCTTTCAGAAGCAAGCTTAACTGTTAGGGAGGAAGCAGCAGAATGTGCCTCTCACATCTAGCCTGTAGGAATTCAGGTTGGCAAGTTCTATGGGGAAGCCCATTGCTGCCTATGGTGGAAACGGCATGGGAGATTTCAGTTTCAAAATCTCTGTGAAAAAGCGTCAGAGAAGCTTCTCCGTTTAGAATCCAGCATATCTCACTGAACCGAAGAAGTGGTAGTTAGAAGGGAGTTAGAGCTGCAAGCAGTTTGGTTTGGGAAATTAGACGCGAAATGAAACTGCAAAGGCCTTCCAACAGGCTTGGAAAAGTGTGTTCTATATCTCTGCCAAACAGACTCTCCAGAGGTTCAGCTTTCAGAAGCAAGCTTAACTCTTAGGGAGGAAGCAGCAGAATGTGCCTCTCACATCTAGCCTGTAGGAATTCAGGTTGGCAAGTTCTATGGGGAAGCCCATTGCTGCCTATGGTGGAAACGGCATGGGAGATTTCAGTTTCAAAATCTCTGTGAAAAAGCGTCAGAGAAGCTTCTCCGTTTAGAATCCAGCATATCTCACTGAACCGAAGAAGTGGTAGTTAGAAGGGAGTTAGAGCTGCAAGCAGTTTGGTTTGGGAAATTAGACGCGAAATGAAACTGCAAATGCCTTCCAACAGGCTTGGAAAAGAGTGTTCTATATCTCTGCCAAACAAACTCCCCGGAGGTTGAGCTTTCAGAAGCTAGTTTAACTCTAAGGGAGGAAGCAGCAGAATGTGCCTCTCACATCTAGCCTGTAGGAATTCAGGTTGGCAAGTTCTATGGGGAAGCCCATTGGCGCCTTCGTTGGAAACGGGTTTGGAAATTTCAGTTTCAAAATCTCTGTGAAAAAGCGTCAGAGAAGCTTCTCCGTTTAGAATCCAGCATATCTCACTGAACCGAAGAAGTGGTAGTTAGAAGGGAGTTAGAGCTGCAAGCAGTTTGGTTTGGGAAATTAGATGCGAAATGACACTGCAAAGGCCTTCCAACAGGCTTGGAAAAGTGTGTTCTATATCTCTGCCAAACAGACTCCCCGGAGGTTGAGCTTTCAGAAGCAAGCTTAACTGTTAGGGAGGAAGCAGCAGAATGTGCCTCTCACATCTAGCCTGTAGGAATTCAGTTTGGCAAGTTCTATGGGGAAGCCCATTGCTGCCTATGGTGGAAACGGCATGGGAGATTTCAGTTTCAAATTCTCTGTGAAAAAGCGTCAGAGAAGCTTCTCCGTTTAGAATCCAGCATATCTCACTGAACCGAAGAAGTGGTAGTTAGAAGGGAGTTAGAGCTGCAAGCAGTTTGGTTTGGGAAATTAGACGCGAAATGAAACTGCAAATGCCTTCCAACAGGCTTGGAAAAGTGTGTTCTATATCTCTGCCAAACAAACTCCCCGGAGGTTGAGCTTTCAGAAGCAAGTTTAACTCTAAGGGAGGAAGCAGCAGAATGTGCCTCTCACATCTAGCCTGTAGGAATTCAGGTTGGCAAGTTCTATGGGGAAGCCCATTGGCGCCTTCGTTGGAAACGGGTTTGGAAATTTCAGTTTCAAAATCTCTGTGAAAAAGCGTCAGAGAAGCTTCTCCGTTTAGAATCCAGCATATCTCACTGAACCGAAGAAGTGGTAGTTAGAAGGGAGTTAGAGCTCTAAGCAGTTTGGTTTGGGAAATTAGATGCGAAATGACACTGTAATTGCCTTCCAACAGGCTTGGAAAAGTGTGTTCTATATCTGTGCCAAACAGAGTCCCCGGAGGTTGAGCTTTCAGAAGCAAGCTTAACTGTTAGGGAGGAAGCAGCAGAATGTGCCTCTCACATCTAGCCTGTAGGAATTCAGGTTGGCAAGTTCTATGGGGAAGCCCATTGCTGCCTATGGTGGAAACGGCATGGGAGATTTCAGTTTCAAAATCTCTGTGAAAAAGCGTCAGAGAAGCTTCTCCGTTTAGAATCCAGCATATCTCACTGAACCGAAGAAGTGGTAGTTAGAAGGGAGTTAGAGCTGCAAGCAGTTTGGTTTGGGAAATTAGACGCGAAATGAAACTGCAAAGGCCTTCCAACAGGCTTGGAAAAGTGTGTTCTATATCTCTGCCAAACAGACTCTCCAGAGGTTCAGCTTTCAGAAGCAAGCTTAACTCTTAGGGAGGAAGCAGCAGAATGTGCCTCTCACATCTAGCCTGTAGGAATTCAGGTTGGCAAGTTCTATGGGGAAGCCCATTGCTGCCTATGGTGGAAACGGCATGGGAGATTTCAGTTTCAAAATCTCTGTGAAAAAGCGTCAGAGAAGCTTCTCCGTTTAGAATCCAGCATATCTCACTGAACCGAAGAAGTGGTAGTTAGAAGGGAGTTAGAGCTGCAAGCAGTTTGGTTTGGGAAATTAGACGCGAAATGAAACTGCAAATGCCTTCCAACAGGCTTGGAAAAGTGTGTTCTATATCTCTGCCAAACAAACTCCCCGGAGGTTGAGCTTTCAGAAGCTAGTTTAACTCTAAGGGAGGAAGCAGCAGAATGTGCCTCTCACATCTAGCCTGTAGGAATTCAGGTTGGCAAGTTCTATGGGGAAGCCCATTGGCGCCTTCGTTGGAAGCGGGTTTGGAAATTTCAGTTTCAAAATCTCTGTGAAAAAGCGTCAGAGAAGCTTCTCCGTTTAGAATCCAGCATATCTCACTGAACCGAAGAAGTGGTAGTTAGAAGGGAGTTAGAGCTGCAAGCAGTTTGGTTTGGGAAATTAGACGCGAAATGACACTGCAAAGGCCTTCCACCAGGCTTGGAAAAGTGTGTTCTATATCTCTGCCAAACAGAGTCCCCGGAGGTTGAGCTTTCAGAAGCAAGTTTAACTGTTAGGGAGGAAGCAGCAGAATGTGCCTCTCACATCTAGCCTGTAGGAATTCAGGTTGGCAAGTTCTATGGGGAAGCCAATTGCTGCCTATGGTGGAAACGGCATGGGAGATTTCAGTTTCAAAATCTCTGTGAAAAAGCGTCAGAGAAGCTTCTCCATTTAGAATCCAGCATATCTCACTGAACCGAAGAAGTGGTAGTTAGAAGGGAGTTAGAGCTGCAAGCAGTTTGGTTTGGGAAATTAGACGCGAAATGAAACTGCAAATGCCTTCCAACAGGCTTGGAAAAGTGTGTTCTATATCTCTGCCAAACAAACTCCCCGGAGGTTGAGCTTTCAGAAGCTAGTTTAACTCTAAGGGAGGAAGCAGCAGAATGTGCCTCTCACATCTAGCCTGTAGGAATTCAGGTTGGCAAGTTCTATGGGGAAGCCCATTGCTGCCTATGGTGGAAACGGCATGGGAGATTTCAGTTTCAAAATCTCTGTGAAAAAGCGTCAGAGAAGCTTCTCCATTTAGAATCCAGCATATCTCACTGAACCGAAGAAGTGGTAGTTAGAAGGGAGTTAGAGCTGCAAGCAGTTTGGTTTGGGAAATTAGACGCGAAATGAAACTGCAAATGCCTTCCAACAGGCTTGGAAAAGTGTGTTCTATATCTCTGCCAAACAAACTCCCCGGAGGTTGAGCTTTCAGAAGCTAGTTTAACTCTAAGGGAGGAAGCAGCAGAATGTGCCTCTCACATCTAGCCTGTAGGAATTCAGGTTGGCAAGTTCTATGGGGAAGCCCATTGCTGCCTATGGTGGAAACGGCATGGGAGATTTCAGTTTCAAAATCTCTGTGAAAAAGCGTCAGAGAAGCTTCTCCGTTTAGAATCCAGCATATCTCACTGAACCGAAGAAGTGGTAGTTAGAAGGGAGTTAGAGCTGCAAGCAGTTTGGTTTGGGAAATTAGACGCGAAATGAAACTGCAAATGCCTTCCAACAGGCTTGGAAAAGTGTGTTCTATATCTCTGCCAAACAAACTCCCCGGAGGTTGAGCTTTCAGAAGCAAGTTTAACTCTAAGGGAGGAAGCAGCAGAATGTGCCTCTCACATCTAGCCTGTAGGAATTCAGGTTGGCAAGTTCTATGGGGAAGCCCATTGGCGCCTTCGTTGGAAACGGGATTGGAAATTTCAGTTTCAAAATCTCTGTGAAAAAGCGTCAGAGAAGCTTCTCCGTTTAGAATCCAGCATATCTCACTGAACCGAAGAAGTGGTAGTTAGAAGGGAGTTAGAGCTGCAAGCAGTTTGGTTTGGGAAATTAGACGCGAAATGAAACTGCAAATGCCTTCCAACAGGCTTGGAAAAGTGTGTTCTATATCTCTGCCAAACAAACTCCCCGGAGGTTGAGCTTTCAGAAGCTAGTTTAACTCTAAGGGAGGAAGCAGCAGAATGTGCCTCTCACATCTAGCCTGTAGGAATTCAGGTTGGCAAGTTCTATGGGGAAGCCCATTGGCGCCTTCGTTGGAAACGGGTTTGGAAATTTCAGTTTCAAAATCTCTGTGAAAAAGCGTCAGAGAAGCTTCTCCGTTTAGAATCCAGCATATCTCACTGAACCGAAGAAGTGGTAGTTAGAAGGGAGTTAGAGCTGCAAGCAGTTTGGTTTGGGAAATTAGATACGAAATGACACTGCAAAGGCCTTCCAACAGGCTTGGAAAAGTGTGTTCTATATCTCTGCCAAACAGACTCTCCGGAGGTTGAGCTTTCAGAAGCAAGCTTAACTCTTAGGGAGGAAGCAGCAGAATGTGCCTCTCACATCTAGCCTAAAGGAATTCAGGTTGGCAAGTTCTATGGGGAAGCCCATTGCTGCCTATGGTGGAAACGGCATGGGAGATTTCAGTTTCAAAATCTCTGTGAAAAAGCGTCAGAGAAGCTTCTCCGTTTAGAATCCAGCATATCTCACTGAACCGAAGAAGTGGTAGTTAGAAGGGAGTTAGAGCTGCAAGCAGTTTGGTTTGGGAAATTAGACGCGAAATGAAACTGCAAATGCCTTCCAACAGGCTTGGAAAAGTGTGTTCTATATCTCTGCCAAACAAACTCCCCGGAGGTTGAGCTTTCAGAAGCTAGTTTAACTCTAAGGGAGGAAGCAGCAGAATGTGCCTCTCACATCTAGCCTGTAGGAATTCAGGTTGGCAAGTTCTATGGGGAAGCCCATTGCTGCCTATGGTGGAAACGGCATGGGAGATTTCAGTTTCAAAATCTCTGTGAAAAAGCGTCAGAGAAGCTTCTCCGTTTAGAATCCAGCATATCTCACTGAACCGAAGAAGTGGTAGTTAGAAGGGAGTTAGAGCTGCAAGCAGTTTGGTTTGGGAAATTAGATGCGAAATGACACTGCAAAGGCCTTTCAACAGGCTTGGAAAAGTGTGTTATATATCTCTGCCAAACAGACTCTCCGGAGGTTGAGCTTTCAGAAGCAAGCTTAACTCTTAGGGAGGAAGCAGCAGAATGTGCCTCTCACATCTAGCCTGTAGGAATTCAGGTTGGCAAGTTCTATGGGGAAGCCCATTGCTGCCTATGGTGGAAACGGCATGGGAGATTTCAGTTTCAAAATCTCTGTGAAAAAGCGTCAGAGAAGCTTCCCCGTTTAGAATCCAGCATATCTCACTGAACCGAAGAAGTGGTAGTTAGAAGGGAGTTAGAGCTGCAAGCAGTTTGGTTTGGGAAATTAGATGCGAAATGAAACTGCAAATGCCTTCCAACAGGCTTGGAAAAGTGTGTTCTATATCTCTGCCAAACAAACTCCCCGGAGGTTGAGCTTTCAGAAGCAAGTTTAACTCTAAGGGAGGAAGCAGCAGAATGTGCCTCTCACATTTAGCCTGTAGGAATTCAGGTTGGCAAGTTCTATGGGGAAGCCCATTGCTGCCTATGGTGGAAACGGCATGGGAGATTTCAGTTTCAAAATCTCTGTGAAAAAGCGTCAGAGAAGCTTCTCCGTTTAGAATCCAGCATATCTCACTGAACCGAAGAAGTGGTAGTTAGAAGGGAGTTAGAGCTGCAAGCAGTTTGGTTTGGGAAATTAGACGCGAAATGAAACTGCAAATGCCTTCCAACAGGCTTGGAAAAGTGTGTTCTATATCTCTGCCAAACAAACTCCCCGGAGGTTGAGCTTTCAGAAGCTAGTTTAACTCTAAGGGAGGAAGCAGCAGAATGTGCCTCTAACATCTAGCCTGTAGGAATTCAGGTTGGCAAGTTCTATGGGGAAGCCCATTGGCGCCTTCGTTGGAAACGGGTTTGGAAATTTCAGTTTCAAAATCTCTGTGAAAAAGCGTCAGAGAAGCTTCTCCGTTTAGAATCCAGCATATCTCACTGAACCGAAGAAGTGGTAGTTAGAAGGGAGTTAGAGCTGCAAGCAGTTTGGTTTGGGAAATTAGACGCGAAATGAAACTGCAAATGCCTTCCAACAGGCTTGGAAAAGTGTGTTCTATATCTCCGCCAAACAAACTCCCCGGAGGTTGAGCTTTCAGAAGCAAGTTTATCTCTAAGGGAGGAAGCAGCAGAATGTGCCTCTCACATCTAGCCTGTAGGAATTCAGGTTGGCAAGTTCTATGGGGAAGCCCATTGCTCCCTATGGAGGAAACGGCATGGGAGATTTCAGTTTCAAAATCTCTGTGAAAAAGCGTCAGAGAAGCTTCTCCATTTAGAATCCAGCATATCTCACTGAACCGAAGAAGTGGTAGTTAGAAGGGAGTTAGAGCTGCAAGCAGTTTGGTTTGGGAAATTAGACGCGAAATGAAACTGCAAATGCCTTCCAACAGGCTTGGAAAAGTGTGTTCTATATCTCTGCCAAACAAACTCCCCGGAGGTTGAGCTTTCAGAAGCTAGTTTAACTCTAAGGGAGGAAGCAGCAGAATGTGCCTCTCACATCTAGCCTGTAGGAATTCAGGTTGGCAAGTTCTATGGGGAAGCCCATTGGCGCCTTCGTTGGAAACGGGTTTGGAAATTTCAGTTTCAAAATCTCTGTGAAAAAGCGTCAGAGAAGCTTCTCCGTTTAGAATCCAGCATATCTCACTGAACCGAAGAAGTGGTAGTTAGAAGGGAGTTAGAGCTGCAAGCAGTTTGGTTTGGGAAATTAGATGCGAAATGACACTGCAAAGGCCTTCCAACAGGCTTGGAAAAGTGTGTTCTATATCTCTGCCAAACAGACTCCCCGGACGTTGAGCTTTCAGAAGCAAGCTTAACTCTTTGGGAGGAAGCAGCAGAATGTGCCTCTCACATCTAGCCTGTAGGAATTCAGGTTGGCAAGTTCTATGGGGAAGCCCATTGCTGCCTATGGTGGAAACGGCATGGGAGATTTCAGTTTCAAAATCTCTGTGAAAAAGCGTCAGAGAAGCTTCTCCGTTTAGAATCCAGCATATCTCACTGAACCGAAGAAGTGGTAGTTAGAAGGGAGTTAGAGCTGCAAGCAGTTTGGTTTGGGAAATTAGACGCGAAATGAAACTGCAAATGCCTTCCAACAGGCTTGGAAAAGTGTGTTCTATATCTCTGCCAAACAAACTCCCCGGAGGTTGAGCTTTCAGAAGCAAGTTTAACTCTAAGGGAGGAAGCAGCAGAATGTGCCTCTCACATCTAGCCTGTAGGAATTCAGGTTGGCAAGTTCTATGGGGAAGCCCATTGGCGCCTTCGTTGGAAACGGGTTTGGAAATTTCAGTTTCAAAATCTCTGTGAAAAAGCGTCAGAGAAGCTTCTCCGTTTAGAATCCAGCATATCTCACTGAACCGAAGAAGTGGTAGTTAGAAGGGAGTTAGAGCTGCAAGCAGTTTGGTTTGGGAAATTAGACGCGAAATGAAACTGCAAATGCCTTCCAACAGGCTTGGAAAAGTGTGTTCTATATCTCGGCCAAACAAACTCCCCGGAGGTTGAGCTTTCAGAAGCCAGTTTAACTCTAAGGGAGGAAGCAACAGAATGTGCCTCTCACATCTAGCCTGTAGGAATTCAGGTTGGCAAGTTCTATGGGGAAGCCCATTGCTGCCTATGGTGGAAACGGCATGGGAGATTTCAGTTTCAAAATCTCTGTGAAAAAGCGTCAGAGAAGCTTCTCCGTTTAGAATCCAGCATATCTCACTGAACCGAAGAAGTGGTAGTTAGAAGGGAGTTAGAGCTGCAAGCAGTTTGGTTTGGGAAATTACATGCGAAATGACACTGCAAAGGCCTTCCAACAGGCTTGGAAAAGTGTGTTCTATATCTGTGCCAAACAGAGTCCCCGGAGGTTGACCTTTCAGAAGCAAGCTTAACTGTTAGGGCGGAAGCAGCAGAATGTGCCTCTCACATCTAGCCTGTAGGAATTCAGGTTGGCAAGTTCTATGGGGAAGCCCATTGCTGCCTATGGTGGAAACGGCATGGGAGATTTCAGTTTCAAAATCTCTGTGAAAAAGCGTCAGAGAAGCTTCTCCGTTTAGAATCCAGCATATCTCACTGAACCGAAGAAGTGGTAGTTAGAAGGGAGTTAGAGCTGCAAGCAGTTTGGTTTGGGAAATTAGACGCGAAATGAAACTGCAAATGCCTTCCAACAGGCTTGGAAAAGAGTGTTCTATATCTCTGCCAAACAAACTCCCCGGAGGTTGAGCTTTCAGAAGCTAGTTTAACTCTAAGGGAGGAAGCAGCAGAATGTGCCTCTCACATCTAGCCTGTAGGAATTCAGGTTGGCAAGTTCTATGGGGAAGCCCATTGGCGCCTTCGTTGGAAACGGGTTTGGAAATTTCAGTTTCAAAATCTCTGTGAAAAAGCGTCAGAGAAGCTTCTCCGTTTAGAATCCAGCATATCTCACTGAACCGAAGAAGTGGTAGTTAGAAGGGAGTTAGAGCTGCAAGCAGTTTGGTTTGGGAAATTAGATGCGAAATGACACTGCAAAGGCCTTCCAACAGGCTTGGAAAAGTGTGTTCTATATCTCTGCCAAACAGACTCCCCGGAGGTTGAGCTTTCAGAAGCAAGCTTAACTGTTAGGGAGGAAGCAGCAGAATGTGCCTCTCACATCTAGCCTGTAGGAATTCAGTTTGGCAAGTTCTATGGGGAAGCCCATTGCTGCCTATGGTGGAAACGGCATGGGAGATTTCAGTTTCAAATTCTCTGTGAAAAAGCGTCAGAGAAGCTTCTCCGTTTAGAATCCAGCATATCTCACTGAACCGAAGAAGTGGTAGTTAGAAGGGAGTTAGAGCTGCAAGCAGTTTGGTTTGGGAAATTAGACGCGAAATGAAACTGCAAATGCCTTCCAACAGGCTTGGAAAAGTGTGTTCTATATCTCTGCCAAACAAACTCCCCGGAGGTTGAGCTTTCAGAAGCAAGTTTAACTCTAAGGGAGGAAGCAGCAGAATGTGCCTCTCACATCTAGCCTGTAGGAATTCAGGTTGGCAAGTTCTATGGGGAAGCCCATTGGCGCCTTCGTTGGAAACGGGTTTGGAAATTTCAGTTTCAAAATCTCTGTGAAAAAGCGTCAGAGAAGCTTCTCCGTTTAGAATCCAGCATATCTCACTGAACCGAAGAAGTGGTAGTTAGAAGGGAGTTAGAGCTGCAAGCAGTTTGGTTTGGGAAATTAGACGCGAAATGAAACTGCAAATGCCTTCCAACAGGCTTGGAAAAGTGTGTTCTATATCTCGGCCAAACAAACTCCCCGGAGGTTGAGCTTTCAGAAGCCAGTTTAACTCTAAGGGAGGAAGCAGCAGAATGTGCCTCTCACATCTAGCCTGTAGGAATTCAGGTTGGCAAGTTCTATGGGGAAGCCCATTGCTGCCTATGGTGGAAACGGCATGGGAGATTTCAGTTTCAAAATCTCTGTGAAAAAGCGTCAGAGAAGCTTCTCCGTTTAGAATCCAGCATATCTCACTGAACCGAAGAAGTGGTAGTTAGAAGGGAGTTAGAGCTGCAAGCAGTTTGGTTTGGGAAATTAGACGCGAAATGAAACTGCAAATGCCTTCCAACAGGCTTGGAAAAGTGTGTTCTATATCTCTGCCAAACAGAGTCCCCGGAGGTTGAGCTTTCAGAAGCAAGCTTAACTGTTAGGGAGGAAGCAGCAGAATGTGCCTCTCACATCTAGCCTGTAGGAATTCAGGTTGGCAAGTTCTATGGGGAAGCCCATTGCTGCCTATGGTGGAAACGGCATGGGAGATTTCAGTTTCAAAATCTCTGTGAAAAAGCGTCAGAGAAGCTTCTCCATTTAGAATCCAGCATATCTCACTGAACCGAAGAAGTGGTAGTTAGAAGGGAGTTAGAGCTGCAAGCAGTTTGGTTTGGGAAATTAGACGCGAAATGAAACTGCAAATGCCTTCCAACAGGCTTGGAAAAGTGTGTTCTATATCTCTGCCAAACAAACTCCCCGGAGGTTGAGCTTTCAGAAGCTAGTTTAACTCTAAGGGAGGAAGCAGCAGAATGTGCCTCTCACATCTAGCCTGTAGGAATTCAGGTTGGCAAGTTCTATGGGGAAGCCCATTGGCGCCTTCGTTGGAAACGGGTTTGGAAATTTCAGTTTCAAAATCTCTGTGAAAAAGCGTCAGAGAAGCTTCTCCGTTTAGAATCCAGCATATCTCACTGAACCGAAGAAGTGGTAGTTAGAAGGGAGTTAGAGCTGCAAGCAGTTTGGTTTGGGAAATTAGATGCGAAATGACACTGCAAAGGCCTTCCAACAGGCTTGGAAAAGTGTGTTCTATATCTCTGCCAAACAGACTCCCCGGAGGTTGAGCTTTCAGAAGCAAGCTTAACTCTTAGGGAGGAAGCAGCAGAATGTGCCTCTCACATCTAGCCTGTAGGAATTCAGGTTGGCAAGTTCTATGGGGAAGCCCATTGCTGCCTATGGTGGAAACGGCATGGGAGATTTCAGTTTCAAAATCTCTGTGAAAAAGCGTCAGAGAAGCTTCTCCGTTTAGAATCCAGCATATCTCACTGAACCGAAGAAGTGGTAGTTAGAAGGGAGTTAGAGCTCTAAGCAGTTTGGTTTGGGAAATTAGATGCGAAATGACACTGCAATTGCCTTCCAACAGGCTTGGAAAAGTGTGTTCTATATCTGTGCCAAACAGAGTCCCCGGAGGTTGAGCTTTCAGAAGCAAGCTTAACTGTTAGGGAGGAAGCAGCAGAATGTGCCTCTCACATCTAGCCTGTAGGAATTCAGGTTGGCAAGTTCTATGGGGAAGCCCATTGCTGCCTATGGTGGAAACGGCATGGGAGATTTCAGTTTCAAAATCTCTGTGAAAAAGCGTCAGAGAAGCTTCTCCGTTTAGAATCCAGCATATCTCACTGAACCGAAGAAGTGGTAGTTAGAAGGCAGTTAGAGCTGCAAGCAGTTTGGTTTGGGAAATTAGACGCGAAATGAAACTGCAAATGCCTTCCAACAGGCTTGGAAAAGTGTGTTCTATATCTCTGCCAAACAGACTCCCCGGAGGTTGAGCTTTCAGAAGCAAGTTTAACTCTAAGGGAGGAAGCAGCAGAATGTGCCTCTCACATCTAGCCTGTAGGAATTCAGGTTGGCAAGTTCTATGGGGAAGCCCATTGCTGCCTATGGTGGAAACAGCATGGGAGATTTCAGTTTCACAATCTCTGTGAAAAAGCGTCAGAGAAGCTTCTCCGTTTAGAATCCAGCATATCTCACTGAACCGAAGAAGTGGTAGTTAGAAGGCAGTTAGAGCTGCAAGCAGTTTGGTTTGGGAAATTAGACGCGAAATGAAACTGCAAATGCCTTCCAACAGGCTTGGAAAAGTGTGTTCTATATCTCTGCCAAACAAACTCCCCGGAGGTTGAGCTTTCAGAAGCTAGTTTAACTCTAAGGGAGGAAGCAGCAGAATGTGCCTCTCACATCTAGCCTGTAGGAATTCAGGTTGGCAAGTTCTATGGGGAAGCCCATTGCTGCCTATGGTGGAAACGGCATGGGAGATTTCAGTTTCAAAATCTCTGTGAAAAAGCGTCAGAGAAGCTTCTCCGTTTAGAATCCAGCATATCTCACTGAACCGAAGAAGTGGTAGTTAGAAGGGAGTTAGAGCTGCAAGCAGTTTGGTTTGGGAAATTAGACGCGAAATGAAACTGCAAATGCCTTCCAACAGGCTTGGAAAAGTGTGTTCTATATCTCTGCCAAACAAACTCCCCGGAGGTTGAGCTTTCAGAAGCAAGTTTAACTCTAAGGGAGGAAGCAGCAGAATGTGCCTCTCACATCTAGCCTGTAGGAATTCAGGTTGGCAAGTTCTATGGGGAAGCCCATTGCTGCCTATGGTGGAAACGGCATGGGAGATTTCAGTTTCAAAATCTCTGTGAAAAAGCGTCAGAGAAGCTTCTCCGTTTAGAATCCAGCATATCTCACTGAACCGAAGAAGTGGTAGTTAGAAGGGAGTTAGAGCTGCAAGCAGTTTGGTTTGGGAAATTAGAAGCGAAATGAAACTGCAAATGCCTTCCAACAGGCTTGGAAAAGTGTGTTCTATATCTCTACCAAACAAACTCCCCGGAGGTTGAGCTTTCAGAAGCTAGTTTAACTCTAAGGGAGGAAGCAGCAGAATGTGCCTCTCACATCTAGCCTGTAGGAATTCAGGTTGGCAAGTTCTATGGGGAAGCCCATTGGCGCCTTCGTTGGAAACGGGTTTGGAAATTTCAGTTTCAAAATCTCTGTGAAAAAGCGTCAGAGAAGCTTCTCCGTTTAGAATCCAGCATATCTCACTGAACCGAAGAAGTGGTAGTTAGAAGGGAGTTAGAGCTGCAAGCAGTTTGGTTTGGGAAATTAGACGCGAAATGAAACTGCAAATGCCTTCCAACAGGCTTGGAAAAGTGTGTTCTATATCTCTGCCAAACAAACTCCCCGGAGGTTGAGCTTTCAGAAGCAAGTTTAACTCTAAGGGAGGAAGCAGCAGAATGTGCCTCTCACATCTAGCCTGTAGGAATTCAGGTTGGCAAGTTCTATGGGGAAGCCCATTGCTGCCTATGGTGGAAACGGCATGGGAGATTTCAGTTTCAAAATCTCTGTGAAAAAGCGTCAGAGAAGCTTCTCCGTTTAGAATCCAGCATATCTCACTGAACCGAAGAAGTGGTAGTTAGAAGGCAGTTAGAGCTGCAAGCAGTTTGGTTTGGGAAATTAGACGCGAAATGAAACTGCAAATGCCTTCCAACAGGCTTGGAAAAGTGTGTTCTATATCTCTGCCAAACAGACTCGCTGGAGGTTGAGCTTTCAGAAGCTAGTTTAACTCTAAGGGAGGAAGCAGCAGAATGTGCCTCTCACATCTAGCCTGTAGGAATTCAGGTTGGCAAGTTCTATGGGGAAGCCCATTGCTGCCTATGGTGGAAACAGCATGGGAGATTTCAGTTTCAAAATCTCTGTGAAAAAGCGTCAGAGAAGCTTCTCCGTTTAGAATCCAGCATATCTCACTGAACCGAAGAAGTGGTAGTTAGAAGGCAGTTAGAGCTGCAAGCAGTTTGGTTTGGGAAATTAGACGCGAAATGAAACTGCAAATGCCTTCCAACAGGCTTGGAAAAATGTGTTCTATATCTCTGCCAAACAGACTCCCCGGAGGTTGAGCTTTCAGAAGCTAGTTTAACTCTGAGGGAGGAAGCAGCAGAATGTGCCTCTCACATCTAGCCTGTAGGAATTCAGGTTGGCAAGTTCTATGGGGAAGCCCATTGCTGCCTATGGTGGAAACAGCATGGGAGATTTCAGTTTCAAAATCTCTGTGAAAAAGCGTCAGAGAAGCTTCTCCGTTTAGAATCCAGCATATCTCACTGAACCGAAGAAGTGGTAGTTAGAAGGCAGTTAGAGCTGCAAGCAGTTTGGTTTGGGAAATTAGACGCGAAATGAAACTGCAAATGCCTTCCAACAGGCTTGGAAAAATGTGTTCTATATCTCTGCCAAACAGACTCCCCGGAGGTTGAGCTTTCAGAAGCTAGTTTAACTCTGAGGGAGGAAGCAGCAGAATGTGCCTCTCACATCTAGCCTGTAGGAATTCAGGTTGGCAAGTTCTATGGGGAAGCCCATTGCTGCCTATGGTGGAAACGGCATGGGAGATTTCAGTTTCAAAATCTCTGTGAAAAAGCGTCAGAGAAGCTTCTCCGTTTAGAATCCAGCATATCTCACTGAACCGAAGAAGTGGTAGTTAGAAGGCAGTTAGAGCTGCAAGCAGTTTGGTTTGGGAAATTAGACGCGAAATGAAACTGCAAATGCCTTCCAACAGGCTTGGAAAAGTGTGTTCTATATCTCTGCCAAACAGACTCCCCGGAGGTTGAGCTTTCAGAAGCAAGTTTAACTCTAAGGGAGGAAGCAGCAGAATGTGCCTCTCACATCTAGCCTGTAGGAATTCAGGTTGGCAAGTTCTATGGGGAAGCCCATTGCTGCCTATGGTGGAAACAGCATGGGAGATTTCAGTTTCACAATCTCTGTGAAAAAGCGTCAGAGAAGCTTCTCCGTTTAGAATCCAGCATATCTCACTGAACCGAAGAAGTGGTAGTTAGAAGGCAGTTAGAGCTGCAAGCAGTTTGGTTTGGGAAATTAGACGCGAAATGAAACTGCAAATGCCTTCCAACAGGCTTGGAAAAGTGTGTTCTATATCTCTGCCAAACAAACTCCCCGGAGGTTGAGCTTTCAGAAGCTAGTTTAACTCTAAGGGAGGAAGCAGCAGAATGTGCCTCTCACATCTAGCCTGTAGGAATTCAGGTTGGCAAGTTCTATGGGGAAGCCCATTGCTGCCTATGGTGGAAACGGCATGGGAGATTTCAGTTTCAAAATCTCTGTGAAAAAGCGTCAGAGAAGCTTCTCCGTTTAGAATCCAGCATATCTCACTGAACCGAAGAAGTGGTAGTTAGAAGGGAGTTAGAGCTGCAAGCAGTTTGGTTTGGGAAATTAGACGCGAAATGAAACTGCAAATGCCTTCCAACAGGCTTGGAAAAGTGTGTTCTATATCTCTGCCAAACAAACTCCCCGGAGGTTGAGCTTTCAGAAGCAAGTTTAACTCTAAGGGAGGAAGCAGCAGAATGTGCCTCTCACATCTAGCCTGTAGGAATTCAGGTTGGCAAGTTCTATGGGGAAGCCCATTGCTGCCTATGGTGGAAACGGCATGGGAGATTTCAGTTTCAAAATCTCTGTGAAAAAGCGTCAGAGAAGCTTCTCCGTTTAGAATCCAGCATATCTCACTGAACCGAAGAAGTGGTAGTTAGAAGGGAGTTAGAGCTGCAAGCAGTTTGGTTTGGGAAATTAGACGCGAAATGAAACTGCAAATGCCTTCCAACAGGCTTGGAAAAGTGTGTTTTATATCTCTGCCAAACAAACTCCCCGGAGGTTGAGCTTTCAGAAGCTAGTTTAACTCTAAGGGAGGAAGCAGCAGAATGTGCCTCTCACATCTAGCCTGTAGGAATTCAGGTTGGCAAGTTCTATGGGGAAGCCCATTGGCGCCTTCGTTGGAAACGGGTTTGGAAATTTCAGTTTCAAAATCTCTGTGAAGAAGCGTCAGAGAAGCTTCTCCGTTTAGAATCCAGCATATCTCACTGAACCGAAGAAGTGGTAGTTAGAAGGCAGTTAGAGCTGCAAGCAGTTTGGTTTGGGAAATTAGACGCGAAATGAAACTGCAAATGCCTTCCAACAGGCTTGGAAAAGTGTGTTCTATATCTCTGCCAAACAAACTCCCCGGAGGTTGAGCTTTCAGAAGCTAGTTTAACTCTGAGGGAGGAAGCAGCAGAATGTGCCTCTCACATCTAGCCTGTAGGAATTCAGGTTGGCAAGTTCTATGGGGAAGCCCATTGCTGCCTATGGTGGAAACGGCATGGGAGATTTCAGTTTCAAAATCTCTGTGAAAAAGCGTCAGAGAAGCTTCTCCGTTTAGAATCCAGCATATCTCACTGAACCGAAGAAGTGGTAGTTAGAAGGCAGTTAGAGCTGCAAGCAGTTTGGTTTGGGAAATTAGACGCGAAATGAAACTGCAAATGCCTTCCAACAGGCTTGGAAAAGTGTGTTCTATATCTCTGCCAAACAGACTCCCCGGAGGTTGAGCTTTCAGAAGCAAGTTTAACTCTAAGGGAGGAAGCAGCAGAATGTGCCTCTCACATCTAGCCTGTAGGAATTCAGGTTGGCAAGTTCTATGGGGAAGCCCATTGCTGCCTATGGTGGAAACGGCATGGGAGATTTCAGTTTCAAAATCTCTGTGAAAAAGCGTCAGAGAAGCTTCTCCGTTTAGAATCCAGCATATCTCACTGAACCGAAGAAGTGGTAGTTAGAAGGCAGTTAGAGCTGCAAGCAGTTTGGTTTGGGAAATTAGACGCGAAATGAAACTGCAAATGCCTTCCAACAGGCTTGGAAAAGTGTGTTCTATATCTCTGCCAAACAAACTCCCCGGAGGTTGAGCTTTCAGAAGCTAGTTTAACTCTAAGGGAGGAAGCAGCAGAATGTGCCTCTCACATCTAGCCTGTAGGAATTCAGGTTGGCAAGTTCTATGGGGAAGCCCATTGCTGCCTATGGTGGAAACGGCATGGGAGATTTCAGTTTCAAAATCTCTGTGAAAAAGCGTCAGAGAAGCTTCTCCGTTTAGAATCCAGCATATCTCACTGAACCGAAGAAGTGGTAGTTAGAAGGGAGTTAGAGCTGCAAGCAGTTTGGTTTGGGAAATTAGACGCGAAATGAAACTGCAAATGCCTTCCAACAGGCTTGGAAAAGTGTGTTCTATATCTCTGCCAAACAAACTCCCCGGAGGTTGAGCTTTCAGAAGCAAGTTTAACTCTAAGGGAGGAAGCAGCAGAATGTGCCTCTCACATCTAGCCTGTAGGAATTCAGGTTGGCAAGTTCTATGGGGAAGCCCATTGCTGCCTATGGTGGAAACGGCATGGGAGATTTCAGTTTCAAAATCTCTGTGAAAAAGCGTCAGAGAAGCTTCTCCGTTTAGAATCCAGCATATCTCACTGAACCGAAGAAGTGGTAGTTAGAAGGGAGTTAGAGCTGCAAGCAGTTTGGTTTGGGAAATTAGACGCGAAATGAAACTGCAAATGCCTTCCAACAGGCTTGGAAAAGTGTGTTTTATATCTCTGCCAAACAAACTCCCCGGAGGTTGAGCTTTCAGAAGCAAGCTTAACTGTTAGGGAGGAAGCAGCAGAATGTGCCTCTCACATCTAGCCTGTAGGAATTCAGTTTGGCAAGTTCTATGGGGAAGCCCATTGCTGCCTATGGTGGAAACGGCATGGGAGATTTCAGTTTCAAATTCTCTGTGAAAAAGCGTCAGAGAAGCTTCTCCGTTTAGAATCCAGCATATCTCACTGAACCGAAGAAGTGGTAGTTAGAAGGGAGTTAGAGCTGCAAGCAGTTTGGTTTGGGAAATTAGACGCGAAATGAAACTGCAAATGCCTTCCAACAGGCTTGGAAAAGTGTGTTCTATATCTCTGCCAAACAAACTCCCCGGAGGTTGAGCTTTCAGAAGCAAGTTTAACTCTAAGGGAGGAAGCAGCAGAATGTGCCTCTCACATCTAGCCTGTAGGAATTCAGGTTGGCAAGTTCTATGGGGAAGCCCATTGGCGCCTTCGTTGGAAACGGGTTTGGAAATTTCAGTTTCAAAATCTCTGTGAAAAAGCGTCAGAGAAGCTTCTCCGTTTAGAATCCAGCATATCTCACTGAACCGAAGAAGTGGTAGTTAGAAGGGAGTTAGAGCTGCAAGCAGTTTGGTTTGGGAAATTAGACGCGAAATGAAACTGCAAATGCCTTCCAACAGGCTTGGAAAAGTGTGTTCTATATCTCGGCCAAACAAACTCCCCGGAGGTTGAGCTTTCAGAAGCCAGTTTAACTCTAAGGGAGGAAGCAGCAGAATGTGCCTCTCACATCTAGCCTGTAGGAATTCAGGTTGGCAAGTTCTATGGGGAAGCCCATTGCTGCCTATGGTGGAAACGGCATGGGAGATTTCAGTTTCAAAATCTCTGTGAAAAAGCGTCAGAGAAGCTTCTCCGTTTAGAATCCAGCATATCTCACTGAACCGAAGAAGTGGTAGTTAGAAGGGAGTTAGAGCTGCAAGCAGTTTGGTTTGGGAAATTAGACGCGAAATGAAACTGCAAATGCCTTCCAACAGGCTTGGAAAAGTGTGTTCTATATCTCTGCCAAACAGAGTCCCCGGAGGTTGAGCTTTCAGAAGCAAGCTTAACTGTTAGGGAGGAAGCAGCAGAATGTGCCTCTCACATCTAGCCTGTAGGAATTCAGGTTGGCAAGTTCTATGGGGAAGCCCATTGCTGCCTATGGTGGAAACGGCATGGGAGATTTCAGTTTCAAAATCTCTGTGAAAAAGCGTCAGAGAAGCTTCTCCATTTAGAATCCAGCATATCTCACTGAACCGAAGAAGTGGTAGTTAGAAGGGAGTTAGAGCTGCAAGCAGTTTGGTTTGGGAAATTAGACGCGAAATGAAACTGCAAATGCCTTCCAACAGGCTTGGAAAAGTGTGTTCTATATCTCTGCCAAACAAACTCCCCGGAGGTTGAGCTTTCAGAAGCTAGTTTAACTCTAAGGGAGGAAGCAGCAGAATGTGCCTCTCACATCTAGCCTGTAGGAATTCAGGTTGGCAAGTTCTATGGGGAAGCCCATTGGCGCCTTCGTTGGAAACGGGTTTGGAAATTTCAGTTTCAAAATCTCTGTGAAAAAGCGTCAGAGAAGCTTCTCCGTTTAGAATCCAGCATATCTCACTGAACCGAAGAAGTGGTAGTTAGAAGGGAGTTAGAGCTGCAAGCAGTTTGGTTTGGGAAATTAGATGCGAAATGACACTGCAAAGGCCTTCCAACAGGCTTGGAAAAGTGTGTTCTATATCTCTGCCAAACAGACTCCCCGGAGGTTGAGCTTTCAGAAGCAAGCTTAACTCTTAGGGAGGAAGCAGCAGAATGTGCCTCTCACATCTAGCCTGTAGGAATTCAGGTTGGCAAGTTCTATGGGGAAGCCCATTGCTGCCTATGGTGGAAACGGCATGGGAGATTTCAGTTTCAAAATCTCTGTGAAAAAGCGTCAGAGAAGCTTCTCCGTTTAGAATCCAGCATATCTCACTGAACCGAAGAAGTGGTAGTTAGAAGGGAGTTAGAGCTCTAAGCAGTTTGGTTTGGGAAATTAGATGCGAAATGACACTGCAATTGCCTTCCAACAGGCTTGGAAAAGTGTGTTCTATATCTGTGCCAAACAGAGTCCCCGGAGGTTGAGCTTTCAGAAGCAAGCTTAACTGTTAGGGAGGAAGCAGCAGAATGTGCCTCTCACATCTAGCCTGTAGGAATTCAGGTTGGCAAGTTCTATGGGGAAGCCCATTGCTGCCTATGGTGGAAACGGCATGGGAGATTTCAGTTTCAAAATCTCTGTGAAAAAGCGTCAGAGAAGCTTCTCCGTTTAGAATCCAGCATATCTCACTGAACCGAAGAAGTGGTAGTTAGAAGGCAGTTAGAGCTGCAAGCAGTTTGGTTTGGGAAATTAGACGCGAAATGAAACTGCAAATGCCTTCCAACAGGCTTGGAAAAGTGTGTTCTATATCTCTGCCAAACAGACTCCCCGGAGGTTGAGCTTTCAGAAGCAAGTTTAACTCTAAGGGAGGAAGCAGCAGAATGTGCCTCTCACATCTAGCCTGTAGGAATTCAGGTTGGCAAGTTCTATGGGGAAGCCCATTGCTGCCTATGGTGGAAACAGCATGGGAGATTTCAGTTTCACAATCTCTGTGAAAAAGCGTCAGAGAAGCTTCTCCGTTTAGAATCCAGCATATCTCACTGAACCGAAGAAGTGGTAGTTAGAAGGCAGTTAGAGCTGCAAGCAGTTTGGTTTGGGAAATTAGACGCGAAATGAAACTGCAAATGCCTTCCAACAGGCTTGGAAAAGTGTGTTCTATATCTCTGCCAAACAAACTCCCCGGAGGTTGAGCTTTCAGAAGCTAGTTTAACTCTAAGGGAGGAAGCAGCAGAATGTGCCTCTCACATCTAGCCTGTAGGAATTCAGGTTGGCAAGTTCTATGGGGAAGCCCATTGCTGCCTATGGTGGAAACGGCATGGGAGATTTCAGTTTCAAAATCTCTGTGAAAAAGCGTCAGAGAAGCTTCTCCGTTTAGAATCCAGCATATCTCACTGAACCGAAGAAGTGGTAGTTAGAAGGGAGTTAGAGCTGCAAGCAGTTTGGTTTGGGAAATTAGACGCGAAATGAAACTGCAAATGCCTTCCAACAGGCTTGGAAAAGTGTGTTCTATATCTCTGCCAAACAAACTCCCCGGAGGTTGAGCTTTCAGAAGCAAGTTTAACTCTAAGGGAGGAAGCAGCAGAATGTGCCTCTCACATCTAGCCTGTAGGAATTCAGGTTGGCAAGTTCTATGGGGAAGCCCATTGCTGCCTATGGTGGAAACGGCATGGGAGATTTCAGTTTCAAAATCTCTGTGAAAAAGCGTCAGAGAAGCTTCTCCGTTTAGAATCCAGCATATCTCACTGAACCGAAGAAGTGGTAGTTAGAAGGGAGTTAGAGCTGCAAGCAGTTTGGTTTGGGAAATTAGACGCGAAATGAAACTGCAAATGCCTTCCAACAGGCTTGGAAAAGTGTGTTCTATATCTCTACCAAACAAACTCCCCGGAGGTTGAGCTTTCAGAAGCTAGTTTAACTCTAAGGGAGGAAGCAGCAGAATGTGCCTCTCACATCTAGCCTGTAGGAATTCAGGTTGGCAAGTTCTATGGGGAAGCCCATTGGCGCCTTCGTTGGAAACGGGTTTGGAAATTTCAGTTTCAAAATCTCTGTGAAAAAGCGTCAGAGAAGCTTCTCCGTTTAGAATCCAGCATATCTCACTGAACCGAAGAAGTGGTAGTTAGAAGGGAGTTAGAGCTGCAAGCAGTTTGGTTTGGGAAATTAGACGCGAAATGAAACTGCAAATGCCTTCCAACAGGCTTGGAAAAGTGTGTTCTATATCTCTGCCAAACAAACTCCCCGGAGGTTGAGCTTTCAGAAGCAAGTTTAACTCTAAGGGAGGAAGCAGCAGAATGTGCCTCTCACATCTAGCCTGTAGGAATTCAGGTTGGCAAGTTCTATGGGGAAGCCCATTGCTGCCTATGGTGGAAACGGCATGGGAGATTTCAGTTTCAAAATCTCTGTGAAAAAGCGTCAGAGAAGCTTCTCCGTTTAGAATCCAGCATATCTCACTGAACCGAAGAAGTGGTAGTTAGAAGGCAGTTAGAGCTGCAAGCAGTTTGGTTTGGGAAATTAGACGCGAAATGAAACTGCAAATGCCTTCCAACAGGCTTGGAAAAGTGTGTTCTATATCTCTGCCAAACAGACTCGCTGGAGGTTGAGCTTTCAGAAGCTAGTTTAACTCTAAGGGAGGAAGCAGCAGAATGTGCCTCTCACATCTAGCCTGTAGGAATTCAGGTTGGCAAGTTCTATGGGGAAGCCCATTGCTGCCTATGGTGGAAACAGCATGGGAGATTTCAGTTTCAAAATCTCTGTGAAAAAGCGTCAGAGAAGCTTCTCCGTTTAGAATCCAGCATATCTCACTGAACCGAAGAAGTGGTAGTTAGAAGGCAGTTAGAGCTGCAAGCAGTTTGGTTTGGGAAATTAGACGCGAAATGAAACTGCAAATGCCTTCCAACAGGCTTGGAAAAATGTGTTCTATATCTCTGCCAAACAGACTCCCCGGAGGTTGAGCTTTCAGAAGCTAGTTTAACTCTGAGGGAGGAAGCAGCAGAATGTGCCTCTCACATCTAGCCTGTAGGAATTCAGGTTGGCAAGTTCTATGGGGAAGCCCATTGCTGCCTATGGTGGAAACAGCATGGGAGATTTCAGTTTCAAAATCTCTGTGAAAAAGCGTCAGAGAAGCTTCTCCGTTTAGAATCCAGCATATCTCACTGAACCGAAGAAGTGGTAGTTAGAAGGCAGTTAGAGCTGCAAGCAGTTTGGTTTGGGAAATTAGACGCGAAATGAAACTGCAAATGCCTTCCAACAGGCTTGGAAAAATGTGTTCTATATCTCTGCCAAACAGACTCCCCGGAGGTTGAGCTTTCAGAAGCTAGTTTAACTCTGAGGGAGGAAGCAGCAGAATGTGCCTCTCACATCTAGCCTGTAGGAATTCAGGTTGGCAAGTTCTATGGGGAAGCCCATTGCTGCCTATGGTGGAAACGGCATGGGAGATTTCAGTTTCAAAATCTCTGTGAAAAAGCGTCAGAGAAGCTTCTCCGTTTAGAATCCAGCATATCTCACTGAACCGAAGAAGTGGTAGTTAGAAGGCAGTTAGAGCTGCAAGCAGTTTGGTTTGGGAAATTAGACGCGAAATGAAACTGCAAATGCCTTCCAACAGGCTTGGAAAAGTGTGTTCTATATCTCTGCCAAACAGACTCCCCGGAGGTTGAGCTTTCAGAAGCAAGTTTAACTCTAAGGGAGGAAGCAGCAGAATGTGCCTCTCACATCTAGCCTGTAGGAATTCAGGTTGGCAAGTTCTATGGGGAAGCCCATTGCTGCCTATGGTGGAAACAGCATGGGAGATTTCAGTTTCACAATCTCTGTGAAAAAGCGTCAGAGAAGCTTCTCCGTTTAGAATCCAGCATATCTCACTGAACCGAAGAAGTGGTAGTTAGAAGGCAGTTAGAGCTGCAAGCAGTTTGGTTTGGGAAATTAGACGCGAAATGAAACTGCAAATGCCTTCCAACAGGCTTGGAAAAGTGTGTTCTATATCTCTGCCAAACAAACTCCCCGGAGGTTGAGCTTTCAGAAGCTAGTTTAACTCTAAGGGAGGAAGCAGCAGAATGTGCCTCTCACATCTAGCCTGTAGGAATTCAGGTTGGCAAGTTCTATGGGGAAGCCCATTGCTGCCTATGGTGGAAACGGCATGGGAGATTTCAGTTTCAAAATCTCTGTGAAAAAGCGTCAGAGAAGCTTCTCCGTTTAGAATCCAGCATATCTCACTGAACCGAAGAAGTGGTAGTTAGAAGGGAGTTAGAGCTGCAAGCAGTTTGGTTTGGGAAATTAGACGCGAAATGAAACTGCAAATGCCTTCCAACAGGCTTGGAAAAGTGTGTTCTATATCTCTGCCAAACAAACTCCCCGGAGGTTGAGCTTTCAGAAGCAAGTTTAACTCTAAGGGAGGAAGCAGCAGAATGTGCCTCTCACATCTAGCCTGTAGGAATTCAGGTTGGCAAGTTCTATGGGGAAGCCCATTGCTGCCTATGGTGGAAACGGCATGGGAGATTTCAGTTTCAAAATCTCTGTGAAAAAGCGTCAGAGAAGCTTCTCCGTTTAGAATCCAGCATATCTCACTGAACCGAAGAAGTGGTAGTTAGAAGGGAGTTAGAGCTGCAAGCAGTTTGGTTTGGGAAATTAGACGCGAAATGAAACTGCAAATGCCTTCCAACAGGCTTGGAAAAGTGTGTTTTATATCTCTGCCAAACAAACTCCCCGGAGGTTGAGCTTTCAGAAGCTAGTTTAACTCTAAGGGAGGAAGCAGCAGAATGTGCCTCTCACATCTAGCCTGTAGGAATTCAGGTTGGCAAGTTCTATGGGGAAGCCCATTGGCGCCTTCGTTGGAAACGGGTTTGGAAATTTCAGTTTCAAAATCTCTGTGAAGAAGCGTCAGAGAAGCTTCTCCGTTTAGAATCCAGCATATCTCACTGAACCGAAGAAGTGGTAGTTAGAAGGGAGTTAGAGCTGCAAGCAGTTTGGTTTGGGAAATTAGACGCGAAATGAAACTGCAAATGCCTTCCAACAGGCTTGGAAAAGTGTGTTCTATATCTCTGCCAAACAAACTCCCCGGAGGTTGAGCTTTCAGAAGCTAGTTTAACTCTGAGGGAGGAAGCAGCAGAATGTGCCTCTCACATCTAGCCTGTAGGAATTCAGGTTGGCAAGTTCTATGGGGAAGCCCATTGCTGCCTATGGTGGAAACGGCATGGGAGATTTCAGTTTCAAAATCTCTGTGAAAAAGCGTCAGAGAAGCTTCTCCGTTTAGAATCCAGCATATCTCACTGAACCGAAGAAGTGGTAGTTAGAAGGCAGTTAGAGCTGCAAGCAGTTTGGTTTGGGAAATTAGACGCGAAATGAAACTGCAAATGCCTTCCAACAGGCTTGGAAAAGTGTGTTCTATATCTCTGCCAAACAGACTCCCCGGAGGTTGAGCTTTCAGAAGCAAGTTTAACTCTAAGGGAGGAAGCAGCAGAATGTGCCTCTCACATCTAGCCTGTAGGAATTCAGGTTGGCAAGTTCTATGGGGAAGCCCATTGCTGCCTATGGTGGAAACGGCATGGGAGATTTCAGTTTCAAAATCTCTGTGAAAAAGCGTCAGAGAAGCTTCTCCGTTTAGAATCCAGCATATCTCACTGAACCGAAGAAGTGGTAGTTAGAAGGCAGTTAGAGCTGCAAGCAGTTTGGTTTGGGAAATTAGACGCGAAATGAAACTGCAAATGCCTTCCAACAGGCTTGGAAAAGTGTGTTCTATATCTCTGCCAAACAAACTCCCCGGAGGTTGAGCTTTCAGAAGCTAGTTTAACTCTAAGGGAGGAAGCAGCAGAATGTGCCTCTCACATCTAGCCTGTAGGAATTCAGGTTGGCAAGTTCTATGGGGAAGCCCATTGCTGCCTATGGTGGAAACGGCATGGGAGATTTCAGTTTCAAAATCTCTGTGAAAAAGCGTCAGAGAAGCTTCTCCGTTTAGAATCCAGCATATCTCACTGAACCGAAGAAGTGGTAGTTAGAAGGGAGTTAGAGCTGCAAGCAGTTTGGTTTGGGAAATTAGACGCGAAATGAAACTGCAAATGCCTTCCAACAGGCTTGGAAAAGTGTGTTCTATATCTCTGCCAAACAAACTCCCCGGAGGTTGAGCTTTCAGAAGCAAGTTTAACTCTAAGGGAGGAAGCAGCAGAATGTGCCTCTCACATCTAGCCTGTAGGAATTCAGGTTGGCAAGTTCTATGGGGAAGCCCATTGCTGCCTATGGTGGAAACGGCATGGGAGATTTCAGTTTCAAAATCTCTGTGAAAAAGCGTCAGAGAAGCTTCTCCGTTTAGAATCCAGCATATCTCACTGAACCGAAGAAGTGGTAGTTAGAAGGGAGTTAGAGCTGCAAGCAGTTTGGTTTGGGAAATTAGACGCGAAATGAAACTGCAAATGCCTTCCAACAGGCTTGGAAAAGTGTGTTTTATATCTCTGCCAAACAAACTCCCCGGAGGTTGAGCTTTCAGAAGCTAGTTTAACTCTAAGGGAGGAAGCAGCAGAATGTGCCTCTCACATCTAGCCTGTAGGAATTCAGGTTGGCAAGTTCTATGGGGAAGCCCATTGGCGCCTTCGTTGGAAACGGGTTTGGAAATTTCAGTTTCAAAATCTCTGTGAAAAAGCGTCAGAGAAGCTTCTCCGTTTAGAATCCAGCATATCTCACTGAACCGAAGAAGTGGTAGTTAGAAGGGAGTTAGAGCTGCAAGCAGTTTGGTTTGGGAAATTAGACGCGAAATGAAACTGCAAATGCCTTCCAACAGGCTTGGAAAATGTGTTCTATATCTCTGCCAAACAAACTCCCCGGAGGTTGAGCTTTCAGAAGCAAGTTTAACTGTTAGGGAGGAAGCAGCAGAATGTGCCTCTCACATCTAGCCTTTAGGAATTCAGGTTGGCAAGTTCTATGGGGAAGCCCATTGCTGCCTATGGTGGAAACGGCATGGGAGATTTCAGTTTCAAAATCTCTGTGAAAAAGCGTCAGAGAAGCTTCTCCGTTTAGAATCCAGCATATCTCACTGAACCGAAGAAGTGGTAGTTAGAAGGCAGTTAGAGCTGCAAGCAGTTTGGTTTGGGAAATTAGATGCGAAATCACACTGCAAAGGCCTTCCAACAGGCTTGGAAAAGTGTGTTCTATATCTGTGCCAAACAGAGTCCCCGGAGGTTGAGTTTTCAGAAGCAAGCTTAACTGTTAGGGAGGAAGCAGCAGAATGTGCCTCTCACATCTAGCCTGTAGGAATTCAGGTTGGCAAGTTCTATGGGGAAGCCCATTGCTGCCTATGGTGGAAACGGCATGGGAGATTTCAGTTTCAAAATCTCTGTGAAAAAGCGTCAGAGAAGCTTCTCCGTTTAGAATCCAGCATATCTCACTGAACCGAAGAAGTGGTAGTTAGAAGGCAGTTAGAGCTGCAAGCAGTTTGGTTTGGGAAATTAGACGCGAAATGAAACTGCAAATGCCTTCCAAAAGGCTTGGAAAAGTGTGTTCTATATCTCTGCCAAACAGACTCGCTGGAGGTTGAGCTTTCAGAAGCTAGTTTAACTCTAAGGGAGGAAGCAGCAGAATGTGCCTCTCACATCTAGCCTGTAGGAATTCAGGTTGGCAAGTTCTATGGGGAAGCCCATTGCTGCCTATGGTGGAAACAGCATGGGAGATTTCAGTTTCAAAATCTCTGTGAAAAAGCGTCAGAGAAGCTTCTCCGTTTAGAATCCAGCATATCTCACTGAACCGAAGAAGTGGTAGTTAGAAGGCAGTTAGAGCTGCAAGCAGTTTGGTTTGGGAAATTAGACGCGAAATGAAACTGCAAATGCCTTCCAACAGGCTTGGAAAAATGTGTTCTATATCTCTGCCAAACAGACTCCCCGGAGGTTGAGCTTTCAGAAGCTAGTTTAACTCTGAGGGAGGAAGCAGCAGAATGTGCCTCTCACATCTAGCCTGTAGGAATTCAGGTTGGCAAGTTCTATGGGGAAGCCCATTGCTGCCTATGGTGGAAACAGCATGGGAGATTTCAGTTTCAAAATCTCTGTGAAAAAGCGTCAGAGAAGCTTCTCCGTTTAGAATCCAGCATATCTCACTGAACCGAAGAAGTGGTAGTTAGAAGGCAGTTAGAGCTGCAAGCAGTTTGGTTTGGGAAATTAGACGCGAAATGAAACTGCAAATGCCTTCCAACAGGCTTGGAAAAATGTGTTCTATATCTCTGCCAAACAGACTCCCCGGAGGTTGAGCTTTCAGAAGCTAGTTTAACTCTGAGGGAGGAAGCAGCAGAATGTGCCTCTCACATCTAGCCTGTAGGAATTCAGGTTGGCAAGTTCTATGGGGAAGCCCATTGCTGCCTATGGTGGAAACGGCATGGGAGATTTCAGTTTCAAAATCTCTGTGAAAAAGCGTCAGAGAAGCTTCTCCGTTTAGAATCCAGCATATCTCACTGAACCGAAGAAGTGGTAGTTAGAAGGCAGTTAGAGCTGCAAGCAGTTTGGTTTGGGAAATTAGACGCGAAATGAAACTGCAAATGCCTTCCAACAGGCTTGGAAAAGTGTGTTCTATATCTCTGCCAAACAGACTCCCCGGAGGTTGAGCTTTCAGAAGCAAGTTTAACTCTAAGGGAGGAAGCAGCAGAATGTGCCTCTCACATCTAGCCTGTAGGAATTCAGGTTGGCAAGTTCTATGGGGAAGCCCATTGCTGCCTATGGTGGAAACAGCATGGGAGATTTCAGTTTCACAATCTCTGTGAAAAAGCGTCAGAGAAGCTTCTCCGTTTAGAATCCAGCATATCTCACTGAACCGAAGAAGTGGTAGTTAGAAGGCAGTTAGAGCTGCAAGCAGTTTGGTTTGGGAAATTAGACGCGAAATGAAACTGCAAATGCCTTCCAACAGGCTTGGAAAAGTGTGTTCTATATCTCTGCCAAACAAACTCCCCGGAGGTTGAGCTTTCAGAAGCTAGTTTAACTCTAAGGGAGGAAGCAGCAGAATGTGCCTCTCACATCTAGCCTGTAGGAATTCAGGTTGGCAAGTTCTATGGGGAAGCCCATTGCTGCCTATGGTGGAAACGGCATGGGAGATTTCAGTTTCAAAATCTCTGTGAAAAAGCGTCAGAGAAGCTTCTCCGTTTAGAATCCAGCATATCTCACTGAACCGAAGAAGTGGTAGTTAGAAGGGAGTTAGAGCTGCAAGCAGTTTGGTTTGGGAAATTAGACGCGAAATGAAACTGCAAATGCCTTCCAACAGGCTTGGAAAAGTGTGTTCTATATCTCTGCCAAACAAACTCCCCGGAGGTTGAGCTTTCAGAAGCCAGTTTAACTCTAAGGGAGGAAGCAGCAGAATGTGCCTCTCACATCTAGCCTGTAGGAATTCAGGTTGGCAAGTTCTATGGGGAAGCCCATTGCTGCCTATGGTGGAAACGGCATGGGAGATTTCAGTTTCAAAATCTCTGTGAAAAAGCGTCAGAGAAGCTTCTCCGTTTAGAATCCAGCATATCTCACTGAACCGAAGAAGTGGTAGTTAGAAGGGAGTTAGAGCTGCAAGCAGTTTGGTTTGGGAAATTAGACGCGAAATGAAACTGCAAATGCCTTCCAACAGGCTTGGAAAAGTGTGTTTTATATCTCTGCCAAACAAACTCCCCGGAGGTTGAGCTTTCAGAAGCTAGTTTAACTCTAAGGGAGGAAGCAGCAGAATGTGCCTCTCACATCTAGCCTGTAGGAATTCAGGTTGGCAAGTTCTATGGGGAAGCCCATTGGCGCCTTCGTTGGAAACGGGTTTGGAAATTTCAGTTTCAAAATCTCTGTGAAGAAGCGTCAGAGAAGCTTCTCCGTTTAGAATCCAGCATATCTCACTGAACCGAAGAAGTGGTAGTTAGAAGGGAGTTAGAGCTGCAAGCAGTTTGGTTTGGGAAATTAGACGCGAAATGAAACTGCAAATGCCTTCCAACAGGCTTGGAAAAGTGTGTTCTATATCTCTGCCAAACAAACTCCCCGGAGGTTGAGCTTTCAGAAGCAAGTTTAACTGTTAGGGAGGAAGCAGCAGAATGTGCCTCTCACATCTAGCCTTTAGGAATTCAGGTTGGCAAGTTCTATGGGGAAGCCCATTGCTGCCTATGGTGGAAACGGCATGGGAGATTTCAGTTTCAAAATCTCTGTGAAAAAGCGTCAGAGAAGCTTCTCCGTTTAGAATCCAGCATATCTCACTGAACCGAAGAAGTGGTAGTTAGAAGGCAGTTAGAGCTGCAAGCAGTTTGGTTTGGGAAATTAGATGCCAAATCACACTGCAAAGGCCTTCCAACAGGCTTGGAAAAGTGTGTTCTATATCTGTGCCAAACAGAGTCCCCGGAGGTTGAGTTTTCAGAAGCAAGCTTAACTGTTAGGGAGGAAGCAGCAGAATGTGCCTCTCACATCTAGCCTGTAGGAATTCAGGTTGGCAAGTTCTATGGGGAAGCCCATTGCTGCCTATGGTGGAAACGGCATGGGAGATTTCAGTTTCAAAATCTCTGTGAAAAAGCGTCAGAGAAGCTTCTCCGTTTAGAATCCAGCATATCTCACTGGACCGAAGAAGTGGTAGTTAGAAGGCAGTTAGAGCTGCAAGCAGTTTGGTTTGGGAAATTAGACGCGAAATGAAACTGCAAATGCCTTCCAACAGGCTTGGAAAAATGTGTTCTATATCTCTGCCAAACAGACTCCCCGGAGGTTGAGCTTTCAGAAGCTAGTTTAACTCTGAGGGAGGAAGCAGCAGAATGTGCCTCTCACATCTAGCCTGTAGGAATTCAGGTTGGCAAGTTCTATGGGGAAGCCCATTGCTGCCTATGGTGGAAACGGCATGGGAGATTTCAGTTTCAAAATCTCTGTGAAAAAGCGTCAGAGAAGCTTCTCCGTTTAGAATCCAGCATATCTCACTGAACCGAAGAAGTGGTAGTTAGAAGGCAGTTAGAGCTGCAAGCAGTTTGGTTTGGGAAATTAGACGCGAAATGAAACTGCAAATGCCTTCCAACAGGCTTGGAAAAGTGTGTTCTATATCTCTGCCAAACAGACTCCCCGGAGGTTGAGCTTTCAGAAGCAAGTTTAACTCTAAGGGAGGAAGCAGCAGAATGTGCCTCTCACATCTAGCCTGTAGGAATTCAGGTTGGCAAGTTCTATGGGGAAGCCCATTGCTGCCTATGGTGGAAACGGCATGGGAGATTTCAGTTTCAAAATCTCTGTGAAAAAGCGTCAGAGAAGCTTCTCCGTTTAGAATCCAGCATATCTCACTGAACCGAAGAAGTGGTAGTTAGAAGGCAGTTAGAGCTGCAAGCAGTTTGGTTTGGGAAATTAGACGCGAAATGAAACTGCAAATGCCTTCCAACAGGCTTGGAAAAGTGTGTTCTATATCTCTGCCAAACAAACTCCCCGGAGGTTGAGCTTTCAGAAGCTAGTTTAACTCTAAGGGAGGAAGCAGCAGAATGTGCCTCTCACATCTAGCCTGTAGGAATTCAGGTTGGCAAGTTCTATGGGGAAGCCCATTGCTGCCTATGGTGGAAACGGCATGGGAGATTTCAGTTTCAAAATCTCTGTGAAAAAGCGTCAGAGAAGCTTCTCCGTTTAGAATCCAGCATATCTCACTGAACCGAAGAAGTGGTAGTTAGAAGGGAGTTAGAGCTGCAAGCAGTTTGGTTTGGGAAATTAGACGCGAAATGAAACTGCAAATGCCTTCCAACAGGCTTGGAAAAGTGTGTTCTATATCTCTGCCAAACAAACTCCCCGGAGGTTGAGCTTTCAGAAGCAAGTTTAACTCTAAGGGAGGAAGCAGCAGAATGTGCCTCTCACATCTAGCCTGTAGGAATTCAGGTTGGCAAGTTCTATGGGGAAGCCCATTGCTGCCTATGGTGGAAACGGCATGGGAGATTTCAGTTTCAAAATCTCTGTGAAAAAGCGTCAGAGAAGCTTCTCCGTTTAGAATCCAGCATATCTCACTGAACCGAAGAAGTGGTAGTTAGAAGGGAGTTAGAGCTGCAAGCAGTTTGGTTTGGGAAATTAGACGCGAAATGAAACTGCAAATGCCTTCCAACAGGCTTGGAAAAGTGTGTTTTATATCTCTGCCAAACAAACTCCCCGGAGGTTGAGCTTTCAGAAGCTAGTTTAACTCTAAGGGAGGAAGCAGCAGAATGTGCCTCTCACATCTAGCCTGTAGGAATTCAGGTTGGCAAGTTCTATGGGGAAGCCCATTGGCGCCTTCGTTGGAAACGGGTTTGGAAATTTCAGTTTCAAAATCTCTGTGAAAAAGCGTCAGAGAAGCTTCTCCGTTTAGAATCCAGCATATCTCACTGAACCGAAGAAGTGGTAGTTAGAAGGGAGTTAGAGCTGCAAGCAGTTTGGTTTGGGAAATTAGACGCGAAATGAAACTGCAAATGCCTTCCAACAGGCTTGGAAAAGTGTGTTCTATATCTCTGCCAAACAAACTCCCCGGAGGTTGAGCTTTCAGAAGCAAGTTTAACTGTTAGGGAGGAAGCAGCAGAATGTGCCTCTCACATCTAGCCTTTAGGAATTCAGGTTGGCAAGTTCTATGGGGAAGCCCATTGCTGCCTATGGTGGAAACGGCATGGGAGATTTCAGTTTCAAAATCTCTGTGAAAAAGCGTCAGAGAAGCTTCTCCGTTTAGAATCCAGCATATCTCACTGAACCGAAGAAGTGGTAGTTAGAAGGCAGTTAGAGCTGCAAGCAGTTTGGTTTGGGAAATTAGATGCGAAATCACACTGCAAAGGCCTTCCAACAGGCTTGGAAAAGTGTGTTCTATATCTGTGCCAAACAGAGTCCCCGGAGGTTGAGTTTTCAGAAGCAAGCTTAACTGTTAGGGAGGAAGCAGCAGAATGTGCCTCTCACATCTAGCCTGTAGGAATTCAGGTTGGCAAGTTCTATGGGGAAGCCCATTGGCGCCTTCGTTGGAAACGGGTTTGGAAATTTCAGTTTCAAAATCTCTGTGAAAAAGCGTCAGAGAAGCTTCTCCGTTTAGAATCCAGCATATCTCACTGAACCGAAGAAGTGGTAGTTAGAAGGGAGTTAGAGCTGCAAGCAGTTTGGTTTGGGAAATTAGACGCGAAATGAAACTGCAAATGCCTTCCAACAGGCTTGGAAAAGTGTGTTCTATATCTCTGCCAAACAAACTCCCCAGAGGTTGAGCTTTCAGAAGCAATTTTAACTCTAAGGGAGGAAGCAGCAGAATGTGCCTCTCACATCTAGCCTGTAGGAATTCAGGTTGGCAAGTTCTATGGGGAAGCCCATTGCTGCCTATGGTGGAAACGGCATGGGAGATTTCAGTTTCAAAATCTCTGTGAAAAAGCGTCAGAGAAGCTTCTCCGTTTAGAATCCAGCATATCTCACTGAACCGAAGAAGTGGTAGTTAGAAGGCAGTTAGAGCTGCAAGCAGTTTGGTTTGGGAAATTAGACGCGAAATGAAACTGCAAATGCCTTCCAACAGGCTTGGAAAAGTGTGTTCTATATCTCTGCCAAACAGACTCGCTGGAGGTTGAGCTTTCAGAAGCTAGTTTAACTCTAAGGGAGGAAGCAGCAGAATGTGCCTCTCACATCTAGCCTGTAGGAATTCAGGTTGGCAAGTTCTATGGGGAAGCCCATTGCTGCCTATGGTGGAAACGGCATGGGAGATTTCAGTTTCAAAATCTCTGTGAAAAAGCGTCAGAGAAGCTTCTCCGTTTAGAATCCAGCATATCTCACTGAACCGAAGAAGTGGTAGTTAGAAGGCAGTTAGAGCTGCAAGCAGTTTGGTTTGGGAAATTAGACGCGAAATGAAACTGCAAATGCCTTCCAACAGGCTTGGAAAAGTGTGTTCTATATCTCTGCCAAACAAACTCCCCGGAGGTTGAGCTTTCAGAAGCTAGTTTAACTCTAAGGGAGGAAGCAGCAGAATGTGCCTCTCACATCTAGCCTGTAGGAATTCAGGTTGGCAAGTTCTATGGGGAATCCCATTGCTGCCTATGGTGGAAACGGCATGGGAGATTTCAGTTTCAAAATCTCTGTGAAAAAGCGTCAGAGAAGCTTCTCCGTTTAGAATCCAGTATATCTCACTGAACCGAAGAAGTGGTAGTTAGAAGGGAGTTAGAGCTGCAAGCAGTTTGGTTTGGGAAATTAGACGCGAAATGAAACTGCAAATGCCTTCCAACAGGCTTGGAAAAGTGTGTTCTATATCTCTGCCAAACAAACTCCCCGGAGGTTGAGCTTTCAGAAGCAAGTTTAACTCTAAGGGAGGAAGCAGCAGAATGTGCCTCTCACATCTAGCCTGTAGGAATTCAGGTTGGCAAGTTCTATGGGGAAGCCCATTGCTGCCTATGGTGGAAACGGCATGGGAGATTTCAGTTTCAAAATCTCTGTGAAAAAGCGTCAGAGAAGCTTCTCCGTTTAGAATCCAGCATATCTCACTGAACCGAAGAAGTGGTAGTTAGAAGGGAGTTAGAGCTGCAAGCAGTTTGGTTTGGGAAATTAGACGCGAAATGAAACTGCAAATGCCTTCCAACAGGCTTGGAAAAGTGTGTTCTATATCTCTACCAAACAAACTCCCCGGAGGTTGAGCTTTCAGAAGCTAGTTTAACTCTAAGGGAGGAAGCAGCAGAATGTGCCTCTCACCTCTAGCCTGTAGGAATTCAGGTTGGCAAGTTCTATGGGGAAGCCCATTGGCGCCTTCGTTGGAAACGGGTTTGGAAATTTCAGTTTCAAAATCTCTGTGAAAAAGCGTCAGAGAAGCTTCTCCGTTTAGAATCCAGCATATCTCACTGAACCGAAGAAGTGGTAGTTAGAAGGGAGTTAGAGCTGCAAGCAGTTTGGTTTGGGAAATTAGACGCGAAATGAAACTGCAAATGCCTTCCAACAGGCTTGGAAAAGTGTGCTCTATATCTCTGCCAAACAAACTCCCCGGAGGTTGAGCTTTCAGAAGCAAGTTTAACTCTAAGGGAGGAAGCAGCAGAATGTGCCTCTCACATCTAGCCTTTAGGAATTCAGGTTGGCAAGTTCTATGGGGAAGCACATTGCGGCCTATGGTGGAAACGGCATGGGAGATTTCAGTTTCAAAATCTCTGTGAAAAAGCGTCAGAGAAGCTTCTCCGTTTAGAATCCAGCATATCTCACTGAACCGAAGAAGTGGTAGTTAGAAGGGAGTTAGAGCTGCAAGCAGTTTGGTTTGGGAAATTAGATGCGAAATGACACTGCAAAGGCCTTCCAACAGGCTTGGAAAAGTGTGTTCTATATCTGTGCCAAACAGAGTCCCCGGAGGTTGAGTTTTCAGAAGCAAGCTTAACTGTTAGGGAGGAAGCAGCAGAATGTGCCTCTCACATCTAGCCTGTAGGAATTCAGGTTGGCAAGTTCTATGGGGAAGCCCATTGCTGCCTATGGTGGAAACGGCATGGGAGATTTCAGTTTCAAAATCTCTGTGAAAAAGCGTCAGAGAAGCTTCTCCGTTTAGAATCCAGCATATCTCACTGAACCGAAGAAGTGGTAGTTAGAAGGCAGTTAGAGCTGCAAGCAGTTTGGTTTGGGAAATTAGACGCGAAATGAAACTGCAAATGCCTTCCAACAGGCTTGGAAAAGTGTGTTCTATATCTCTGCCAAACAGACTCGCTGGAGGTTGAGCTTTCAGAAGCTAGTTTAACTCTAAGGGAGGAAGCAGCAGAATGTGCCTCTCACATCTAGCCTGTAGGAATTCAGGTTGGCAAGTTCTATGGGGAAGCCCATTGCTGCCTATGGTGGAAACAGCATGGGAGATTTCAGTTTCAAAATCTCTGTGAAAAAGCGTCAGAGAAGCTTCTCCGTTTAGAATCCAGCATATCTCACTGAACCGAAGAAGTGGTAGTTAGAAGGCAGTTAGAGCTGCAAGCAGTTTGGTTTGGGAAATTAGACGCGAAATGAAACTGCAAATGCCTTCCAACAGGCTTGGAAAAGTGTGTTCTATATCTCTGCCAAACAAACTCCCCGGAGGTTGAGCTTTCAGAAGCTAGTTAAACTCTAAGGGAGGAAGCAGCAGAATGTGCCTCTCACATCTAGCCTGTAGGAATTCAGGTTGGCAAGTTCTATGGGGAAGCCCATTGCTGCCTATGGTGGAAACGGCATGGGAGATTTCAGTTTCAAAATCTCTGTGAAAAAGCGTCAGAGAAGCTTCTCCGTTTAGAATCCAGCATATCTCACTGAACCGAAGAAGTGGTAGTTAGAAGGGAGTTAGAGCTGCAAGCAGTTTGGTTTGGGAAATTAGACGCGAAATGAAACTGCAAATGCCTTCCAACAGGCTTGGAAAAGTGTGTTCTATATCTCTGCCAAACAAACTCCCCGGAGGTTGAGCTTTCAGAAGCAAGTTTAACTCTAAGGGAGGAAGCAGCAGAATGTGCCTCTCACATCTAGCCTGTAGGAATTCAGGTTGGCAAGTTCTATGGGGAAGCCCATTGCTGCCTATGGTGGAAACGGCATGGGAGATTTCAGTTTCAAAATCTCTGTGAAAAAGCGTCAGAGAAGCTTCTCCGTTTAGAATCCAGCATATCTCACTGAACCGAAGAAGTGGTAGTTAGAAGGGAGTTAGAGCTGCAAGCAGTTTGGTTTGGGAAATTAGACGCGAAATGAAACTGCAAATGCCTTCCAACAGGCTTGGAAAAGTGTGTTCTATATCTCTGCCAAACAAACTCCCCGGAGGTTGAGCTTTCAGAAGCTAGTTTAACTCTAAGGGAGGAAGCAGCAGAATGTGCCTCTCACATCTAGCCTGTAGGAATTCAGGTTGGCAAGTTCTATGGGGAAGCCCATTGGCGCCTTCGTTGGAAACGGGTTTGGAAATTTCAGTTTCAAAATCTCTGTGAAAAAGCGTCAGAGAAGCTTCTCCGTTTAGAATCCAGCATATCTCACTGAACCGAAGAAGTGGTAGTTAGAAGGGAGTTAGAGCTGCAAGCAGTTTGGTTTGGGAAATTAGACGCGAAATGAAACTGCAAATGCCTTCCAACAGGCTTGGAAAAGTGTGTTCTATATCTCTGCCAAACAAACTCCCCGGAGGTTGAGCTTTCAGAAGCAAGTTTAACTCTAAGGGAGGAAGCAGCAGAATGTGCCTCTCACATCTAGCCTGTAGGAATTCAGGTTGGCAAGTTCTATGGGGAAGCCCATTGCTGCCTATGGTGGAAACGGCATGGGAGATTTCAGTTTCAAAATCTCTGTGAAAAAGCGTCAGAGAAGCTTCTCCGTTTAGAATCCAGCATATCTCACTGAACCGAAGAAGTGGTAGTTAGAAGGCAGTTAGAGCTGCAAGCAGTTTGGTTTGGGAAATTAGACGCGAAATGAAACTGCAAATGCCTTCCAACAGGCTTGGAAAATTGTGTTCTATATCTCTGCCAAACAGACTCGCTGGAGGTTGAGCTTTCAGAAGCTAGTTTAACTCTAAGGGAGGAAGCAGCAGAATGTGCCTCTCACATCTAGCCTGTAGGAATTCAGGTTGGCAAGTTCTATGGGGAAGCCCATTGCTGCCTATGGTGGAAACAGCATGGGAGATTTCAGTTTCAAAATCTCTGTGAAAAAGCGTCAGAGAAGCTTCTCCCTTTAGAATCCAGCATATCTCACTGAACCGAAGAAGTGGTAGTTAGAAGGGAGTTAGAGCTGCAAGCAGTTTGGTTTGGGAAATTAGACGCGAAATGAAACTGCAAATGCCTTCCAACAGGCTTGGAAAAGTGTGTTCTATATCTCTGCCAAACAAACTCCCCGGAGGTTGAGCTTTCAGAAGCAAGTTTAACTCTAAGGGAGGAAGCAGCAGAATGTGCCTCTCACATCTAGCCTTTAGGAATTCAGGTTGGCAAGTTCTATGGGGAAGCCCATTGCGGCCTATGGTGGAAACGGCATGGGAGATTTCAGTTTCAAAATCTCTGTGAAAAAGCGTCAGAGAAGCTTTTCCGTTTAGAATCCAGCATATCTCACTGAACCGAAGAAGTGGTAGTTAAAAGGGAGTTAGAGCTGCAAGCAGTTTGGTTTGGGAAATTAGATGCGAAATGACACTGCAAAGGCCTTCCAACAGGCTTGGAAAAGTGTGTTCTATATCTGTGCCAAACAGAGTCCCCGGAGGTTGAGTTTTCAGAAGCAAGCTTAACTGTTAGGGAGGAAGCAGCAGAATGTGCCTCTCACATCTAGCCTGTAGGAATTCAGGTTGGCAAGTTCTATGGGGAAGCCCATTGCTGCCTATGGTGGAAACGGCATGGGAGATTTCAGTTTCAAAATCTCTGTGAAAAAGCGTCAGAGAAGCTTCTCCGTTTAGAATCCAGCATATCTCACTGAACCGAAGAAGTGGTAGTTAGAAGGGAGTTAGAGCTGCAAGCAGTTTGGTTTGGGAAATTAGACGCGAAATGAAACTGCAAATGCCTTCCAACAGGCTTGGAAAAGTGTGTTCTATATCTCTGCCAAACAAACTCCCCGGAGGTTGAGCTTTCAGAAGCTAGTTTAACTCTAAGGGAGGAAGCAGCAGAATGTGCCTCTCACATCTAGCCTGTAGGAATTCAGGTTGGCAAGTTCTATGGGGAAGCCCATTGGCGCCTTCGTTGGAAACGGGTTTGGAAATTTCAGTTTCAAAATCTCTGTGAAAAAGCGTCAGAGAAGCTTCTCCGTTTAGAATCCAGCATATCTCACTGAACCGAAGAAGTGGTAGTTAGAAGGGAGTTAGAGCTGCAAGCAGTTTGGTTTGGGAAATTAGACGCGAAATGAAACTGCAAATGCCTTCCAACAGGCTTGGAAAAGTGTGTTCTATATCTCTGCCAAACAAACTCCCCGGAGGTTGAGCTTTCAGAAGCTAGTTTAACTCTAAGGGAGGAAGCAGCAGAATGTGCCTCTCACATCTAGCCTGTAGGAATTCAGGTTGGCAAGTTCTATGGGGAAGCCCATTGCTGCCTATGGTGGAAACGGCATGGGAGATTTCAGTTTCAAAATCTCTGTGAAAAAGCGTCAGAGAAGCTTCTCCGTTTAGAATCCAGCATATCTCACTGAACCGAAGAAGTGGTAGTTAGAAGGCAGTTAGAGCTGCAAGCAGTTTGGTTTGGGAAATTAGACGCGAAATGAAACTGCAAATGCCTTCCAACAGGCTTGGAAAAGTGTGTTCTATATCTCTGCCAAACAGACTCGCTGGAGGTTGAGCTTTCAGAAGCTAGTTTAACTCTAAGGGAGGAAGCAGCAGAATGTGCCTCTCACATCTAGCCTGTAGGAATTCAGGTTGGCAAGTTCTATGGGGAAGCCCATTGCTGCCTATGGTGGAAACGGCATGGGAGATTTCAGTTTCAAAATCTCTGTGAAAAAGCGTCAGAGAAGCTTCTCCGTTTAGAATCCAGCATATCTCACTGAACCGAAGAAGTGGTAGTTAGAAGGGAGTTAGAGCTGCAAGCAGTTTGGTTTGGGAAATTAGACGCGAAATGAAACTGCAAATGCCTTCCAACAGGCTTGGAAAAGTGTGTTCTATATCTCTGCCAAACAAACTCCCCGGAGGTTGAGCTTTCAGAAGCAAGTTTAACTCTAAGGGAGGAAGCAGCAGAATGTGCCTCTCACATCTAGCCTGTAGGAATTCAGGTTGGCAAGTTCTATGGGGAAGCCCATTGCTGCCTATGGTGGAAACGGCATGGGAGATTTCAGTTTCAAAATCTCTGTGAAAAAGCGTCAGAGAAGCTTCTCCGTTTAGAATCCAGCATATCTCACTGAACCGAAGAAGTGGTAGTTAGAAGGCAGTTAGAGCTGCAAGCAGTTTGGTTTGGGAAATTAGACGCGAAATGAAACTGCAAATGCCTTCCAACAGGCTTGGAAAAGTGTGTTCTATATCTCTGCCAAACAGACTCGCTGGAGGTTGAGCTTTCAGAAGCTAGTTTAACTCTAAGGGAGGAAGCAGCAGAATGTGCCTCTCACATCTAGCCTGTAGGAATTCAGGTTGGCAAGTTCTATGGGGAAGCCCATTGCTGCCTATGGTGGAAACAGCATGGGAGATTTCAGTTTCAAAATCTCTGTGAAAAAGCGTCAGAGAAGCTTCTCCGTTTAGAATCCAGCATATCTCACTGAACCGAAGAAGTGGTAGTTAGAAGGGAGTTAGAGCTGCAAGCAGTTAGGTTTGGGAAATTAGACGCGAAATGAAACTGCAAATGCCTTCCAACAGGCTTGGAAAAGTGTGTTCTATATCTCTGCCAAACAAACTCCCCGGAGGTTGAGCTTTCAGAAGCAAGTTTAACTGTTAGGGAGGAAGCAGCAGAATGTGCCTCTCACATCTAGCCTTTAGGAATTCAGGTTGGCAAGTTCTATGGGGAAGCCCATTGCTGCCTATGGTGGAAACGGCATGGGAGATTTCAGTTTCAAAATCTCTGTGAAAAAGCGTCAGAGAAGCTTCTCCGTTTAGAATCCAGCATATCTCACTGAACCGAAGAAGTGGTAGTTAGAAGGGAGTTAGAGCTGCAAGCAGTTTGGTTTGGGAAATTAGACGCGAAATGAAACTGCAAATGCCTTCCAACAGGCTTGGAAAAGTGTGTTCTATATCTCTACCAAACAAACTCCCCGGAGGTTGAGCTTTCAGAAGCTAGTTTAACTCTAAGGGAGGAAGCAGCAGAATGTGCCTCTCACATCTAGCCTTTAGGAATTCAGGTTGGCAAGTTCTATGGGGAAGCCCATTGCTGCCTATGGTGGAAACGGCATGGGAGATTTCAGTTTCAAAATCTCTGTGAAAAAGCGTCAGAGAAGCTTCTCCGTTTAGAATCCAGCATATCTCACTGAACCGAAGAAGTGGTAGTTAGAAGGGAGTTAGAGCTGCAAGCAGTTTGGTTTGGGAAATTAGATGCGAAATGACACTGCAAAGGCCTTCCAACAGGCTTGGAAAATTGTGTTCTATATCTGTGCCAAACAGAGTCCCCGGAGGTTGAGTTTTCAGAAGCAAGCTTAACTGTTAGGGAGGAAGCAGCAGAATGTGCCTCTCACATCTAGCCTGTAGGAATTCAGGTTGGCAAGTTCTATGGGGAAGCCCATTGCTGCCTATGGTGGAAACGGCATGGGAGATTTCAGTTTCAAAATCTCTGTGAAAAAGCGTCAGAGAAGCTTCTCCGTTTAGAATCCAGCATATCTCACTGAACCGAAGAAGTGGTAGTTAGAAGGGAGTTAGAGCTGCAAGCAGTTTGGTTTGGGAAATTAGACGCGAAATGAAACTGCAAATGCCTTCCAACAGGCTTGGAAAAGTGTGTTCTATATCTCTGCCAAACAAACTCCCCGGAGGTTGAGCTTTCAGAAGCTAGTTTAACTCTAAGGGAGGAAGCAGCAGAATGTGCCTCTCACATCTAGCCTGTAGGAATTCAGGTTGGCAAGTTCTATGGGGAAGCCCATTGGCGCCTTCGTTGGAAACGGGTTTGGAAATTTCAGTTTCAAAATCTCTGTGAAAAAGCGTCAGAGAAGCTTCTCCGTTTAGAATCCAGCATATCTCACTGAACCGAAGAAGTGGTAGTTAGAAGGGAGTTAGAGCTGCAAGCAGTTTGGTTTGGGAAATTAGACGCGAAATGAAACTGCAAATGCCTTCCAACAGGCTTGGAAAAGTGTGCTCTATATCTCTGCCAAACAAACTCCCCGGAGGTTGAGCTTTCAGAAGCAAGTTTAACTGTTAGGGAGGAAGCAGCAGAATGTGCCTCTCACATTTAGCCTTTAGGAATTCAGGTTGGCAAGTTCTATGGGGAAGCCCATTGCTGCCTATGGTGGAAACGGCATGGGAGATTTCAGTTTCAAAATCTCTGTGAAAAAGCGTCAGAGAAGCTTCTCCGTTTAGAATCCAGCATATCTCACTGAACCGAAGAAGTGGTAGTTAGAAGGGAGTTAGAGCTGCAAGCAGTTTGGTTTGGGAAATTAGATGCGAAATGACACTGCAAAGGCCTTCCAACAGGCTTGGAAAAGTGTGTTCTATATCTGTGCCAAACAGAGTCCCCGGAGGTTGAGTTTTCAGAAGCAAGCTTAACTGTTAGGGAGGAAGCAGCAGAATGTGCCTCTCACATCTAGCCTGTAGGAATTCAGGTTGGCAAGTTCTATGGGGAAGCCCATTGCTGCCTATGGTGGAAACGGCATGGGAGATTTCAGTTTCAAAATCTCTGTGAAAAAGCGTCAGAGAAGCTTCTCCGTTTAGAATCCAGCATATCTCACTGAACCGAAGAAGTGGTAGTTAGAAGGGAGTTAGAGCTGCAAGCAGTTTGGTTTGGGAAATTAGACGCGAAATGAAACTGCAAATGCCTTCCAACAGGCTTGGAAAATTGTGTTCTATATCTCTGCCAAACAGACTCGCTGGAGGTTGAGCTTTCAGAAGCTAGTTTAACTCTAAGGGAGGAAGCAGCAGAATGTGCCTCTCACATCTAGCCTGTAGGAATTCAGGTTGGCAAGTTCTATGGGGAAGCCCATTGCTGCCTATGGTGGAAACAGCATGGGAGATTTCAGTTTCAAAATCTCTGTGAAAAAGCGTCAGAGAAGCTTCTCCGTTTAGAATCCAGCATATCTCACTGAACCGAAGAAGTGGTAGTTAGAAGGGAGTTAGAGCTGCAAGCAGTTAGGTTTGGGAAATTAGACGCGAAATGAAACTGCAAATGCCTTCCAACAGGCTTGGAAAAGTGTGTTCTATATCTCTGCCAAACAAACTCCCCGGAGGTTGAGCTTTCAGAAGCAAGTTTAACTGTTAGGGAGGAAGCAGCAGAATGTGCCTCTCACATCTAGCCTTTAGGAATTCAGGTTGGCAAGTTCTATGGGGAAGCCCATTGCTGCCTATGGTGGAAACGGCATGGGAGATTTCAGTTTCAAAATCTCTGTGAAAAAGCGTCAGAGAAGCTTCTCCGTTTAGAATCCAGCATATCTCACTGAACCGAAGAAGTGGTAGTTAGAAGGGAGTTAGAGCTGCAAGCAGTTTGGTTTGGGAAATTAGACGCGAAATGAAACTGCAAATGCCTTCCAACAGGCTTGGAAAAGTGTGTTCTATATCTCTACCAAACAAACTCCCCGGAGGTTGAGCTTTCAGAAGCTAGTTTAACTCTAAGGGAGGAAGCAGCAGAATGTGCCTCTCACATCTAGCCTTTAGGAATTCAGGTTGGCAAGTTCTATGGGGAAGCCCATTGCTGCCTATGGTGGAAACGGCATGGGAGATTTCAGTTTCAAAATCTCTGTGAAAAAGCGTCAGAGAAGCTTCTCCGTTTAGAATCCAGCATATCTCACTGAACCGAAGAAGTGGTAGTTAGAAGGGAGTTAGAGCTGCAAGCAGTTTGGTTTGGGAAATTAGATGCGAAATGACACTGCAAAGGCCTTCCAACAGGCTTGGAAAATTGTGTTCTATATCTGTGCCAAACAGAGTCCCCGGAGGTTGAGTTTTCAGAAGCAAGCTTAACTGTTAGGGAGGAAGCAGCAGAATGTGCCTCTCACATCTAGCCTGTAGGAATTCAGGTTGGCAAGTTCTATGGGGAAGCCCATTGCTGCCTATGGTGGAAACGGCATGGGAGATTTCAGTTTCAAAATCTCTGTGAAAAAGCGTCAGAGAAGCTTCTCCGTTTAGAATCCAGCATATCTCACTGAACCGAAGAAGTGGTAGTTAGAAGGGAGTTAGAGCTGCAAGCAGTTTGGTTTGGGAAATTAGACGCGAAATGAAACTGCAAATGCCTTCCAACAGGCTTGGAAAAGTGTGTTCTATATCTCTGCCAAACAAACTCCCCGGAGGTTGAGCTTTCAGAAGCTAGTTTAACTCTAAGGGAGGAAGCAGCAGAATGTGCCTCTCACATCTAGCCTGTAGGAATTCAGGTTGGCAAGTTCTATGGGGAAGCCCATTGGCGCCTTCGTTGGAAACGGGTTTGGAAATTTCAGTTTCAAAATCTCTGTGAAAAAGCGTCAGAGAAGCTTCTCCGTTTAGAATCCAGCATATCTCACTGAACCGAAGAAGTGGTAGTTAGAAGGGAGTTAGAGCTGCAAGCAGTTTGGTTTGGGAAATTAGACGCGAAATGAAACTGCAAATGCCTTCCAACAGGCTTGGAAAAGTGTGCTCTATATCTCTGCCAAACAAACTCCCCGGAGGTTGAGCTTTCAGAAGCAAGTTTAACTGTTAGGGAGGAAGCAGCAGAATGTGCCTCTCACATTTAGCCTTTAGGAATTCAGGTTGGCAAGTTCTATGGGGAAGCCCATTGCTGCCTATGGTGGAAACGGCATGGGAGATTTCAGTTTCAAAATCTCTGTGAAAAAGCGTCAGAGAAGCTTCTCCGTTTAGAATCCAGCATATCTCACTGAACCGAAGAAGTGGTAGTTAGAAGGGAGTTAGAGCTGCAAGCAGTTTGGTTTGGGAAATTAGATGCGAAATGACACTGCAAAGGCCTTCCAACAGGCTTGGAAAAGTGTGTTCTATATCTGTGCCAAACAGAGTCCCCGGAGGTTGAGTTTTCAGAAGCAAGCTTAACTGTTAGGGAGGAAGCAGCAGAATGTGCCTCTCACATCTAGCCTGTAGGAATTCAGGTTGGCAAGTTCTATGGGGAAGCCCATTGCTGCCTATGGTGGAAACGGCATGGGAGATTTCAGTTTCAAAATCTCTGTGAAAAAGCGTCAGAGAAGCTTCTCCGTTTAGAATCCAGCATATCTCACTGAACCGAAGAAGTGGTAGTTAGAAGGGAGTTAGAGCTGCAAGCAGTTTGGTTTGGGAAATTAGACGCGAAATGAAACTGCAAATGCCTTCCAACAGGCTTGGAAAATTGTGTTCTATATCTCTGCCAAACAGACTCGCTGGAGGTTGAGCTTTCAGAAGCTAGTTTAACTCTAAGGGAGGAAGCAGCAGAATGTGCCTCTCACATCTAGCCTGTAGGAATTCAGGTTGGCAAGTTCTATGGGGAAGCCCATTGCTGCCTATGGTGGAAACAGCATGGGAGATTTCAGTTTCAAAATCTCTGTGAAAAAGCGTCAGAGAAGCTTCTCCGTTTAGAATCCAGCATATCTCACTGAACCGAAGAAGTGGTAGTTAGAAGGGAGTTAGAGCTGCAAGCAGTTTGGTTTGGGAAATTAGACGCGAAATGAAACTGCAAATGCCTTCCAACAGGCTTGGAAAAGTGTGTTCTATATCTCTGCCAAACAAACTCCCCGGAGGTTGAGCTTTCAGAAGCAAGTTTAACTGTTAGGGAGGAAGCAGCAGAATGTGCCTCTCACATCTAGCCTTTAGGAATTCAGGTTGGCAAGTTCTATGGGGAAGCCCATTGCGGCCTATGGTGGAAACGGCATGGGAGATTTCAGTTTCAAAATCTCTGTGAAAAAGCGTCAGAGAAGCTTCTCCGTTTAGAATCCAGCATATCTCACTGAACCGAAGAAGTGGTAGTTAGAAGGCAGTTAGAGCTGCAAGCAGTTTGGTTTGGGAAATTAGATGCGAAATCACACTGCAAAGGCCTTCCAACAGGCTTGGAAAAGTGTGTTCTATATCTGTGCCAAACAGAGTCCCCGGAGGTTGAGTTTTCAGAAGCAAGCTTAACTGTTAGGGAGGAAGCAGCAGAATGTGCCTCTCACATCTAGCCTGTAGGAATTCAGGTTGGCAAGTTCTATGGGGAAGCCCATTGCTGCCTATGGTGGAAACGGCATGGGAGATTTCAGTTTCAAAATCTCTGTGAAAAAGCGTCAGAGAAGCTTCTCCGTTTAGAATCCAGCATATCTCACTGAACCGAAGAAGTGGTAGTTAGAAGGCAGTTAGAGCTGCAAGCAGTTTGGTTTGGGAAATTAGACGCGAAATGAAACTGCAAATGCCTTCCAAAAGGCTTGGAAAAGTGTGTTCTATATCTCTGCCAAACAGACTCGCTGGAGGTTGAGCTTTCAGAAGCTAGTTTAACTCTAAGGGAGGAAGCAGCAGAATGTGCCTCTCACATCTAGCCTGTAGGAATTCAGGTTGGCAAGTTCTATGGGGAAGCCCATTGCTGCCTATGGTGGAAACAGCATGGGAGATTTCAGTTTCAAAATCTCTGTGAAAAAGCGTCAGAGAAGCTTCTCCGTTTAGAATCCAGCATATCTCACTGAACCGAAGAAGTGGTAGTTAGAAGGCAGTTAGAGCTGCAAGCAGTTTGGTTTGGGAAATTAGACGCGAAATGAAACTGCAAATGCCTTCCAACAGGCTTGGAAAAATGTGTTCTATATCTCTGCCAAACAGACTCCCCGGAGGTTGAGCTTTCAGAAGCTAGTTTAACTCTGAGGGAGGAAGCAGCAGAATGTGCCTCTCACATCTAGCCTGTAGGAATTCAGGTTGGCAAGTTCTATGGGGAAGCCCATTGCTGCCTATGGTGGAAACAGCATGGGAGATTTCAGTTTCAAAATCTCTGTGAAAAAGCGTCAGAGAAGCTTCTCCGTTTAGAATCCAGCATATCTCACTGAACCGAAGAAGTGGTAGTTAGAAGGCAGTTAGAGCTGCAAGCAGTTTGGTTTGGGAAATTAGACGCGAAATGAAACTGCAAATGCCTTCCAACAGGCTTGGAAAAATGTGTTCTATATCTCTGCCAAACAGACTCCCCGGAGGTTGAGCTTTCAGAAGCTAGTTTAACTCTGAGGGAGGAAGCAGCAGAATGTGCCTCTCACATCTAGCCTGTAGGAATTCAGGTTGGCAAGTTCTATGGGGAAGCCCATTGCTGCCTATGGTGGAAACGGCATGGGAGATTTCAGTTTCAAAATCTCTGTGAAAAAGCGTCAGAGAAGCTTCTCCGTTTAGAATCCAGCATATCTCACTGAACCGAAGAAGTGGTAGTTAGAAGGCAGTTAGAGCTGCAAGCAGTTTGGTTTGGGAAATTAGACGCGAAATGAAACTGCAAATGCCTTCCAACAGGCTTGGAAAAGTGTGTTCTATATCTCTGCCAAACAGACTCCCCGGAGGTTGAGCTTTCAGAAGCAAGTTTAACTCTAAGGGAGGAAGCAGCAGAATGTGCCTCTCACATCTAGCCTGTAGGAATTCAGGTTGGCAAGTTCTATGGGGAAGCCCATTGCTGCCTATGGTGGAAACAGCATGGGAGATTTCAGTTTCACAATCTCTGTGAAAAAGCGTCAGAGAAGCTTCTCCGTTTAGAATCCAGCATATCTCACTGAACCGAAGAAGTGGTAGTTAGAAGGCAGTTAGAGCTGCAAGCAGTTTGGTTTGGGAAATTAGACGCGAAATGAAACTGCAAATGCCTTCCAACAGGCTTGGAAAAGTGTGTTCTATATCTCTGCCAAACAAACTCCCCGGAGGTTGAGCTTTCAGAAGCTAGTTTAACTCTAAGGGAGGAAGCAGCAGAATGTGCCTCTCACATCTAGCCTGTAGGAATTCAGGTTGGCAAGTTCTATGGGGAAGCCCATTGCTGCCTATGGTGGAAACGGCATGGGAGATTTCAGTTTCAAAATCTCTGTGAAAAAGCGTCAGAGAAGCTTCTCCGTTTAGAATCCAGCATATCTCACTGAACCGAAGAAGTGGTAGTTAGAAGGGAGTTAGAGCTGCAAGCAGTTTGGTTTGGGAAATTAGACGCGAAATGAAACTGCAAATGCCTTCCAACAGGCTTGGAAAAGTGTGTTCTATATCTCTGCCAAACAAACTCCCCGGAGGTTGAGCTTTCAGAAGCAAGTTTAACTCTAAGGGAGGAAGCAGCAGAATGTGCCTCTCACATCTAGCCTGTAGGAATTCAGGTTGGCAAGTTCTATGGGGAAGCCCATTGCTGCCTATGGTGGAAACGGCATGGGAGATTTCAGTTTCAAAATCTCTGTGAAAAAGCGTCAGAGAAGCTTCTCCGTTTAGAATCCAGCATATCTCACTGAACCGAAGAAGTGGTAGTTAGAAGGGAGTTAGAGCTGCAAGCAGTTTGGTTTGGGAAATTAGACGCGAAATGAAACTGCAAATGCCTTCCAACAGGCTTGGAAAAGTGTGTTTTATATCTCTGCCAAACAAACTCCCCGGAGGTTGAGCTTTCAGAAGCTAGTTTAACTCTAAGGGAGGAAGCAGCAGAATGTGCCTCTCACATCTAGCCTGTAGGAATTCAGGTTGGCAAGTTCTATGGGGAAGCCCATTGGCGCCTTCGTTGGAAACGGGTTTGGAAATTTCAGTTTCAAAATCTCTGTGAAGAAGCGTCAGAGAAGCTTCTCCGTTTAGAATCCAGCATATCTCACTGAACCGAAGAAGTGGTAGTTAGAAGGGAGTTAGAGCTGCAAGCAGTTTGGTTTGGGAAATTAGACGCGAAATGAAACTGCAAATGCCTTCCAACAGGCTTGGAAAAGTGTGTTCTATATCTCTGCCAAACAAACTCCCCGGAGGTTGAGCTTTCAGAAGCAAGTTTAACTGTTAGGGAGGAAGCAGCAGAATGTGCCTCTCACATCTAGCCTTTAGGAATTCAGGTTGGCAAGTTCTATGGGGAAGCCCATTGCTGCCTATGGTGGAAACGGCATGGGAGATTTCAGTTTCAAAATCTCTGTGAAAAAGCGTCAGAGAAGCTTCTCCGTTTAGAATCCAGCATATCTCACTGAACCGAAGAAGTGGTAGTTAGAAGGCAGTTAGAGCTGCAAGCAGTTTGGTTTGGGAAATTAGATGCGAAATCACACTGCAAAGGCCTTCCAACAGGCTTGGAAAAGTGTGTTCTATATCTGTGCCAAACAGAGTCCCCGGAGGTTGAGTTTTCAGAAGCAAGCTTAACTGTTAGGGAGGAAGCAGCAGAATGTGCCTCTCACATCTAGCCTGTAGGAATTCAGGTTGGCAAGTTCTATGGGGAAGCCCATTGCTGCCTATGGTGGAAACGGCATGGGAGATTTCAGTTTCAAAATCTCTGTGAAAAAGCGTCAGAGAAGCTTCTCCGTTTAGAATCCAGCATATCTCACTGGACCGAAGAAGTGGTAGTTAGAAGGCAGTTAGAGCTGCAAGCAGTTTGGTTTGGGAAATTAGACGCGAAATGAAACTGCAAATGCCTTCCAACAGGCTTGGAAAAATGTGTTCTATATCTCTGCCAAACAGACTCCCCGGAGGTTGAGCTTTCAGAAGCTAGTTTAACTCTGAGGGAGGAAGCAGCAGAATGTGCCTCTCACATCTAGCCTGTAGGAATTCAGGTTGGCAAGTTCTATGGGGAAGCCCATTGCTGCCTATGGTGGAAACGGCATGGGAGATTTCAGTTTCAAAATCTCTGTGAAAAAGCGTCAGAGAAGCTTCTCCGTTTAGAATCCAGCATATCTCACTGAACCGAAGAGGTGGTAGTTAGAAGGCAGTTAGAGCTGCAAGCAGTTTGGTTTGGGAAATTAGACGCGAAATGAAACTGCAAATGCCTTCCAACAGGCTTGGAAAAGTGTGTTCTATATCTCTGCCAAACAGACTCCCCGGAGGTTGAGCTTTCAGAAGCAAGTTTAACTCTAAGGGAGGAAGCAGCAGAATGTGCCTCTCACATCTAGCCTGTAGGAATTCAGGTTGGCAAGTTCTATGGGGAAGCCCATTGCTGCCTATGGTGGAAACGGCATGGGAGATTTCAGTTTCAAAATCTCTGTGAAAAAGCGTCAGAGAAGCTTCTCCGTTTAGAATCCAGCATATCTCACTGAACCGAAGAAGTGGTAGTTAGAAGGCAGTTAGAGCTGCAAGCAGTTTGGTTTGGGAAATTAGACGCGAAATGAAACTGCAAATGCCTTCCAACAGGCTTGGAAAAGTGTGTTCTATATCTCTGCCAAACAAACTCCCCGGAGGTTGAGCTTTCAGAAGCTAGTTTAACTCTAAGGGAGGAAGCAGCAGAATGTGCCTCTCACATCTAGCCTGTAGGAATTCAGGTTGGCAAGTTCTATGGGGAAGCCCATTGCTGCCTATGGTGGAAACGGCATGGGAGATTTCAGTTTCAAAATCTCTGTGAAAAAGCGTCAGAGAAGCTTCTCCGTTTAGAATCCAGCATATCTCACTGAACCGAAGAAGTGGTAGTTAGAAGGGAGTTAGAGCTGCAAGCAGTTTGGTTTGGGAAATTAGACGCGAAATGAAACTGCAAATGCCTTCCAACAGGCTTGGAAAAGTGTGTTCTATATCTCTGCCAAACAAACTCCCCGGAGGTTGAGCTTTCAGAAGCAAGTTTAACTCTAAGGGAGGAAGCAGCAGAATGTGCCTCTCACATCTAGCCTGTAGGAATTCAGGTTGGCAAGTTCTATGGGGAAGCCCATTGCTGCCTATGGTGGAAACGGCATGGGAGATTTCAGTTTCAAAATCTCTGTGAAAAAGCGTCAGAGAAGCTTCTCCGTTTAGAATCCAGCATATCTCACTGAACCGAAGAAGTGGTAGTTAGAAGGGAGTTAGAGCTGCAAGCAGTTTGGTTTGGGAAATTAGACGCGAAATGAAACTGCAAATGCCTTCCAACAGGCTTGGAAAAGTGTGTTTTATATCTCTGCCAAACAAACTCCCCGGAGGTTGAGCTTTCAGAAGCTAGTTTAACTCTAAGGGAGGAAGCAGCAGAATGTGCCTCTCACATCTAGCCTGTAGGAATTCAGGTTGGCAAGTTCTATGGGGAAGCCCATTGGCGCCTTCGTTGGAAACGGGTTTGGAAATTTCAGTTTCAAAATCTCTGTGAAAAAGCGTCAGAGAAGCTTCTCCGTTTAGAATCCAGCATATCTCACTGAACCGAAGAAGTGGTAGTTAGAAGGGAGTTAGAGCTGCAAGCAGTTTGGTTTGGGAAATTAGACGAGAAATGAAACTGCAAATGCCTTCCAACAGGCTTGGAAAAGTGTGTTCTATATCTCTGCCAAACAAACTCCCCGGAGGTTGAGCTTTCAGAAGCAAGTTTAACTGTTAGGGAGGAAGCAGCAGAATGTGCCTCTCACATCTAGCCTTTAGGAATTCAGGTTGGCAAGTTCTATGGGGAAGCCCATTGCTGCCTATGGTGGAAACGGCATGGGAGATTTCAGTTTCAAAATCTCTGTGAAAAAGCGTCAGAGAAGCTTCTCCGTTTAGAATCCAGCATATCTCACTGAACCGAAGAAGTGGTAGTTAGAAGGCAGTTAGAGCTGCAAGCAGTTTGGTTTGGGAAATTAGATGCGAAATCACACTGCAAAGGCCTTCCAACAGGCTTGGAAAAGTGTGTTCTATATCTGTGCCAAACAGAGTCCCCGGAGGTTGAGTTTTCAGAAGCAAGCTTAACTGTTAGGGAGGAAGCAGCAGAATGTGCCTCTCACATCTAGCCTGTAGGAATTCAGGTTGGCAAGTTCTATGGGGAAGCCCATTGGCGCCTTCGTTGGAAACGGGTTTGGAAATTTCAGTTTCAAAATCTCTGTGAAAAAGCGTCAGAGAAGCTTCTCCGTTTAGAATCCAGCATATCTCACTGAACCGAAGAAGTGGTAGTTAGAAGGGAGTTAGAGCTGCAAGCAGTTTGGTTTGGGAAATTAGACGCGAAATGAAACTGCAAATGCCTTCCAACAGGCTTGGAAAAGTGTGTTCTATATCTCTGCCAAACAGACTCGCTGGAGGTTGAGCTTTCAGAAGCTAGTTTAACTCTATGGGAGGAAGCAGCAGAATGTGCCTCTCACATCTAGCCTGTAGGAATTCAGGTTGGCAAGTTCTATGGGGAAGCCCATTGCTGCCTATGGTGGAAACGGCATGGGAGATTTCAGTTTCAAAATCTCTGTGAAAAAGCGTCAGAGAAGCTTCTCCGTTTAGAATCCAGCATATCTCACTGAACCGAAGAAGTGGTAGTTAGAAGGCAGTTAGAGCTGCAAGCAGTTTGGTTTGGGAAATTAGACGCGAAATGAAACTGCAAATGCCTTCCAACAGGCTTGGAAAAGTGTGTTCTATATCTCTGCCAAACAAACTCCCCGGAGGTTGAGCTTTCAGAAGCTAGTTTAACTCTAAGGGAGGAAGCAGCAGAATGTGCCTCTCACATCTAGCCTGTAGGAATTCAGGTTGGCAAGTTCTATGGGGAAGCCCATTGCTGCCTATGGTGGAAACGGCATGGGAGATTTCAGTTTCAAAATCTCTGTGAAAAAGCGTCAGAGAAGCTTCTCCGTTTAGAATCCAGTATATCTCACTGAACCGAAGAAGTGGTAGTTAGAAGGGAGTTAGAGCTGCAAGCAGTTTGGTTTGGGAAATTAGACGCGAAATGAAACTGCAAATGCCTTCCAACAGGCTTGGAAAAGTGTGTTCTATATCTCTGCCAAACAAACTCCCCGGAGGTTGAGCTTTCAGAAGCAAGTTTAACTCTAAGGGAGGAAGCAGCAGAATGTGCCTCTCACATCTAGCCTGTAGGAATTCAGGTTGGCAAGTTCTATGGGGAAGCCCATTGCTGCCTATGGTGGAAACGGCATGGGAGATTTCAGTTTCAAAATCTCTGTGAAAAAGCGTCAGAGAAGCTTCTCCGTTTAGAATCCAGCATATCTCACTGAACCGAAGAAGTGGTAGTTAGAAGGGAGTTAGAGCTGCAAGCAGTTTGGTTTGGGAAATTAGACGCGAAATGAAACTGCAAATGCCTTCCAACAGGCTTGGAAAAGTGTGTTCTATATCTCTACCAAACAAACTCCCCGGAGGTTGAGCTTTCAGAAGCTAGTTTAACTCTAAGGGAGGAAGCAGCAGAATGTGCCTCTCACCTCTAGCCTGTAGGAATTCAGGTTGGCAAGTTCTATGGGGAAGCCCATTGGCGCCTTCGTTGGAAACGGGTTTGGAAATTTCAGTTTCAAAATCTCTGTGAAAAAGCGTCAGAGAAGCTTCTCCGTTTAGAATCCAGCATATCTCACTGAACCGAAGAAGTGGTAGTTAGAAGGGAGTTAGAGCTGCAAGCAGTTTGGTTTGGGAAATTAGACGCGAAATGAAACTGCAAATGCCTTCCAACAGGCTTGGAAAAGTGTGTTCTATATCTCTGCCAAACAAACTCCCCGGAGGTTGAGCTTTCAGAAGCAAGTTTAACTCTAAGGGAGGAAGCAGCAGAATGTGCCTCTCACATCTAGCCTTTAGGAATTCAGGTTGGCAAGTTCTATGGGGAAGCACATTGCGGCCTATGGTGGAAACGGCATGGGAGATTTCAGTTTCAAAATCTCTGTGAAAAAGCGTCAGAGAAGCTTCTCCGTTTAGAATCCAGCATATCTCACTGAACCGAAGAAGTGGTAGTTAGAAGGGAGTTAGAGCTGCAAGCAGTTTGGTTTGGGAAATTAGATGCGAAATGACACTGCAAAGGCCTTCCAACAGGCTTGGAAAAGTGTGTTCTATATCTGTGCCAAACAGAGTCCCCGGAGGTTGAGTTTTCAGAAGCAAGCTTAACTGTTAGGGAGGAAGCAGCAGAATGTGCCTCTCACATCTAGCCTGTAGGAATTCAGGTTGGCAAGTTCTATGGGGAAGCCCATTGCTGCCTATGGTGGAAACGGCATGGGAGATTTCAGTTTCAAAATCTCTGTGAAAAAGCGTCAGAGAAGCTTCTCCGTTTAGAATCCAGCATATCTCACTGAACCGAAGAAGTGGTAGTTAGAAGGCAGTTAGAGCTGCAAGCAGTTTGGTTTGGGAAATTAGACGCGAAATGAAACTGCAAATGCCTTCCAACAGGCTTGGAAAAGTGTGTTCTATATCTCTGCCAAACAGACTCGCTGGAGGTTGAGCTTTCAGAAGCTAGTTTAACTCTAAGGGAGGAAGCAGCAGAATGTGCCTCTCACATCTAGCCTGTAGGAATTCAGGTTGGCAAGTTCTATGGGGAAGCCCATTGCTGCCTATGGTGGAAACAGCATGGGAGATTTCAGTTTCAAAATCTCTGTGAAAAAGCGTCAGAGAAGCTTCTCCGTTTAGAATCCAGCATATCTCACTGAACCGAAGAAGTGGTAGTTAGAAGGCAGTTAGAGCTGCAAGCAGTTTGGTTTGGGAAATTAGACGCGAAATGAAACTGCAAATGCCTTCCAACAGGCTTGGAAAAGTGTGTTCTATATCTCTGCCAAACAAACTCCCCGGAGGTTGAGCTTTCAGAAGCTAGTTAAACTCTAAGGGAGGAAGCAGCAGAATGTGCCTCTCACATCTAGCCTGTAGGAATTCAGGTTGGCAAGTTCTATGGGGAAGCCCATTGCTGCCTATGGTGGAAACGGCATGGGAGATTTCAGTTTCAAAATCTCTGTGAAAAAGCGTCAGAGAAGCTTCTCCGTTTAGAATCCAGCATATCTCACTGAACCGAAGAAGTGGTAGTTAGAAGGGAGTTAGAGCTGCAAGCAGTTTGGTTTGGGAAATTAGACGCGAAATGAAACTGCAAATGCCTTCCAACAGGCTTGGAAAAGTGTGTTCTATATCTCTGCCAAACAAACTCCCCGGAGGTTGAGCTTTCAGAAGCAAGTTTAACTCTAAGGGAGGAAGCAGCAGAATGTGCCTCTCACATCTAGCCTGTAGGAATTCAGGTTGGCAAGTTCTATGGGGAAGCCCATTGCTGCCTATGGTGGAAACGGCATGGGAGATTTCAGTTTCAAAATCTCTGTGAAAAAGCGTCAGAGAAGCTTCTCCGTTTAGAATCCAGCATATCTCACTGAACCGAAGAAGTGGTAGTTAGAAGGGAGTTAGAGCTGCAAGCAGTTTGGTTTGGGAAATTAGACGCGAAATGAAACTGCAAATGCCTTCCAACAGGCTTGGAAAAGTGTGTTCTATATCTCTGCCAAACAAACTCCCCGGAGGTTGAGCTTTCAGAAGCTAGTTTAACTCTAAGGGAGGAAGCAGCAGAATGTGCCTCTCACATCTAGCCTGTAGGAATTCAGGTTGGCAAGTTCTATGGGGAAGCCCATTGGCGCCTTCGTTGGAAACGGGTTTGGAAATTTCAGTTTCAAAATCTCTGTGAAAAAGCGTCAGAGAAGCTTCTCCGTTTAGAATCCAGCATATCTCACTGAACCGAAGAAGTGGTAGTTAGAAGGGAGTTAGAGCTGCAAGCAGTTTGGTTTGGGAAATTAGACGCGAAATGAAACTGCAAATGCCTTCCAACAGGCTTGGAAAAGTGTGTTCTATATCTCTGCCAAACAAACTCCCCGGAGGTTGAGCTTTCAGAAGCAAGTTTAACTCTAAGGGAGGAAGCAGCAGAATGTGCCTCTCACATCTAGCCTGTAGGAATTCAGGTTGGCAAGTTCTATGGGGAAGCCCATTGCTGCCTATGGTGGAAACGGCATGGGAGATTTCAGTTTCAAAATCTCTGTGAAAAAGCGTCAGAGAAGCTTCTCCGTTTAGAATCCAGCATATCTCACTGAACCGAAGAAGTGGTAGTTAGAAGGGAGTTAGAGCTGCAAGCAGTTTGGTTTGGGAAATTAGACGCGAAATGAAACTGCAAATGCCTTCCAACAGGCTTGGAAAATTGTGTTCTATATCTCTGCCAAACAGACTCGCTGGAGGTTGAGCTTTCAGAAGCTAGTTTAACTCTAAGGGAGGAAGCAGCAGAATGTGCCTCTCACATCTAGCCTGTAGGAATTCAGGTTGGCAAGTTCTATGGGGAAGCCCATTGCTGCCTATGGTGGAAACAGCATGGGAGATTTCAGTTTCAAAATCTCTGTGAAAAAGCGTCAGAGAAGCTTCTCCGTTTAGAATCCAGCATATCTCACTGAACCGAAGAAGTGGTAGTTAGAAGGGAGTTAGAGCTGCAAGCAGTTTGGTTTGGGAAATTAGACGCGAAATGAAACTGCAAATGCCTTCCAACAGGCTTGGAAAAGTGTGTTCTATATCTCTGCCAAACAAACTCCCCGGAGGTTGAGCTTTCAGAAGCAAGTTTAACTCTAAGGGAGGAAGCAGCAGAATGTGCCTCTCACATCTAGCCTTTAGGAATTCAGGTTGGCAAGTTCTATGGGGAAGCCCATTGCGGCCTATGGTGGAAACGGCATGGGAGATTTCAGTTTCAAAATCTCTGTGAAAAAGCGTCAGAGAAGCTTTTCCGTTTAGAATCCAGCATATCTCACTGAACCGAAGAAGTGGTAGTTAAAAGGGAGTTAGAGCTGCAAGCAGTTTGGTTTGGGAAATTAGATGCGAAATGACACTGCAAAGGCCTTCCAACAGGCTTGGAAAAGTGTGTTCTATATCTGTGCCAAACAGAGTCCCCGGAGGTTGAGTTTTCAGAAGCAAGCTTAACTGTTAGGGAGGAAGCAGCAGAATGTGCCTCTCACATCTAGCCTGTAGGAATTCAGGTTGGCAAGTTCTATGGGGAAGCCCATTGCTGCCTATGGTGGAAACGGCATGGGAGATTTCAGTTTCAAAATCTCTGTGAAAAAGCGTCAGAGAAGCTTCTCCGTTTAGAATCCAGCATATCTCACTGAACCGAAGAAGTGGTAGTTAGAAGGGAGTTAGAGCTGCAAGCAGTTTGGTTTGGGAAATTAGACGCGAAATGAAACTGCAAATGCCTTCCAACAGGCTTGGAAAAGTGTGTTCTATATCTCTGCCAAACAAACTCCCCGGAGGTTGAGCTTTCAGAAGCTAGTTTAACTCTAAGGGAGGAAGCAGCAGAATGTGCCTCTCACATCTAGCCTGTAGGAATTCAGGTTGGCAAGTTCTATGGGGAAGCCCATTGGCGCCTTCGTTGGAAACGGGTTTGGAAATTTCAGTTTCAAAATCTCTGTGAAAAAGCGTCAGAGAAGCTTCTCCGTTTAGAATCCAGCATATCTCACTGAACCGAAGAAGTGGTAGTTAGAAGGGAGTTAGAGCTGCAAGCAGTTTGGTTTGGGAAATTAGACGCGAAATGAAACTGCAAATGCCTTCCAACAGGCTTGGAAAAGTGTGTTCTATATCTCTGCCAAACAAACTCCCCGGAGGTTGAGCTTTCAGAAGCTAGTTTAACTCTAAGGGAGGAAGCAGCAGAATGTGCCTCTCACATCTAGCCTGTAGGAATTCAGGTTGGCAAGTTCTATGGGGAAGCCCATTGCTGCCTATGGTGGAAACGGCATGGGAGATTTCAGTTTCAAAATCTCTGTGAAAAAGCGTCAGAGAAGCTTCTCCGTTTAGAATCCAGCATATCTCACTGAACCGAAGAAGTGGTAGTTAGAAGGCAGTTAGAGCTGCAAGCAGTTTGGTTTGGGAAATTAGACGCGAAATGAAACTGCAAATGCCTTCCAACAGGCTTGGAAAAGTGTGTTCTATATCTCTGCCAAACAGACTCGCTGGAGGTTGAGCTTTCAGAAGCTAGTTTAACTCTAAGGGAGGAAGCAGCAGAATGTGCCTCTCACATCTAGCCTGTAGGAATTCAGGTTGGCAAGTTCTATGGGGAAGCCCATTGCTGCCTATGGTGGAAACGGCATGGGAGATTTCAGTTTCAAAATCTCTGTGAAAAAGCGTCAGAGAAGCTTCTCCGTTTAGAATCCAGCATATCTCACTGAACCGAAGAAGTGGTAGTTAGAAGGGAGTTAGAGCTGCAAGCAGTTTGGTTTGGGAAATTAGACGCGAAATGAAACTGCAAATGCCTTCCAACAGGCTTGGAAAAGTGTGTTCTATATCTCTGCCAAACAAACTCCCCGGAGGTTGAGCTTTCAGAAGCAAGTTTAACTCTAAGGGAGGAAGCAGCAGAATGTGCCTCTCACATCTAGCCTGTAGGAATTCAGGTTGGCAAGTTCTATGGGGAAGCCCATTGCTGCCTATGGTGGAAACGGCATGGGAGATTTCAATTTCAAAATCTCTGTGAAAAAGCGTCAGAGAAGCTTCTCCGTTTAGAATCCAGCATATCTCACTGAACCGAAGAAGTGGTAGTTAGAAGGCAGTTAGAGCTGCAAGCAGTTTGGTTTGGGAAATTAGACGCGAAATGAAACTGCAAATGCCTTCCAACAGGCTTGGAAAAGTGTGTTCTATATCTCTGCCAAACAGACTCGCTGGAGGTTGAGCTTTCAGAAGCTAGTTTAACTCTAAGGGAGGAAGCAGCAGAATGTGCCTCTCACATCTAGCCTGTAGGAATTCAGGTTGGCAAGTTCTATGGGGAAGCCCATTGCTGCCTATGGTGGAAACAGCATGGGAGATTTCAGTTTCAAAATCTCTGTGAAAAAGCGTCAGAGAAGCTTCTCCGTTTAGAATCCAGCATATCTCACTGAACCGAAGAAGTGGTAGTTAGAAGGGAGTTAGAGCTGCAAGCAGTTAGGTTTGGGAAATTAGACGCGAAATGAAACTGCAAATGCCTTCCAACAGGCTTGGAAAAGTGTGTTCTATATCTCTGCCAAACAAACTCCCCGGAGGTTGAGCTTTCAGAAGCAAGTTTAACTGTTAGGGAGGAAGCAGCAGAATGTGCCTCTCACATCTAGCCTTTAGGAATTCAGGTTGGCAAGTTCTATGGGGAAGCCCATTGCTGCCTATGGTGGAAACGGCATGGGAGATTTCAGTTTCAAAATCTCTGTGAAAAAGCGTCAGAGAAGCTTCTCCGTTTAGAATCCAGCATATCTCACTGAACCGAAGAAGTGGTAGTTAGAAGGGAGTTAGAGCTGCAAGCAGTTTGGTTTGGGAAATTAGACGCGAAATGAAACTGCAAATGCCTTCCAACAGGCTTGGAAAAGTGTGTTCTATATCTCTACCAAACAAACTCCCCGGAGGTTGAGCTTTCAGAAGCTAGTTTAACTCTAAGGGAGGAAGCAGCAGAATGTGCCTCTCACATCTAGCCTTTAGGAATTCAGGTTGGCAAGTTCTATGGGGAAGCCCATTGCTGCCTATGGTGGAAACGGCATGGGAGATTTCAGTTTCAAAATCTCTGTGAAAAAGCGTCAGAGAAGCTTCTCCGTTTAGAATCCAGCATATCTCACTGAACCGAAGAAGTGGTAGTTAGAAGGGAGTTAGAGCTGCAAGCAGTTTGGTTTGGGAAATTAGATGCGAAATGACACTGCAAAGGCCTTCCAACAGGCTTGGAAAATTGTGTTCTATATCTGTGCCAAACAGAGTCCCCGGAGGTTGAGTTTTCAGAAGCAAGCTTAACTGTTAGGGAGGAAGCAGCAGAATGTGCCTCTCACATCTAGCCTGTAGGAATTCAGGTTGGCAAGTTCTATGGGGAAGCCCATTGCTGCCTATGGTGGAAACGGCATGGGAGATTTCAGTTTCAAAATCTCTGTGAAAAAGCGTCAGAGAAGCTTCTCCGTTTAGAATCCAGCATATCTCACTGAACCGAAGAAGTGGTAGTTAGAAGGGAGTTAGAGCTGCAAGCAGTTTGGTTTGGGAAATTAGACGCGAAATGAAACTGCAAATGCCTTCCAACAGGCTTGGAAAAGTGTGTTCTATATCTCTGCCAAACAAACTCCCCGGAGGTTGAGCTTTCAGAAGCTAGTTTAACTCTAAGGGAGGAAGCAGCAGAATGTGCCTCTCACATCTAGCCTGTAGGAATTCAGGTTGGCAAGTGCTATGGGGAAGCCCATTGGCGCCTTCGTTGGAAACGGGTTTGGAAATTTCAGTTTCAAAATCTCTGTGAAAAAGCGTCAGAGAAGCTTCTCCGTTTAGAATCCAGCATATCTCACTGAACCGAAGAAGTGGTAGTTAGAAGGGAGTTAGAGCTGCAAGCAGTTTGGTTTGGGAAATTAGACGCGAAATGAAACTGCAAATGCCTTCCAACACGCTTGGAAAAGTGTGCTCTATATCTCTGCCAAACAAACTCCCCGGAGGTTGAGCTTTCAGAAGCAAGTTTAACTGTTAGGGAGGAAGCAGCAGAATGTGCCTCTCACATTTAGCCTTTAGGAATTCAGGTTGGCAAGTTCTATGGGGAAGCCCATTGCTGCCTATGGTGGAAACGGCATGGGAGATTTCAGTTTCAAAATCTCTGTGAAAAAGCGTCAGAGAAGCTTCTCCGTTTAGAATCCAGCATATCTCACTGAACCGAAGAAGTGGTAGTTAGAAGGGAGTTAGAGCTGCAAGCAGTTTGGTTTGGGAAATTAGATGCGAAATGACACTGCAAAGGCCTTCCAACAGGCTTGGAAAAGTGTGTTCTATATCTGTGCCAAACAGAGTCCCCGGAGGTTGAGTTTTCAGAAGCAAGCTTAACTGTTAGGGAGGAAGCAGCAGAATGTGCCTCTCACATCTAGCCTGTAGGAATTCAGGTTGGCAAGTTCTATGGGGAAGCCCATTGCTGCCTATGGTGGAAACAGCATGGGAGATTTCAGTTTCAAAATCTCTGTGAAAAAGCGTCAGAGAAGCTTCTCCGTTTAGAATCCAGCATATCTCACTGAACCGAAGAAGTGGTAGTTAGAAGGGAGTTAGAGCTGCAAGCAGTTTGGTTTGGGAAATTAGACGCGAAATGAAACTGCAAATGCCTTCCAACAGGCTTGGAAAATTGTGTTCTATATCTCTGCCAAACAGACTCGCTGGAGGTTGAGCTTTCAGAAGCTAGTTTAACTCTAAGGGAGGAAGCAGCAGAATGTGCCTCTCACATCTAGCCTGTAGGAATTCAGGTTGGCAAGTTCTATGGGGAAGCCCATTGCTGCCTATGGTGGAAACAGCATGGGAGATTTCAGTTTCAAAATCTCTGTGAAAAAGCGTCAGAGAAGCTTCTCCGTTTAGAATCCAGCATATCTCACTGAACCGAAGAAGTGGTAGTTAGAAGGGAGTTAGAGCTGCAAGCAGTTTGGTTTGGGAAATTAGACGCGAAATGAAACTGCAAATGCCTTCCAACAGGCTTGGAAAAGTGTGTTCTATATCTCTGCCAAACAAACTCCCCGGAGGTTGAGCTTTCAGAAGCAAGTTTAACTGTTAGGGAGGAAGCAGCAGAATGTGCCTCTCACATCTAGCCTTTAGGAATTCAGGTTGGCAAGTTCTATGGGGAAGCCCATTGCGGCCTATGGTGGAAACGGCATGGGAGATTTCAGTTTCAAAATCTCTGTGAAAAAGCGTCAGAGAAGCTTCTCCGTTTAGAATCCAGCATATCTCACTGAACCGAAGAAGTGGTAGTTAGAAGGGAGTTAGAGCTGCAAGCAGTTTGGTTTGGGAAATTAGATGCGAAATGACACTGCAAATGCCTTCCAACAGGCTTGGAAAAGTGTGTTCTATATCTGTGCCAAACAGAGTCCCCGGAGGTTGAGTTTTCAGAAGCAAGCTTAACTGTTAGGGAGGAAGCAGCAGAATGTGCCTCTCACATCTAGCCTGTAGGAATTCAGGTTGGCAAGTTCTATGGGGAAGCCCATTGCTGCCTATGGTGGAAACGGCATGGGAGATTTCAGTTTCAAAATCTCTGTGAAAAAGCGTCAGAGAAGCTTCTCTGTTTAGAATCCAGCATATCTCACTGAACCGAAGAAGTGGTAGTTAGAAGGGAGTTAGAGCTGCAAGCAGTTTGGTTTGGGAAATTAGACGCGAAATGAAACTGCAAATGCCTTCCAACAGGCTTGGAAAAGTGTGTTCTATATCTCTGCCAAACAAACTCCCCGGAGGTTGAGCTTTCAGAAGCTAGTTTAACTCTAAGGGAGGAAGCAGCAGAATGTGCCTCTCACATCTAGCCTGTAGGAATTCAGGTTGGCAAGTTCTATGGGGAAGCCCATTGGCGCCTTCGTTGGAAACGGGTTTGGAAATTTCAGTTTCAAAATCTCTGTGAAAAAGCGTCAGAGAAGCTTCTCCGTTTAGAATCCAGCATATCTCACTGAACCGAAGAAGTGGTAGTTAGAAGGGAGTTAGAGCTGCAAGCAGTTTGGTTTGGGAAATTAGACGCGAAATGAAACTGCAAATGCCTTCCAACAGGCTTGGAAAAGTGTGTTCTATATCTCTGCCAAACAAACTCCCCGGAAGTTGAGCTTTCAGAAGCAAGTTTAACTCTAAGGGAGGAAGCAGCAGAATGTGCCTCTCACATCTAGCCTGTAGGAATTCAGGTTGGCAAGTTCTATGGGGAAGCCCATTGCTGCCTATGGTGGAAACGGCATGGGAGATTTCAGTTTCAAAATCTCTGTGAAAAAGCGTCAGAGAAGCTTCTCCGTTTAGAATCCAGCATATCTCACTGAACCGAAGAAGTGGTAGTTAGAAGGCAGTTAGAGCTGCAAGCAGTTTGGTTTGGGAAATTAGACGCGAAATGAAACTGCAAATGCCTTCCAACAGGCTTGGAAAAGTGTGTTCTATATCTCTGCCAAACAAACTCCCCGGAGGTTGAGCTTTCAGAAGCTAGTTTAACTCTAAGGGAGGAAGCAGCAGAATGTGCCTCTCACATCTAGCCTGTAGGAATTCAGGTTGGCAAGTTCTATGGGGAAGCCCATTGCTGCCTATGGTGGAAACGGCATGGGAGATTTCAGTTTCAAAATCTCTGTGAAAAAGCGTCAGAGAAGCTTCTCCGTTTAGAATCCAGCATATCTCACTGAACCGAAGAAGTGGTAGTTAGAAGGGAGTTAGAGCTGCAAGCAGTTTGGTTTGGGAAATTAGACGCGAAATGAAACTGCAAATGCCTTCCAACAGGCTTGGAAAAGTGTGTTCTATATCTCTGCCAAACAGACTCGCTGGAGGTTGAGCTTTCAGAAGCTAGTTTAACTCTAAGGGAGGAAGCAGCAGAATGTGCCTCTCACATCTAGCCTGTAGGAATTCAGGTTGGCAAGTTCTATGGGGAAGCCCATTGCTGCCTATGGTGGAAACGGCATGGGAGATTTCAGTTTCAAAATCTCTGTGAAAAAGCGTCAGAGAAGCTTCTCCGTTTAGAATCCAGCATATCTCACTGAACCGAAGAAGTGGTAGTTAGAAGGGAGTTAGAGCTGCAAGCAGTTTGGTTTGGGAAATTAGACGCGAAATGAAACTGCAAATGCCTTCCAACAGGCTTGGAAAAGTGTGTTCTATATCTCTGCCAAACAAACTCCCCGGAGGTTGAGCTTTCAGAAGCAAGTTTAACTCTAAGGGAGGAAGCAGCAGAATGTGCCTCTCACATCTAGCCTGTAGGAATTCAGGTTGGCAAGTTCTATGGGGAAGCCCATTGCTGCCTATGGTGGAAACGGCATGGGAGATTTCAGTTTCAAAATCTCTGTGAAAAAGCGTCAGAGAAGCTTCTCCGTTTAGAATCCAGCATATCTCACTGAACCGAAGAAGTGGTAGTTAGAAGGCAGTTAGAGCTGCAAGCAGTTTGGTTTGGGAAATTAGACGCGAAATGAAACTGCAAATGCCTTCCAACAGGCTTGGAAAAGTGTGTTCTATATCTCTGCCAAACAGACTCGCTGGAGGTTGAGCTTTCAGAAGCTAGTTTAACTCTAAGGGAGGAAGCAGCAGAATGTGCCTCTCACATCTAGCCTGTAGGAATTCAGGTTGGCAAGTTCTATGGGGAAGCCCATTGCTGCCTATGGTGGAAACAGCATGGGAGATTTCAGTTTCAAAATCTCTGTGAAAAAGCGTCAGAGAAGCTTCTCCGTTTAGAATCCAGCATATCTCACTGAACCGAAGAAGTGGTAGTTAGAAGGGAGTTAGAGCTGCAAGCAGTTAGGTTTGGGAAATTAGACGCGAAATGAAACTGCAAATGCCTTCCAACAGGCTTGGAAAAGTGTGTTCTATATCTCTGCCAAACAAACTCCCCGGAGGTTGAGCTTTCAGAAGCAAGTTTAACTGTTAGGGAGGAAGCAGCAGAATGTGCCTCTCACATCTAGCCTTTAGGAATTCAGGTTGGCAAGTTCTATGGGGAAGCCCATTGCTGCCTATGGTGGAAACGGCATGGGAGATTTCAGTTTCAAAATCTCTGTGAAAAAGCGTCAGAGAAGCTTCTCCGTTTAGAATCCAGCATATCTCACTGAACCGAAGAAGTGGTAGTTAGAAGGGAGTTAGAGCTGCAAGCAGTTTGGTTTGGGAAATTAGACGCGAAATGAAACTGCAAATGCCTTCCAACAGGCTTGGAAAAGTGTGTTCTATATCTCTACCAAACAAACTCCCCGGAGGTTGAGCTTTCAGAAGCTAGTTTAACTCTAAGGGAGGAAGCAGCAGAATGTGCCTCTCACATCTAGCCTTTAGGAATTCAGGTTGGCAAGTTCTATGGGGAAGCCCATTGCTGCCTATGGTGGAAACGGCATGGGAGATTTCAGTTTCAAAATCTCTGTGAAAAAGCGTCAGAGAAGCTTCTCCGTTTAGAATCCAGCATATCTCACTGAACCGAAGAAGTGGTAGTTAGAAGGGAGTTAGAGCTGCAAGCAGTTTGGTTTGGGAAATTAGATGCGAAATGACACTGCAAAGGCCTTCCAACAGGCTTGGAAAATTGTGTTCTATATCTGTGCCAAACAGAGTCCCCGGAGGTTGAGTTTTCAGAAGCAAGCTTAACTGTTAGGGAGGAAGCAGCAGAATGTGCCTCTCACATCTAGCCTGTAGGAATTCAGGTTGGCAAGTTCTATGGGGAAGCCCATTGCTGCCTATGGTGGAAACGGCATGGGAGATTTCAGTTTCAAAATCTCTGTGAAAAAGCGTCAGAGAAGCTTCTCCGTTTAGAATCCAGCATATCTCACTGAACCGAAGAAGTGGTAGTTAGAAGGGAGTTAGAGCTGCAAGCAGTTTGGTTTGGGAAATTAGACGCGAAATGAAACTGCAAATGCCTTCCAACAGGCTTGGAAAAGTGTGTTCTATATCTCTGCCAAACAAACTCCCCGGAGGTTGAGCTTTCAGAAGCTAGTTTAACTCTAAGGGAGGAAGCAGCAGAATGTGCCTCTCACATCTAGCCTGTAGGAATTCAGGTTGGCAAGTTCTATGGGGAAGCCCATTGGCGCCTTCGTTGGAAACGGGTTTGGAAATTTCAGTTTCAAAATCTCTGTGAAAAAGCGTCAGAGAAGCTTCTCCGTTTAGAATCCAGCATATCTCACTGAACCGAAGAAGTGGTAGTTAGAAGGGAGTTAGAGCTGCAAGCAGTTTGGTTTGGGAAATTAGACGCGAAATGAAACTGCAAATGCCTTCCAACAGGCTTGGAAAAGTGTGCTCTATATCTCTGCCAAACAAACTCCCCGGAGGTTGAGCTTTCAGAAGCAAGTTTAACTGTTAGGGAGGAAGCAGCAGAATGTGCCTCTCACATTTAGCCTTTAGGAATTCAGGTTGGCAAGTTCTATGGGGAAGCCCATTGCTGCCTATGGTGGAAACGGCATGGGAGATTTCAGTTTCAAAATCTCTGTGAAAAAGCGTCAGAGAAGCTTCTCCGTTTAGAATCCAGCATATCTCACTGAACCGAAGAAGTGGTAGTTAGAAGGGAGTTAGAGCTGCAAGCAGTTTGGTTTGGGAAATTAGATGCGAAATGACACTGCAAAGGCCTTCCAACAGGCTTGGAAAAGTATGTTCTATATCTGTGCCAAACAGAGTCCCCGGAGGTTGAGTTTTCAGAAGCAAGCTTAACTGTTAGGGAGGAAGCAGCAGAATGTGCCTCTCACATCTAGCCTGTAGGAATTCAGGTTGGCAAGTTCTATGGGGAAGCCCATTGCTGCCTATGGTGGAAACGGCATGGGAGATTTCAGTTTCAAAATCTCTGTGAAAAAGCGTCAGAGAAGCTTCTCCGTTTAGAATCCAGCATATCTCACTGAACCGAAGAAGTGGTAGTTAGAAGGGAGTTAGAGCTGCAAGCAGTTTGGTTTGGGAAATTAGACGCGAAATGAAACTGCAAATGCCTTCCAACAGGCTTGGAAAATTGTGTTCTATATCTCTGCCAAACAGACTCGCTGGAGGTTGAGCTTTCAGAAGCTAGTTTAACTCTAAGGGAGGAAGCAGCAGAATGTGCCTCTCACATCTAGCCTGTAGGAATTCAGGTTGGCAAGTTCTATGGGGAAGCCCATTGCTGCCTATGGTGGAAACGGCATGGGAGATTTCAGTTTCAAAATCTCTGTGAAAAAGCGTCAGAGAAGCTTCTCCGTTTAGAATCCAGCATATCTCACTGAACCGAAGAAGTGGTAGTTAGAAGGGAGTTAGAGCTGCAAGCAGTTTGGTTTGGGAAATTAGACGCGAAATGAAACTGCAAATGCCTTCCAACAGGCTTGGAAAAGTGTGTTCTATATCTCTGCCAAACAAACTCCCCGGAGGTTGAGCTTTCAGAAGCAAGTTTAACTGTTAGGGAGGAAGCAGCAGAATGTGCCTCTCACATCTAGCCTTTAGGAATTCAGGTTGGCAAGTTCTATGGGGAAGCCCATTGCGGCCTATGGTGGAAACGGCATGGGAGATTTCAGTTTCAAAATCTCTGTGAAAAAGCGTCAGAGAAGCTTCTCCGTTTAGAATCCAGCATATCTCACTGAACCGAAGAAGTGGTAGTTAGAAGGGAGTTAGAGCTGCAAGCAGTTTGGTTTGGGAAATTAGATGCGAAATGACACTGCAAATGCCTTCCAACAGGCTTGGAAAAGTGTGTTCTATATCTGTGCCAAACAGAGTCCCCGGAGGTTGAGTTTTCAGAAGCAAGCTTAACTGTTAGGGAGGAAGCAGCAGAATGTGCCTCTCACATCTAGCCTGTAGGAATTCAGGTTGGCAAGTTCTATGGGGAAGCCCATTGCTGCCTATGGTGGAAACGGCATGGGAGATTTCAGTTTCAAAATCTCTGTGAAAAAGCGTCAGAGAAGCTTCTCCGTTTAGAATCCAGCATATCTCACTGAACCGAAGAAGTGGTAGTTAGAAGGGAGTTAGAGCTGCAAGCAGTTTGGTTTGGGAAATTAGACGCGAAATGAAACTGCAAATGCCTTCCAACAGGCTTGGAAAAGTGTGTTCTATATCTCTGCCAAACAAACTCCCCGGAGGTTGAGCTTTCAGAAGCTAGTTTAACTCTAAGGGAGGAAGCAGCAGAATGTGCCTCTCACATCTAGCCTGTAGGAATTCAGGTTGGCAAGTTCTATGGGGAAGCCCATTGGCGCCTTCGTTGGAAACGGGTTTGGAAATTTCAGTTTCAAAATCTCTGTGAAAAAGCGTCAGAGAAGCTTCTCCGTTTAGAATCCAGCATATCTCACTGAACCGAAGAAGTGGTAGTTAGAAGGGAGTTAGAGCTGCAAGCAGTTTGGTTTGGGAAATTAGACGCGAAATGAAACTGCAAATGCCTTCCAACAGGCTTGGAAAAGTGTGTTCTATATCTCTGCCAAACAAACTCCCCGGAGGTTGAGCTTTCAGAAGCAAGTTTAACTCTAAGGGAGGAAGCAGCAGAATGTGCCTCTCACATCTAGCCTGTAGGAATTCAGGTTGGCAAGTTCTATGGGGAAGCCCATTGCTGCCTATGGTGGAAACGGCATGGGAGATTTCAGTTTCAAAATCTCTGTGAAAAAGCGTCAGAGAAGCTTCTCCGTTTAGAATCCAGCATATCTCACTGAACCGAAGAAGTGGTAGTTAGAAGGCAGTTAGAGCTGCAAGCAGTTTGGTTTGGGAAATTAGACGCGAAATGAAACTGCAAATGCCTTCCAACAGGCTTGGAAAAGTGTGTTCTATATCTCTGCCAAACAAACTCCCCGGAGGTTGAGCTTTCAGAAGCTAGTTTAACTCTAAGGGAGGAAGCAGCAGAATGTGCCTCTCACATCTAGCCTGTAGGAATTCAGGTTGGCAAGTTCTATGGGGAAGCCCATTGCTGCCTATGGTGGAAACGGCATGGGAGATTTCAGTTTCAAAATCTCTGTGAAAAAGCGTCAGAGAAGCTTCTCCGTTTAGAATCCAGCATATCTCACTGAACCGAAGAAGTGGTAGTTAGAAGGGAGTTAGAGCTGCAAGCAGTTTGGTTTGGGAAATTAGACGCGAAATGAAACTGCAAATGCCTTCCAACAGGCTTGGAAAAGTGTGTTCTATATCTCTGCCAAACAAACTCCCCGGAGGTTGAGCTTTCAGAAGCTAGTTTAACTCTAAGGGAGGAAGCAGCAGAATGTGCCTCTCACATCTAGCCTGTAGGAATTCAGGTTGGCAAGTTCTATGGGGAAGCCCATTGTCGCCTTCGTTGGAAACGGGTTTGGAAATTTCAGTTTCAAAATCTCTGTGAAAAAGCGTCAGAGAAGCTTCTCCGTTTAGAATCCAGCATATCTCACTGAACCGAAGAAGTGGTAGTTAGAAGGGAGTTAGAGCTGCAAGCAGTTTGTTTTGGGAAATTAGATGCGAAATGACACTGCAAAGGCCTTCCAACAGGCTTGGAAAAGTGTGTTCTATATCTCTGCCAAACAGACTCCCCGGAGGTTGAGCTTTCAGAAGCAAGCTTAACTCTTAGGGAGGAAGCAGCAGAATGTGCCTCTCACATCTAGCCTGTAGGAATTCAGGTTGGCAAGTTCTATGGGGAAGCCCATTGCTGCCTATGGTGGAAACGGCATGGGAGATTTCAGTTTCAAAATCTCTGTGAAAAAGCGTCAGAGAAGCGTCTCCGTTTAGAATCCAGCATATCTCACTGAACCGAAGAAGTGGTAGTTAGAAGGGAGTTAGAGCTGCAAGCAGTTTGGTTTGGGAAATTAGACGCGAAATGAAACTGCAAATGCCTTCCAACAGGCTTGGAAAAGTGTGTTCTATATCTCTCCCAAACAAACTCCCCGGAGGTTGAGCTTTCAGAAGCTAGTTTAACTCTAAGGGAGGAAGCAGCAGAATGTGCCTCTCACATCTAGCCTGTAGGAATTCAGGTTGGTGAAAAAGCGTCCGAGAAGCTTCTCCATTTAGAATCCAGCATATCTCACTGAACCGAAGAAGTGGTAGTTAGAAGGGAGTTAGAGCTGCAAGCAGTTTGGTTTGGGAAATTAGACGCGAAATGAAACTGCAAATGCCTTCCAACAGGCTTGGAAAAGTGTGTTCTATATCTCTGCCAAACAAACTCCCCGGAGGTTGAGCTTTCAGAAGCAAGTTTAACTCTAAGGGAGGAAGCAGCAGAATGTGCCTCTCACATCTAGCCTGTAGGAATTCAGGTTGGCAAGTTCTATGGGGAAGCCCATTGCTGCCTATGGTGGAAACGGCACGGGAGATTTCAGTTTCAAAATCCCTGTGAAAAAGCGTCAGAGAAGCTTCTCCGTTTAGAATCCAGCATATCTCACTGAACCGAAGAAGTGGTAGTTAGAAGGGAGTTAGAGCTGCAAGCAGTTTGGTTTGGGAAATTAGACGCGAAATGAAACTGCAAATGCCTTCCAACAGGCTTGGAAAAGTGTGTTCTATATCTCTGCCAAACAAACTCCCCGGAGGTTGAGCTTTCAGAAGCTAGTTTAACTCTAAGGGAGGAAGCAGCAGAATGTGCCTCTCACATCTAGCCTGTAGGAATTCAGGTTGGCAAGTTCTATGGGGAAGCCCATTGGCGCCTTCGTTGGAAACGGGTTTGGAAATTTCAGTTTCAAAATCTCTGTGAAAAAGCGTCGGAGAAGCTTCTCCGTTTAGAATCCAGCATATCTCACTGAACCGAAGAAGTGGTAGTTAGAAGGGAGTTAGAGCTGCAAGCAGTTTGGTTTGGGAAATTAGACGCGAAATGAAACTGCAAATGCCTTCCAACAGGCTTGGAAAAGTGTGTTCTATATCTCTGCCAAACAAACTCCCCGGAGGTTGAGCTTTCAGAAGCTAGTTTAACTCTAAGGGAGGAAGCAGCAGAATGTGCCTCTCACATCTAGCCTGTAGGAATTCAGGTTGGCAAGTTCTATGGGGAAGCCCATTGCTGCCTATGGAGGAAACGGCATGGGAGATTTCAGTTTCAAAATCTCTGTGAAAAAGCGTCAGAGAAGCTTCTCCGTTTAGAATCCAGCATATCTCACTGAACCGAAGAAGTGGTAGTTAGAAGGGAGTTAGAGCTGCAAGCAGTTTGGTTTGGGAAATTAGACGCGAAATGAAACTGCAAATGCCTTCCAACAGGCTTGGAAAAGTGTGTTCTGTATCTCTGCCAAACAAACTCCCCGGAGGTTGAGCTTTCAGAAGCTAGTTTAACTCTAAGGGAGGAAGCAGCAGAATGTGCCTCTCACATCTAGCCTGTAGGAATTCAGGTTGGCAAGTTCTATGGGGAAGCCCATTGGCGCCTTCGTTGGAAACGGGTTTGGAAATTTCAGTTTCAAAATCTCTGTGAAAAAGCGTCAGAGAAGCTTCTCCGTTTAGAATCCAGCATATCTCACTGAACCGAAGAAGTGGTAGTTAGAAGGGAGTTAGAGCTGCAAGCAGTTTGGTTTGGGAAATTAGATGCGAAATGACACTGCAAAGGCCTTCCAACAGGCTTGGAAAAGTGTGTTCTATATCTCTGCCAAACAGACTCTCCGGAGGTTGAGCTTTCAGAAGCAAGCTTAACTCTTAGGGAGGAAGCAGCAGAATGTGCCTCTCACATCTAGCCTGTAGGAATTCAGGTTGGCAAGTTCTATGGGGAAGCCCATTGCTGCCTATGGTGGAAACGGCATGGGAGATTTCAGTTTCAAAATCTCTGTGAAAAAGCGTCAGAGAAGCTTCTCCGTTTAGAATCCAGCATATCTCACTGAACCGAAGAAGTGGTAGTTAGAAGGGAGTTAGAGCTGCAAGCAGTTTGGTTTGGGAAATTAGACGCGAAATGAAACTGCAAATGCCTTCCAACAGGCTTGGAAAAGTGTGTTCTATATCTCTGCCAAACAAACTCCCCGGAGGTTGAGCTTTCAGAAGCAAGTTTAACTCTAAGGGAGGAAGCAGCAGAATGTGCCTCTCACATCTAGCCTGTAGGAATTCAGGTTGGCAAGTTCTATGGGGAAGCCCATTGCTGCCTATGGTGGAAACGGCATGGGAGATTTCAGTTTCAAAATCTCTGTGAAAAAGCGTCAGAGAAGCTTCTCCGTTTAGAATCCAGCATATCTCACTGAACCGAAGAAGTGGTAGTTAGAAGGGAGTTAGAGCTGCAAGCAGTTTGGTTTGGGAAATTAGACGCGAAATGAAACTGCAAATGCCTTCCAACAGGCTTGGAAAAGTGTGTTCTATATCTCTGCCAAACAAACTCCCCGGAGGTTGAGCTTTCAGAAGCTAGTTTAACTCTAAGGGAGGAAGCAGCAGAATGTGCCTCTCACATCTAGCCTGTAGGAATTCAGGTTGGCAAGTTCTATGGGGAAGCCCATTGGCGCCTTCGTTGGAAACGGGTTTGGAAATTTCAGTTTCAAAATCTCTGTGAAAAAGCGTCAGAGAAGCTTCTCCGTTTAGAATCCAGCATATCTCACTGAACCGAAGAAGTGGTAGTTAGAAGGGAGTTAGAGCTGCAAGCAGTTTGGTTTGGGAAATTAGATGCGAAATGACACTGCAAAGGCCTTCCAACAGGCTTGGAAAAGTGTGTTCTATATCTGTGCCAAACAGAGTCCCCGGAGGTTGAGTTTTCAGAAGCAAGCTTAACTGTTAGGGAGGAAGCAGCAGAATGTGCCTCTCACATCTAGCCTGTAGGAATTCAGGTTGGCAAGTTCTATGGGGAAGCCCATTGCTGCCTATGGTGGAAACAGCATGGGAGATTTCAGTTTCAAAATCTCTGTGAAAAAGCGTCAGAGAAGCTTCTCCGTTTAGAATCCAGCATATCTCACTGAACCGAAGAAGTGGTAGTTAGAAGGGAGTTAGAGCTGCAAGCAGTTTGGTTTGGGAAATTAGACGCGAAATGAAACTGCAAATGCCTTCCAACAGGCTTGGAAAATTGTGTTCTATATCTCTGCCAAACAGACTCGCTGGAGGTTGAGCTTTCAGAAGCTAGTTTAACTCTAAGGGAGGAAGCAGCAGAATGTGCCTCTCACATCTAGCCTGTAGGAATTCAGGTTGGCAAGTTCTATGGGGAAGCCCATTGCTGCCTATGGTGGAAACAGCATGGGAGATTTCAGTTTCAAAATCTCTGTGAAAAAGCGTCAGAGAAGCTTCTCCGTTTAGAATCCAGCATATCTCACTGAACCGAAGAAGTGGTAGTTAGAAGGGAGTTAGAGCTGCAAGCAGTTTGGTTTGGGAAATTAGACGCGAAATGAAACTGCAAATGCCTTCCAACAGGCTTGGAAAAGTGTGTTCTATATCTCTGCCAAACAAACTCCCCGGAGGTTGAGCTTTCAGAAGCAAGTTTAACTGTTAGGGAGGAAGCAGCAGAATGTGCCTCTCACATCTAGCCTTTAGGAATTCAGGTTGGCAAGTTCTATGGGGAAGCCCATTGCGGCCTATGGTGGAAACGGCATGGGAGATTTCAGTTTCAAAATCTCTGTGAAAAAGCGTCAGAGAAGCTTCTCCGTTTAGAATCCAGCATATCTCACTGAACCGAAGAAGTGGTAGTTAGAAGGGAGTTAGAGCTGCAAGCAGTTTGGTTTGGGAAATTAGATGCGAAATGACACTGCAAATGCCTTCCAACAGGCTTGGAAAAGTGTGTTCTATATCTGTGCCAAACAGAGTCCCCGGAGGTTGAGTTTTCAGAAGCAAGCTTAACTGTTAGGGAGGAAGCAGCAGAATGTGCCTCTCACATCTAGCCTGTAGGAATTCAGGTTGGCAAGTTCTATGGGGAAGCCCATTGCTGCCTATGGTGGAAACGGCATGGGAGATTTCAGTTTCAAAATCTCTGTGAAAAAGCGTCAGAGAAGCTTCTCCGTTTAGAATCCAGCATATCTCACTGAACCGAAGAAGTGGTAGTTAGAAGGGAGTTAGAGCTGCAAGCAGTTTGGTTTGGGAAATTAGACGCGAAATGAAACTGCAAATGCCTTCCAACAGGCTTGGAAAAGTGTGTTCTATATCTCTGCCAAACAAACTCCCCGGAGGTTGAGCTTTCAGAAGCTAGTTTAACTCTAAGGGAGGAAGCAGCAGAATGTGCCTCTCACATCTAGCCTGTAGGAATTCAGGTTGGCAAGTTCTATGGGGAAGCCCATTGGCGCCTTCGTTGGAAACGGGTTTGGAAATTTCAGTTTCAAAATCTCTGTGAAAAAGCGTCAGAGAAGCTTCTCCGTTTAGAATCCAGCATATCTCACTGAACCGAAGAAGTGGTAGTTAGAAGGGAGTTAGAGCTGCAAGCAGTTTGGTTTGGGAAATTAGACGCGAAATGAAACTGCAAATGCCTTCCAACAGGCTTGGAAAAGTGTGTTCTATATCTCTGCCAAACAAACTCCCCGGAGGTTGAGCTTTCAGAAGCAAGTTTAACTCTAAGGGAGGAAGCAGCAGAATGTGCCTCTCACATCTAGCCTGTAGGAATTCAGGTTGGCAAGTTCTATGGGGAAGCCCATTGCTGCCTATGGTGGAAACGGCATGGGAGATTTCAGTTTCAAAATCTCTGTGAAAAAGCGTCAGAGAAGCTTCTCCGTTTAGAATCCAGCATATCTCACTGAACCGAAGAAGTGGTAGTTAGAAGGCAGTTAGAGCTGCAAGCAGTTTGGTTTGGGAAATTAGACGCGAAATGAAACTGCAAATGCCTTCCAACAGGCTTGGAAAAGTGTGTTCTATATCTCTGCCAAACAAACTCCCCGGAGGTTGAGCTTTCAGAAGCTAGTTTAACTCTAAGGGAGGAAGCAGCAGAATGTGCCTCTCACATCTAGCCTGTAGGAATTCAGGTTGGCAAGTTCTATGGGGAAGCCCATTGCTGCCTATGGTGGAAACGGCATGGGAGATTTCAGTTTCAAAATCTCTGTGAAAAAGCGTCAGAGAAGCTTCTCCGTTTAGAATCCAGCATATCTCACTGAACCGAAGAAGTGGTAGTTAGAAGGGAGTTAGAGCTGCAAGCAGTTTGGTTTGGGAAATTAGACGCGAAATGAAACTGCAAATGCCTTCCAACAGGCTTGGAAAAGTGTGTTCTATATCTCTGCCAAACAGACTCGCTGGAGGTTGAGCTTTCAGAAGCTAGTTTAACTCTAAGGGAGGAAGCAGCAGAATGTGCCTCTCACATCTAGCCTGTAGGAATTCAGGTTGGCAAGTTCTATGGGGAAGCCCATTGCTGCCTATGGTGGAAACGGCATGGGAGATTTCAGTTTCAAAATCTCTGTGAAAAAGCGTCAGAGAAGCTTCTCCGTTTAGAATCCAGCATATCTCACTGAACCGAAGAAGTGGTAGTTAGAAGGGAGTTAGAGCTGCAAGCAGTTTGGTTTGGGAAATTAGACGCGAAATGAAACTGCAAATGCCTTCCAACAGGCTTGGAAAAGTGTGTTCTATATCTCTGCCAAACAAACTCCCCGGAGGTTGAGCTTTCAGAAGCAAGTTTAACTCTAAGGGAGGAAGCAGCAGAATGTGCCTCTCACATCTAGCCTGTAGGAATTCAGGTTGGCAAGTTCTATGGGGAAGCCCATTGCTGCCTATGGTGGAAACGGCATGGGAGATTTCAGTTTCAAAATCTCTGTGAAAAAGCGTCAGAGAAGCTTCTCCGTTTAGAATCCAGCATATCTCACTGAACCGAAGAAGTGGTAGTTAGAAGGCAGTTAGAGCTGCAAGCAGTTTGGTTTGGGAAATTAGACGCGAAATGAAACTGCAAATGCCTTCCAACAGGCTTGGAAAAGTGTGTTCTATATCTCTGCCAAACAGACTCGCTGGAGGTTGAGCTTTCAGAAGCTAGTTTAACTCTAAGGGAGGAAGCAGCAGAATGTGCCTCTCACATCTAGCCTGTAGGAATTCAGGTTGGCAAGTTCTATGGGGAAGCCCATTGCTGCCTATGGTGGAAACAGCATGGGAGATTTCAGTTTCAAAATCTCTGTGAAAAAGCGTCAGAGAAGCTTCTCCGTTTAGAATCCAGCATATCTCACTGAACCGAAGAAGTGGTAGTTAGAAGGGAGTTAGAGCTGCAAGCAGTTAGGTTTGGGAAATTAGACGCGAAATGAAACTGCAAATGCCTTCCAACAGGCTTGGAAAAGTGTGTTCTATATCTCTGCCAAACAAACTCCCCGGAGGTTGAGCTTTCAGAAGCAAGTTTAACTGTTAGGGAGGAAGCAGCAGAATGTGCCTCTCACATCTAGCCTTTAGGAATTCAGGTTGGCAAGTTCTATGGGGAAGCCCATTGCTGCCTATGGTGGAAACGGCATGGGAGATTTCAGTTTCAAAATCTCTGTGAAAAAGCGTCAGAGAAGCTTCTCCGTTTAGAATCCAGCATATCTCACTGAACCGAAGAAGTGGTAGTTAGAAGGGAGTTAGAGCTGCAAGCAGTTTGGTTTGGGAAATTAGACGCGAAATGAAACTGCAAATGCCTTCCAACAGGCTTGGAAAAGTGTGTTCTATATCTCTACCAAACAAACTCCCCGGAGGTTGAGCTTTCAGAAGCTAGTTTAACTCTAAGGGAGGAAGCAGCAGAATGTGCCTCTCACATCTAGCCTTTAGGAATTCAGGTTGGCAAGTTCTATGGGGAAGCCCATTGCTGCCTATGGTGGAAACGGCATGGGAGATTTCAGTTTCAAAATCTCTGTGAAAAAGCGTCAGAGAAGCTTCTCCGTTTAGAATCCAGCATATCTCACTGAACCGAAGAAGTGGTAGTTAGAAGGGAGTTAGAGCTGCAAGCAGTTTGGTTTGGGAAATTAGATGCGAAATGACACTGCAAAGGCCTTCCAACAGGCTTGGAAAATTGTGTTCTATATCTGTGCCAAACAGAGTCCCCGGAGGTTGAGTTTTCAGAAGCAAGCTTAACTGTTAGGGAGGAAGCAGCAGAATGTGCCTCTCACATCTAGCCTGTAGGAATTCAGGTTGGCAAGTTCTATGGGGAAGCCCATTGCTGCCTATGGTGGAAACGGCATGGGAGATTTCAGTTTCAAAATCTCTGTGAAAAAGCGTCAGAGAAGCTTCTCCGTTTAGAATCCAGCATATCTCACTGAACCGAAGAAGTGGTAGTTAGAAGGGAGTTAGAGCTGCAAGCAGTTTGGTTTGGGAAATTAGACGCGAAATGAAACTGCAAATGCCTTCCAACAGGCTTGGAAAAGTGTGTTCTATATCTCTGCCAAACAAACTCCCCGGAGGTTGAGCTTTCAGAAGCTAGTTTAACTCTAAGGGAGGAAGCAGCAGAATGTGCCTCTCACATCTAGCCTGTAGGAATTCAGGTTGGCAAGTTCTATGGGGAAGCCCATTGGCGCCTTCGTTGGAAACGGGTTTGGAAATTTCAGTTTCAAAATCTCTGTGAAAAAGCGTCAGAGAAGCTTCTCCGTTTAGAATCCAGCATATCTCACTGAACCGAAGAAGTGGTAGTTAGAAGGGAGTTAGAGCTGCAAGCAGTTTGGTTTGGGAAATTAGACGCGAAATGAAACTGCAAATGCCTTCCAACAGGCTTGGAAAAGTGTGCTCTATATCTCTGCCAAACAAACTCCCCGGAGGTTGAGCTTTCAGAAGCAAGTTTAACTGTTAGGGAGGAAGCAGCAGAATGTGCCTCTCACATTTAGCCTTTAGGAATTCAGGTTGGCAAGTTCTATGGGGAAGCCCATTGCTGCCTATGGTGGAAACGGCATGGGAGATTTCAGTTTCAAAATCTCTGTGAAAAAGCGTCAGAGAAGCTTCTCCGTTTAGAATCCAGCATATCTCACTGAACCGAAGAAGTGGTAGTTAGAAGGGAGTTAGAGCTGCAAGCAGTTTGGTTTGGGAAATTAGATGCGAAATGACACTGCAAAGGCCTTCCAACAGGCTTGGAAAAGTGTGTTCTATATCTGTGCCAAACAGAGTCCCCGGAGGTTGAGTTTTCAGAAGCAAGCTTAACTGTTAGGGAGGAAGCAGCAGAATGTGCCTCTCACATCTAGCCTGTAGGAATTCAGGTTGGCAAGTTCTATGGGGAAGCCCATTGCTGCCTATGGTGGAAACGGCATGGGAGATTTCAGTTTCAAAATCTCTGTGAAAAAGCGTCAGAGAAGCTTCTCCGTTTAGAATCCAGCATATCTCACTGAACCGAAGAAGTGGTAGTTAGAAGGGAGTTAGAGCTGCAAGCAGTTTGGTTTGGGAAATTAGACGCGAAATGAAACTGCAAATGCCTTCCAACAGGCTTGGAAAATTGTGTTCTATATCTCTGCCAAACAGACTCGCTGGAGGTTGAGCTTTCAGAAGCTAGTTTAACTCTAAGGGAGGAAGCAGCAGAATGTGCCTCTCACATCTAGCCTGTAGGAATTCAGGTTGGCAAGTTCTATGGGGAAGCCCATTGCTGCCTATGGTGGAAACGGCATGGGAGATTTCAGTTTCAAAATCTCTGTGAAAAAGCGTCAGAGAAGCTTCTCCGTTTAGAATCCAGCATATCTCACTGAACCGAAGAAGTGGTAGTTAGAAGGGAGTTAGAGCTGCAAGCAGTTTGGTTTGGGAAATTAGACGCGAAATGAAACTGCAAATGCCTTCCAACAGGCTTGGAAAAGTGTGTTCTATATCTCTGCCAAACAAACTCCCCGGAGGTTGAGCTTTCAGAAGCAAGTTTAACTGTTAGGGAGGAAGCAGCAGAATGTGCCTCTCACATCTAGCCTTTAGGAATTCAGGTTGGCAAGTTCTATGGGGAAGCCCATTGCGGCCTATGGTGGAAACGGCATGGGAGATTTCAGTTTCAAAATCTCTGTGAAAAAGCGTCAGAGAAGCTTCTCCGTTTAGAATCCAGCATATCTCACTGAACCGAAGAAGTGGTAGTTAGAAGGGAGTTAGAGCTGCAAGCAGTTTGGTTTGGGAAATTAGATGCGAAATGACACTGCAAATGCCTTCCAACAGGCTTGGAAAAGTGTGTTCTATATCTGTGCCAAACAGAGTCCCCGGAGGTTGAGTTTTCAGAAGCAAGCTTAACTGTTAGGGAGGAAGCAGCAGAATGTGCCTCTCACATCTAGCCTGTAGGAATTCAGGTTGGCAAGTTCTATGGGGAAGCCCATTGCTGCCTATGGTGGAAACGGCATGGGAGATTTCAGTTTCAAAATCTCTGTGAAAAAGCGTCAGAGAAGCTTCTCCGTTTAGAATCCAGCATATCTCACTGAACCGAAGAAGTGGTAGTTAGAAGGGAGTTAGAGCTGCAAGCAGTTTGGTTTGGGAAATTAGACGCGAAATGAAACTGCAAATGCCTTCCAACAGGCTTGGAAAAGTGTGTTCTATATCTCTGCCAAACAAACTCCCCGGAGGTTGAGCTTTCAGAAGCTAGTTTAACTCTAAGGGAGGAAGCAGCAGAATGTGCCTCTCACATCTAGCCTGTAGGAATTCAGGTTGGCAAGTTCTATGGGGAAGCCCATTGGCGCCTTCGTTGGAAACGGGTTTGGAAATTTCAGTTTCAAAATCTCTGTGAAAAAGCGTCAGAGAAGCTTCTCCGTTTAGAATCCAGCATATCTCACTGAACCGAAGAAGTGGTAGTTAGAAGGGAGTTAGAGCTGCAAGCAGTTTGGTTTGGGAAATTAGACGCGAAATGAAACTGCAAATGCCTTCCAACAGGCTTGGAAAAGTGTGTTCTATATCTCTGCCAAACAAACTCCCCGGAGGTTGAGCTTTCAGAAGCAAGTTTAACTCTAAGGGAGGAAGCAGCAGAATGTGCCTCTCACATCTAGCCTGTAGGAATTCAGGTTGGCAAGTTCTATGGGGAAGCCCATTGCTGCCTATGGTGGAAACGGCATGGGAGATTTCAGTTTCAAAATCTCTGTGAAAAAGCGTCAGAGAAGCTTCTCCGTTTAGAATCCAGCATATCTCACTGAACCGAAGAAGTGGTAGTTAGAAGGCAGTTAGAGCTGCAAGCAGTTTGGTTTGGGAAATTAGACGCGAAATGAAACTGCAAATGCCTTCCAACAGGCTTGGAAAAGTGTGTTCTATATCTCTGCCAAACAAACTCCCCGGAGGTTGAGCTTTCAGAAGCTAGTTTAACTCTAAGGGAGGAAGCAGCAGAATGTGCCTCTCACATCTAGCCTGTAGGAATTCAGGTTGGCAAGTTCTATGGGGAAGCCCATTGCTGCCTATGGTGGAAACGGCATGGGAGATTTCAGTTTCAAAATCTCTGTGAAAAAGCGTCAGAGAAGCTTCTCCGTTTAGAATCCAGCATATCTCACTGAACCGAAGAAGTGGTAGTTAGAAGGGAGTTAGAGCTGCAAGCAGTTTGGTTTGGGAAATTAGACGCGAAATGAAACTGCAAATGCCTTCCAACAGGCTTGGAAAAGTGTGTTCTATATCTCTGCCAAACAAACTCCCCGGAGGTTGAGCTTTCAGAAGCTAGTTTAACTCTAAGGGAGGAAGCAGCAGAATGTGCCTCTCACATCTAGCCTGTAGGAATTCAGGTTGGCAAGTTCTATGGGGAAGCCCATTGTCGCCTTCGTTGGAAACGGGTTTGGAAATTTCAGTTTCAAAATCTCTGTGAAAAAGCGTCAGAGAAGCTTCTCCGTTTAGAATCCAGCATATCTCACTGAACCGAAGAAGTGGTAGTTAGAAGGGAGTTAGAGCTGCAAGCAGTTTGTTTTGGGAAATTAGATGCGAAATGACACTGCAAAGGCCTTCCAACAGGCTTGGAAAAGTGTGTTCTATATCTCTGCCAAACAGACTCCCCGGAGGTTGAGCTTTCAGAAGCAAGCTTAACTCTTAGGGAGGAAGCAGCAGAATGTGCCTCTCACATCTAGCCTGTAGGAATTCAGGTTGGCAAGTTCTATGGGGAAGCCCATTGCTGCCTATGGTGGAAACGGCATGGGAGATTTCAGTTTCAAAATCTCTGTGAAAAAGCGTCAGAGAAGCGTCTCCGTTTAGAATCCAGCATATCTCACTGAACCGAAGAAGTGGTAGTTAGAAGGGAGTTAGAGCTGCAAGCAGTTTGGTTTGGGAAATTAGACGCGAAATGAAACTGCAAATGCCTTCCAACAGGCTTGGAAAAGTGTGTTCTATATCTCTCCCAAACAAACTCCCCGGAGGTTGAGCTTTCAGAAGCTAGTTTAACTCTAAGGGAGGAAGCAGCAGAATGTGCCTCTCACATCTAGCCTGTAGGAATTCAGGTTGGTGAAAAAGCGTCCGAGAAGCTTCTCCATTTAGAATCCAGCATATCTCACTGAACCGAAGAAGTGGTAGTTAGAAGGGAGTTAGAGCTGCAAGCAGTTTGGTTTGGGAAATTAGACGCGAAATGAAACTGCAAATGCCTTCCAACAGGCTTGGAAAAGTGTGTTCTATATCTCTGCCAAACAAACTCCCCGGAGGTTGAGCTTTCAGAAGCAAGTTTAACTCTAAGGGAGGAAGCAGCAGAATGTGCCTCTCACATCTAGCCTGTAGGAATTCAGGTTGGCAAGTTCTATGGGGAAGCCCATTGCTGCCTATGGTGGAAACGGCACGGGAGATTTCAGTTTCAAAATCCCTGTGAAAAAGCGTCAGAGAAGCTTCTCCGTTTAGAATCCAGCATATCTCACTGAACCGAAGAAGTGGTAGTTAGAAGGGAGTTAGAGCTGCAAGCAGTTTGGTTTGGGAAATTAGACGCGAAATGAAACTGCAAATGCCTTCCAACAGGCTTGGAAAAGTGTGTTCTATATCTCTGCCAAACAAACTCCCCGGAGGTTGAGCTTTCAGAAGCTAGTTTAACTCTAAGGGAGGAAGCAGCAGAATGTGCCTCTCACATCTAGCCTGTAGGAATTCAGGTTGGCAAGTTCTATGGGGAAGCCCATTGGCGCCTTCGTTGGAAACGGGTTTGGAAATTTCAGTTTCAAAATCTCTGTGAAAAAGCGTCGGAGAAGCTTCTCCGTTTAGAATCCAGCATATCTCACTGAACCGAAGAAGTGGTAGTTAGAAGGGAGTTAGAGCTGCAAGCAGTTTGGTTTGGGAAATTAGACGCGAAATGAAACTGCAAATGCCTTCCAACAGGCTTGGAAAAGTGTGTTCTATATCTCTGCCAAACAAACTCCCCGGAGGTTGAGCTTTCAGAAGCTAGTTTAACTCTAAGGGAGGAAGCAGCAGAATGTGCCTCTCACATCTAGCCTGTAGGAATTCAGGTTGGCAAGTTCTATGGGGAAGCCCATTGCTGCCTATGGAGGAAACGGCATGGGAGATTTCAGTTTCAAAATCTCTGTGAAAAAGCGTCAGAGAAGCTTCTCCGTTTAGAATCCAGCATATCTCACTGAACCGAAGAAGTGGTAGTTAGAAGGGAGTTAGAGCTGCAAGCAGTTTGGTTTGGGAAATTAGACGCGAAATGAAACTGCAAATGCCTTCCAACAGGCTTGGAAAAGTGTGTTCTGTATCTCTGCCAAACAAACTCCCCGGAGGTTGAGCTTTCAGAAGCTAGTTTAACTCTAAGGGAGGAAGCAGCAGAATGTGCCTCTCACATCTAGCCTGTAGGAATTCAGGTTGGCAAGTTCTATGGGGAAGCCCATTGGCGCCTTCGTTGGAAACGGGTTTGGAAATTTCAGTTTCAAAATCTCTGTGAAAAAGCGTCAGAGAAGCTTCTCCGTTTAGAATCCAGCATATCTCACTGAACCGAAGAAGTGGTAGTTAGAAGGGAGTTAGAGCTGCAAGCAGTTTGGTTTGGGAAATTAGATGCGAAATGACACTGCAAAGGCCTTCCAACAGGCTTGGAAAAGTGTGTTCTATATCTCTGCCAAACAGACTCTCCGGAGGTTGAGCTTTCAGAAGCAAGCTTAACTCTTAGGGAGGAAGCAGCAGAATGTGCCTCTCACATCTAGCCTGTAGGAATTCAGGTTGGCAAGTTCTATGGGGAAGCCCATTGCTGCCTATGGTGGAAACGGCATGGGAGATTTCAGTTTCAAAATCTCTGTGAAAAAGCGTCAGAGAAGCTTCTCCGTTTAGAATCCAGCATATCTCACTGAACCGAAGAAGTGGTAGTTAGAAGGGAGTTAGAGCTGCAAGCAGTTTGGTTTGGGAAATTAGACGCGAAATGAAACTGCAAATGCCTTCCAACAGGCTTGGAAAAGTGTGTTCTATATCTCTGCCAAACAAACTCCCCGGAGGTTGAGCTTTCAGAAGCAAGTTTAACTCTAAGGGAGGAAGCAGCAGAATGTGCCTCTCACATCTAGCCTGTAGGAATTCAGGTTGGCAAGTTCTATGGGGAAGCCCATTGCTGCCTATGGTGGAAACGGCATGGGAGATTTCAGTTTCAAAATCTCTGTGAAAAAGCGTCAGAGAAGCTTCTCCGTTTAGAATCCAGCATATCTCACTGAACCGAAGAAGTGGTAGTTAGAAGGGAGTTAGAGCTGCAAGCAGTTTGGTTTGGGAAATTAGACGCGAAATGAAACTGCAAATGCCTTCCAACAGGCTTGGAAAAGTGTGTTCTATATCTCTGCCAAACAAACTCCCCGGAGGTTGAGCTTTCAGAAGCTAGTTTAACTCTAAGGGAGGAAGCAGCAGAATGTGCCTCTCACATCTAGCCTGTAGGAATTCAGGTTGGCAAGTTCTATGGGGAAGCCCATTGGCGCCTTCGTTGGAAACGGGTTTGGAAATTTCAGTTTCAAAATCTCTGTGAAAAAGCGTCAGAGAAGCTTCTCCGTTTAGAATCCAGCATATCTCACTGAACCGAAGAAGTGGTAGTTAGAAGGGAGTTAGAGCTGCAAGCAGTTTGGTTTGGGAAATTAGATGCGAAATGACACTGCAAAGGCCTTCCAACAGGCTTGGAAAAGTGTGTTCTATATCTCTGCCAAACAGACTCTCCGGAGGTTGAGCTTTCAGAAGCAAGCTTAACTCTTAGGGAGGAAGCAGCAGAATGTGCCTCTCACATCTAGCCTGTAGGAATTCAGGTTGGCAAGTTCTATGGGGAAGCCCATTGCTGCCTATGGTGGAAACGGCATGGGAGATTTCAGTTTCAAAATCTCTGTGAAAAAGCGTCAGAGAAGCTTCTCCGTTTAGAATCCAGCATATCTCACTGAACCGAAGAAGTGGTAGTTAGAAGGGAGTTAGAGCTGCAAGCAGTTTGGTTTGGGAAATTAGACGCGAAATGAAACTGCAAATGCCTTCCAACAGGCTTGGAAAAGTGTGTTCTATATCTCTGCCAAACAAACTCCCCGGAGGTTGAGCTTTCAGAAGCAAGTTTAACTCTAAGGGAGGAAGCAGCAGAATGTGCCTCTCACATCTAGCCTGTAGGAATTCAGGTTGGCAAGTTCTATGGGGAAGCCCATTGCTGCCTATGGTGGAAACGGCATGGGAGATTTCAGTTTCAAAATCTCTGTGAAAAAGCGTCAGAGAAGCTTCTCCGTTTAGAATCCAGCATATCTCACTGAACCGAAGAAGTGGTAGTTAGAAGGGAGTTAGAGCTGCAAGCAGTTTGGTTTGGGAAATTAGACGCGAAATGAAACTGCAAATGCCTTCCAACAGGCTTGGAAAAGTGTGTTCTATATCTCTGCCAAACAAACTCCCCGGAGGTTGAGCTTTCAGAAGCTAGTTTAACTCTAAGGGAGGAAGCAGCAGAATGTGCCTCTCACATCTAGCCTGTAGGAATTCAGGTTGGCAAGTTCTATGGGGAAGCCCATTGCTGCCTATGGTGGAAACGGCATGGGAGATTTCAGTTTCAAAATCTCTGTGAAAAAGCGTCAGAGAAGCTTCTCCGTTTAGAATCCAGCATATCTCACTGAACCGAAGAAGTGGTAGTTAGAAGGGAGTTAGAGCTGCAAGCAGTTTGGTTTGGGAAATTAGACGCGAAATGAAACTGCAAATGCCTTCCAACAGGCTTGGAAAAGTGTGTTCTATATCTCTGCCAAACAAACTCCCCGGAGGTTGAGCTTTCAGAAGCTAGTTTAACTCTAAGGGAGGAAGCAGCAGAATGTGCCTCTCACATCTAGCCTGTAGGAATTCAGGTTGGCAAGTTCTATGGGGAAGCCCATTGGCGCCTTCGTTGGAAACGGGTTTGGAAATTTCAGTTTCAAAATCTCTGTGAAAAAGCGTCAGAGAAGCTTCTCCGTTTAGAATCCAGCATATCTCACTGAACCGAAGAAGTGGTAGTTAGAAGGGAGTTAGAGCTGCAAGCAGTTTGGTTTGGGAAATTAGACGCGAAATGAAACTGCAAATGCCTTCCAACAGGCTTGGAAAAGTGTGTTCTATATCTCGGCCAAACAAACTCCCCGGAGGTTGAGCTTTCAGAAGCAAGTTTAACTCTAAGGGAGGAAGCAGCAGAATGTGCCTCTCACATCTAGCCTTTAGGAATTCAGGTTGGCAAGTTCTATGGGGAAGCCCATTGCTGCCTATGGTGGAAACGGCATGGGAGATTTCAGTTTCAAAATCTCTGTGAAAAAGCGTCAGAGAAGCTTCTCCGTTTAGAATCCAGCATATCTCACTGAACCGAAGAAGTGGTAGTTAGAAGGGAGTTAGAGCTGCAAGCAGTTTGGTTTGGGAAATTAGATGCGAAATGACACTGCAAAGGCCTTCCAACAGGCTTGGAAAAGTGTGTTCTATATCTCTGCCAAACAGACTCCCCGGAGGTTGAGCTTTCAGAAGCACGCTTAACTCTTAGGGAGGAAGCAGCAGAATGTGCCTCTCACATCTCGCCTGTAGGAATTCAGGTTGGCAAGTTCTATGGGGAAGCCCATTGCTGCCTATGGTGGAAACGGCATGGGAGATTTCAGTTTCAAAATCTCTGTGAAAAAGCGTCAGAGAAGCTTCTCCGTTTAGAATCCAGCATATCTCACTGAACCGAAGAAGTGGTAGTTAGAAGGGAGTTAGAGCTGCAAGCAGTTTGGTTTGGGAAATTAGACGCGAAATGAAACTGCAAATGCCTTCCAACAGGCTTGGAAAAGTGTGTTCTATATCTCGGCCAAACAAACTCCCCGGAGGTTGAGCTTTCAGAAGCCAGTTTAACTCTAAGGGAGGAAGCAGCAGAATGTGCCTCTCACATCTAGCCTGTAGGAATTCAGGTTGGCAAGTTCTATGGGGAAGCCCATTGCTGCCTATGGTGGAAACGGCATGGGAGATTTCAGTTTCAAAATCTCTGTGAAAAAGCGTCACAGAAGCTTCTCCGTTTAGAATCCAGCATATCTCACTGAACCGAAGAAGTGGTAGTTAGAAGGGAGTTAGAGCTGCAAGCAGTTTGGTTTGGGAAATTAGATGCGAAATGACACTGCAATTGCCTTCCAACAGGCTTGGAAAAGTGTGTTCTATATCTGTGCCAAACAGAGTCCCCGGAGGTTGAGCTTTCAGAAGCAAGCTTAACTGTTAGGGAGGAAGCAGCAGAATGTGCCTCTCACATCTAGCCTGTAGGAATTCAGGTTGGCAAGTTCTATGGGGAAGCCCATTGCTGCCTATGGTGGAAACGGCATGGGAGATTTCAGTTTCAAAATCTCTGTGAAAAAGCGTCAGAGAAGCTTCTCCGTTTAGAATCCAGCATATCTCACTGAACCGAAGAAGTGGTAGTTAGAAGGGAGTTAGAGCTGCAAGCAGTTTGGTTTGGGAAATTAGACGCGAAATGAAACTGCAAATGCCTTCCAACAGGCTTGGAAAAGTGTGTTCTATATCTCTGCCAAACAAACTCCCCGGAGGTTGAGCTTTCAGAAGCAAGTTTAACTCTAAGGGAGGAAGCAGCAGAATGTGCCTCTCACATCTAGCCTGTAGGAATTCAGGTTGGCAAGTTCTATGGGGAAGCCCATTGCTGCCTATGGTGGAAACGGCATGGGAGATTTCAGTTTCAAAATCTCTGTGAAAAAGCGTCAGAGAAGCTTCTCCATTTAGAATCCAGCATATCTCACTGAACCGAAGAAGTGGTAGTTAGAAGGGAGTTAGAGCTGCAAGCAGTTTGGTTTGGGAAATTAGACGCGAAATGAAACTGCAAATGCCTTCCAACAGGCTTGGAAAAGTGTGTTCTATATCTCTGCCAAACAAACTCCCCGGAGGTTGAGCTTTCAGAAGCTAGTTTAACTCTAAGGGAGGAAGCAGCAGAATGTGCCTCTCACATCTAGCCTGTAGGAATTCAGGTTGGCAAGTTCTATGGGGAAGCCCATTGCTGCCTATGGTGGAAACGGCATGGGAGATTTCAGTTTCAAAATCTCTGTGAAAAAGCGTCAGAGAAGCTTCTCCGTTTAGAATCCAGCATATCTCACTGAACCGAAGAAGTGGTAGTTAGAAGGGAGTTAGAGCTGCAAGCAGTTTGGTTTGGGAAATTAGACGCGAAATGAAACTGCAAATGCCTTCCAACAGGCTTGGAAAAGTGTGTTCTATATCTCTGCCAAACAAACTCCCCGGAGGTTGAGCTTTCAGAAGCAAGTTTAACTCTAAGGGAGGAAGCAGCAGAATGTGCCTCTCACATCTAGCCTGTAGGAATTCAGGTTGGCAAGTTCTATGGGGAAGCCCATTGCTGCCTATGGTGGAAACGGCATGGGAGATTTCAGTTTCAAAATCTCTGTGAATAAGCGTCAGAGAAGCTTCTCCGTTTAGAATCCAGCATATCTCACTGAACCGAAGAAGTGGTAGTTAGAAGGGAGTTAGAGCTGCAAGCAGTTTGGTTTGGGAAATTAGACGCGAAATGAAACTGCAAATGCCTTCCAACAGGCTTGGAAAAGTGTGTTCTATATCTCTGCCAAACAAACTCCCCGGAGGTTGAGCTTTCAGAAGCTAGTTTAACTCTAAGGGAGGAAGCAGCAGAATGTGCCTCTCACATCTAGCCTGTAGGAATTCAGGTTGGCAAGTTCTATGGGGAAGCCCATTGCTGCCTATGGTGGAAACGGCATGGGAGATTTCAGTTTCAAAATCTCTGTGAAAAAGCGTCAGAGAAGCTTCTCCGTTTAGAATCCAGCATATCTCACTGAACCGAAGAAGTGGTAGTTAGAAGGGAGTTAGAGCTGCAAGCAGTTTGGTTTGGGAAATTAGACGCGAAATGAAACTGCAAATGCCTTCCAACAGGCTTGGAAAAGTGTGTTCTATATCTCTGAAAAACAAACTCCCCGGAGGTTGAGCTTTCAGAAGCTAGTTTAACTCTAAGGGAGGAAGCAGCAGAATGTGCCTCTCACATCTAGCCTGTAGGAATTCAGGTTGGCAAGTTCTATGGGGAAGCCCATTGGCGCCTTCGTTGGAAACGGGTTTGGAAATTTCAGTTTCAAAATCTCTGTGAAAAAGCGTCAGAGAAGCTTCTCCGTTTAGAATCCAGCATATCTCACTGAACCGAAGAAGTGGTAGTTAGAAGGGAGTTAGAGCTGCAAGCAGTTTGGTTTGGGAAATTAGATGCGAAATGTCACTGCAAAGGCCTTCCAACAGGCTTGGAAAAGTGTGTTCTATATCTCTGCCAAACAGACTCCCCGGAGGTTGAGCTTTCAGAAGCAAGCTTTACTCTTAGGGAGGAAGCAGCAGAATGTGCCTCTCACATCTAGCCTGTAGGAATTCAGGTTGGCAAGTTCTATGGGGAAGCCCATTGCTGCCTATGGTGGAAACGGCATGGGAGATTTCAGTTTCAAAATCTCTGTGAAAAAGCGTCAGAGAAGCTTCTCCGTTTAGAATCCAGCATATCTCACTGAACCGAAGAAGTGGTAGTTAGAAGGGAGTTAGAGCTGCAAGCAGTTTGGTTTGGGAAATTAGACGCGAAATGAAACTGCAAATGCCTTCCAACAGGCTTGGAAAAGTGTGTTCTATATCTCTGCCAAACAAACTCCCCGGAGGTTGAGCTTTCAGAAGCAAGTTTAACTCTAAGGGAGGAAGCAGCAGAATGTGCCTCTCACATCTAGCCTGTAGGAATTCAGGTTGGCAAGTTCTATGGGGAAGCCCATTGGCGCCTTCGTTGGAAACGGGATTGGAAATTTCAGTTTCAAAATCTCTGTGAAAAAGCGTCAGAGAAGCTTCTCCGTTTAGAATCCAGCATATCTCACTGAACCGAAGAAGTGGTAGTTAGAAGGGAGTTAGAGCTGCAAGCAGTTTGGTTTGGGAAATTAGACGCGAAATGAAACTGCAAATGCCTTCCAACAGGCTTGGAAAAGTGTGTTCTATATCTCTGCCAAACAAACTCCCCGGAGGTTGAGCTTTCAGAAGCTAGTTTAACTCTAAGGGAGGAAGCAGCAGAATGTGCCTCTCACATCTAGCCTGTAGGAATTCAGGTTGGCAAGTTCTATGGGGAAGCCCATTGGCGCCTTCGTTGGAAACGGGTTTGGAAATTTCAGTTTCAAAATCTCTGTGAAAAAGCGTCAGAGAAGCTTCTCCGTTTAGAATCCAGCATATCTCACTGAACCGAAGAAGTGGTAGTTAGAAGGGAGTTAGAGCTGCAAGCAGTTTGGTTTGGGAAATTAGATACGAAATGACACTGCAAAGGCCTTCCAACAGGCTTGGAAAAGTGTGTTCTATATCTCTGCCAAACAGACTCTCCGGAGGTTGAGCTTTCAGAAGCAAGCTTAACTCTTAGGGAGGAAGCAGCAGAATGTGCCTCTCACATCTAGCCTATAGGAATTCAGGTTGGCAAGTTCTATGGGGAAGCCCATTGCTGCCTATGGTGGAAACGGCATGGGAGATTTCAGTTTCAAAATCTCTGTGAAAAAGCGTCAGAGAAGCTTCTCCGTTTAGAATCCAGCATATCTCACTGAACCGAAGAAGTGGTAGTTAGAAGGGAGTTAGAGCTGCAAGCAGTTTGGTTTGGGAAATTAGACGCGAAATGAAACTGCAAATGCCTTCCAACAGGCTTGGAAAAGTGTGTTCTATATCTCTGCCAAACAAACTCCCCGGAGGTTGAGCTTTCAGAAGCTAGTTTAACTCTAAGGGAGGAAGCAGCAGAATGTGCCTCTCACATCTAGCCTGTAGGAATTCAGGTTGGCAAGTTCTATGGGGAAGCCCATTGCTGCCTATGGTGGAAACGGCATGGGAGATTTCAGTTTCAAAATCTCTGTGAAAAAGCGTCAGAGAAGCTTCTCCGTTTAGAATCCAGCATATCTCACTGAACCGAAGAAGTGGTAGTTAGAAGGGAGTTAGAGCTGCAAGCAGTTTGGTTTGGGAAATTAGATGCGAAATGACACTGCAAAGGCCTTTCAACAGGCTTGGAAAAGTGTGTTATATATCTCTGCCAAACAGACTCTCCGGAGGTTGAGCTTTCAGAAGCAAGCTTAACTCTTAGGGAGGAAGCAGCAGAATGTGCCTCTCACATCTAGCCTGTAGGAATTCAGGTTGGCAAGTTCTATGGGGAAGCCCATTGCTGCCTATGGTGGAAACGGCATGGGAGATTTCAGTTTCAAAATCTCTGTGAAAAAGCGTCAGAGAAGCTTCCCCGTTTAGAATCCAGCATATCTCACTGAACCGAAGAAGTGGTAGTTAGAAGGGAGTTAGAGCTGCAAGCAGTTTGGTTTGGGAAATTAGACGCGAAATGAAACTGCAAATGCCTTCCAACAGGCTTGGAAAAGTGTGTTCTATATCTCTGCCAAACAAACTCCCCGGAGGTTGAGCTTTCAGAAGCAAGTTTAACTCTAAGGGAGGAAGCAGCAGAATGTGCCTCTCACATTTAGCCTGTAGGAATTCAGGTTGGCAAGTTCTATGGGGAAGCCCATTGCTGCCTATGGTGGAAACGGCATGGGAGATTTCAGTTTCAAAATCTCTGTGAAAAAGCGTCAGAGAAGCTTCTCCGTTTAGAATCCAGCATATCTCACTGAACCGAAGAAGTGGTAGTTAGAAGGGAGTTAGAGCTGCAAGCAGTTTGGTTTGGGAAATTAGACGCGAAATGAAACTGCAAATGCCTTCCAACAGGCTTGGAAAAGTGTGTTCTATATCTCTGCCAAACAAACTCCCCGGAGGTTGAGCTTTCAGAAGCTAGTTTAACTCTAAGGGAGGAAGCAGCAGAATGTGCCTCTAACATCTAGCCTGTAGGAATTCAGGTTGGCAAGTTCTATGGGGAAGCCCATTGGCGCCTTCGTTGGAAACGGGTTTGGAAATTTCAGTTTCAAAATCTCTGTGAAAAAGCGTCAGAGAAGCTTCTCCGTTTAGAATCCAGCATATCTCACTGAACCGAAGAAGTGGTAGTTAGAAGGGAGTTAGAGCTGCAAGCAGTTTGGTTTGGGAAATTAGACGCGAAATGAAACTGCAAATGCCTTCCAACAGGCTTGGAAAAGTGTGTTCTATATCTCCGCCAAACAAACTCCCCGGAGGTTGAGCTTTCAGAAGCAAGTTTAACTCTAAGGGAGGAAGCAGCAGAATGTGCCTCTCACATCTAGCCTGTAGGAATTCAGGTTGGCAAGTTCTATGGGGAAGCCCATTGCTCCCTATGGAGGAAACGGCATGGGAGATTTCAGTTTCAAAATCTCTGTGAAAAAGCGTCACAGAAGCTTCTCCGTTTAGAATCCAGCATATCTCACTGAACCGAAGAAGTGGTAGTTAGAAGGGAGTTAGAGCTGCAAGCAGTTTGGTTTGGGAAATTAGATGCGAAATGACACTGCAAAGGCCTTTCAACAGGCTTGGAAAAGTGTGTTATATATCTCTGCCAAACAGACTCTCCGGAGGTTGAGCTTTCAGAAGCAAGCTTAACTCTTAGGGAGGAAGCAGCAGAATGTGCCTCTCACATCTAGCCTGTAGGAATTCAGGTTGGCAAGTTCTATGGGGAAGCCCATTGCTGCCTATGGTGGAAACGGCATGGGAGATTTCAGTTTCAAAATCTCTGTGAAAAAGCGTCAGAGAAGCTTCCCCGTTTAGAATCCAGCATATCTCACTGAACCGAAGAAGTGGTAGTTAGAAGGGAGTTAGAGCTGCAAGCAGTTTGGTTTGGGAAATTAGACGCGAAATGAAACTGCAAATGCCTTCCAACAGGCTTGGAAAAGTGTGTTCTATATCTCTGCCAAACAAACTCCCCGGAGGTTGAGCTTTCAGAAGCAAGTTTAACTCTAAGGGAGGAAGCAGCAGAATGTGCCTCTCACATTTAGCCTGTAGGAATTCAGGTTGGCAAGTTCTATGGGGAAGCCCATTGCTGCCTATGGTGGAAACGGCATGGGAGATTTCAGTTTCAAAATCTCTGTGAAAAAGCGTCAGAGAAGCTTCTCCGTTTAGAATCCAGCATATCTCACTGAACCGAAGAAGTGGTAGTTAGAAGGGAGTTAGAGCTGCAAGCAGTTTGGTTTGGGAAATTAGACGCGAAATGAAACTGCAAATGCCTTCCAACAGGCTTGGAAAAGTGTGTTCTATATCTCTGCCAAACAAACTCCCCGGAGGTTGAGCTTTCAGAAGCTAGTTTAACTCTAAGGGAGGAAGCAGCAGAATGTGCCTCTAACATCTAGCCTGTAGGAATTCAGGTTGGCAAGTTCTATGGGGAAGCCCATTGGCGCCTTCGTTGGAAACGGGTTTGGAAATTTCAGTTTCAAAATCTCTGTGAAAAAGCGTCAGAGAAGCTTCTCCGTTTAGAATCCAGCATATCTCACTGAACCGAAGAAGTGGTAGTTAGAAGGGAGTTAGAGCTGCAAGCAGTTTGGTTTGGGAAATTAGACGCGAAATGAAACTGCAAATGCCTTCCAACAGGCTTGGAAAAGTGTGTTCTATATCTCCGCCAAACAAACTCCCCGGAGGTTGAGCTTTCAGAAGCAAGTTTAACTCTAAGGGAGGAAGCAGCAGAATGTGCCTCTCACATCTAGCCTGTAGGAATTCAGGTTGGCAAGTTCTATGGGGAAGCCCATTGCTCCCTATGGAGGAAACGGCATGGGAGATTTCAGTTTCAAAATCTCTGTGAAAAAGCGTCACAGAAGCTTCTCCGTTTAGAATCCAGCATATCTCACTGAACCGAAGAAGTGGTAGTTAGAAGGGAGTTAGAGCTGCAAGCAGTTTGGTTTGGGAAATTAGATGCGAAATGACACTGCAATTGCCTTCCAACAGGCTTGGAAAAGTGTGTTCTATATCTGTGCCAAACAGAGTCCCCGGAGGTTGAGCTTTCAGAAGCAAGCTTAACTGTTAGGGAGGAAGCAGCAGAATGTGCCTCTCACATCTAGCCTGTAGGAATTCAGGTTGGCAAGTTCTATGGGGAAGCCCATTGCTGCCTATGGTGGAAACGGCATGGGAGATTTCAGTTTCAAAATCTCTGTGAAAAAGCGTCAGAGAAGCTTCTCCGTTTAGAATCCAGCATATCTCACTGAACCGAAGAAGTGGTAGTTAGAAGGGAGTTAGAGCTGCAAGCAGTTTGGTTTGGGAAATTAGACGCGAAATGAAACTGCAAATGCCTTCCAACAGGCTTGGAAAAGTGTGTTCAATATCTCTGCCAAACAAACTCCCCGGAGGTTGAGCTTTCAGAAGCAAGTTTAACTCTAAGGGAGGAAGCAGCAGAATGTGCCTCTCACATCTAGCCTGTAGGAATTCAGGTTGGCAAGTTCTATGGGGAAGCCCATTGCTGCCTATGGTGGAAACGGCATGGGAGATTTCAGTTTCAAAATCTCTGTGAAAAAGCGTCAGAGAAGCTTCTCCATTTAGAATCCAGCATATCTCACTGAACCGAAGAAGTGGTAGTTAGAAGGGAGTTAGAGCTGCAAGCAGTTTGGTTTGGGAAATTAGACGCGAAATGAAACTGCAAATGCCTTCCAACAGGCTTGGAAAAGTGTGTTCTATATCTCTGCCAAACAAACTCCCCGGAGGTTGAGCTTTCAGAAGCTAGTTTAACTCTAAGGGAGGAAGCAGCAGAATGTGCCTCTCACATCTAGCCTGTAGGAATTCAGGTTGGCAAGTTCTATGGGGAAGCCCATTGCTGCCTATGGTGGAAACGGCATGGGAGATTTCAGTTTCAAAATCTCTGTGAAAAAGCGTCAGAGAAGCTTCTCCGTTTAGAATCCAGCATATCTCACTGAACCGAAGAAGTGGTAGTTAGAAGGGAGTTAGAGCTGCAAGCAGTTTGGTTTGGGAAATTAGACGCGAAATGAAACTGCAAATGCCTTCCAACAGGCTTGGAAAAGTGTGTTCTATATCTCTGCCAAACAAACTCCCCGGAGGTTGAGCTTTCAGAAGCAAGTTTAACTCTAAGGGAGGAAGCAGCAGAATGTGCCTCTCACATCTAGCCTGTAGGAATTCAGGTTGGCAAGTTCTATGGGGAAGCCCATTGCTGCCTATGGTGGAAACGGCATGGGAGATTTCAGTTTCAAAATCTCTGTGAATAAGCGTCAGAGAAGCTTCTCCGTTTAGAATCCAGCATATCTCACTGAACCGAAGAAGTGGTAGTTAGAAGGGAGTTAGAGCTGCAAGCAGTTTGGTTTGGGAAATTAGACGCGAAATGAAACTGCAAATGCCTTCCAACAGGCTTGGAAAAGTGTGTTCTATATCTCTGCCAAACAAACTCCCCGGAGGTTGAGCTTTCAGAAGCTAGTTTAACTCTAAGGGAGGAAGCAGCAGAATGTGCCTCTCACATCTAGCCTGTAGGAATTCAGGTTGGCAAGTTCTATGGGGAAGCCCATTGCTGCCTATGGTGGAAACGGCATGGGAGATTTCAGTTTCAAAATCTCTGTGAAAAAGCGTCAGAGAAGCTTCTCCGTTTAGAATCCAGCATATCTCACTGAACCGAAGAAGTGGTAGTTAGAAGGGAGTTAGAGCTGCAAGCAGTTTGGTTTGGGAAATTAGACGCGAAATGAAACTGCAAATGCCTTCCAACAGGCTTGGAAAAGTGTGTTCTATATCTCTGAAAAACAAACTCCCCGGAGGTTGAGCTTTCAGAAGCTAGTTTAACTCTAAGGGAGGAAGCAGCAGAATGTGCCTCTCACATCTAGCCTGTAGGAATTCAGGTTGGCAAGTTCTATGGGGAAGCCCATTGGCGCCTTCGTTGGAAACGGGTTTGGAAATTTCAGTTTCAAAATCTCTGTGAAAAAGCGTCAGAGAAGCTTCTCCGTTTAGAATCCAGCATATCTCACTGAACCGAAGAAGTGGTAGTTAGAAGGGAGTTAGAGCTGCAAGCAGTTTGGTTTGGGAAATTAGACGCGAAATGAAACTGCAAATGCCTTCCAACAGGCTTGGAAAAGTGTGTTCTATATCTCTGCCAAACAAACTCCCCGGAGGTTGAGCTTTCAGAAGCTAGTTTAACTCTAAGGGAGGAAGCAGCAGAATGTGCCTCTCACATCTAGCCTGTAGGAATTCAGGTTGGCAAGTTCTATGGGGAAGCCCATTGGCGCCTTCGTTGGAAACGGGTTTGGAAATTTCAGTTTCAAAATCTCTGTGAAAAAGCGTCAGAGAAGCTTCTCCGTTTAGAATCCAGCATATCTCACTGAACCGAAGAAGTGGTAGTTAGAAGGGAGTTAGAGCTGCAAGCAGTTTGGTTTGGGAAATTAGATACGAAATGACACTGCAAAGGCCTTCCAACAGGCTTGGAAAAGTGTGTTCTATATCTCTGCCAAACAGACTCTCCGGAGGTTGAGCTTTCAGAAGCAAGCTTAACTCTTAGGGAGGAAGCAGCAGAATGTGCCTCTCACATCTAGCCTATAGGAATTCAGGTTGGCAAGTTCTATGGGGAAGCCCATTGCTGCCTATGGTGGAAACGGCATGGGAGATTTCAGTTTCAAAATCTCTGTGAAAAAGCGTCAGAGAAGCTTCTCCGTTTAGAATCCAGCATATCTCACTGAACCGAAGAAGTGGTAGTTAGAAGGGAGTTAGAGCTGCAAGCAGTTTGGTTTGGGAAATTAGACGCGAAATGAAACTGCAAATGCCTTCCAACAGGCTTGGAAAAGTGTGTTCTATATCTCTGCCAAACAAACTCCCCGGAGGTTGAGCTTTCAGAAGCTAGTTTAACTCTAAGGGAGGAAGCAGCAGAATGTGCCTCTCACATCTAGCCTGTAGGAATTCAGGTTGGCAAGTTCTATGGGGAAGCCCATTGCTGCCTATGGTGGAAACGGCATGGGAGATTTCAGTTTCAAAATCTCTGTGAAAAAGCGTCAGAGAAGCTTCTCCGTTTAGAATCCAGCATATCTCACTGAACCGAAGAAGTGGTAGTTAGAAGGGAGTTAGAGCTGCAAGCAGTTTGGTTTGGGAAATTAGATGCGAAATGACACTGCAAAGGCCTTTCAACAGGCTTGGAAAAGTGTGTTATATATCTCTGCCAAACAGACTCTCCGGAGGTTGAGCTTTCAGAAGCAAGCTTAACTCTTAGGGAGGAAGCAGCAGAATGTGCCTCTCACATCTAGCCTGTAGGAATTCAGGTTGGCAAGTTCTATGGGGAAGCCCATTGCTGCCTATGGTGGAAACGGCATGGGAGATTTCAGTTTCAAAATCTCTGTGAAAAAGCGTCAGAGAAGCTTCCCCGTTTAGAATCCAGCATATCTCACTGAACCGAAGAAGTGGTAGTTAGAAGGGAGTTAGAGCTGCAAGCAGTTTGGTTTGGGAAATTAGACGCGAAATGAAACTGCAAATGCCTTCCAACAGGCTTGGAAAAGTGTGTTCTATATCTCTGCCAAACAAACTCCCCGGAGGTTGAGCTTTCAGAAGCAAGTTTAACTCTAAGGGAGGAAGCAGCAGAATGTGCCTCTCACATTTAGCCTGTAGGAATTCAGGTTGGCAAGTTCTATGGGGAAGCCCATTGCTGCCTATGGTGGAAACGGCATGGGAGATTTCAGTTTCAAAATCTCTGTGAAAAAGCGTCAGAGAAGCTTCTCCGTTTAGAATCCAGCATATCTCACTGAACCGAAGAAGTGGTAGTTAGAAGGGAGTTAGAGCTGCAAGCAGTTTGGTTTGGGAAATTAGACGCGAAATGAAACTGCAAATGCCTTCCAACAGGCTTGGAAAAGTGTGTTCTATATCTCTGCCAAACAAACTCCCCGGAGGTTGAGCTTTCAGAAGCTAGTTTAACTCTAAGGGAGGAAGCAGCAGAATGTGCCTCTAACATCTAGCCTGTAGGAATTCAGGTTGGCAAGTTCTATGGGGAAGCCCATTGGCGCCTTCGTTGGAAACGGGTTTGGAAATTTCAGTTTCAAAATCTCTGTGAAAAAGCGTCAGAGAAGCTTCTCCGTTTAGAATCCAGCATATCTCACTGAACCGAAGAAGTGGTAGTTAGAAGGGAGTTAGAGCTGCAAGCAGTTTGGTTTGGGAAATTAGACGCGAAATGAAACTGCAAATGCCTTCCAACAGGCTTGGAAAAGTGTGTTCTATATCTCCGCCAAACAAACTCCCCGGAGGTTGAGCTTTCAGAAGCAAGTTTCACTCTAAGGGAGGAAGCAGCAGAATGTGCCTCTCACATCTAGCCTGTAGGAATTCAGGTTGGCAAGTTCTATGGGGAAGCCCATTGCTCCCTATGGAGGAAACGGCATGGGAGATTTCAGTTTCAAAATCTCTGTGAAAAAGCGTCAGAGAAGCTTCTCCATTTAGAATCCAGCATATCTCACTGAACCGAAGAAGTGGTAGTTAGAAGGGAGTTAGAGCTGCAAGCAGTTTGGTTTGGGAAATTAGACGCGAAATGAAACTGCAAATGCCTTCCAACAGGCTTGGAAAAGTGTGTTCTATATCTCTGCCAAACAAACTCCCCGGAGGTTGAGCTTTCAGAAGCTAGTTTAACTCTAAGGGAGGAAGCAGCAGAATGTGCCTCTCACATCTAGCCTGTAGGAATTCAGGTTGGCAAGTTCTATGGGGAAGCCCATTGGCGCCTTCGTTGGAAACGGGTTTGGAAATTTCAGTTTCAAAATCTCTGTGAAAAAGCGTCAGAGAAGCTTCTCCGTTTAGAATCCAGCATATCTCACTGAACCGAAGAAGTGGTAGTTAGAAGGGAGTTAGAGCTGCAAGCAGTTTGGTTTGGGAAATTAGATGCGAAATGACACTGCAAAGGCCTTCCAACAGGCTTGGAAAAGTGTGTTCTATATCTCTGCCAAACAGACTCCCCGGACGTTGAGCTTTCAGAAGCAAGCTTAACTCTTTGGGAGGAAGCAGCAGAATGTGCCTCTCACATCTAGCCTGTAGGAATTCAGGTTGGCAAGTTCTATGGGGAAGCCCATTGCTGCCTATGGTGGAAACGGCATGGGAGATTTCAGTTTCAAAATCTCTGTGAAAAAGCGTCAGAGAAGCTTCTCCGTTTAGAATCCAGCATATCTCACTGAACCGAAGAAGTGGTAGTTAGAAGGGAGTTAGAGCTGCAAGCAGTTTGGTTTGGGAAATTAGACGCGAAATGAAACTGCAAATGCCTTCCAACAGGCTTGGAAAAGTGTGTTCTATATCTCTGCCAAACAAACTCCCCGGAGGTTGAGCTTTCAGAAGCAAGTTTAACTCTAAGGGAGGAAGCAGCAGAATGTGCCTCTCACATCTAGCCTGTAGGAATTCAGGTTGGCAAGTTCTATGGGGAAGCCCATTGGCGCCTTCGTTGGAAACGGGTTTGGAAATTTCAGTTTCAAAATCTCTGTGAAAAAGCGTCAGAGAAGCTTCTCCGTTTAGAATCCAGCATATCTCACTGAACCGAAGAAGTGGTAGTTAGAAGGGAGTTAGAGCTGCAAGCAGTTTGGTTTGGGAAATTAGACGCGAAATGAAACTGCAAATGCCTTCCAACAGGCTTGGAAAAGTGTGTTCTATATCTCGGCCAAACAAACTCCCCGGAGGTTGAGCTTTCAGAAGCCAGTTTAACTCTAAGGGAGGAAGCAACAGAATGTGCCTCTCACATCTAGCCTGTAGGAATTCAGGTTGGCAAGTTCTATGGGGAAGCCCATTGCTGCCTATGGTGGAAACGGCATGGGAGATTTCAGTTTCAAAATCTCTGTGAAAAAGCGTCAGAGAAGCTTCTCCGTTTAGAATCCAGCATATCTCACTGAACCGAAGAAGTGGTAGTTAGAAGGGAGTTAGAGCTGCAAGCAGTTTGGTTTGGGAAATTAGATGCGAAATGACACTGCAAAGGCCTTCCAACAGGCTTGGAAAAGTGTGTTCTATATCTATGCCAAACAGAGTCCCCGGAGGTTGACCTTTCAGAAGCAAGCTTAACTGTTAGGGCGGAAGCAGCAGAATGTGCCTCTCACATCTAGCCTGTAGGAATTCAGGTTGGCAAGTTCTATGGGGAAGCCCATTGCTGCCTATGGTGGAAACGGCATGGGAGATTTCAGTTTCAAAATCTCTGTGAAAAAGCGTCAGAGAAGCTTCTCCGTTTAGAATCCAGCATATCTCACTGAACCGAAGAAGTGGTAGTTAGAAGGGAGTTAGAGCTGCAAGCAGTTTGGTTTGGGAAATTAGACGCGAAATGAAACTGCAAATGCCTTCCAACAGGCTTGGAAAAGAGTGTTCTATATCTCTGCCAAACAAACTCCCCGGAGGTTGAGCTTTCAGAAGCTAGTTTAACTCTAAGGGAGGAAGCAGCAGAATGTGCCTCTCACATCTAGCCTGTAGGAATTCAGGTTGGCAAGTTCTATGGGGAAGCCCATTGGCGCCTTCGTTGGAAACGGGTTTGGAAATTTCAGTTTCAAAATCTCTGTGAAAAAGCGTCAGAGAAGCTTCTCCGTTTAGAATCCAGCATATCTCACTGAACCGAAGAAGTGGTAGTTAGAAGGGAGTTAGAGCTGCAAGCAGTTTGGTTTGGGAAATTAGATGCGAAATGACACTGCAAAGGCCTTCCAACAGGCTTGGAAAAGTGTGTTCTATATCTCTGCCAAACAGACTCCCCGGAGGTTGAGCTTTCAGAAGCAAGCTTAACTGTTAGGGAGGAAGCAGCAGAATGTGCCTCTCACATCTAGCCTGTAGGAATTCAGTTTGGCAAGTTCTATGGGGAAGCCCATTGCTGCCTATGGTGGAAACGGCATGGGAGATTTCAGTTTCAAATTCTCTGTGAAAAAGCGTCAGAGAAGCTTCTCCGTTTAGAATCCAGCATATCTCACTGAACCGAAGAAGTGGTAGTTAGAAGGGAGTTAGAGCTGCAAGCAGTTTGGTTTGGGAAATTAGACGCGAAATGAAACTGCAAATGCCTTCCAACAGGCTTGGAAAAGTGTGTTCTATATCTCTGCCAAACAAACTCCCCGGAGGTTGAGCTTTCAGAAGCAAGTTTAACTCTAAGGGAGGAAGCAGCAGAATGTGCCTCTCACATCTAGCCTGTAGGAATTCAGGTTGGCAAGTTCTATGGGGAAGCCCATTGGCGCCTTCGTTGGAAACGGGTTTGGAAATTTCAGTTTCAAAATCTCTGTGAAAAAGCGTCAGAGAAGCTTCTCCGTTTAGAATCCAGCATATCTCACTGAACCGAAGAAGTGGTAGTTAGAAGGGAGTTAGAGCTGCAAGCAGTTTGGTTTGGGAAATTAGACGCGAAATGAAACTGCAAATGCCTTCCAACAGGCTTGGAAAAGTGTGTTCTATATCTCGGCCAAACAAACTCCCCGGAGGTTGAGCTTTCAGAAGCCAGTTTAACTCTAAGGGAGGAAGCAGCAGAATGTGCCTCTCACATCTAGCCTGTAGGAATTCAGGTTGGCAAGTTCTATGGGGAAGCCCATTGCTGCCTATGGTGGAAACGGCATGGGAGATTTCAGTTTCAAAATCTCTGTGAAAAAGCGTCAGAGAAGCTTCTCCGTTTAGAATCCAGCATATCTCACTGAACCGAAGAAGTGGTAGTTAGAAGGGAGTTAGAGCTGCAAGCAGTTTGGTTTGGGAAATTAGACGCGAAATGAAACTGCAAATGCCTTCCAACAGGCTTGGAAAAGTGTGTTCTATATCTCTGCCAAACAGAGTCCCCGGAGGTTGAGCTTTCAGAAGCAAGCTTAACTGTTAGGGAGGAAGCAGCAGAATGTGCCTCTCACATCTAGCCTGTAGGAATTCAGGTTGGCAAGTTCTATGGGGAAGCCCATTGCTGCCTATGGTGGAAACGGCATGGGAGATTTCAGTTTCAAAATCTCTGTGAAAAAGCGTCAGAGAAGCTTCTCCATTTAGAATCCAGCATATCTCACTGAACCGAAGAAGTGGTAGTTAGAAGGGAGTTAGAGCTGCAAGCAGTTTGGTTTGGGAAATTAGACGCGAAATGAAACTGCAAATGCCTTCCAACAGGCTTGGAAAAGTGTGTTCTATATCTCTGCCAAACAAACTCCCCGGAGGTTGAGCTTTCAGAAGCTAGTTTAACTCTAAGGGAGGAAGCAGCAGAATGTGCCTCTCACATCTAGCCTGTAGGAATTCAGGTTGGCAAGTTCTATGGGGAAGCCCATTGGCGCCTTCGTTGGAAACGGGTTTGGAAATTTCAGTTTCAAAATCTCTGCGAAAAAGCGTCAGAGAAGCTTCTCCGTTTAGAATCCAGCATATCTCACTGAACCGAAGAAGTGGTAGTTAGAAGGGAGTTAGAGCTGCAAGCAGTTTGGTTTGGGAAATTAGATGCGAAATGACACTGCAAAGGCCTTCCAACAGGCTTGGAAAAGTGTGTTCTATATCTCTGCCAAACAGACTCCCCGGAGGTTGAGCTTTCAGAAGCAAGCTTAACTCTTAGGGAGGAAGCAGCAGAATGTGCCTCTCACATCTAGCCTGTAGGAATTCAGGTTGGCAAGTTCTATGGGGAAGCCCATTGCTGCCTATGGTGGAAACGGCATGGGAGATTTCAGTTTCAAAATCTCTGTGAAAAAGCGTCAGAGAAGCTTCTCCGTTTAGAATCCAGCATATCTCACTGAACCGAAGAAGTGGTAGTTAGAAGGGAGTTAGAGCTCTAAGCAGTTTGGTTTGGGAAATTAGATGCGAAATGACACTGTAATTGCCTTCCAACAGGCTTGGAAAAGTGTGTTCTATATCTGTGCCAAACAGAGTCCCCGGAGGTTGAGCTTTCAGAAGCAAGCTTAACTATTAGGGAGGAAGCAGCAGAATGTGCCTCTCACATCTAGCCTGTAGGAATTCAGGTTGGCAAGTTCTATGGGGAAGCCCATTGCTGCCTATGGTGGAAACGGCATGGGAGATTTCAGTTTCAAAATCTCTGTGAAAAAGCGTCAGAGAAGCTTCTCCGTTTAGAATCCAGCATATCTCACTGAACCGAAGAAGTGGTAGTTAGAAGGGAGTTAGAGCTGCAAGCAGTTTGGTTTGGGAAATTAGACGCGAAATGAAACTGCAAAGGCCTTCCAACAGGCTTGGAAAAGTGTGTTCTATATCTCTGCCAAACAGACTCTCCAGAGGTTCAGCTTTCAGAAGCAAGCTTAACTCTTAGGGAGGAAGCAGCAGAATGTGCCTCTCACATCTAGCCTGTAGGAATTCAGGTTGGCAAGTTCTATGGGGAAGCCCATTGCTGCCTATGGTGGAAACGGCATGGGAGATTTCAGTTTCAAAATCTCTGTGAAAAAGCGTCAGAGAAGCTTCTCCGTTTAGAATCCAGCATATCTCACTGAACCGAAGAAGTGGTAGTTAGAAGGGAGTTAGAGCTGCAAGCAGTTTGGTTTGGGAAATTAGACGCGAAATGAAACTGCAAATGCCTTCCAACAGGCTTGGAAAAGTGTGTTCTATATCTCTGCCAAACAAACTCCCCGGAGGTTGAGCTTTCAGAAGCTAGTTTAACTCTAAGGGAGGAAGCAGCAGAATGTGCCTCTCACATCTAGCCTGTAGGAATTCAGGTTGGCAAGTTCTATGGGGAAGCCCATTGGCGCCTTCGTTGGAAGCGGGTTTGGAAATTTCAGTTTCAAAATCTCTGTGAAAAAGCGTCAGAGAAGCTTCTCCGTTTAGAATCCAGCATATCTCACTGAACCGAAGAAGTGGTAGTTAGAAGGGAGTTAGAGCTGCAAGCAGTTTGGTTTGGGAAATTAGACGCGAAATGACACTGCAAAGGCCTTCCACCAGGCTTGGAAAAGTGTGTTCTATATCTCTGCCAAACAGAGTCCCCGGAGGTTGAGCTTTCAGAAGCAAGTTTAACTGTTAGGGAGGAAGCAGCAGAATGTGCCTCTCACATCTAGCCTGTAGGAATTCAGGTTGGCAAGTTCTATGGGGAAGCCAATTGCTGCCTATGGTGGAAACGGCATGGGAGATTTCAGTTTCAAAATCTCTGTGAAAAAGCGTCAGAGAAGCTTCTCCATTTAGAATCCAGCATATCTCACTGAACCGAAGAAGTGGTAGTTAGAAGGGAGTTAGAGCTGCAAGCAGTTTGGTTTGGGAAATTAGACGCGAAATGAAACTGCAAATGCCTTCCAACAGGCTTGGAAAAGTGTGTTCTATATCTCTGCCAAACAAACTCCCCGGAGGTTGAGCTTTCAGAAGCTAGTTTAACTCTAAGGGAGGAAGCAGCAGAATGTGCCTCTCACATCTAGCCTGTAGGAATTCAGGTTGGCAAGTTCTATGGGGAAGCCCATTGCTGCCTATGGTGGAAACGGCATGGGAGATTTCAGTTTCAAAATCTCTGTGAAAAAGCGTCAGAGAAGCTTCTCCATTTAGAATCCAGCATATCTCACTGAACCGAAGAAGTGGTAGTTAGAAGGGAGTTAGAGCTGCAAGCAGTTTGGTTTGGGAAATTAGACGCGAAATGAAACTGCAAATGCCTTCCAACAGGCTTGGAAAAGTGTGTTCTATATCTCTGCCAAACAAACTCCCCGGAGGTTGAGCTTTCAGAAGCTAGTTTAACTCTAAGGGAGGAAGCAGCAGAATGTGCCTCTCACATCTAGCCTGTAGGAATTCAGGTTGGCAAGTTCTATTGGGAAGCCCATTGCTGCCTATGGTGGAAACGGCATGGGAGATTTCAGTTTCAAAATCTCTGTGAAAAAGCGTCAGAGAAGCTTCTCCGTTTAGAATCCAGCATATCTCACTGAACCGAAGAAGTGGTAGTTAGAAGGGAGTTAGAGCTGCAAGCAGTTTGGTTTGGGAAATTAGACGCGAAATGAAACTGCAAATGCCTTCCAACAGGCTTGGAAAAGTGTGTTCTATATCTCTGCCAAACAAACTCCCCGGAGGTTGAGCTTTCAGAAGCAAGTTTAACTCTAAGGGAGGAAGCAGCAGAATGTGCCTCTCACATCTAGCCTGTAGGAATTCAGGTTGGCAAGTTCTATGGGGAAGCCCATTGGCGCCTTCGTTGGAAACGGGATTGGAAATTTCAGTTTCAAAATCTCTGTGAAAAAGCGTCAGAGAAGCTTCTCCGTTTAGAATCCAGCATATCTCACTGAACCGAAGAAGTGGTAGTTAGAAGGGAGTTAGAGCTGCAAGCAGTTTGGTTTGGGAAATTAGACGCGAAATGAAACTGCAAATGCCTTCCAACAGGCTTGGAAAAGTGTGTTCTATATCTCTGCCAAACAAACTCCCCGGAGGTTGAGCTTTCAGAAGCTAGTTTAACTCTAAGGGAGGAAGCAGCAGAATGTGCCTCTCACATCTAGCCTGTAGGAATTCAGGTTGGCAAGTTCTATGGGGAAGCCCATTGGCGCCTTCGTTGGAAACGGGTTTGGAAATTTCAGTTTCAAAATCTCTGTGAAAAAGCGTCAGAGAAGCTTCTCCGTTTAGAATCCAGCATATCTCACTGAACCGAAGAAGTGGTAGTTAGAAGGGAGTTAGAGCTGCAAGCAGTTTGGTTTGGGAAATTAGATACGAAATGACACTGCAAAGGCCTTCCAACAGGCTTGGAAAAGTGTGTTCTATATCTCTGCCAAACAGACTCTCCGGAGGTTGAGCTTTCAGAAGCAAGCTTAACTCTTAGGGAGGAAGCAGCAGAATGTGCCTCTCACATCTAGCCTAAAGGAATTCAGGTTGGCAAGTTCTATGGGGAAGCCCATTGCTGCCTATGGTGGAAACGGCATGGGAGATTTCAGTTTCAAAATCTCTGTGAAAAAGCGTCAGAGAAGCTTCTCCGTTTAGAATCCAGCATATCTCACTGAACCGAAGAAGTGGTAGTTAGAAGGGAGTTAGAGCTGCAAGCAGTTTGGTTTGGGAAATTAGACGCGAAATGAAACTGCAAATGCCTTCCAACAGGCTTGGAAAAGTGTGTTCTATATCTCTGCCAAACAAACTCCCCGGAGGTTGAGCTTTCAGAAGCTAGTTTAACTCTAAGGGAGGAAGCAGCAGAATGTGCCTCTCACATCTAGCCTGTAGGAATTCAGGTTGGCAAGTTCTATGGGGAAGCCCATTGCTGCCTATGGTGGAAACGGCATGGGAGATTTCAGTTTCAAAATCTCTGTGAAAAAGCGTCAGAGAAGCTTCTCCGTTTAGAATCCAGCATATCTCACTGAACCGAAGAAGTGGTAGTTAGAAGGGAGTTAGAGCTGCAAGCAGTTTGGTTTGGGAAATTAGATGCGAAATGACACTGCAAAGGCCTTTCAACAGGCTTGGAAAAGTGTGTTATATATCTCTGCCAAACAGACTCTCCGGAGGTTGAGCTTTCAGAAGCAAGCTTAACTCTTAGGGAGGAAGCAGCAGAATGTGCCTCTCACATCTAGCCTGTAGGAATTCAGGTTGGCAAGTTCTATGGGGAAGCCCATTGCTGCCTATGGTGGAAACGGCATGGGAGATTTCAGTTTCAAAATCTCTGTGAAAAAGCGTCAGAGAAGCTTCCCCGTTTAGAATCCAGCATATCTCACTGAACCGAAGAAGTGGTAGTTAGAAGGGAGTTAGAGCTGCAAGCAGTTTGGTTTGGGAAATTAGATGCGAAATGAAACTGCAAATGCCTTCCAACAGGCTTGGAAAAGTGTGTTCTATATCTCTGCCAAACAAACTCCCCGGAGGTTGAGCTTTCAGAAGCAAGTTTAACTCTAAGGGAGGAAGCAGCAGAATGTGCCTCTCACATTTAGCCTGTAGGAATTCAGGTTGGCAAGTTCTATGGGGAAGCCCATTGCTGCCTATGGTGGAAACGGCATGGGAGATTTCAGTTTCAAAATCTCTGTGAAAAAGCGTCAGAGAAGCTTCTCCGTTTAGAATCCAGCATATCTCACTGAACCGAAGAAGTGGTAGTTAGAAGGGAGTTAGAGCTGCAAGCAGTTTGGTTTGGGAAATTAGACGCGAAATGAAACTGCAAATGCCTTCCAACAGGCTTGGAAAAGTGTGTTCTATATCTCTGCCAAACAAACTCCCCGGAGGTTGAGCTTTCAGAAGCTAGTTTAACTCTAAGGGAGGAAGCAGCAGAATGTGCCTCTAACATCTAGCCTGTAGGAATTCAGGTTGGCAAGTTCTATGGGGAAGCCCATTGGCGCCTTCGTTGGAAACGGGTTTGGAAATTTCAGTTTCAAAATCTCTGTGAAAAAGCGTCAGAGAAGCTTCTCCGTTTAGAATCCAGCATATCTCACTGAACCGAAGAAGTGGTAGTTAGAAGGGAGTTAGAGCTGCAAGCAGTTTGGTTTGGGAAATTAGACGCGAAATGAAACTGCAAATGCCTTCCAACAGGCTTGGAAAAGTGTGTTCTATATCTCCGCCAAACAAACTCCCCGGAGGTTGAGCTTTCAGAAGCAAGTTTATCTCTAAGGGAGGAAGCAGCAGAATGTGCCTCTCACATCTAGCCTGTAGGAATTCAGGTTGGCAAGTTCTATGGGGAAGCCCATTGCTCCCTATGGAGGAAACGGCATGGGAGATTTCAGTTTCAAAATCTCTGTGAAAAAGCGTCAGAGAAGCTTCTCCATTTAGAATCCAGCATATCTCACTGAACCGAAGAAGTGGTAGTTAGAAGGGAGTTAGAGCTGCAAGCAGTTTGGTTTGGGAAATTAGACGCGAAATGAAACTGCAAATGCCTTCCAACAGGCTTGGAAAAGTGTGTTCTATATCTCTGCCAAACAAACTCCCCGGAGGTTGAGCTTTCAGAAGCTAGTTTAACTCTAAGGGAGGAAGCAGCAGAATGTGCCTCTCACATCTAGCCTGTAGGAATTCAGGTTGGCAAGTTCTATGGGGAAGCCCATTGGCGCCTTCGTTGGAAACGGGTTTGGAAATTTCAGTTTCAAAATCTCTGTGAAAAAGCGTCAGAGAAGCTTCTCCGTTTAGAATCCAGCATATCTCACTGAACCGAAGAAGTGGTAGTTAGAAGGGAGTTAGAGCTGCAAGCAGTTTGGTTTGGGAAATTAGATGCGAAATGACACTGCAAAGGCCTTCCAACAGGCTTGGAAAAGTGTGTTCTATATCTCTGCCAAACAGACTCCCCGGACGTTGAGCTTTCAGAAGCAAGCTTAACTCTTTGGGAGGAAGCAGCAGAATGTGCCTCTCACATCTAGCCTGTAGGAATTCAGGTTGGCAAGTTCTATGGGGAAGCCCATTGCTGCCTATGGTGGAAACGGCATGGGAGATTTCAGTTTCAAAATCTCTGTGAAAAAGCGTCAGAGAAGCTTCTCCGTTTAGAATCCAGCATATCTCACTGAACCGAAGAAGTGGTAGTTAGAAGGGAGTTAGAGCTGCAAGCAGTTTGGTTTGGGAAATTAGACGCGAAATGAAACTGCAAATGCCTTCCAACAGGCTTGGAAAAGTGTGTTCTATATCTCTGCCAAACAAACTCCCCGGAGGTTGAGCTTTCAGAAGCAAGTTTAACTCTAAGGGAGGAAGCAGCAGAATGTGCCTCTCACATCTAGCCTGTAGGAATTCAGGTTGGCAAGTTCTATGGGGAAGCCCATTGGCGCCTTCGTTGGAAACGGGTTTGGAAATTTCAGTTTCAAAATCTCTGTGAAAAAGCGTCAGAGAAGCTTCTCCGTTTAGAATCCAGCATATCTCACTGAACCGAAGAAGTGGTAGTTAGAAGGGAGTTAGAGCTGCAAGCAGTTTGGTTTGGGAAATTAGACGCGAAATGAAACTGCAAATGCCTTCCAACAGGCTTGGAAAAGTGTGTTCTATATCTCGGCCAAACAAACTCCCCGGAGGTTGAGCTTTCAGAAGCCAGTTTAACTCTAAGGGAGGAAGCAACAGAATGTGCCTCTCACATCTAGCCTGTAGGAATTCAGGTTGGCAAGTTCTATGGGGAAGCCCATTGCTGCCTATGGTGGAAACGGCATGGGAGATTTCAGTTTCAAAATCTCTGTGAAAAAGCGTCAGAGAAGCTTCTCCGTTTAGAATCCAGCATATCTCACTGAACCGAAGAAGTGGTAGTTAGAAGGGAGTTAGAGCTGCAAGCAGTTTGGTTTGGGAAATTAGATGCGAAATGACACTGCAAAGGCCTTCCAACAGGCTTGGAAAAGTGTGTTCTATATCTGTGCCAAACAGAGTCCCCGGAGGTTGACCTTTCAGAAGCAAGCTTAACTGTTAGGGCGGAAGCAGCAGAATGTGCCTCTCACATCTAGCCTGTAGGAATTCAGGTTGGCAAGTTCTATGGGGAAGCCCATTGCTGCCTATGGTGGAAACGGCATGGGAGATTTCAGTTTCAAAATCTCTGTGAAAAAGCGTCAGAGAAGCTTCTCCGTTTAGAATCCAGCATATCTCACTGAACCGAAGAAGTGGTAGTTAGAAGGGAGTTAGAGCTGCAAGCAGTTTGGTTTGGGAAATTAGACGCGAAATGAAACTGCAAATGCCTTCCAACAGGCTTGGAAAAGAGTGTTCTATATCTCTGCCAAACAAACTCCCCGGAGGTTGAGCTTTCAGAAGCTAGTTTAACTCTAAGGGAGGAAGCAGCAGAATGTGCCTCTCACATCTAGCCTGTAGGAATTCAGGTTGGCAAGTTCTATGGGGAAGCCCATTGGCGCCTTCGTTGGAAACGGGTTTGGAAATTTCAGTTTCAAAATCTCTGTGAAAAAGCGTCAGAGAAGCTTCTCCGTTTAGAATCCAGCATATCTCACTGAACCGAAGAAGTGGTAGTTAGAAGGGAGTTAGAGCTGCAAGCAGTTTGGTTTGGGAAATTAGATGCGAAATGACACTGCAAAGGCCTTCCAACAGGCTTGGAAAAGTGTGTTCTATATCTCTGCCAAACAGACTCCCCGGAGGTTGAGCTTTCAGAAGCAAGCTTAACTGTTAGGGAGGAAGCAGCAGAATGTGCCTCTCACATCTAGCCTGTAGGAATTCAGTTTGGCAAGTTCTATGGGGAAGCCCATTGCTGCCTATGGTGGAAACGGCATGGGAGATTTCAGTTTCAAATTCTCTGTGAAAAAGCGTCAGAGAAGCTTCTCCGTTTAGAATCCAGCATATCTCACTGAACCGAAGAAGTGGTAGTTAGAAGGGAGTTAGAGCTGCAAGCAGTTTGGTTTGGGAAATTAGACGCGAAATGAAACTGCAAATGCCTTCCAACAGGCTTGGAAAAGTGTGTTCTATATCTCTGCCAAACAAACTCCCCGGAGGTTGAGCTTTCAGAAGCAAGTTTAACTCTAAGGGAGGAAGCAGCAGAATGTGCCTCTCACATCTAGCCTGTAGGAATTCAGGTTGGCAAGTTCTATGGGGAAGCCCATTGGCGCCTTCGTTGGAAACGGGTTTGGAAATTTCAGTTTCAAAATCTCTGTGAAAAAGCGTCAGAGAAGCTTCTCCGTTTAGAATCCAGCATATCTCACTGAACCGAAGAAGTGGTAGTTAGAAGGGAGTTAGAGCTGCAAGCAGTTTGGTTTGGGAAATTAGACGCGAAATGAAACTGCAAATGCCTTCCAACAGGCTTGGAAAAGTGTGTTCTATATCTCGGCCAAACAAACTCCCCGGAGGTTGAGCTTTCAGAAGCCAGTTTAACTCTAAGGGAGGAAGCAGCAGAATGTGCCTCTCACATCTAGCCTGTAGGAATTCAGGTTGGCAAGTTCTATGGGGAAGCCCATTGCTGCCTATGGTGGAAACGGCATGGGAGATTTCAGTTTCAAAATCTCTGTGAAAAAGCGTCAGAGAAGCTTCTCCGTTTAGAATCCAGCATATCTCACTGAACCGAAGAAGTGGTAGTTAGAAGGGAGTTAGAGCTGCAAGCAGTTTGGTTTGGGAAATTAGACGCGAAATGAAACTGCAAATGCCTTCCAACAGGCTTGGAAAAGTGTGTTCTATATCTCTGCCAAACAGAGTCCCCGGAGGTTGAGCTTTCAGAAGCAAGCTTAACTGTTAGGGAGGAAGCAGCAGAATGTGCCTCTCACATCTAGCCTGTAGGAATTCAGGTTGGCAAGTTCTATGGGGAAGCCCATTGCTGCCTATGGTGGAAACGGCATGGGAGATTTCAGTTTCAAAATCTCTGTGAAAAAGCGTCAGAGAAGCTTCTCCATTTAGAATCCAGCATATCTCACTGAACCGAAGAAGTGGTAGTTAGAAGGGAGTTAGAGCTGCAAGCAGTTTGGTTTGGGAAATTAGACGCGAAATGAAACTGCAAATGCCTTCCAACAGGCTTGGAAAAGTGTGTTCTATATCTCTGCCAAACAAACTCCCCGGAGGTTGAGCTTTCAGAAGCTAGTTTAACTCTAAGGGAGGAAGCAGCAGAATGTGCCTCTCACATCTAGCCTGTAGGAATTCAGGTTGGCAAGTTCTATGGGGAAGCCCATTGGCGCCTTCGTTGGAAACGGGTTTGGAAATTTCAGTTTCAAAATCTCTGTGAAAAAGCGTCAGAGAAGCTTCTCCGTTTAGAATCCAGCATATCTCACTGAACCGAAGAAGTGGTAGTTAGAAGGGAGTTAGAGCTGCAAGCAGTTTGGTTTGGGAAATTAGATGCGAAATGACACTGCAAAGGCCTTCCAACAGGCTTGGAAAAGTGTGTTCTATATCTCTGCCAAACAGACTCCCCGGAGGTTGAGCTTTCAGAAGCAAGCTTAACTCTTAGGGAGGAAGCAGCAGAATGTGCCTCTCACATCTAGCCTGTAGGAATTCAGGTTGGCAAGTTCTATGGGGAAGCCCATTGCTGCCTATGGTGGAAACGGCATGGGAGATTTCAGTTTCAAAATCTCTGTGAAAAAGCGTCAGAGAAGCTTCTCCATTTAGAATCCAGCATATCTCACTGAACCGAAGAAGTGGTAGTTAGAAGGGAGTTAGAGCTCTAAGCAGTTTGGTTTGGGAAATTAGATGCGAAATGACACTGCAATTGCCTTCCAACAGGCTTGGAAAAGTGTGTTCTATATCTGTGCCAAACAGAGTCCCCGGAGGTTGAGCTTTCAGAAGCAAGCTTAACTGTTAGGGAGGAAGCAGCAGAATGTGCCTCTCACATCTAGCCTGTAGGAATTCAGGTTGGCAAGTTCTATGGGGAAGCCCATTGCTGCCTATGGTGGAAACGGCATGGGAGATTTCAGTTTCAAAATCTCTGTGAAAAAGCGTCAGAGAAGCTTCTCCGTTTAGAATCCAGCATATCTCACTGAACCGAAGAAGTGGTAGTTAGAAGGGAGTTAGAGCTGCAAGCAGTTTGGTTTGGGAAATTAGACGCGAAATGAAACTGCAAAGGCCTTCCAACAGGCTTGGAAAAGTGTGTTCTATATCTCTGCCAAACAGACTCTCCAGAGGTTCAGCTTTCAGAAGCAAGCTTAACTCTTAGGGAGGAAGCAGCAGAATGTGCCTCTCACATCTAGCCTGTAGGAATTCAGGTTGGCAAGTTCTATGGGGAAGCCCATTGCTGCCTATGGTGGAAACGGCATGGGAGATTTCAGTTTCAAAATCTCTGTGAAAAAGCGTCAGAGAAGCTTCTCCGTTTAGAATCCAGCATATCTCACTGAACCGAAGAAGTGGTAGTTAGAAGGGAGTTAGAGCTGCAAGCAGTTTGGTTTGGGAAATTAGACGCGAAATGAAACTGCAAATGCCTTCCAACAGGCTTGGAAAAGAGTGTTCTATATCTCTGCCAAACAAACTCCCCGGAGGTTGAGCTTTCAGAAGCTAGTTTAACTCTAAGGGAGGAAGCAGCAGAATGTGCCTCTCACATCTAGCCTGTAGGAATTCAGGTTGGCAAGTTCTATGGGGAAGCCCATTGGCGCCTTCGTTGGAAACGGGTTTGGAAATTTCAGTTTCAAAATCTCTGTGAAAAAGCGTCAGAGAAGCTTCTCCGTTTAGAATCCAGCATATCTCACTGAACCGAAGAAGTGGTAGTTAGAAGGGAGTTAGAGCTGCAAGCAGTTTGGTTTGGGAAATTAGATGCGAAATGACACTGCAAAGGCCTTCCAACAGGCTTGGAAAAGTGTGTTCTATATCTCTGCCAAACAGACTCCCCGGAGGTTGAGCTTTCAGAAGCAAGCTTAACTGTTAGGGAGGAAGCAGCAGAATGTGCCTCTCACATCTAGCCTGTAGGAATTCAGTTTGGCAAGTTCTATGGGGAAGCCCATTGCTGCCTATGGTGGAAACGGCATGGGAGATTTCAGTTTCAAATTCTCTGTGAAAAAGCGTCAGAGAAGCTTCTCCGTTTAGAATCCAGCATATCTCACTGAACCGAAGAAGTGGTAGTTAGAAGGGAGTTAGAGCTGCAAGCAGTTTGGTTTGGGAAATTAGACGCGAAATGAAACTGCAAATGCCTTCCAACAGGCTTGGAAAAGTGTGTTCTATATCTCTGCCAAACAAACTCCCCGGAGGTTGAGCTTTCAGAAGCAAGTTTAACTCTAAGGGAGGAAGCAGCAGAATGTGCCTCTCACATCTAGCCTGTAGGAATTCAGGTTGGCAAGTTCTATGGGGAAGCCCATTGGCGCCTTCGTTGGAAACGGGTTTGGAAATTTCAGTTTCAAAATCTCTGTGAAAAAGCGTCAGAGAAGCTTCTCCGTTTAGAATCCAGCATATCTCACTGAACCGAAGAAGTGGTAGTTAGAAGGGAGTTAGAGCTGCAAGCAGTTTGGTTTGGGAAATTAGACGCGAAATGAAACTGCAAATGCCTTCCAACAGGCTTGGAAAAGTGTGTTCTATATCTCGGCCAAACAAACTCCCCGGAGGTTGAGCTTTCAGAAGCCAGTTTAACTCTAAGGGAGGAAGCAGCAGAATGTGCCTCTCACATCTAGCCTGTAGGAATTCAGGTTGGCAAGTTCTATGGGGAAGCCCATTGCTGCCTATGGTGGAAACGGCATGGGAGATTTCAGTTTCAAAATCTCTGTGAAAAAGCGTCAGAGAAGCTTCTCCGTTTAGAATCCAGCATATCTCACTGAACCGAAGAAGTGGTAGTTAGAAGGGAGTTAGAGCTGCAAGCAGTTTGGTTTGGGAAATTAGACGCGAAATGAAACTGCAAATGCCTTCCAACAGGCTTGGAAAAGTGTGTTCTATATCTCTGCCAAACAGAGTCCCCGGAGGTTGAGCTTTCAGAAGCAAGCTTAACTGTTAGGGAGGAAGCAGCAGAATGTGCCTCTCACATCTAGCCTGTAGGAATTCAGGTTGGCAAGTTCTATGGGGAAGCCCATTGCTGCCTATGGTGGAAACGGCATGGGAGATTTCAGTTTCAAAATCTCTGTGAAAAAGCGTCAGAGAAGCTTCTCCATTTAGAATCCAGCATATCTCACTGAACCGAAGAAGTGGTAGTTAGAAGGGAGTTAGAGCTGCAAGCAGTTTGGTTTGGGAAATTAGACGCGAAATGAAACTGCAAATGCCTTCCAACAGGCTTGGAAAAGTGTGTTCTATATCTCTGCCAAACAAACTCCCCGGAGGTTGAGCTTTCAGAAGCTAGTTTAACTCTAAGGGAGGAAGCAGCAGAATGTGCCTCTCACATCTAGCCTGTAGGAATTCAGGTTGGCAAGTTCTATGGGGAAGCCCATTGGCGCCTTCGTTGGAAACGGGTTTGGAAATTTCAGTTTCAAAATCTCTGTGAAAAAGCGTCAGAGAAGCTTCTCCGTTTAGAATCCAGCATATCTCACTGAACCGAAGAAGTGGTAGTTAGAAGGGAGTTAGAGCTGCAAGCAGTTTGGTTTGGGAAATTAGATGCGAAATAACACTGCAAAGGCCTTCCAACAGGCTTGGAAAAGTGTGTTCTATATCTCTGCCAAACAGACTCCCCGGAGGTTGAGCTTTCAGAAGCAAGCTTAACTCTTAGGGAGGAAGCAGCAGAATGTGCCTCTCACATCTAGCCTGTAGGAATTCAGGTTGGCAAGTTCTATGGGGAAGCCCATTGCTGCCTATGGTGGAAACGGCATGGGAGATTTCAGTTTCAAAATCTCTGTGAAAAAGCGTCAGAGAAGCTTCTCCGTTTAGAATCCAGCATATCTCACTGAACCGAAGAAGTGGTAGTTAGAAGGGAGTTAGAGCTCTAAGCAGTTTGGTTTGGGAAATTAGATGCGAAATGACACTGTAATTGCCTTCCAACAGGCTTGGAAAAGTGTGTTCTATATCTGTGCCAAACAGAGTCCCCGGAGGTTGAGCTTTCAGAAGCAAGCTTAACTGTTAGGGAGGAAGCAGCAGAATGTGCCTCTCACATCTAGCCTGTAGGAATTCAGGTTGGCAAGTTCTATGGGGAAGCCCATTGCTGCCTATGGTGGAAACGGCATGGGAGATTTCAGTTTCAAAATCTCTGTGAAAAAGCGTCAGAGAAGCTTCTCCGTTTAGAATCCAGCATATCTCACTGAACCGAAGAAGTGGTAGTTAGAAGGGAGTTAGAGCTGCAAGCAGTTTGGTTTGGGAAATTAGACGCGAAATGAAACTGCAAAGGCCTTCCAACAGGCTTGGAAAAGTGTGTTCTATATCTCTGCCAAACAGACTCTCCAGAGGTTCAGCTTTCAGAAGCAAGCTTAACTCTTAGGGAGGAAGCAGCAGAATGTGCCTCTCACATCTAGCCTGTAGGAATTCAGGTTGGCAAGTTCTATGGGGAAGCCCATTGCTGCCTATGGTGGAAACGGCATGGGAGATTTCAGTTTCAAAATCTCTGTGAAAAAGCGTCAGAGAAGCTTCTCCGTTTAGAATCCAGCATATCTCACTGAACCGAAGAAGTGGTAGTTAGAAGGGAGTTAGAGCTGCAAGCAGTTTGGTTTGGGAAATTAGACGCGAAATGAAACTGCAAATGCCTTCCAACAGGCTTGGAAAAGTGTGTTCTATATCTCTGCCAAACAAACTCCCCGGAGGTTGAGCTTTCAGAAGCTAGTTTAACTCTAAGGGAGGAAGCAGCAGAATGTGCCTCTCACATCTAGCCTGTAGGAATTCAGGTTGGCAAGTTCTATGGGGAAGCCCATTGGCGCCTTCGTTGGAAGCGGGTTTGGAAATTTCAGTTTCAAAATCTCTGTGAAAAAGCGTCAGAGAAGCTTCTCCGTTTAGAATCCAGCATATCTCACTGAACCGAAGAAGTGGTAGTTAGAAGGGAGTTAGAGCTGCAAGCAGTTTGGTTTGGGAAATTAGACGCGAAATGACACTGCAAAGGCCTTCCACCAGGCTTGGAAAAGTGTGTTCTATATCTCTGCCAAACAGAGTCCCCGGAGGTTGAGCTTTCAGAAGCAAGTTTAACTGTTAGGGAGGAAGCAGCAGAATGTGCCTCTCACATCTAGCCTGTAGGAATTCAGGTTGGCAAGTTCTATGGGGAAGCCAATTGCTGCCTATGGTGGAAACGGCATGGGAGATTTCAGTTTCAAAATCTCTGTGAAAAAGCGTCAGAGAAGCTTCTCCATTTAGAATCCAGCATATCTCACTGAACCGAAGAAGTGGTAGTTAGAAGGGAGTTAGAGCTGCAAGCAGTTTGGTTTGGGAAATTAGACGCGAAATGAAACTGCAAATGCCTTCCAACAGGCTTGGAAAAGTGTGTTCTATATCTCTGCCAAACAAACTCCCCGGAGGTTGAGCTTTCAGAAGCTAGTTTAACTCTAAGGGAGGAAGCAGCAGAATGTGCCTCTCACATCTAGCCTGTAGGAATTCAGGTTGGCAAGTTCTATGGGGAAGCCCATTGCTGCCTATGGTGGAAACGGCATGGGAGATTTCAGTTTCAAAATCTCTGTGAAAAAGCGTCAGAGAAGCTTCTCCATTTAGAATCCAGCATATCTCACTGAACCGAAGAAGTGGTAGTTAGAAGGGAGTTAGAGCTGCAAGCAGTTTGGTTTGGGAAATTAGACGCGAAATGAAACTGCAAATGCCTTCCAACAGGCTTGGAAAAGTGTGTTCTATATCTCTGCCAAACAAACTCCCCGGAGGTTGAGCTTTCAGAAGCTAGTTTAACTCTAAGGGAGGAAGCAGCAGAATGTGCCTCTCACATCTAGCCTGTAGGAATTCAGGTTGGCAAGTTCTATGGGGAAGCCCATTGCTGCCTATGGTGGAAACGGCATGGGAGATTTCAGTTTCAAAATCTCTGTGAAAAAGCGTCAGAGAAGCTTCTCCGTTTAGAATCCAGCATATCTCACTGAACCGAAGAAGTGGTAGTTAGAAGGGAGTTAGAGCTGCAAGCAGTTTGGTTTGGGAAATTAGACGCGAAATGAAACTGCAAATGCCTTCCAACAGGCTTGGAAAAGTGTGTTCTATATCTCTGCCAAACAAACTCCCCGGAGGTTGAGCTTTCAGAAGCAAGTTTAACTCTAAGGGAGGAAGCAGCAGAATGTGCCTCTCACATCTAGCCTGTAGGAATTCAGGTTGGCAAGTTCTATGGGGAAGCCCATTGGCGCCTTCGTTGGAAACGGGATTGGAAATTTCAGTTTCAAAATCTCTGTGAAAAAGCGTCAGAGAAGCTTCTCCGTTTAGAATCCAGCATATCTCACTGAACCGAAGAAGTGGTAGTTAGAAGGGAGTTAGAGCTGCAAGCAGTTTGGTTTGGGAAATTAGACGCGAAATGAAACTGCAAATGCCTTCCAACAGGCTTGGAAAAGTGTGTTCTATATCTCTGCCAAACAAACTCCCCGGAGGTTGAGCTTTCAGAAGCTAGTTTAACTCTAAGGGAGGAAGCAGCAGAATGTGCCTCTCACATCTAGCCTGTAGGAATTCAGGTTGGCAAGTTCTATGGGGAAGCCCATTGGCGCCTTCGTTGGAAACGGGTTTGGAAATTTCAGTTTCAAAATCTCTGTGAAAAAGCGTCAGAGAAGCTTCTCCGTTTAGAATCCAGCATATCTCACTGAACCGAAGAAGTGGTAGTTAGAAGGGAGTTAGAGCTGCAAGCAGTTTGGTTTGGGAAATTAGATACGAAATGACACTGCAAAGGCCTTCCAACAGGCTTGGAAAAGTGTGTTCTATATCTCTGCCAAACAGACTCTCCGGAGGTTGAGCTTTCAGAAGCAAGCTTAACTCTTAGGGAGGAAGCAGCAGAATGTGCCTCTCACATCTAGCCTAAAGGAATTCAGGTTGGCAAGTTCTATGGGGAAGCCCATTGCTGCCTATGGTGGAAACGGCATGGGAGATTTCAGTTTCAAAATCTCTGTGAAAAAGCGTCAGAGAAGCTTCTCCGTTTAGAATCCAGCATATCTCACTGAACCGAAGAAGTGGTAGTTAGAAGGGAGTTAGAGCTGCAAGCAGTTTGGTTTGGGAAATTAGACGCGAAATGAAACTGCAAATGCCTTCCAACAGGCTTGGAAAAGTGTGTTCTATATCTCTGCCAAACAAACTCCCCGGAGGTTGAGCTTTCAGAAGCTAGTTTAACTCTAAGGGAGGAAGCAGCAGAATGTGCCTCTCACATCTAGCCTGTAGGAATTCAGGTTGGCAAGTTCTATGGGGAAGCCCATTGCTGCCTATGGTGGAAACGGCATGGGAGATTTCAGTTTCAAAATCTCTGTGAAAAAGCGTCAGAGAAGCTTCTCCGTTTAGAATCCAGCATATCTCACTGAACCGAAGAAGTGGTAGTTAGAAGGGAGTTAGAGCTGCAAGCAGTTTGGTTTGGGAAATTAGATGCGAAATGACACTGCAAAGGCCTTTCAACAGGCTTGGAAAAGTGTGTTATATATCTCTGCCAAACAGACTCTCCGGAGGTTGAGCTTTCAGAAGCAAGCTTAACTCTTAGGGAGGAAGCAGCAGAATGTGCCTCTCACATCTAGCCTGTAGGAATTCAGGTTGGCAAGTTCTATGGGGAAGCCCATTGCTGCCTATGGTGGAAACGGCATGGGAGATTTCAGTTTCAAAATCTCTGTGAAAAAGCGTCAGAGAAGCTTCCCCGTTTAGAATCCAGCATATCTCACTGAACCGAAGAAGTGGTAGTTAGAAGGGAGTTAGAGCTGCAAGCAGTTTGGTTTGGGAAATTAGATGCGAAATGAAACTGCAAATGCCTTCCAACAGGCTTGGAAAAGTGTGTTCTATATCTCTGCCAAACAAACTCCCCGGAGGTTGAGCTTTCAGAAGCAAGTTTAACTCTAAGGGAGGAAGCAGCAGAATGTGCCTCTCACATTTAGCCTGTAGGAATTCAGGTTGGCAAGTTCTATGGGGAAGCCCATTGCTGCCTATGGTGGAAACGGCATGGGAGATTTCAGTTTCAAAATCTCTGTGAAAAAGCGTCAGAGAAGCTTCTCCGTTTAGAATCCAGCATATCTCACTGAACCGAAGAAGTGGTAGTTAGAAGGGAGTTAGAGCTGCAAGCAGTTTGGTTTGGGAAATTAGACGCGAAATGAAACTGCAAATGCCTTCCAACAGGCTTGGAAAAGTGTGTTCTATATCTCTGCCAAACAAACTCCCCGGAGGTTGAGCTTTCAGAAGCTAGTTTAACTCTAAGGGAGGAAGCAGCAGAATGTGCCTCTAACATCTAGCCTGTAGGAATTCAGGTTGGCAAGTTCTATGGGGAAGCCCATTGGCGCCTTCGTTGGAAACGGGTTTGGAAATTTCAGTTTCAAAATCTCTGTGAAAAAGCGTCAGAGAAGCTTCTCCGTTTAGAATCCAGCATATCTCACTGAACCGAAGAAGTGGTAGTTAGAAGGGAGTTAGAGCTGCAAGCAGTTTGGTTTGGGAAATTAGACGCGAAATGAAACTGCAAATGCCTTCCAACAGGCTTGGAAAAGTGTGTTCTATATCTCCGCCAAACAAACTCCCCGGAGGTTGAGCTTTCAGAAGCAAGTTTAACTCTAAGGGAGGAAGCAGCAGAATGTGCCTCTCACATCTAGCCTGTAGGAATTCAGGTTGGCAAGTTCTATGGGGAAGCCCATTGCTCCCTATGGAGGAAACGGCATGGGAGATTTCAGTTTCAAAATCTCTGTGAAAAAGCGTCAGAGAAGCTTCTCCATTTAGAATCCAGCATATCTCACTGAACCGAAGAAGTGGTAGTTAGAAGGGAGTTAGAGCTGCAAGCAGTTTGGTTTGGGAAATTAGACGCGAAATGAAACTGCAAATGCCTTCCAACAGGCTTGGAAAAGTGTGTTCTATATCTCTGCCAAACAAACTCCCCGGAGGTTGAGCTTTCAGAAGCTAGTTTAACTCTAAGGGAGGAAGCAGCAGAATGTGCCTCTCACATCTAGCCTGTAGGAATTCAGGTTGGCAAGTTCTATGGGGAAGCCCATTGGCGCCTTCGTTGGAAACGGGTTTGGAAATTTCAGTTTCAAAATCTCTGTGAAAAAGCGTCAGAGAAGCTTCTCCGTTTAGAATCCAGCATATCTCACTGAACCGAAGAAGTGGTAGTTAGAAGGGAGTTAGAGCTGCAAGCAGTTTGGTTTGGGAAATTAGATGCGAAATGACACTGCAAAGGCCTTCCAACAGGCTTGGAAAAGTGTGTTCTATATCTCTGCCAAACAGACTCCCCGGACGTTGAGCTTTCAGAAGCAAGCTTAACTCTTTGGGAGGAAGCAGCAGAATGTGCCTCTCACATCTAGCCTGTAGGAATTCAGGTTGGCAAGTTCTATGGGGAAGCCCATTGCTGCCTATGGTGGAAACGGCATGGGAGATTTCAGTTTCAAAATCTCTGTGAAAAAGCGTCAGAGAAGCTTCTCCGTTTAGAATCCAGCATATCTCACTGAACCGAAGAAGTGGTAGTTAGAAGGGAGTTAGAGCTGCAAGCAGTTTGGTTTGGGAAATTAGACGCGAAATGAAACTGCAAATGCCTTCCAACAGGCTTGGAAAAGTGTGTTCTATATCTCTGCCAAACAAACTCCCCGGAGGTTGAGCTTTCAGAAGCAAGTTTAACTCTAAGGGAGGAAGCAGCAGAATGTGCCTCTCACATCTAGCCTGTAGGAATTCAGGTTGGCAAGTTCTATGGGGAAGCCCATTGGCGCCTTCGTTGGAAACGGGTTTGGAAATTTCAGTTTCAAAATCTCTGTGAAAAAGCGTCAGAGAAGCTTCTCCGTTTAGAATCCAGCATATCTCACTGAACCGAAGAAGTGGTAGTTAGAAGGGAGTTAGAGCTGCAAGCAGTTTGGTTTGGGAAATTAGACGCGAAATGAAACTGCAAATGCCTTCCAACAGGCTTGGAAAAGTGTGTTCTATATCTCGGCCAAACAAACTCCCCGGAGGTTGAGCTTTCAGAAGCCAGTTTAACTCTAAGGGAGGAAGCAACAGAATGTGCCTCTCACATCTAGCCTGTAGGAATTCAGGTTGGCAAGTTCTATGGGGAAGCCCATTGCTGCCTATGGTGGAAACGGCATGGGAGATTTCAGTTTCAAAATCTCTGTGAAAAAGCGTCAGAGAAGCTTCTCCGTTTAGAATCCAGCATATCTCACTGAACCGAAGAAGTGGTAGTTAGAAGGGAGTTAGAGCTGCAAGCAGTTTGGTTTGGGAAATTAGATGCGAAATGACACTGCAAAGGCCTTCCAACAGGCTTGGAAAAGTGTGTTCTATATCTGTGCCAAACAGAGTCCCCGGAGGTTGACCTTTCAGAAGCAAGCTTAACTGTTAGGGCGGAAGCAGCAGAATGTGCCTCTCACATCTAGCCTGTAGGAATTCAGGTTGGCAAGTTCTATGGGGAAGCCCATTGCTGCCTATGGTGGAAACGGCATGGGAGATTTCAGTTTCAAAATCTCTGTGAAAAAGCGTCAGAGAAGCTTCTCCGTTTAGAATCCAGCATATCTCACTGAACCGAAGAAGTGGTAGTTAGAAGGGAGTTAGAGCTGCAAGCAGTTTGGTTTGGGAAATTAGACGCGAAATGAAACTGCAAATGCCTTCCAACAGGCTTGGAAAAGAGTGTTCTATATCTCTGCCAAACAAACTCCCCGGAGGTTGAGCTTTCAGAAGCTAGTTTAACTCTAAGGGAGGAAGCAGCAGAATGTGCCTCTCACATCTAGCCTGTAGGAATTCAGGTTGGCAAGTTCTATGGGGAAGCCCATTGGCGCCTTCGTTGGAAACGGGTTTGGAAATTTCAGTTTCAAAATCTCTGTGAAAAAGCGTCAGAGAAGCTTCTCCGTTTAGAATCCAGCATATCTCACTGAACCGAAGAAGTGGTAGTTAGAAGGGAGTTAGAGCTGCAAGCAGTTTGGTTTGGGAAATTAGATGCGAAATGACACTGCAAAGGCCTTCCAACAGGCTTGGAAAAGTGTGTTCTATATCTCTGCCAAACAGACTCCCCGGAGGTTGAGCTTTCAGAAGCAAGCTTAACTGTTAGGGAGGAAGCAGCAGAATGTGCCTCTCACATCTAGCCTGTAGGAATTCAGTTTGGCAAGTTCTATGGGGAAGCCCATTGCTGCCTATGGTGGAAACGGCATGGGAGATTTCAGTTTCAAATTCTCTGTGAAAAAGCGTCAGAGAAGCTTCTCCGTTTAGAATCCAGCATATCTCACTGAACCGAAGAAGTGGTAGTTAGAAGGGAGTTAGAGCTGCAAGCAGTTTGGTTTGGGAAATTAGACGCGAAATGAAACTGCAAATGCCTTCCAACAGGCTTGGAAAAGTGTGTTCTATATCTCTGCCAAACAAACTCCCCGGAGGTTGAGCTTTCAGAAGCAAGTTTAACTCTAAGGGAGGAAGCAGCAGAATGTGCCTCTCACATCTAGCCTGTAGGAATTCAGGTTGGCAAGTTCTATGGGGAAGCCCATTGGCGCCTTCGTTGGAAACGGGTTTGGAAATTTCAGTTTCAAAATCTCTGTGAAAAAGCGTCAGAGAAGCTTCTCCGTTTAGAATCCAGCATATCTCACTGAACCGAAGAAGTGGTAGTTAGAAGGGAGTTAGAGCTGCAAGCAGTTTGGTTTGGGAAATTAGACGCGAAATGAAACTGCAAATGCCTTCCAACAGGCTTGGAAAAGTGTGTTCTATATCTCGGCCAAACAAACTCCCCGGAGGTTGAGCTTTCAGAAGCCAGTTTAACTCTAAGGGAGGAAGCAGCAGAATGTGCCTCTCACATCTAGCCTGTAGGAATTCAGGTTGGCAAGTTCTATGGGGAAGCCCATTGCTGCCTATGGTGGAAACGGCATGGGAGATTTCAGTTTCAAAATCTCTGTGAAAAAGCGTCAGAGAAGCTTCTCCGTTTAGAATCCAGCATATCTCACTGAACCGAAGAAGTGGTAGTTAGAAGGGAGTTAGAGCTGCAAGCAGTTTGGTTTGGGAAATTAGACGCGAAATGAAACTGCAAATGCCTTCCAACAGGCTTGGAAAAGTGTGTTCTATATCTCTGCCAAACAGAGTCCCCGGAGGTTGAGCTTTCAGAAGCAAGCTTAACTGTTAGGGAGGAAGCAGCAGAATGTGCCTCTCACATCTAGCCTGTAGGAATTCAGGTTGGCAAGTTCTATGGGGAAGCCCATTGCTGCCTATGGTGGAAACGGCATGGGAGATTTCAGTTTCAAAATCTCTGTGAAAAAGCGTCAGAGAAGCTTCTCCATTTAGAATCCAGCATATCTCACTGAACCGAAGAAGTGGTAGTTAGAAGGGAGTTAGAGCTGCAAGCAGTTTGGTTTGGGAAATTAGACGCGAAATGAAACTGCAAATGCCTTCCAACAGGCTTGGAAAAGTGTGTTCTATATCTCTGCCAAACAAACTCCCCGGAGGTTGAGCTTTCAGAAGCTAGTTTAACTCTAAGGGAGGAAGCAGCAGAATGTGCCTCTCACATCTAGCCTGTAGGAATTCAGGTTGGCAAGTTCTATGGGGAAGCCCATTGGCGCCTTCGTTGGAAACGGGTTTGGAAATTTCAGTTTCAAAATCTCTGTGAAAAAGCGTCAGAGAAGCTTCTCCGTTTAGAATCCAGCATATCTCACTGAACCGAAGAAGTGGTAGTTAGAAGGGAGTTAGAGCTGCAAGCAGTTTGGTTTGGGAAATTAGATGCGAAATGACACTGCAAAGGCCTTCCAACAGGCTTGGAAAAGTGTGTTCTATATCTCTGCCAAACAGACTCCCCGGAGGTTGAGCTTTCAGAAGCAAGCTTAACTCTTAGGGAGGAAGCAGCAGAATGTGCCTCTCACATCTAGCCTGTAGGAATTCAGGTTGGCAAGTTCTATGGGGAAGCCCATTGCTGCCTATGGTGGAAACGGCATGGGAGATTTCAGTTTCAAAATCTCTGTGAAAAAGCGTCAGAGAAGCTTCTCCGTTTAGAATCCAGCATATCTCACTGAACCGAAGAAGTGGTAGTTAGAAGGGAGTTAGAGCTCTAAGCAGTTTGGTTTGGGAAATTAGATGCGAAATGACACTGCAATTGCCTTCCAACAGGCTTGGAAAAGTGTGTTCTATATCTGTGCCAAACAGAGTCCCCGGAGGTTGAGCTTTCAGAAGCAAGCTTAACTGTTAGGGAGGAAGCAGCAGAATGTGCCTCTCACATCTAGCCTGTAGGAATTCAGGTTGGCAAGTTCTATGGGGAAGCCCATTGCTGCCTATGGTGGAAACGGCATGGGAGATTTCAGTTTCAAAATCTCTGTGAAAAAGCGTCAGAGAAGCTTCTCCGTTTAGAATCCAGCATATCTCACTGAACCGAAGAAGTGGTAGTTAGAAGGGAGTTAGAGCTGCAAGCAGTTTGGTTTGGGAAATTAGACGCGAAATGAAACTGCAAAGGCCTTCCAACAGGCTTGGAAAAGTGTGTTCTATATCTCTGCCAAACAGACTCTCCAGAGGTTCAGCTTTCAGAAGCAAGCTTAACTCTTAGGGAGGAAGCAGCAGAATGTGCCTCTCACATCTAGCCTGTAGGAATTCAGGTTGGCAAGTTCTATGGGGAAGCCCATTGCTGCCTATGGTGGAAACGGCATGGGAGATTTCAGTTTCAAAATCTCTGTGAAAAAGCGTCAGAGAAGCTTCTCCGTTTAGAATCCAGCATATCTCACTGAACCGAAGAAGTGGTAGTTAGAAGGGAGTTAGAGCTGCAAGCAGTTTGGTTTGGGAAATTAGACGCGAAATGAAACTGCAAATGCCTTCCAACAGGCTTGGAAAAGTGTGTTCTATATCTCTGCCAAACAAACTCCCCGGAGGTTGAGCTTTCAGAAGCTAGTTTAACTCTAAGGGAGGAAGCAGCAGAATGTGCCTCTCACATCTAGCCTGTAGGAATTCAGGTTGGCAAGTTCTATGGGGAAGCCCATTGGCGCCTTCGTTGGAAGCGGGTTTGGAAATTTCAGTTTCAAAATCTCTGTGAAAAAGCGTCAGAGAAGCTTCTCCGTTTAGAATCCAGCATATCTCACTGAACCGAAGAAGTGGTAGTTAGAAGGGAGTTAGAGCTGCAAGCAGTTTGGTTTGGGAAATTAGACGCGAAATGACACTGCAAAGGCCTTCCACCAGGCTTGGAAAAGTGTGTTCTATATCTCTGCCAAACTGAGTCCCCGGAGGTTGAGCTTTCAGAAGCAAGTTTAACTGTTAGGGAGGAAGCAGCAGAATGTGCCTCTCACATCTAGCCTGTAGGAATTCAGGTTGGCAAGTTCTATGGGGAAGCCCATTGCTGCCTATGGTGGAAACGGCATGGGAGATTTCAGTTTCAAAATCTCTGTGAAAAAGCGTCAGAGAAGCTTCTCCATTTAGAATCCAGCATATCTCACTGAACCGAAGAAGTGGTAGTTAGAAGGGAGTTAGAGCTGCAAGCAGTTTGGTTTGGGAAATTAGACGCGAAATGAAACTGCAAATGCCTTCCAACAGGCTTGGAAAAGTGTGTTCTATATCTCTGCCAAACAAACTCCCCGGAGGTTGAGCTTTCAGAAGCTAGTTTAACTCTAAGGGAGGAAGCAGCAGAATGTGCCTCTCACATCTAGCCTGTAGGAATTCAGGTTGGCAAGTTCTATGGGGAAGCCCATTGCTGCCTATGGTGGAAACGGCATGGGAGATTTCAGTTTCAAAATCTCTGTGAAAAAGCGTCAGAGAAGCTTCTCCATTTAGAATCCAGCATATCTCACTGAACCGAAGAAGTGGTAGTTAGAAGGGAGTTAGAGCTGCAAGCAGTTTGGTTTGGGAAATTAGACGCGAAATGAAACTGCAAATGCCTTCCAACAGGCTTGGAAAAGTGTGTTCTATATCTCTGCCAAACAAACTCCCCGGAGGTTGAGCTTTCAGAAGCTAGTTTAACTCTAAGGGAGGAAGCAGCAGAATGTGCCTCTCACATCTAGCCTGTAGGAATTCAGGTTGGCAAGTTCTATGGGGAAGCCCATTGCTGCCTATGGTGGAAACGGCATGGGAGATTTCAGTTTCAAAATCTCTGTGAAAAAGCGTCAGAGAAGCTTCTCCGTTTAGAATCCAGCATATCTCACTGAACCGAAGAAGTGGTAGTTAGAAGGGAGTTAGAGCTGCAAGCAGTTTGGTTTGGGAAATTAGACGCGAAATGAAACTGCAAATGCCTTCCAACAGGCTTGGAAAAGTGTGTTCTATATCTCTGCCAAACAAACTCCCCGGAGGTTGAGCTTTCAGAAGCTAGTTTAACTCTAAGGGAGGAAGCAGCAGAATGTGCCTCTCTCATCTAGCCTGTAGGAATTCAGGTTGGCAAGTTCTATGGGGAAGCCCATTGGCGCCTTCGTTGGAAACGGGTTTGGAAATTTCAGTTTCAAAATCTCTGTGAAAAAGCGTCAGAGAAGCTTCTCCGTTTAGAATCCAGCATATCTCACTGAACCGAAGAAGTGGTAGTTAGAAGGGAGTTAGAGCTGCAAGCAGTTTGGTTTGGGAAATTAGACGCGAAATGAAACTGCAAATGCCTTCCAACAGGCTTGGAAAAGTGTGTTCTATATCTCGGCCAAACAAACTCCCCGGAGGTTGAGCTTTCAGAAGCAAGTTTAACTCTAAGGGAGGAAGCAGCAGAATGTGCCTCTCACATCTAGCCTTTAGGAATTCAGGTTGGCAAGTTCTATGGGGAAGCCCATTGCTGCCTATGGTGGAAACGGCATGGGAGATTTCAGTTTCAAAATCTCTGTGAAAAAGCGTCAGAGAAGCTTCTCCGTTTAGAATCCAGCATATCTCACTGAACCGAAGAAGTGGTAGTTAGAAGGGAGTTAGAGCTGCAAGCAGTTTGGTTTGGGAAATTAGACGCGAAATGAAACTGCAAATGCCTTCCAACAGGCTTGGAAAAGTGTGTTCTATATCTCTGCCAAACAGACTCCCCGGAGGTTGAGCTTTCAGAAGCAAGTTTAACTCTAAGGGAGGATGCAGCAGAATGTGCCTCTCACATCTAGCCTGTAGGAATTCAGGTTGGCAAGTTCTATGGGGAAGCCCATTGCTGCCTATGGTGGAAACGGCATGGGAGATTTCAGTTTCAAAATCTCTGTGAAAAAGCGTCAGAGAAGCTTCTCCGTTTAGAATCCAGCATATCTCACTGAACCGAAGAAGTGGTAGTTAGAAGGGAGTTAGAGCTGCAAGCAGTTTGGTTTGGGAAATTAGACGCGAAATGAAACTGCAAATGCCTTCCAACAGGCTTGGAAAAGTGTGTTCTATATCTCTGCCAAACAAACTCCCCGGAGGTTGAGCTTTCAGAAGCAAGTTTAACTCTAAGGGAGGAAGAAGCAGAATGTGCCTCTCACATCTAGCCTGTAGGAATTCAGGTTGGCAAGTTCTATGGGGAAGCCCATTGGCGCCTTCGTTCGAAACGGGTTTGGAAATTTCAGTTTCAAAATCTCTGTGAAAAAGCGTCAGAGAAGCTTCTCCGTTTAGAATCCAGCATATCTCACTGAACCGAAGAAGTGGTAGTTAGAAGGGAGTTAGAGCTGCAAGCAGTTTGGTTTGGGAAATTAGACGCGAAATGAAACTGCAAATGCCTTCCAACAGGCTTGGAAAAGTGTGTTCTATATCTCTGCCAAACAAACTCCCCGGAGGTTGAGCTTTCAGAAGCAAGTTTAACTCTAAGGGAGGAAGCAGCAGAATGTGCCTCTCACATCTAGCCTTTAGGAATTCAGGTTGGCAAGTTCTATGGGGAAGCCCATTGCTGCCTATGGTGGAAACGGCATGGGAGATTTCAGTTTCAAAATCTCTGTGAAAAAGCGTCAGAGAAGCTTCTCCGTTTAGAATCCAGCATATCTCACTGAACCGAAGAAGTGGTAGTTAGAAGGGAGTTAGAGCTGCAAGCAGTTTGGTTTGGGAAATTAGATGCGAAATGACACTGCAAAGGCCTTCCAACAGGCTTGGAAAAGTGTGTTCTATATCTGTGCCAAACAGAGTCCCCGGAGGTTGAGCTTTCAGAAGCAAGCTTAACTCTTAGGGAGGAAGCAGCAGAATGTGCCTCTCACATCTAGCCTGTAGGAATTCAGGTTGGCAAGTTCTATGGGGAAGCCCATTGTCGCCTTCGTTGGAAACGGGTTTGGAAATTTCAGTTTCAAAATCTCTGTGAAAAAGCCTCAGAGAAGCTTCCCCGTTTAGCCAGCATATCTCACTGAACCGAAGAAGTGGTAGTTAGAAGGGAGTTAGAGCTGCAAGCAGTTTGGTTTGGGAAATTAGACGCGAAATCAAACTGCAAAGGCCTTCCAACAGGCTTGGAAAAGTGTGTTCTATATTTCTGCCAAACAGACTCCCCGGAGGTTGAGCTTTCAGAAGCAAGTTTAACTCTTAGGGTGGAAGCAGCAGAATGTGCCTCTCACATCTAGCCTGTAGGAATTCAGGTTGGCAAGTTCTATGGGGAAGCCCATTGCTGCCTATGGTGAAACGGCATGGGAGATTTCAGTTTCAAAATCTCTGTGAAAGAGCGTCAGAGAAGCTTCTCCGTTTAGAATCCAGCATATCTCACTGAACCGAAGAAGTGGTAGTTAGAAGGGAGTTAGAGCTGCAAGCAGTTTGGTTTGCGAAATTAGACGCAAAATGAAACTGCAAATGCCTTCCAACAGGCTTGGAAAAGTGTGTTCTATATCTCTGCCAAACAGACTCCCCGGAGGTTGAGCTTTCAGAAGCAAGTTTAACTCTAAGGGAGGAAGCAGCAGAATGTGCCTCTCACATCTAGCCTGTAGGAATTCAGGTTGGCAAGTTCTATGGGAAAGCCCTTTGCTGCCTATGGTGGAAACGGCATGGGAGATTTCAGCTTCAAAATCTCTGTGAAAAAGCGTCAGAGAAGCTTCTCCGTTTAGAATCCAGCATATCTCACTGAACCGAAGAAGTAGTAGTTAGAAGGGAGTTAGAGCTGCAAGCAGTTTGGTTTGGGAAATTAGACGCGAAATGAAAATGCAAATGCCTTCCAACAGGCTTGGAAAAGTGTGTTCTATATCTCTGCCAAACAAACTCCCCGGAGGTTGAGCTTTCAGAAGCTAGTTTAACTCTAAGGGAGGAAGCAGCAGAATGTGCCTCTCACATCTAGCCTGTAGGAATTCAGGTTGGCAAGTTCTATGGGGAAGCCCATTGCTGCCTATGGTGGAAATGGCATGGGAGATTTCAGTTTCAAAATCTCTGTGAAAAAGCGTCAGAGAAGCTTCTCCGTTTAGAATCCAGCATATCTCACTGAACCGAAGAAGTGGTAGTTAGAAGGGAGTTAGAGCTGCAAGCAGTTTGGTTTGGGAAATTAGACGCGAAATGAAACTGCAAATGCCTTCCAACAGGCTTGGAAAAGTGTGTTCTATATCTCTGCCAAACAGACTCCCCGGAGGTTGAGCTTTCAGAAGCAAGTTTAACTCTAAGGGAGGAAGCAGCAGAATGTGCCTCTGACATCTAGCCTGTAGGAATTCAGGTTGGCAAGTTCTATGGGGAAGCCCATTGCTGCCTATGGTGGAAACGGGTTTGGAAATTTCAGTTTCAAAATCTCTGTGAAAAAGCGTCAGAGAAGCTTCTCCGTTTAGAATCCAGCATATCTCACTGAACCGAAGAAGTGGTAGTTAGAAGGGAGTTAGAGCTGCAAGCAGTTTGGTTTGGGAAATTAGATGCGAAATGACACTGCAAAGGCCTTCCAACAGGCTTGGAAAAGTGTGTTCTATATATGTGCCAAACAGAGTCCCCGGAGGTTGAGCTTTCAGAAGCAAGCTTAACTGTTAGGGAGGAAGCAGCAGAATGTGCCTCTCACATCTAGCCTGTAGGAATTCAGGTTGGCAAGTTCTATGGGGAAGCCCATTGCTGCCTATGGTGGAAATGGCATGGGAGATTTCAGTTTCAAAATCTCTGTGAAAAAGCGTCAGAGAAGCTTCTCCGTTTAGAATCCAGCATATCTCACTGAACCGAAGAAGTGGTAGTTAGAAGGGAGTTAGAGCTGCAAGCAGTTTGGTTTGGGAAATTAGACGCGAAATGAAACTGCAAATGCCTTCCAACAGGCTTGGAAAAGTGTGTTCTATATCTCTGCCAAACAAACTCCCCGGAGGTTGAGCTTTCAGAAGCTAGTTTAACTCTAAGGGAGGAAGCAGCAGAATGTGCCTCTCACATCTAGCCTGTAGGAATTCAGGTTGGCAAGTTCTATGGGGAAGCCCATTGGCGCCTTCGTTGGAAACGGGTTTGGAAATTTCAGTTTCAAAATCTCTGTGAAAAAGCGTCAGAGAAGCTTCTCCGTTTAGAATCCAGCATATCTCACTGAACCGAAGAAGTGGTAGTTAGAAGGGAGTTAGAGCTGCAAGCAGTTTGGTTTGGGAAATTAGATGCGAAATGACACTGCAAAGGCCTTCCAACAGGCTTGGAAAAGTGTGTTCTATATCTCTGCCAAACAGACTCTCCGGAGGTTGAGCTTTCAGAAGCAAGCTTAACTCTTAGGGAGGAAGCAGCAGAATGTGCCTCTCACATCTAGCCTGTAGGAATTCAGGTTGGCAAGTTCTATGGGGAAGCCCATTGGCGCCTTCGTTGGAAACGGGTTTGGAAATTTCAGTTTCAAAATCTCTGTGAAAAAGCGTCAGAGAAGCTTCTCCGTTTAGAATCCAGCATATCTCACTGAACCGAAGAAGTGGTAGTTAGAAGGGAGTTAGAGCTGCAAGCAGTTTGGTTTGGGAAATTAGACGCGAAATGAAACTGCAAATGCCTTCCAACAGGCTTGGAAAAGTGTGTTCTATATCTCTGCCAAACAAACTCCCCGGAGGTTGAGCTTTCAGAAGCAAGTTTAACTCTAAGGGAGGAAGCAGCAGAATGTGCCTCTCACATCTAGCCTGTAGGAATTCAGGTTGGCAAGTTCTATGGGGAAGCCCATTGCTGCCTATGGTGGAAACGGCATGGGAGATTTCAGTTTCAAAATCTCTGTGAAAAAGCGTCAGAGAAGCTTCTCCATTTAGAATCCAGCATATCTCACTGAACCGAAGAAGTGGTAGTTAGAAGGGAGTTAGAGCTGCAAGCAGTTTGGTTTGGGAAATTAGACGCGAAATGAAACTGCAAATGCCTTCCAACAGGCTTGGAAAAGTGTGTTCTATATCTCTGCAAAACAAACTCCCCGGAGGTTGAGCTTTCAGAAGCTAGTTTAACTCTAAGGGAGGAAGCAGCAGAATGTGCCTCTCACATCTAGCCTGTAGGAATTCAGGTCGGCAAGTTCTATGGGCAAGCCCATTGGCGCCTTCGTTGGAAACGGGTTTGGAAATTTCAGTTTCAAAATCTCTGTGAAAAAGCGTCAGAGAAGCTTCTCCGTTTAGAATCCAGCATATCTCACTGAACCGAAGAAGTGGTAGTTAGAAGGGAGTTAGAGCTGCAAGCAGTTTGGTTTGGGAAATTAGACGCGAAATGAAACTGCAAATGCCTTCCAACAGGCTTGGAAAAGTGTGTTCTATATCTCTGCCAAACAAACTCCCCGGAGGTTGAGCTTTCAGAAGCAAGTTTAACTCTAAGGGAGGAAGCAGCAGAATGTGCCTCTCACATCTAGCCTGTAGGAATTCAGGTTGGCAAGTTCTATGGGGAAGCCCATTGCTGCCTATGGTGGAAACGGCATGGGAGATTTCAGTTTCAAAATCTCTGTGAAAAAGCGTCAGAGAAGCTTCTCCATTTAGAATCCAGCATATCTCACTGAATCGAAGAAGTGGTAGTTAGAAGGGAGTTAGAGCTGCAAGCAGTTTGGTTTGGGAAATTAGACGCGAAATGAAACTGCAAATGCCTTCCAACAGGCTTGGAAAAGTGTGTTCTATATCTCTGCAAAACAAACTCCCCGGAGGTTGAGCTTTCAGAAGCTAGTTTAACTCTAAGGGAGGAAGCAGCAGAATGTGCCTCTCACATCTAGCCTGTAGGAATTCAGGTTGGCAAGTTCTATGGGGAAGCCCATTGGCGCCTTCGTTGGAAACGGGTTTGGAAATTTCAGTTTCAAAATCTCTGTGAAAAAGCGTCAGAGAAGCTTCTCCGTTTAGAATCCAGCATATCTCACTGAACCGAAGAAGTGGTAGTTAGAAGGGAGTTAGAGCTGCAAGCAGTTTGGTTTGGGAAATTAGACGCGAAATGAAACTGCAAATGCCTTCCAACAGGCTTGGAAAAGTGTGTTCTATATCTCTGCCAAACAAACTCCCCGGAGGTTGAGCTTTCAGAAGCAAGTTTAACTCTAAGGGAGGAAGCAGCAGAATGTGCCTCTCACATCTAGCCTGTAGGAATTCAGGTTGGCAAGTTCTATGGGGAAGCCCATTGCTGCCTATGGTGGAAACGGCATGGGAGATTTCAGTTTCAAAATCTCTGTGAAAAAGCGTCAGAGAAGCTTCTCCATTTAGAATCCAGCATATCTCACTGAACCGAAGAAGTGGTAGTTAGAAGGGAGTTAGAGCTGCAAGCAGTTTGGTTTGGGAAATTAGACGCGAAATGAAACTGCAAATGCCTTCCAACAGGCTTGGAAAAGTGTGTTCTATATCTCTGCCAAACAAACTCCCCGGAGGTTGAGCTTTCAGAAGCAAGTTTAACTCTAAGGGAGGAAGCAGCAGAATGTGCCTCTCACATCTAGCCTGTAGGAATTCAGGTTGGCAAGTTCTATGGGGAAGCCCATTGCTGCCTATGGTGGAAACGGCATGGGAGATTTCAGTTTCAAAATCTCTGTGAAAAAGCGTCAGAGAAGCTTCTCCATTTAGAATCCAGCATATCTCACTGAACCGAAGAAGTGGTAGTTAGAAGGGAGTTAGAGCTGCAAGCAGTTTGGTTTGGGAAATTAGACGCGAAATGAAACTGCAAATGCCTTCCAACAGGCTTGGAAAAGTGTGTTCTATATCTCTGCAAAACAAACTCCCCGGAGGTTGAGCTTTCAGAAGCTAGTTTAACTCTAAGGGAGGAAGCAGCAGAATGTGCCTCTCACATCTAGCCTGTAGGAATTCAGGTTGGCAAGTTCTATGGGGAAGCCCATTGGCGCCTTCGTTGGAAACGGGTTTGGAAATTTCAGTTTCAAAATCTCTGTGAAAAAGCGTCAGAGAAGCTTCTCCGTTTAGAATCCAGCATATCTCACTGAACCGAAGAAGTGGTAGTTAGAAGGGAGTTAGAGCTGCAAGCAGTTTGGTTTGGGAAATTAGACGCGAAATGAAACTGCAAATGCCTTCCAACAGGCTTGGAAAAGTGTGTTCTATATCTCTGCCAAACAAACTCCCCGGAGGTTGAGCTTTCAGAAGCAAGTTTAACTCTAAGGGAGGAAGCAGCAGAATGTGCCTCTCACATCTAGCCTGTAGGAATTCAGGTTGGCAAGTTCTATGGGGAAGCCCATTGCTGCCTATGGTGGAAACGGCATGGGAGATTTCAGTTTCAAAATCTCTGTGAAAAAGCGTCAGAGAAGCTTCTCCGTTTAGAATCCAGCATATCTCACTGAACCGAAGAAGTGGTAGTTAGAAGGGAGTTAGAGCTGCAAGCAGTTTGGTTTGGGAAATTAGACGCGAAATGAAACTGCAAATGCCTTCCAACAGGCTTGGAAAAGTGTGTTCTATATCTCTGCCAAACAAACTCCCCGGAGGTTGAGCTTTCAGAAGCAAGTTTAACTCTAAGGGAGGAAGCAGCAGAATGTGCCTCTCACATCTAGCCTGTAGGAATTCAGGTTGGCAAGTTCTATGGGGAAGCCCATTGCTGCCTATGGTGGAAACGGCATGGGAGATTTCAGTTTCAAAATCTCTGTGAAAAAGCGTCAGAGAAGCTTCTCCATTTAGAATCCAGCATATCTCACTGAACCGAAGAAGTGGTAGTTAGAAGGGAGTTAGAGCTGCAAGCAGTTTGGTTTGGGAAATTAGACGCGAAATGAAACTGCAAATGCCTTCCAACAGGCTTGGAAAAGTGTGTTCTATATCTCTGCAAAACAAACTCCCCGGAGGTTGAGCTTTCAGAAGCTAGTTTAACTCTAAGGGAGGAAGCAGCAGAATGTGCCTCTCACATCTAGCCTGTAGGAATTCAGGTTGGCAAGTTCTATGGGGAAGCCCATTGGCGCCTTCGTTGGAAACGGGTTTGGAAATTTCAGTTTCAAAATCTCTGTGAAAAAGCGTCAGAGAAGCTTCTCCGTTTAGAATCCAGCATATCTCACTGAACCGAAGAAGTGGTAGTTAGAAGGGAGTTAGAGCTGCAAGCAGTTTGGTTTGGGAAATTAGACGCGAAATGAAACTGCAAATGCCTTCCAACAGGCTTGGAAAAGTGTGTTCTATATCTCTGCCAAACAAACTCCCCGGAGGTTGAGCTTTCAGAAGCAAGTTTAACTCTAAGGGAGGAAGCAGCAGAATGTGCCTCTCACATCTAGCCTGTAGGAATTCAGGTTGGCAAGTTCTATGGGGAAGCCCATTGCTGCCTATGGTGGAAACGGCATGGGAGATTTCAGTTTCAAAATCTCTGTGAAAAAGCGTCAGAGAAGCTTCTCCATTTAGAATCCAGCATATCTCACTGAACCGAAGAAGTGGTAGTTAGAAGGGAGTTAGAGCTGCAAGCAGTTTGGTTTGGGAAATTAGACGCGAAATGAAACTGCAAATGCCTTCCAACAGGCTTGGAAAAGTGTGTTCTATATCTCTGCAAAACAAACTCCCCGGAGGTTGAGCTTTCAGAAGCTACTTTAACTCTAAGGGAGGAAGCAGCAGAATGTGCCTCTCACATCTAGCCTGTAGGAATTCAGGTTGGCAAGTTCTATGGGGAAGCCCATTGGCGCCTTCGTTGGAAACGGGTTTGGAAATTTCAGTTTCAAAATCTCTGTGAAAAAGCGTCAGAGAAGCTTCTCCGTTTAGAATCCAGCATATCTCACTGAACCGAAGAAGTGGTAGTTAGAAGGGAGTTAGAGCTGCAAGCAGTTTGGTTTGGGAAATTAGACGCGAAATGAAACTGCAAATGCCTTCCAACAGGCTTGGAAAAGTGTGTTCTATATCTCTGCCAAACAAACTCCCCGGAGGTTGAGCTTTCAGAAGCAAGTTTAACTCTAAGGGAGGAAGCAGCAGAATGTGCCTCTCACATCTAGCCTGTAGGAATTCAGGTTGGCAAGTTCTATGGGGAAGCCCATTGCTGCCTATGGTGGAAACGGCATGGGAGATTTCAGTTTCAAAATCTCTGTGAAAAAGCGTCAGAGAAGCTTCTCCATTTAGAATCCAGCATATCTCACTGAACCGAAGAAGTGGTAGTTAGAAGGGAGTTAGAGCTGCAAGCAGTTTGGTTTGGGAAATTAGACGCGAAATGAAACTGCAAATGCCTTCCAACAGGCTTGGAAAAGTGTGTTCTATATCTCTGCCAAACAAACTCCCCGGAGGTTGAGCTTTCAGAAGCAAGTTTAACTCTAAGGGAGGAAGCAGCAGAATGTGCCTCTCACATCTAGCCTGTAGGAATTCAGGTTGGCAAGTTCTATGGGGAAGCCCATTGCTGCCTATGGTGGAAACGGCATGGGAGATTTCAGTTTCAAAATCTCTGTGAAAAAGCGTCAGAGAAGCTTCTCCATTTAGAATCCAGCATATCTCACTGAACCGAAGAAGTGGTAGTTAGAAGGGAGTTAGAGCTGCAAGCAGTTTGGTTTGGGAAATTAGACGCGAAATGAAACTGCAAATGCCTTCCAACAGGCTTGGAAAAGTGTGTTCTATATCTCTGCAAAACAAACTCCCCGGAGGTTGAGCTTTCAGAAGCTAGTTTAACTCTAAGGGAGGAAGCAGCAGAATGTGCCTCTCACATCTAGCCTGTAGGAATTCAGGTTGGCAAGTTCTATGGGGAAGCCCATTGGCGCCTTCGTTGGAAACGGGTTTGGAAATTTCAGTTTCAAAATCTCTGTGAAAAAGCGTCAGAGAAGCTTCTCCGTTTAGAATCCAGCATATCTCACTGAACCGAAGAAGTGGTAGTTAGAAGGGAGTTAGAGCTGCAAGCAGTTTGGTTTGGGAAATTAGACGCGAAATGAAACTGCAAATGCCTTCCAACAGGCTTGGAAAAGTGTGTTCTATATCTCTGCCAAACAAACTCCCCGGAGGTTGAGCTTTCAGAAGCAAGTTTAACTCTAAGGGAGGAAGCAGCAGAATGTGCCTCTCACATCTAGCCTGTAGGAATTCAGGTTGGCAAGTTCTATGGGGAAGCCCATTGCTGCCTATGGTGGAAACGGCATGGGAGATTTCAGTTTCAAAATCTCTGTGAAAAAGCGTCAGAGAAGCTTCTCCATTTAGAATCCAGCATATCTCACTGAACCGAAGAAGTGGTAGTTAGAAGGGAGTTAGAGCTGCAAGCAGTTTGGTTTGGGAAATTAGACGCGAAATGAAACTGCAAATGCCTTCCAACAGGCTTGGAAAAGTGTGTTCTATATCTCTGCCAAACAAACTCCCCGGAGGTTGAGCTTTCAGAAGCAAGTTTAACTCTAAGGGAGGAAGCAGCAGAATGTGCCTCTCACATCTAGCCTGTAGGAATTCAGGTTGGCAAGTTCTATGGGGAAGCCCATTGCTGCCTATGGTGGAAACGGCATGGGAGATTTCAGTTTCAAAATCTCTGTGAAAAAGCGTCAGAGAAGCTTCTCCATTTAGAATCCAGCATATCTCACTGAACCGAAGAAGTGGTAGTTAGAAGGGAGTTAGAGCTGCAAGCAGTTTGGTTTGGGAAATTAGACGCGAAATGAAACTGCAAATGCCTTCCAACAGGCTTGGAAAAGTGTGTTCTATATCTCTGCAAAACAAACTCCCCGGAGGTTGAGCTTTCAGAAGCTAGTTTAACTCTAAGGGAGGAAGCAGCAGAATGTGCCTCTCACATCTAGCCTGTAGGAATTCAGGTTGGCAAGTTCTATGGGGAAGCCCATTGGCGCCTTCGTTGGAAACGGGTTTGGAAATTTCAGTTTCAAAATCTCTGTGAAAAAGCGTCAGAGAAGCTTCTCCGTTTAGAATCCAGCATATCTCACTGAACCGAAGAAGTGGTAGTTAGAAGGGAGTTAGAGCTGCAAGCAGTTTGGTTTGGGAAATTAGACGCGAAATGAAACTGCAAATGCCTTCCAACAGGCTTGGAAAAGTGTGTTCTATATCTCTGCCAAACAAACTCCCCGGAGGTTGAGCTTTCAGAAGCAAGTTTAACTCTAAGGGAGGAAGCAGCAGAATGTGCCTCTCACATCTAGCCTGTAGGAATTCAGGTTGGCAAGTTCTATGGGGAAGCCCATTGCTGCCTATGGTGGAAACGGCATGGGAGATTTCAGTTTCAAAATCTCTGTGAAAAAGCGTCAGAGAAGCTTCTCCATTTAGAATCCAGCATATCTCACTGAACCGAAGAAGTGGTAGTTAGAAGGGAGTTAGAGCTGCAAGCAGTTTGGTTTGGGAAATTAGACGCGAAATGAAACTGCAAATGCCTTCCAACAGGCTTGGAAAAGTGTGTTCTATATCTCTGCCAAACAAACTCCCCGGAGGTTGAGCTTTCAGAAGCTAGTTTAACTCTAAGGGAGGAAGCAGCAGAATGTGCCTCTCACATCTAGCCTGTAGGAATTCAGGTTGGCAAGTTCTATGGGGAAGCCCATTGGCGCCTTCGTTGGAAACGGGTTTGGAAATTTCAGTTTCAAAATCTCTGTGAAAAAGCGTCAGAGAAGCTTCTCCGTTTAGAATCCAGCATATCTCACTGAACCGAAGAAGTGGTAGTTAGAAGGGAGTTAGAGCTGCAAGCAGTTTGGTTTGGGAAATTAGACGCGAAATGAAACTGCAAATGCCTTCCAACAGGCTTGGAAAAGTGTGTTCTATATCTCTGCCAAACAAACTCCCCGGAGGTTGAGCTTTCAGAAGCAAGTTTAACTCTAAGGGAGGAAGCAGCAGAATGTGCCTCTCACATCTAGCCTGTAGGAATTCAGGTTGGCAAGTTCTATGGGGAAGCCCATTGCTGCCTATGGTGGAAACGGCATGGGAGATTTCAGTTTCAAAATCTCTGTGAAAAAGCGTCAGAGAAGCTTCTCCGTTTAGAATCCAGCATATCTCACTGAACCGAAGAAGTGGTAGTTAGAAGGGAGTTAGAGCTGCAAGCAGTTTGGTTTGGGAAATTAGACGCGAAATGAAACTGCAAATGCCTTCCAACAGGCTTGGAAAAGTGTGTTCTATATCTCTGCCAAACAAACTCCCCGGAGGTTGAGCTTTCAGAAGCTAGTTTAACTCTAAGGGAGGAAGCAGCAGAATGTGCCTCTCACATCTAGCCTGTAGGAATTCAGGTTGGCAAGTTCTATGGGGAAGCCCATTGCTGCCTATGGTGGAAACGGCATGGGAGATTTCAGTTTCAAAATCTCTGTGAAAAAGCGTCAGAGAAGCTTCTCCGTTTAGAATCCAGCATATCTCACTGAACCGAAGAAGTGGTAGTTAGAAGGGAGTTAGAGCTGCAAGCAGTTTGGTTTGGGAAATTAGACGCGAAATGAAACTGCAAATGCCTTCCAACAGGCTTGGAAAAGTGTGTTCTATATCTCTGCCAAACAAACTCCCCGGAGGTTGAGCTTTCAGAAGCTAGTTTAACTCTAAGGGAGGAAGCAGCAGAATGTGCCTCTCACATCTAGCCTGTAGGAATTCAGGTTGGCAAGTTCTATGGGGAAGCCCATTGCTGCCTATGGTGGAAACGGCATGGGAGATTTCAGTTTCAAAATCTCTGTGAAAAAGCGTCAGAGAAGCTTCTCCGTTTAGAATCCAGCATATCTCACTGAACCGAAGAAGTGGTAGTTAGAAGGGAGTTAGAGCTGCAAGCAGTTTGGTTTGGGAAATTAGACGCGAAATGAAACTGCAAATGCCTTCCAACAGGCTTGGAAAAGTGTGTTCTATATCTCTGCAAAACAAACTCCCCGGAGGTTGAGCTTTCAGAAGCTAGTTTAACTCTAAGGGAGGAAGCAGCAGAATGTGCCTCTCACATCTAGCCTGTAGGAATTCAGGTTGGCAAGTTCTATGGGGAAGCCCATTGGCGCCTTCGTTGGAAACGGGTTTGGAAATTTCAGTTTCAAAATCTCTGTGAAAAAGCGTCAGAGAAGCTTCTCCGTTTAGAATCCAGCATATCTCACTGAACCGAAGAAGTGGTAGTTAGAAGGGAGTTAGAGCTGCAAGCAGTTTGGTTTGGGAAATTAGACGCGAAATGAAACTGCAAATGCCTTCCAACAGGCTTGGAAAAGTGTGTTCTATATCTCGGCCAAACAAACTCCCCGGAGGTTGAGCTTTCAGAAGCAAGTTTAACTCTAAGGGAGGAAGCAGCAGAATGTGCCTCTCACATCTAGCCTGTAGGAATTCAGGTTGGCAAGTTCTATGGGGAAGCCCATTGCTGCCTATGGTGGAAACGGCATGGGAGATTTCAGTTTCAAAATCTCTGTGAAAAAGCGTCAGAGAAGCTTCTCCATTTAGAATCCAGCATATCTCACTGAACCGAAGAAGTGGTAGTTAGAAGGGAGTTAGAGCTGCAAGCAGTTTGGTTTGGGAAATTAGACGCGAAATGAAACTGCAAATGCCTTCCAACAGGCTTGGAAAAGTGTGTTCTATATCTCTGCAAAACAAACTCCCCGGAGGTTGAGCTTTCAGAAGCTAGTTTAACTCTAAGGGAGGAAGCAGCAGAATGTGCCTCTCACATCTAGCCTGTAGGAATTCAGGTTGGCAAGTTCTATGGGGAAGCCCATTGGCGCCTTCGTTGGAAACGGGTTTGGAAATTTCAGTTTCAAAATCTCTGTGAAAAAGCGTCAGAGAAGCTTCTCCGTTTAGAATCCAGCATATCTCACTGAACCGAAGAAGTGGTAGTTAGAAGGGAGTTAGAGCTGCAAGCAGTTTGGTTTGGGAAATTAGACGCGAAATGAAACTGCAAATGCCTTCCAACAGGCTTGGAAAAGTGTGTTCTATATCTCTGCAAAACAAACTCCCCGGAGGTTGAGCTTTCAGAAGCTAGTTTAACTCTAAGGGAGGAAGCAGCAGAATGTGCCTCTCACATCTAGCCTGTAGGAATTCAGGTTGGCAAGTTCTATGGGGAAGCCCATTGGCGCCTTCGTTGGAAACGGGTTTGGAAATTTCAGTTTCAAAATCTCTGTGAAAAAGCGTCAGAGAAGCTTCTCCGTTTAGAATCCAGCATATCTCACTGAACCGAAGAAGTGGTAGTTAGAAGGGAGTTAGAGCTGCAAGCAGTTTGGTTTGGGAAATTAGACGCGAAATGAAACTGCAAATGCCTTCCAACAGGCTTGGAAAAGTGTGTTCTATATCTCTGCCAAACAAACTCCCCGGAGGTTGAGCTTTCAGAAGCAAGTTTAACTCTAAGGGAGGAAGCAGCAGAATGTGCCTCTCACATCTAGCCTGTAGGAATTCAGGTTGGCAAGTTCTATGGGGAAGCCCATTGCTGCCTATGGTGGAAACGGCATGGGAGATTTCAGTTTCAAAATCTCTGTGAATAAGCGTCAGAGAAGCTTCTCCGTTTAGAATCCAGCATATCTCACTGAACCGAAGAAGTGGTAGTTAGAAGGGAGTTAGAGCTGCAAGCAGTTTGGTTTGGGAAATTAGACGCGAAATGAAACTGCAAATGCCTTCCAACAGGCTTGGAAAAGTGTGTTCTATATCTCTGCCAAACAAACTCCCCGGAGGTTGAGCTTTCAGAAGCAAGTTTAACTCTAAGGGAGGAAGCAGCAGAATGTGCCTCTCACATCTAGCCTGTAGGAATTCAGGTTGGCAAGTTCTATGGGGAAGCCCATTGCTGCCTATGGTGGAAACGGCATGGGAGATTTCAGTTTCAAAATCTCTGTGAAAAAGCGTCAGAGAAGCTTCTCCATTTAGAATCCAGCATATCTCACTGAACCGAAGAAGTGGTAGTTAGAAGGGAGTTAGAGCTGCAAGCAGTTTGGTTTGGGAAATTAGACGCGAAATGAAACTGCAAATGCCTTCCAACAGGCTTGGAAAAGTGTGTTCTATATCTCTGCAAAACAAACTCCCCGGAGGTTGAGCTTTCAGAAGCTAGTTTAACTCTAAGGGAGGAAGCAGCAGAATGTGCCTCTCACATCTAGCCTGTAGGAATTCAGGTTGGCAAGTTCTATGGGGAAGCCCATTGGCGCCTTCGTTGGAAACGGGTTTGGAAATTTCAGTTTCAAAATCTCTGTGAAAAAGCGTCAGAGAAGCTTCTCCGTTTAGAATCCAGCATATCTCACTCAACCGAAGAAGTGGTAGTTAGAAGGGAGTTAGAGCTGCAAGCAGTTTGGTTTGGGAAATTAGACGCGAAATGAAACTGCAAATGCCTTCCAACAGGCTTGGAAAAGTGTGTTCTATATCTCTGCCAAACAAACTCCCCGGAGGTTGAGCTTTCAGAAGCAAGTTTAACTCTAAGGGAGGAAGCAGCAGAATGTGCCTCTCACATCTAGCCTGTAGGAATTCAGGTTGGCAAGTTCTATGGGGAAGCCCATTGCTGCCTATGGTGGAAACGGCATGGGAGATTTCAGTTTCAAAATCTCTGTGAAAAAGCGTCAGAGAAGCTTCTCCATTTAGAATCCAGCATATCTCACTGAACCGAAGAAGTGGTAGTTAGAAGGGAGTTAGAGCTGCAAGCAGTTTGGTTTGGGAAATTAGACGCGAAATGAAACTGCAAATGCCTTCCAACAGGCTTGGAAAAGTGTGTTCTATATCTCTGCAAAACAAACTCCCCGGAGGTTGAGCTTTCAGAAGCTAGTTTAACTCTAAGGGAGGAAGCAGCAGAATGTGCCTCTCACATCTAGCCTGTAGGAATTCAGGTCGGCAAGTTCTATGGGGAAGCCCATTGGCGCCTTCGTTGGAAACGGGTTTGGAAATTTCAGTTTCAAAATCTCTGTGAAAAAGCGTCAGAGAAGCTTCTCCGTTTAGAATCCAGCATATCTCACTGAACCGAAGAAGTGGTAGTTAGAAGGGAGTTAGAGCTGCAAGCAGTTTGGTTTGGGAAATTAGACGCGAAATGAAACTGCAAATGCCTTCCAACAGGCTTGGAAAAGTGTGTTCTATATCTCTGCCAAACAAACTCCCCGGAGGTTGAGCTTTCAGAAGCAAGTTTAACTCTAAGGGAGGAAGCAGCAGAATGTGCCTCTCACATCTAGCCTGTAGGAATTCAGGTTGGCAAGTTCTATGGGGAAGCCCATTGCTGCCTATGGTGGAAACGGCATGGGAGATTTCAGTTTCAAAATCTCTGTGAAAAAGCGTCAGAGAAGCTTCTCCATTTAGAATCCAGCATATCTCACTGAACCGAAGAAGTGGTAGTTAGAAGGGAGTTAGAGCTGCAAGCAGTTTGGTTTGGGAAATTAGACGCAAAATGAAACTGCAAATGCCTTCCAACAGGCTTGGAAAAGTGTGTTCTATATCTCTGCAAAACAAACTCCCCGGAGGTTGAGCTTTCAGAAGCTAGTTTAACTCTAAGGGAGGAAGCAGCAGAATGTGCCTCTCACATCTAGCCTGTAGGAATTCAGGTTGGCAAGTTCTATGGGGAAGCCCATTGGCGCCTTCGTTGGAAACGGGTTTGGAAATTTCAGTTTCAAAATCTCTGTGAAAAAGCGTCAGAGAAGCTTCTCCGTTTAGAATCCAGCATATCTCACTGAACCGAAGAAGTGGTAGTTAGAAGGGAGTTAGAGCTGCAAGCAGTTTGGTTTGGGAAATTAGACGCGAAATGAAACTGCAAATGCCTTCCAACAGGCTTGGAAAAGTGTGTTCTATATCTCTGCCAAACAAACTCCCCGGAGGTTGAGCTTTCAGAAGCAAGTTTAACTCTAAGGGAGGAAGCAGCAGAATGTGCCTCTCACATCTAGCCTGTAGGAATTCAGGTTGGCAAGTTCTATGGGGAAGCCCATTGCTGCCTATGGTGGAAACGGCATGGGAGATTTCAGTTTCAAAATCTCTGTGAAAAAGCGTCAGAGAAGCTTCTCCATTTAGAATCCAGCATATCTCACTGAACCGAAGAAGTGGTAGTTAGAAGGGAGTTAGAGCTGCAAGCAGTTTGGTTTGGGAAATTAGACGCGAAATGAAACTGCAAATGCCTTCCAACAGGCTTGGAAAAGTGTGTTCTATATCTCTGCAAAACAAACTCCCCGGAGGTTGAGCTTTCAGAAGCTAGTTTAACTCTAAGGGAGGAAGCAGCAGAATGTGCCTCTCACATCTAGCCTGTAGGAATTCAGGTTGGCAAGTTCTATGGGGAAGCCCATTGGCGCCTTCGTTGGAAACGGGTTTGGAAATTTCAGTTTCAAAATCTCTGTGAAAAAGCGTCAGAGAAGCTTCTCCGTTTAGAATCCAGCATATCTCACTGAACCGAAGAAGTGGTAGTTAGAAGGGAGTTAGAGCTGCAAGCAGTTTGGTTTGGGAAATTAGACGCGAAATGAAACTGCAAATGCCTTCCAACAGGCTTGGAAAAGTGTGTTCTATATCTCTGCCAAACAAACTCCCCGGAGGTTGAGCTTTCAGAAGCAAGTTTAACTCTAAGGGAGGAAGCAGCAGAATGTGCCTCTCACATCTAGCCTGTAGGAATTCAGGTTGGCAAGTTCTATGGGGAAGCCCATTGCTGCCTATGGTGGAAACGGCATGGGAGATTTCAGTTTCAAAATCTCTGTGAAAAAGCGTCAGAGAAGCTTCTCCATTTAGAATCCAGCATATCTCACTGAACCGAAGAAGTGGTAGTTAGAAGGGAGTTAGAGCTGCAAGCAGTTTGGTTTGGGAAATTAGACGCGAAATGAAACTGCAAATGCCTTCCAACAGGCTTGGAAAAGTGTGTTCTATATCTCTGCCAAACAAACTCCCCGGAGGTTGAGCTTTCAGAAGCAAGTTTAACTCTAAGGGAGGAAGCAGCAGAATGTGCCTCTCACATCTAGCCTGTAGGAATTCAGGTTGGCAAGTTCTATGGGGAAGCCCATTGCTGCCTATGGTGGAAACGGCATGGGAGATTTCAGTTTCAAAATCTCTGTGAAAAAGCGTCAGAGAAGCTTCTCCATTTAGAATCCAGCATATCTCACTGAACCGAAGAAGTGGTAGTTAGAAGGGAGTTAGAGCTGCAAGCAGTTTGGTTTGGGAAATTAGACGCGAAATGAAACTGCAAATGCCTTCCAACAGGCTTGGAAAAGTGTGTTCTATATCTCTGCAAAACAAACTCCCCGGAGGTTGAGCTTTCAGAAGCTAGTTTAACTCTAAGGGAGGAAGCAGCAGAATGTGCCTCTCACATCTAGCCTGTAGGAATTCAGGTTGGCAAGTTCTATGGGGAAGCCCATTGGCGCCTTCGTTGGAAACGGGTTTGGAAATTTCAGTTTCAAAATCTCTGTGAAAAAGCGTCAGAGAAGCTTCTCCGTTTAGAATCCAGCATATCTCACTGAACCGAAGAAGTGGTAGTTAGAAGGGAGTTAGAGCTGCAAGCAGTTTGGTTTGGGAAATTAGACGCGAAATGAAACTGCAAATGCCTTCCAACAGGCTTGGAAAAGTGTGTTCTATATCTCTGCCAAACAAACTCCCCGGAGGTTGAGCTTTCAGAAGCAAGTTTAACTCTAAGGGAGGAAGCAGCAGAATGTGCCTCTCACATCTAGCCTGTAGGAATTCAGGTTGGCAAGTTCTATGGGGAAGCCCATTGCTGCCTATGGTGGAAACGGCATGGGAGATTTCAGTTTCAAAATCTCTGTGAAAAAGCGTCAGAGAAGCTTCTCCATTTAGAATCCAGCATATCTCACTGAACCGAAGAAGTGGTAGTTAGAAGGGAGTTAGAGCTGCAAGCAGTTTGGTTTGGGAAATTAGACGCGAAATGAAACTGCAAATGCCTTCCAACAGGCTTGGAAAAGTGTGTTCTATATCTCTGCCAAACAAACTCCCCGGAGGTTGAGCTTTCAGAAGCTAGTTTAACTCTAAGGGAGGAAGCAGCAGAATGTGCCTCTCACATCTAGCCTGTAGGAATTCAGGTTGGCAAGTTCTATGGGGAAGCCCATTGGCGCCTTCGTTGGAAACGGGTTTGGAAATTTCAGTTTCAAAATCTCTGTGAAAAAGCGTCAGAGAAGCTTCTCCGTTTAGAATCCAGCATATCTCACTGAACCGAAGAAGTGGTAGTTAGAAGGGAGTTAGAGCTGCAAGCAGTTTGGTTTGGGAAATTAGACGCGAAATGAAACTGCAAATGCCTTCCAACAGGCTTGGAAAAGTGTGTTCTATATCTCTGCCAAACAAACTCCCCGGAGGTTGAGCTTTCAGAAGCAAGTTTAACTCTAAGGGAGGAAGCAGCAGAATGTGCCTCTCACATCTAGCCTGTAGGAATTCAGGTTGGCAAGTTCTATGGGGAAGCCCATTGCTGCCTATGGTGGAAACGGCATGGGAGATTTCAGTTTCAAAATCTCTGTGAAAAAGCGTCAGAGAAGCTTCTCCGTTTAGAATCCAGCATATCTCACTGAACCGAAGAAGTGGTAGTTAGAAGGGAGTTAGAGCTGCAAGCAGTTTGGTTTGGGAAATTAGACGCGAAATGAAACTGCAAATGCCTTCCAACAGGCTTGGAAAAGTGTGTTCTATATCTCTGCCAAACAAACTCCCCGGAGGTTGAGCTTTCAGAAGCTAGTTTAACTCTAAGGGAGGAAGCAGCAGAATGTGCCTCTCACATCTAGCCTGTAGGAATTCAGGTTGGCAAGTTCTATGGGGAAGCCCATTGCTGCCTATGGTGGAAACGGCATGGGAGATTTCAGTTTCAAAATCTCTGTGAAAAAGCGTCAGAGAAGCTTCTCCGTTTAGAATCCAGCATATCTCACTGAACCGAAGAAGTGGTAGTTAGAAGGGAGTTAGAGCTGCAAGCAGTTTGGTTTGGGAAATTAGACGCGAAATGAAACTGCAAATGCCTTCCAACAGGCTTGGAAAAGTGTGTTCTATATCTCTGCCAAACAAACTCCCCGGAGGTTGAGCTTTCAGAAGCTAGTTTAACTCTAAGGGAGGAAGCAGCAGAATGTGCCTCTCACATCTAGCCTGTAGGAATTCAGGTTGGCAAGTTCTATGGGGAAGCCCATTGCTGCCTATGGTGGAAACGGCATGGGAGATTTCAGTTTCAAAATCTCTGTGAAAAAGCGTCAGAGAAGCTTCTCCGTTTAGAATCCAGCATATCTCACTGAACCGAAGAAGTGGTAGTTAGAAGGGAGTTAGAGCTGCAAGCAGTTTGGTTTGGGAAATTAGACGCGAAATGAAACTGCAAATGCCTTCCAACAGGCTTGGAAAAGTGTGTTCTATATCTCTGCAAAACAAACTCCCCGGAGGTTGAGCTTTCAGAAGCTAGTTTAACTCTAAGGGAGGAAGCAGCAGAATGTGCCTCTCACATCTAGCCTGTAGGAATTCAGGTTGGCAAGTTCTATGGGGAAGCCCATTGGCGCCTTCGTTGGAAACGGGTTTGGAAATTTCAGTTTCAAAATCTCTGTGAAAAAGCGTCAGAGAAGCTTCTCCGTTTAGAATCCAGCATATCTCACTGAACCGAAGAAGTGGTAGTTAGAAGGGAGTTAGAGCTGCAAGCAGTTTGGTTTGGGAAATTAGACGCGAAATGAAACTGCAAATGCCTTCCAACAGGCTTGGAAAAGTGTGTTCTATATCTCTGCCAAACAAACTCCCCGGAGGTTGAGCTTTCAGAAGCAAGTTTAACTCTAAGGGAGGAAGCAGCAGAATGTGCCTCTCACATCTAGCCTGTAGGAATTCAGGTTGGCAAGTTCTATGGGGAAGCCCATTGCTGCCTATGGTGGAAACGGCATGGGAGATTTCAGTTTCAAAATCTCTGTGAAAAAGCGTCAGAGAAGCTTCTCCATTTAGAATCCAGCATATCTCACTGAACCGAAGAAGTGGTAGTTAGAAGGGAGTTAGAGCTGCAAGCAGTTTGGTTTGGGAAATTAGACGCGAAATGAAACTGCAAATGCCTTCCAACAGGCTTGGAAAAGTGTGTTCTATATCTCTGCCAAACAAACTCCCCGGAGGTTGAGCTTTCAGAAGCTAGTTTAACTCTAAGGGAGGAAGCAGCAGAATGTGCCTCTCACATCTAGCCTGTAGGAATTCAGGTTGGCAAGTTCTATGGGGAAGCCCATTGGCGCCTTCGTTGGAAACGGGTTTGGAAATTTCAGTTTCAAAATCTCTGTGAAAAAGCGTCAGAGAAGCTTCTCCGTTTAGAATCCAGCATATCTCACTGAACCGAAGAAGTGGTAGTTAGAAGGGAGTTAGAGCTGCAAGCAGTTTGGTTTGGGAAATTAGACGCGAAATGAAACTGCAAATGCCTTCCAACAGGCTTGGAAAAGTGTGTTCTATATCTCTGCCAAACAAACTCCCCGGAGGTTGAGCTTTCAGAAGCAAGTTTAACTCTAAGGGAGGAAGCAGCAGAATGTGCCTCTCACATCTAGCCTGTAGGAATTCAGGTTGGCAAGTTCTATGGGGAAGCCCATTGCTGCCTATGGTGGAAACGGCATGGGAGATTTCAGTTTCAAAATCTCTGTGAAAAAGCGTCAGAGAAGCTTCTCCATTTAGAATCCAGCATATCTCACTGAACCGAAGAAGTGGTAGTTAGAAGGGAGTTAGAGCTGCAAGCAGTTTGGTTTGGGAAATTAGACGCGAAATGAAACTGCAAATGCCTTCCAACAGGCTTGGAAAAGTGTGTTCTATATCTCTGCAAAACAAACTCCCCGGAGGTTGAGCTTTCAGAAGCTAGTTTAACTCTAAGGGAGGAAGCAGCAGAATGTGCCTCTCACATCTAGCCTGTAGGAATTCAGGTTGGCAAGTTCTATGGGGAAGCCCATTGGCGCCTTCGTTGGAAACGGGTTTGGAAATTTCAGTTTCAAAATCTCTGTGAAAAAGCGTCAGAGAAGCTTCTCCGTTTAGAATCCAGCATATCTCACTGAACCGAAGAAGTGGTAGTTAGAAGGGAGTTAGAGCTGCAAGCAGTTTGGTTTGGGAAATTAGACGCGAAATGAAACTGCAAATGCCTTCCAACAGGCTTGGAAAAGTGTGTTCTATATCTCGGCCAAACAAACTCCCCGGAGGTTGAGCTTTCAGAAGCAAGTTTAACTCTAAGGGAGGAAGCAGCAGAATGTGCCTCTCACATCTAGCCTTTAGGAATTCAGGTTGGCAAGTTCTATGGGGAAGCCCATTGCTGCCTATGGTGGAAACGGCATGGGAGATTTCAGTTTCAAAATCTCTGTGAAAAAGCGTCAGAGAAGCTTCTCCGTTTAGAATCCAGCATATCTCACTGAACCGAAGAAGTGGTAGTTAGAAGGGAGTTAGAGCTGCAAGCAGTTTGGTTTGGGAAATTAGACGCGAAATGAAACTGCAAATGCCTTCCAACAGGCTTGGAAAAGTGTGTTCTATATCTCTGCCAAACAAACTCCCCGGAGGTTGAGCTTTCAGAAGCTAGTTTAACTCTAAGGGAGGAAGCAGCAGAATGTGCCTCTCACATCTAGCCTGTAGGAATTCAGGTTGGCAAGTTCTATGGGGAAGCCCATTGCTGCCTATGGTGGAAACGGCATGGGAGATTTCAGTTTCAAAATCTCTGTGAAAAAGCGTCAGAGAAGCTTCTCCGTTTAGAATCCAGCATATCTCACTGAACCGAAGAAGTGGTAGTTAGAAGGGAGTTAGAGCTGCAAGCAGTTTGGTTTGGGAAATTAGACGCGAAATGAAACTGCAAATGCCTTCCAACAGACTTGGAAAAGTGTGTTCTATATCTCTGCAAAACAAACTCCCCGGAGGTTGAGCTTTCAGAAGCTAGTTTAACTCTAAGGGAGGAAGCAGCAGAATGTGCCTCTCACATCTAGCCTGTAGGAATTCAGGTTGGCAAGTTCTATGGGGAAGCCCATTGGCGCCTTCGTTGGAAACGGGTTTGGAAATTTCAGTTTCAAAATCTCTGTGAAAAAGCGTCAGAGAAGCTTCTCCGTTTAGAATCCAGCATATCTCACTGAACCGAAGAAGTGGTAGTTAGAAGGGAGTTAGAGCTGCAAGCAGTTTGGTTTGGGAAATTAGACGCGAAATGAAACTGCAAATGCCTTCCAACAGGCTTGGAAAAGTGTGTTCTATATCTCTGCCAAACAAACTCCCCGGAGGTTGAGCTTTCAGAAGCAAGTTTAACTCTAAGGGAGGAAGCAGCAGAATGTGCCTCTCACATCTAGCCTGTAGGAATTCAGGTTGGCAAGTTCTATGGGGAAGCCCATTGCTGCCTATGGTGGAAACGGCATGGGAGATTTCAGTTTCAAAATCTCTGTGAAAAAGCGTCAGAGAAGCTTCTCCATTTAGAATCCAGCATATCTCACTGAACCGAAGAAGTGGTAGTTAGAAGGGAGTTAGAGCTGCAAGCAGTTTGGTTTGGGAAATTAGACGCGAAATGAAACTGCAAATGCCTTCCAACAGGCTTGGAAAAGTGTGTTCTATATCTCTGCAAAACAAACTCCCCGGAGGTTGAGCTTTCAGAAGCTAGTTTAACTCTAAGGGAGGAAGCAGCAGAATGTGCCTCTCACATCTAGCCTGTAGGAATTCAGGTTGGCAAGTTCTATGGGGAAGCCCATTGGCGCCTTCGTTGGAAACGGGTTTGGAAATTTCAGTTTCAAAATCTCTGTGAAAAAGCGTCAGAGAAGCTTCTCCGTTTAGAATCCAGCATATCTCACTGAACCGAAGAAGTGGTAGTTAGAAGGGAGTTAGAGCTGCAAGCAGTTTGGTTTGGGAAATTAGACGCGAAATGAAACTGCAAATGCCTTCCAACAGGCTTGGAAAAGTGTGTTCTATATCTCTGCCAAACAAACTCCCCGGAGGTTGAGCTTTCAGAAGCAAGTTTAACTCTAAGGGAGGAAGCAGCAGAATGTGCCTCTCACATCTAGCCTGTAGGAATTCAGGTTGGCAAGTTCTATGGGGAAGCCCATTGCTGCCTATGGTGGAAACGGCATGGGAGATTTCAGTTTCAAAATCTCTGTGAAAAAGCGTCAGAGAAGCTTCTCCATTTAGAATCCAGCATATCTCACTGAACCGAAGAAGTGGTAGTTAGAAGGGAGTTAGAGCTGCAAGCAGTTTGGTTTGGGAAATTAGACGCGAAATGAAACTGCAAATGCCTTCCAACAGGCTTGGAAAAGTGTGTTCTATATCTCTGCAAAACAAACTCCCCGGAGGTTGAGCTTTCAGAAGCTAGTTTAACTCTAAGGGAGGAAGCAGCAGAATGTGCCTCTCACATCTAGCCTGTAGGAATTCAGGTTGGCAAGTTCTATGGGGAAGCCCATTGGCGCCTTCGTTGGAAACGGGTTTGGAAATTTCAGTTTCAAAATCTCTGTGAAAAAGCGTCAGAGAAGCTTCTCCGTTTAGAATCCAGCATATCTCACTGAACCGAAGAAGTGGTAGTTAGAAGGGAGTTAGAGCTGCAAGCAGTTTGGTTTGGGAAATTAGACGCGAAATGAAACTGCAAATGCCTTCCAACAGGCTTGGAAAAGTGTGTTCTATATCTCGGCCAAACAAACTCCCCGGAGGTTGAGCTTTCAGAAGCAAGTTTAACTCTAAGGGAGGAAGCAGCAGAATGTGCCTCTCACATCTAGCCTTTAGGAATTCAGGTTGGCAAGTTCTATGGGGAAGCCCATTGCTGCCTATGGTGGAAACGGCATGGGAGATTTCAGTTTCAAAATCTCTGTGAAAAAGCGTCAGAGAAGCTTCTCCGTTTAGAATCCAGCATATCTCACTGAACCGAAGAAGTGGTAGTTAGAAGGGAGTTAGAGCTGCAAGCAGTTTGGTTTGGGAAATTAGACGCGAAATGAAACTGCAAATGCCTTCCAACAGGCTTGGAAAAGTGTGTTCTATATCTCTGCCAAACAAACTCCCCGGAGGTTGAGCTTTCAGAAGCTAGTTTAACTCTAAGGGAGGAAGCAGCAGAATGTGCCTCTCACATCTAGCCTGTAGGAATTCAGGTTGGCAAGTTCTATGGGGAAGCCCATTGGCGCCTTCGTTGGAAACGGGTTTGGAAATTTCAGTTCCAAAATCTCTGTGAAAAAGCGTCAGAGAAGCTTCTCCGTTTAGAATCCAGCATATCTCACTGAACCGAAGAAGTGGTAGTTAGAAGGGAGTTAGAGCTGCAAGCAGTTTGGTTTGGGAAATTAGATGCGAAATGACACTGCAAAGGCCTTCCAACAGGCTTGGAAAAGTGTGTTCTATATCTCTGCCAAACAGACTCTCCGGAGGTTGAGCTTTCAGAAGCAAGCTTAACTCTTAGGGAGGAAGCAGCAGAATGTGCCTCTCAAATCTAGCCTGTAGGAATTCAGGTTGGCAAGTTCTATGGGGAAGCCCATTGCTGCCTATGGTGGAAACGGCATGGGAGATTTCAGTTTCAAAATCTCTGTGAAAAAGCGTCAGAGAAGCTTCTCCATTTAGAATCCAGCATATCTCACTGAACCGAAGAAGTGGTAGTTAGAAGGGAGTTAGAGCTGCAAGCAGTTTGGTTTGGGAAATTAGACGCGAAATGAAACTGCAAATGCCTTCCAACAGGCTTGGAAAAGTGTGTTCTATATCTCTGCCAAACAAACTCCCCGGAGGTTGAGCTTTCAGAAGCTAGTTTAACTCTAAGGGAGGAAGCAGCAGAATGTGCCTCTCACATCTAGCCTGTAGGAATTCAGGTTGGCAAGTTCTATGGGGAAGCCCATTGGCGCCTTCGTTGGAAACGGGTTTGGAAATTTCAGTTTCAAAATCTCTGTGAAAAAGCGTCAGAGAAGCTTCTCCGTTTAGAATCCAGCATATCTCACTGAACCGAAGAAGTGGTAGTTAGAAGGGAGTTAGAGCTGCAAGCAGTTTGGTTTGGGAAATTAGACGCGAAATGAAACTGCAAATGCCTTCCAACAGGCTTGGAAAAGTGTGTTCTATATCTCGGCCAAACAAACTCCCCGGAGGTTGAGCTTTCAGAAGCAAGTTTAACTCTAAGGGAGGAAGCAGCAGAATGTGCCTCTCACATCTAGCCTGTAGGAATTCAGGTTGGCAAGTTCTATGGGGAAGCCCATTGCTGCCTATGGTGGAAACGGCATGGGAGATTTCAGTTTCAAAATCTCTGTGAAAAAGCGTCAGAGAAGCTTCTCCGTTTAGAATCCAGCATATCTCACTGAACCGAAGAAGTGGTAGTTAGAAGGGAGTTAGAGCTGCAAGCAGTTTGGTTTGGGAAATTAGACGCGAAATGAAACTGCAAATGCCTTCCAACAGGCTTGGAAAAGTGTGTTCTATATCTCTGCCAAACAAACTCCCCGGAGGTTGAGCTTTCAGAAGCTAGCTTAACTCTAAGGGAGGAAGCAGCAGAATGTGCCTCTCACATCTAGCCTGTAGGAATTCAGGTTGGCAAGTTCTATGGGGAAGCCCATTGCTGCCTATGGTGGAAACGGCATGGGAGATTTCAGTTTCAAAATCTCTGTGAAAAAGCGTCAGAGAAGCTTCTCCGTTTAGAATCCAGCATATCTCACTGAACCGAAGAAGTGGTAGTTAGAAGGGAGTTAGAGCTGCAAGCAGTTTGGTTTGGGAAATTAGACGCGAAATGAAACTGCAAATGCCTTCCAACAGGCTTGGAAAAGTGTGTTCTATATCTCTGCCAAACAAACTCCCCGGAGGTTGAGCTTTCAGAAGCTAGTTTAACTCTAAGGGAGGAAGCAGCAGAATGTGCCTCTCACATCTAGCCTGTAGGAATTCAGGTTGGCAAGTTCTATGGGGAAGCCCATTGGCGCCTTCGTTGGAAACGGGTTTGGAAATTTCAGTTCCAAAATCTCTGTGAAAAAGCGTCAGAGAAGCTTCTCCGTTTAGAATCCAGCATATCTCACTGAACCGAAGAAGTGGTAGTTAGAAGGGAGTTAGAGCTCCAAGCAGTTTGGTTTGGGAAATTAGATGCGAAATGACACTGCAAAGGCCTTCCAACAGGCTTGGAAAAGTGTGTTCTATATCTCTGCCAAACAGACTCTCCGGAGGTGGAGCTTTCAGAAGCAAGCTTAACTCTTAGGGAGGAAGCAGCAGAATGTGCCTCTCACATCTAGCCTGTAGGAATTCAGGTTGGCAAGTTCTATGGGGAAGCCCATTGCTGCCTATGGTGGAAACGGCATGGGAGATTTCAGTTTCAAAATCTCTGTGAAAAAGCGTCAGAGAAGCTTCTCCGTTTAGAATCCAGCATATCTCACTGAACCGAAGAAGTGGTAGTTAGAAGGGAGTTAGAGCTGCAAGCAGTTTGGTTTGGGAAATTAGACGCGAAATGAAACTGCAAATGCCTTCCAACAGGCTTGGAAAAGTGTGTTCTATATCTCTGCCAAACAAACTCCCCGGAGGTTGAGCTTTCAGAAGCAAGTTTAACTCTAAGGGAGGAAGCAGCAGAATGTGCCTCTCACATCTAGCCTGTAGGAATTCAGGTTGGCAAGTTCTATGGGGAAGCCCATTGCTGCCTATGGTGGAAACGGCATGGGAGATTTCAGTTTCAAAATCTCTGTGAAAAAGCGTCAGAGAAGCTTCTCCATTTAGAATCCAGCATATCTCACTGAACCGAAGAAGTGGTAGTTAGAAGGGAGTTAGAGCTGCAAGCAGTTTGGTTTGGGAAATTAGACGCGAAATGAAACTGCAAATGCCTTCCAACAGGCTTGGAAAAGTGTGTTCTATATCTCTGCCAAACAAACTCCTCGGAGGTTGAGCTTTCAGAAGCTAGTTTAACTCTAAGGGAGGAAGCAGCAGAATGTGCCTCTCACATCTAGCCTGTAGGAATTCAGGTTGGCAAGTTCTATGGGGAAGCCCATTGGCGCCTTCGTTGGAAACGGGTTTGGAAATTTCAGTTTCAAAATCACTGTGAAAAAGCGTCAGAGAAGCTTCTCCGTTTAGAATCCAGCATATCTCACTGAACCGAAGAAGTGGTAGTTAGAAGGGAGTTAGAGCTGCAAGCAGTTTGGTTTGGGAAATTAGACGCGAAATGAAACTGCAAATGCCTTCCAACAGGCTTGGAAAAGTGTGTTCTATATCTCTGCCCAACAAACTCCCCGGAGGTTGAGCTTTCAGAAGCAAGTTTAACTCTAAGGGAGGAAGCAGCAGAATGTGCCTCTCACATCTAGCCTTTAGGAATTCAGGTTGGCAAGTTCTATGGGGAAGCCCATTGCTGCCTATGGTGGAAACGGCATGGGAGATTTCAGTTTCAAAATCTCTGTGCAAAAGCGTCAGAGAAGCTTCTCCGTTTAGAATCCAGCATATCTCACTGAACCGAAGAAGTGGTAGTTAGAAGGGAGTTAGAGCTGCAAGCAGTTTGGTTTGGGAAATTAGATGCGAAATGACACTGCAAAGGCCTTCCAACAGGCTTGGAAAAGTGTGTTCTATATCTCTGCCAAACAGTCTCCCCGGAGGTTGAGCTTTCAGAAGCACGCTTAACTCTGAGGGAGGAAGCAGCAGAATGTGCCTCTCACATCTAGCCTGTAGGAATTCAGGTTGGCAAGTTCTATGGGGAAGCCCATTGCTGCCTATGGTGGAAACGGCATGGGAGATTTCAGTTTCAAAATCTCTGTGAAAAAGCGTCAGAGAAGCTTCTCCGTTTAGAATCCAGCATATCTCACTGAACCGAAGAAGTGGTAGTTAGAAGGGAGTTAGAGCTGCAAGCAGTTTGGTTTGGGAAATTAGATGCGAAATGACACTGCAAAGGCCTTCCAACAGGCTTGGAAAAGTGTGTTCTATATCTCTGCCAAACAGACTCTCCGGAGGTGGAGCTTTCAGAAGCAAGCTTAACTCTTAGGGAGGAAGCAGCAGAATGTGCCTCTCACATCTAGCCTGTAGGAATTCAGGTTGGCAAGTTCTATGGGGAAGCCCATTGCTGCCTATGGTGGAAACGGCATGGGAGATTTCAGTTTCAAAATCTCTGTGAAAAAGCGTCAGAGAAGCTTCTCCGTTTAGAATCCAGCATATCTCACTGAACCGAAGAAGTGGTAGTTAGAAGGGAGTTAGAGATGCAAGCAGTTTGGTTTGGGAAATTAGACGCGAAATGAAACTGCAAATGCCTTCCAACAGGCTTGGAAAAGTGTGTTCTATATCTCTGCCAAACAAACTCCCCGGAGGTTGAGCTTTCAGAAGCAAGTTTAACTCTAAGGGAGGAAGCAGCAGAATGTGCCTCTCACATCTAGCCTGTAGGAATTCAGGTTGGCAAGTTCTATGGGGAAGCCCATTGCTGCCTATGGTGGAAACGGCATGGGAGATTTCAGTTTCAAAATCTCTGTGAAAAAGCGTCAGAGAAGCTTCTCCATTTAGAATCCAGCATATCTCACTGAACCGAAGAAGTGGTAGTTAGAAGGGAGTTAGAGCTGCAAGCAGTTTGGTTTGGGAAATTAGACGCGAAATGAAACTGCAAATGCCTTCCAACAGGCTTGGAAAAGTGTGTTCTATATCTCTGCCAAACAAACTCCCCGGAGGTTGAGCTTTCAGAAGCTAGTTTAACTCTAAGGGAGGAAGCAGCAGAATGTGCCTCTCACATCTAGCCTGTAGGAATTCAGGTTGGCAAGTTCTATGGGGAAGCCCATTGGCGCCTTCGTTGGAAACGGGTTTGGAAATTTCAGTTTCAAAATCACTGTGAAAAAGCGTCAGAGAAGCTTCTCCGTTTAGAATCCAGCATATCTCACTGAACCGAAGAAGTGGTAGTTAGAAGGGAGTTAGAGCTGCAAGCAGTTTGGTTTGGGAAATTAGACGCGAAATGAAACTGCAAATGCCTTCCAACAGGCTTGGAAAAGTGTGTTCTATATCTCTGCCCAACAAACTCCCCGGAGGTTGAGCTTTCAGAAGCAAGTTTAACTCTAAGGGAGGAAGCAGCAGAATGTGCCTCTCACATCTAGCCTTTAGGAATTCAGGTTGGCAAGTTCTATGGGGAAGCCCATTGCTGCCTATGGTGGAAACGGCATGGGAGATTTCAGTTTCAAAATCTCTGTGAAAAAGCGTCAGAGAAGCTTCTCCGTTTAGAATCCAGCATATCTCACTGAACCGAAGAAGTGGTAGTTAGAAGGGAGTTAGAGCTGCAAGCAGTTTGGTTTGGGAAATTAGATGCGAAATGACACTGCAAAGGCCTTCCAACAGGCTTGGAAAAGTGTGTTCTATATCTCTGCCAAACAGTCTCCCCGGAGGTTGAGCTTTCAGAAGCACGCTTAACTCTGAGGGAGGAAGCAGCAGAATGTGCCTCTCACATCTAGCCTGTAGGAATTCAGGTTGGCAAGTTCTATGGGGAAGCCCATTGCTGCCTATGGTGGAAACGGCATGGGAGATTTCAGTTTCAAAATCTCTGTGAAAAAGCGTCAGAGAAGCTTCTCCGTTTAGAATCCAGCATATCTCACTGAACCGAAGAAGTGGTAGTTAGAAGGGAGTTAGAGCTGCAAGCAGTTTGGTTTGGGAAATTAGATGCGAAATGACACTGCAAAGGCCTTCCAACAGGCTTGGAAAAGTGTCTTCTATATCTCTGCCAAACAGACTCTCCGGAGGTGGAGCTTTCAGAAGCAAGCTTAACTCTTAGGGAGGAAGCAGCAGAATGTGCCTCTCACATCTAGCCTGTAGGAATTCAGGTTGGCAAGTTCTATGGGGAAGCCCATTGCTGCCTATGGTGGAAACGGCATGGGAGATTTCAGTTTCAAAATCTCTGTGAAAAAGCGTCAGAGAAGCTTCTCCGTTTAGAATCCAGCATATCTCACTGAACCGAAGAAGTGGTAGTTAGAAGGGAGTTAGAGCTGCAAGCAGTTTGGTTTGGGAAATTAGACGCGAAATGAAACTGCAAATGCCTTCCAACAGGCTTGGAAAAGTGTGTTCTATATCTCTGCCAAACAAACTCCCCGGAGGTTGAGCTTTCAGAAGCTAGTTTAACTCTAAGGGAGGAAGCAGCAGAATGTGCCTCTCACATCTAGCCTGTAGGAATTCAGGTTGGCAAGTTCTATGGGGAAGCCCATTGGCGCCTTCGTTGGAAACGGGTTTGGAAATTTCAGTTTCAAAATCTCTGTGAAAAAGCGTCAGAGAAGCTTCTCCGTTTAGAATCCAGCATATCTCACTGAACCGAAGAAGTGGTAGTTAGAAGGGAGTTAGAGCTGCAAGCAGTTTGGTTTGGGAAATTAGACGCGAAATGAAACTGCAAATGCCTTCCAACAGGCTTGGAAAAGTGTGTTCTATATCTCGGCCAAACAAACTCCCCGGAGGTTGAGCTTTCAGAAGCTAGTTTAACTCTAAGGGAGGAAGCAGCAGAATGTGCCTCTCACATCTAGCCTGTAGGAATTCAGGTTGGCAAGTTCTATGGGGAAGCCCATTGGCGCCTTCGTTGGAAACGGGTTTGGAAATTTCAGTTTCAAAATCTCTGTGAAAAAGCGTCAGAGAAGCTTCTCCGTTTAGAATCCAGCATATCTCACTGAACCGAAGAAGTGGTAGTTAGAAGGGAGTTAGAGCTGCAAGCAGTTTGGTTTGGGAAATTAGACGCGAAATGAAACTGCAAATGCCTTCCAACAGGCTTGGAAAAGTGTGTTCTATATCTCTGCCAAACAAACTCCCCGGAGGTTGAGCTTTCAGAAGCTAGTTTAACTCTAAGGGAGGAAGCAGCAGAATGTGCCTCTCACATCTAGCCTGTAGGAATTCAGGTTGGCAAGTTCTATGGGGAAGCCCATTGGCGCCTTCGTTGGAAACGGGTTTGGAAATTTCAGTTTCAAAATCACTGTGAAAAAGCGTCAGAGAAGCTTCTCCGTTTAGAATCCAGCATATCTCACTGAACCGAAGAAGTGGTAGTTAGAAGGGAGTTAGAGCTGCAAGCAGTTTGGTTTGGGAAATTAGACGCGAAATGAAACTGCAAATGCCTTCCAACAGGCTTGGAAAAGTGTGTTCTATATCTCTGCCCAACAAACTCCCCGGAGGTTGAGCTTTCAGAAGCAAGTTTAACTCTAAGGGAGGAAGCAGCAGAATGTGCCTCTCACATCTAGCCTTTAGGAATTCAGGTTGGCAAGTTCTATGGGGAAGCCCATTGCTGCCTATGGTGGAAACGGCATGGGAGATTTCAGTTTCAAAATCTCTGTGAAAAAGCGTCAGAGAAGCTTCTCCGTTTAGAATCCAGCATATCTCACTGAACCGAAGAAGTGGTAGTTAGAAGGGAGTTAGAGCTGCAAGCAGTTTGGTTTGGGAAATTAGATGCGAAATGACACTGCAAAGGCCTTCCAACAGGCTTGGAAAAGTGTGTTCTATATCTCTGCCAAACAGTCTCCCCGGAGGTTGAGCTTTCAGAAGCACGCTTAACTCTGAGGGAGGAAGCAGCAGAATGTGCCTCTCACATCTAGCCTGTAGGAATTCAGGTTGGCAAGTTCTATGGGGAAGCCCATTGCTGCCTATGGTGGAAACGGCATGGGAGATTTCAGTTTCAAAATCTCTGTGAAAAAGCGTCAGAGAAGCTTCTCCGTTTAGAATCCAGCATATCTCACTGAACCGAAGAAGTGGTAGTTAGAAGGGAGTTAGAGCTGCAAGCAGTTTGGTTTGGGAAATTAGATGCGAAATGACACTGCAAAGGCCTTCCAACAGGCTTGGAAAAGTGTCTTCTATATCTCTGCCAAACAGACTCTCCGGAGGTGGAGCTTTCAGAAGCAAGCTTAACTCTTAGGGAGGAAGCAGCAGAATGTGCCTCTCACATCTAGCCTGTAGGAATTCAGGTTGGCAAGTTCTATGGGGAAGCCCATTGCTGCCTATGGTGGAAACGGCATGGGAGATTTCAGTTTCAAAATCTCTGTGAAAAAGCGTCAGAGAAGCTTCTCCGTTTAGAATCCAGCATATCTCACTGAACCGAAGAAGTGGTAGTTAGAAGGGAGTTAGAGCTGCAAGCAGTTTGGTTTGGGAAATTAGACGCGAAATGAAACTGCAAATGCCTTCCAACAGGCTTGGAAAAGTGTGTTCTATATCTCTGCCAAACAAACTCCCCGGAGGTTGAGCTTTCAGAAGCTAGTTTAACTCTAAGGGAGGAAGCAGCAGAATGTGCCTCTCACATCTAGCCTTTAGGAATTCAGGTTGGCAAGTTCTATGGGGAAGCCCATTGGCGCCTTCGTTGGAAACGGGTTTGGAAATTTCAGTTTCAAAATCTCTGTGAAAAAGCGTCAGAGAAGCTTCTCCGTTTAGAATCCAGCATATCTCACTGAACCGAAGAAGTGGTAGTTAGAAGGGAGTTAGAGCTGCAAGCAGTTTGGTTTGGGAAATTAGATGCGAAATGACACTGCAAAGGCCTTCCAACAGGCTTGGAAAAGTGTGTTCTATATCTGTGCCAAACAGAGTCCCCGGAGGTTGAGCTTTCAGAAGCAAGCTTAACTGTTAGGGAGGAAGCAGCAGAATGTGCCTCTCACATCTAGCCTGTAGGAATTCAGGTTGGCAAGTTCTATGGGGAAGCCCATTGCTGCCTATGGTGGAAACGGCATGGGAGATTTCAGTTTCAAAATCTCCGTGAAAAAGCGTAAGAGAAGCTTCTCCGTTTAGAATCCAGCATATCTCACTGAACCGAAGAAGTGGTAGTTAGAAGGGAGTTAGAGCTGCAAGCAGTTTGGTTTGGGAAATTAGATGCGAAATGACACTGCAAAGGCCTTCCAACAGGCTTGGAAAAGTGTGTTCTATATCTCTGCCAAACAGACTCCCCGGAGGTTGAGCTTTCAGAAGCAAGCTTAACTCTTAGGGAGGAAGCAGCAGAATGTGCCTCTCACATCTAGCCTGTAGGAATTCAGGTTGGCAAGTTCTATGGGGAAGCCCATTGCTGCCTATGGTGGAAACGGCATGGGAGATTTCAGTTTCAAAATCTCTGTGAAAAAGCGTCAGAGAAGCTTCTCCGTTTAGAATCCAGCATATCTCACTGAACCGAAGAAGTGGTAGTTAGAAGGGAGTTAGAGCTCTAAGCAGTTTGGTTTGGGAAATTAGATGCGAAATGACACTGCAATTGCCTTCCAACAGGCTTGGAAAAGTGTGTTCTATATCTGTGCCAAACAGAGTCCCCGGAGGTTGAGCTTTCAGAAGCAAGCTTAACTGTTAGGGAGGAAGCAGCAGAATGTGCCTCTCACATCTAGCCTGTAGGAATTCAGGTTGGCAAGTTCTATGGGGAAGCCCATTGCTGCCTATGGTGGAAACGGCATGGGAGATTTCAGTTTCAAAATCTCTGTGAAAAAGCGTCAGAGAAGCTTCTCCGTTTAGAATCCAGCATATCTCACTGAACCGAAGAAGTGGTAGTTAGAAGGGAGTTAGAGCTGCAAGCAGTTTGGTTTGGGAAATTAGACGCGAAATGAAACTGCAAAGGCCTTCCAACAGGCTTGGAAAAGTGTGTTCTATATCTCTGCCAAACAGACTCTCCAGAGGTTCAGCTTTCAGAAGCAAGCTTAACTCTTAGGGAGGAAGCAGCAGAATGTGCCTCTCACATCTAGCCTGTAGGAATTCAGGTTGGCAAGTTCTATGGGGAAGCCCATTGCTGCCTATGGTGGAAACGGCATGGGAGATTTCAGTTTCAAAATCTCTGTGAAAAAGCGTCAGAGAAGCTTCTCCGTTTAGAATCCAGCATATCTCACTGAACCGAAGAAGTGGTAGTTAGAAGGGAGTTAGAGCTGCAAGCAGTTTGGTTTGGGAAATTAGACGCGAAATGAAACTGCAAATGCCTTCCAACAGGCTTGGAAAAGTGTGTTCTATATCTCTGCCAAACAAACTCCCCGGAGGTTGAGCTTTCAGAAGCTAGTTTAACTCTAAGGGAGGAAGCAGCAGAATGTGCCTCTCACATCTAGCCTGTAGGAATTCAGGTTGGCAAGTTCTATGGGGAAGCCCATTGGCGCCTTCGTTGGAAACGGGTTTGGAAATTTCAGTTCCAAAATCTCTGTGAAAAAGCGTCAGAGAAGCTTCTCCGTTTAGAATCCAGCATATCTCACTGAACCGAAGAAGTGGTAGTTAGAAGGGAGTTAGAGCTCCAAGCAGTTTGGTTTGGGAAATTAGATGCGAAATGACACTGCAAAGGCCTTCCAACAGGCTTGGAAAAGTGTGTTCTATATCTCTGCCAAACAGACTCTCCGGAGGTGGAGCTTTCAGAAGCAAGCTTAACTCTTAGGGAGGAAGCAGCAGAATGTGCCTCTCACATCTAGCCTGTAGGAATTCAGGTTGGCAAGTTCTATGGGGAAGCCCATTGCTGCCTATGGTGGAAACGGCATGGGAGATTTCAGTTTCAAAATCTCTGTGAAAAAGCGTCAGAGAAGCTTCTCCGTTTAGAATCCAGCATATCTCACTGAACCGAAGAAGTGGTAGTTAGAAGGGAGTTAGAGCTGCAAGCAGTTTGGTTTGGGAAATTAGACGCGAAATGAAACTGCAAATGCCTTCCAACAGGCTTGGAAAAGTGTGTTCTATATCTCTGCCAAACAGAGTCCCCGGAGGTTGAGCTTTCAGAAGCAAGCTTAACTGTTAGGGAGGAAGCAGCAGAATGTGCCTCTCACATCTAGCCTGTAGGAATTCAGGTTGGCAAGTTCTATGGGGAAGCCCATTGCTGCCTATGGTGGAAACGGCATGGGAGATTTCAGTTTCAAAATCTCTGTGAAAAAGCGTCAGAGAAGCTTCTCCATTTAGAATCCAGCATATCTCACTGAACCGAAGAAGTGGTAGTTAGAAGGGAGTTAGAGCTGCAAGCAGTTTGGTTTGGGAAATTAGACGCGAAATGAAACTGCAAATGCCTTCCAACAGGCTTGGAAAAGTGTGTTCTATATCTCTGCCAAACAAACTCCCCGGAGGTTGAGCTTTCAGAAGCTAGTTTAACTCTAAGGGAGGAAGCAGCAGAATGTGCCTCTCACATCTAGCCTGTAGGAATTCAGGTTGGCAAGTTCTATGGGGAAGCCCATTGGCGCCTTCGTTGGAAACGGGTTTGGAAATTTCAGTTTCAAAATCTCTGTGAAAAAGCGTCAGAGAAGCTTCTCCGTTTAGAATCCAGCATATCTCACTGAACCGAAGAAGTGGTAGTTAGAAGGGAGTTAGAGCTGCAAGCAGTTTGGTTTGGGAAATTAGATGCGAAATGACACTGCAAAGGCCTTCCAACAGGCTTGGAAAAGTGTGTTCTATATCTCTGCCAAACAGACTCCCCGGAGGTTGAGCTTTCAGAAGCAAGCTTAACTCTTAGGGAGGAAGCAGCAGAATGTGCCTCTCACATCTAGCCTGTAGGAATTCAGGTTGGCAAGTTCTATGGGGAAGCCCATTGCTGCCTATGGTGGAAACGGCATGGGAGATTTCAGTTTCAAAATCTCTGTGAAAAAGCGTCAGAGAAGCTTCTCCGTTTAGAATCCAGCATATCTCACTGAACCGAAGAAGTGGTAGTTAGAAGGGAGTTAGAGCTCTAAGCAGTTTGGTTTGGGAAATTAGATGCGAAATGACACTGCAATTGCCTTCCAACAGGCTTGGAAAAGTGTGTTCTATATCTGTGCCAAACAGAGTCCCCGGAGGTTGAGCTTTCAGAAGCAAGCTTAACTGTTAGGGAGGAAGCAGCAGAATGTGCCTCTCACATCTAGCCTGTAGGAATTCAGGTTGGCAAGTTCTATGGGGAAGCCCATTGCTGCCTATGGTGGAAACGGCATGGGAGATTTCAGTTTCAAAATCTCTGTGAAAAAGCGTCAGAGAAGCTTCTCCGTTTAGAATCCAGCATATCTCACTGAACCGAAGAAGTTGTAGTTAGAAGGGAGTTAGAGCTGCAAGCAGTTTGGTTTGGGAAATTAGACGCGAAATGAAACTGCAAAGGCCTTCCAACAGGCTTGGAAAAGTGTGTTCTATATCTCTGCCAAACAGACTCTCCAGAGGTTCAGCTTTCAGAAGCAAGCTTAACTCTTAGGGAGGAAGCAGCAGAATGTGCCTCTCACATCTAGCCTGTAGGAATTCAGGTTGGCAAGTTCTATGGGGAAGCCCATTGCTGCCTATGGTGGAAACGGCATGGGAGATTTCAGTTTCAAAATCTCTGTGAAAAAGCGTCAGAGAAGCTTCTCCGTTTAGAATCCAGCATATCTCACTGAACCGAAGAAGTGGTAGTTAGAAGGGAGTTAGAGCTGCAAGCAGTTTGGTTTGGGAAATTAGACGCGAAATGAAACTGCAAATGCCTTCCAACAGGCTTGGAAAAGTGTGTTCTATATCTCTGCCAAACAAACTCCCCGGAGGTTGAGCTTTCAGAAGCTAGTTTAACTCTAAGGGAGGAAGCAGCAGAATGTGCCTCTCACATCTAGCCTGTAGGAATTCAGGTTGGCAAGTTCTATGGGGAAGCCCATTGGCGCCTTCGTTGGAAGCGGGTTTGGAAATTTCAGTTTCAAAATCTCTGTGAAAAAGCGTCAGAGAAGCTTCTCCGTTTAGAATCCAGCATATCTCACTGAACCGAAGAAGTGGTAGTTAGAAGGGAGTTAGAGCTGCAAGCAGTTTGGTTTGGGAAATTAGACGCGAAATGACACTGCAAAGGCCTTCCACCAGGCTTGGAAAAGTGTGTTCTATATCTCTGCCAAACTGAGTCCCCGGAGGTTGAGCTTTCAGAAGCAAGTTTAACTGTTAGGGAGGAAGCAGCAGAATGTGCCTCTCACATCTAGCCTGTAGGAATTCAGGTTGGCAAGTTCTATGGGTAAGCCCATTGCTGCCTATGGTGGAAACGGCATGGGAGATTTCAGTTTCAAAATCTCTGTGAAAAAGCGTCAGAGAAGCTTCTCCATTTAGAATCCAGCATATCTCACTGAACCGAAGAAGTGGTAGTTAGAAGGGAGTTAGAGCTGCAAGCAGTTTGGTTTGGGAAATTAGACGCGAAATGAAACTGCAAATGCCTTCCAACAGGCTTGGAAAAGTGTGTTCTATATCTCTGCCAAACAAACTCCCCGGAGGTTGAGCTTTCAGAAGCTAGTTTAACTCTAAGGGAGGAAGCAGCAGAATGTGCCTCTCACATCTAGCCTGTAGGAATTCAGGTTGGCAAGTTCTATGGGGAAGCCCATTGCTGCCTATGGTGGAAACGGCATGGGAGATTTCAGTTTCAAAATCTCTGTGAAAAAGCGTCAGAGAAGCTTCTCCATTTAGAATCCAGCATATCTCACTGAACCGAAGAAGTGGTAGTTAGAAGGGAGTTAGAGCTGCAAGCAGTTTGGTTTGGGAAATTAGACGCGAAATGAAACTGCAAATGCCTTCCAACAGGCTTGGAAAAGTGTGTTCTATATCTCTGCCAAACAAACTCCCCGGAGGTTGAGCTTTCAGAAGCTAGTTTAACTCTAAGGGAGGAAGCAGCAGAATGTGCCTCTCACATCTAGCCTGTAGGAATTCAGGTTGGCAAGTTCTATGGGGAAGCCCATTGCTGCCTATGGTGGAAACGGCATGGGAGATTTCAGTTTCAAAATCTCTGTGAAAAAGCGTCAGAGAAGCTTCTCCGTTTAGAATCCAGCATATCTCACTGAACCGAAGAAGTGGTAGTTAGAAGGGAGTTAGAGCTGCAAGCAGTTTGGTTTGGGAAATTAGACGCGAAATGAAACTGCAAATGCCTTCCAACAGGCTTGGAAAAGTGTGTTCTATATCTCTGCCAAACAAACTCCCCGGAGGTTGAGCTTTCAGAAGCTAGTTTAACTCTAAGGGAGGAAGCAGCAGAATGTGCCTCTCTCATCTAGCCTGTAGGAATTCAGGTTGGCAAGTTCTATGGGGAAGCCCATTGGCGCCTTCGTTGGAAACGGGTTTGGAAATTTCAGTTTCAAAATCTCTGTGAAAAAGCGTCAGAGAAGCTTCTCCGTTTAGAATCCAGCATATCTCACTGAACCGAAGAAGTGGTAGTTAGAAGGGAGTTAGAGCTGCAAGCAGTTTGGTTTGGGAAATTAGACGCGAAATGAAACTGCAAATGCCTTCCAACAGGCTTGGAAAAGTGTGTTCTATATCTCTGCCAAACAAACTCCCCGGAGGTTGAGCTTTCAGAAGCTAGTTTAACTCTAAGGGAGGAAGCAGCAGAATGTGCCTCTCACATCTAGCCTGTAGGAATTCAGGTTGGCAAGTTCTATGGGGAAGCCCATTGGCGCCTTCGTTGGAAACGGGTTTGGAAATTTCAGTTCCAAAATCTCTGTGAAAAAGCGTCAGAGAAGCTTCTCCGTTTAGAATCCAGCATATCTCACTGAACCGAAGAAGTGGTAGTTAGAAGGGAGTTAGAGCTGCAAGCAGTTTGGTTTGGGAAATTAGATGCGAAATGACACTGCAAAGGCCTTCCAACAGGCTTGGAAAAGTGTGTTCTATATCTCTGCCAAACAGACTCTCCGGAGGTTGAGCTTTCAGAAGCAAGCTTAACTCTTAGGGAGGAAGCAGCAGAATGTGCCTCTCAAATCTAGCCTGTAGGAATTCAGGTTGGCAAGTTCTATGGGGAAGCCCATTGCTGCCTATGGTGGAAACGGCATGGGAGATTTCAGTTTCAAAATCTCTGTGAAAAAGCGTCAGAGAAGCTTCTCCATTTAGAATCCAGCATATCTCACTGAACCGAAGAAGTGGTAGTTAGAAGGGAGTTAGAGCTGCAAGCAGTTTGGTTTGGGAAATTAGACGCGAAATGAAACTGCAAATGCCTTCCAACAGGCTTGGAAAAGTGTGTTCTATATCTCTGCCAAACAAACTCCCCGGAGGTTGAGCTTTCAGAAGCTAGTTTAACTCTAAGGGAGGAAGCAGCAGAATGTGCCTCTCACATCTAGCCTGTAGGAATTCAGGTTGGCAAGTTCTATGGGGAAGCCCATTGGCGCCTTCGTTGGAAACGGGTTTGGAAATTTCAGTTTCAAAATCTCTGTGAAAAAGCGTCAGAGAAGCTTCTCCGTTTAGAATCCAGCATATCTCACTGAACCGAAGAAGTGGTAGTTAGAAGGGAGTTAGAGCTGCAAGCAGTTTGGTTTGGGAAATTAGACGCGAAATGAAACTGCAAATGCCTTCCAACAGGCTTGGAAAAGTGTGTTCTATATCTCGGCCAAACAAACTCCCCGGAGGTTGAGCTTTCAGAAGCAAGTTTAACTCTAAGGGAGGAAGCAGCAGAATGTGCCTCTCACATCTAGCCTGTAGGAATTCAGGTTGGCAAGTTCTATGGGGAAGCCCATTGCTGCCTATGGTGGAAACAGCATGGGAGATTTCAGTTTCAAAATCTCTGTGAAAAAGCGTCAGAGAAGCTTCTCCGTTTAGAATCCAGCATATCTCACTGAACCGAAGAAGTGGTAGTTAGAAGGGAGTTAGAGCTGCAAGCAGTTTGGTTTGGGAAATTAGACGCGAAATGAAACTGCAAATGCCTTCCAACAGGCTTGGAAAAGTGTGTTCTATATCTCTGCCAAACAAACTCCCCGGAGGTTGAGCTTTCAGAAGCTAGTTTAACTCTAAGGGAGGAAGCAGCAGAATGTGCCTCTCACATCTAGCCTGTAGGAATTCAGGTTGGCAAGTTCTATGGGGAAGCCCATTGCTGCCTATGGTGGAAACGGCATGGGAGATTTCAGTTTCAAAATCTCTGTGAAAAAGCGTCAGAGAAGCTTCTCCGTTTAGAATCCAGCATATCTCACTGAACCGAAGAAGTGGTAGTTAGAAGGGAGTTAGAGCTGCAAGCAGTTTGGTTTGGGAAATTAGACGCGAAATGAAACTGCAAATGCCTTCCAACAGGCTTGGAAAAGTGTGTTCTATATCTCTGCCAAACAAACTCCCCGGAGGTTGAGCTTTCAGAAGCTAGTTTAACTCTAAGGGAGGAAGCAGCAGAATGTGCCTCTCACATCTAGCCTGTAGGAATTCAGGTTGGCAAGTTCTATGGGGAAGCCCATTGGCGCCTTCGTTGGAAACGGGTTTGGAAATTTCAGTTCCAAAATCTCTGTGAAAAAGCGTCAGAGAAGCTTCTCCGTTTAGAATCCAGCATATCTCACTGAACCGAAGAAGTGGTAGTTAGAAGGGAGTTAGAGCTCCAAGCAGTTTGGTTTGGGAAATTAGATGCGAAATGACACTGCAAAGGCCTTCCAACAGGCTTGGAAAAGTGTGTTCTATATCTCTGCCAAACAGACTCTCCGGAGGTGGAGCTTTCAGAAGCAAGCTTAACTCTTAGGGAGGAAGCAGCAGAATGTGCCTCTCACATCTAGCCTGTAGGAATTCAGGTTGGCAAGTTCTATGGGGAAGCCCATTGCTGCCTATGGTGGAAACGGCATGGGAGATTTCAGTTTCAAAATCTCTGTGAAAAAGCGTCAGAGAAGCTTCTCCGTTTAGAATCCAGCATATCTCACTGAACCGAAGAAGTGGTAGTTAGAAGGGAGTTAGAGCTGCAAGCAGTTTGGTTTGGGAAATTAGACGCGAAATGAAACTGCAAATGCCTTCCAACAGGCTTGGAAAAGTGTGTTCTATATCTCTGCCAAAGAAACTCCCCGGAGGTTGAGCTTTCAGAAGCAAGTTTAACTCTAAGGGAGGAAGCAGCAGAATGTGCCTCTCACATCTAGCCTGTAGGAATTCAGGTTGGCAAGTTCTATGGGGAAGCCCATTGCTGCCTATGGTGGAAACGGCATGGGAGATTTCAGTTTCAAAATCTCTGTGAAAAAGCGTCAGAGAAGCTTCTCCATTTAGAATCCAGCATATCTCACTGAACCGAAGAAGTGGTAGTTAGAAGGGAGTTAGAGCTGCAAGCAGTTTGGTTTGGGAAATTAGACGCGAAATGAAACTGCAAATGCCTTCCAACAGGCTTGGAAAAGTGTGTTCTATATCTCTGCCAAACAAACTCCCCGGAGGTTGAGCTTTCAGAAGCTAGTTTAACTCTAAGGGAGGAAGCAGCAGAATGTGCCTCTCACATCTAGCCTGTAGGAATTCAGGTTGGCAAGTTCTATGGGGAAGCCCATTGGCGCCTTCGTTGGAAACGGGTTTGGAAATTTCAGTTTCAAAATCACTGTGAAAAAGCGTCAGAGAAGCTTCTCCGTTTAGAATCCAGCATATCTCACTGAACCGAAGAAGTGGTAGTTAGAAGGGAGTTAGAGCTGCAAGCAGTTTGGTTTGGGAAATTAGACGCGAAATGAAACTGCAAATGCCTTCCAACAGGCTTGGAAAAGTGTGTTCTATATCTCTGCCCAACAAACTCCCCGGAGGTTGAGCTTTCAGAAGCAAGTTTAACTCTAAGGGAGGAAGCAGCAGAATGTGCCTCTCACATCTAGCCTTTAGGAATTCAGGTTGGCAAGTTCTATGGGGAAGCCCATTGCTGCCTATGGTGGAAACGGCATGGGAGATTTCAGTTTCAAAATCTCTGTGCAAAAGCGTCAGAGAAGCTTCTCCGTTTAGAATCCAGCATATCTCACTGAACCGAAGAAGTGGTAGTTAGAAGGGAGTTAGAGCTGCAAGCAGTTTGGTTTGGGAAATTAGATGCGAAATGACACTGCAAAGGCCTTCCAACAGGCTTGGAAAAGTGTGTTCTATATCTCTGCCAAACAGTCTCCCCGGAGGTTGAGCTTTCAGAAGCACGCTTAACTCTGAGGGAGGAAGCAGCAGAATGTGCCTCTCACATCTAGCCTGTAGGAATTCAGGTTGGCAAGTTCTATGGGGAAGCCCATTGCTGCCTATGGTGGAAACGGCATGGGAGATTTCAGTTTCAAAATCTCTGTGAAAAAGCGTCAGAGAAGCTTCTCCGTTTAGAATCCAGCATATCTCACTGAACCGAAGAAGTGGTAGTTAGAAGGGAGTTAGAGCTGCAAGCAGTTTGGTTTGGGAAATTAGATGCGAAATGACACTGCAAAGGCCTTCCAACAGGCTTGGAAAAGTGTGTTCTATATCTCTGCCAAACAGACTCTCCGGAGGTGGAGCTTTCAGAAGCAAGCTTAACTCTTAGGGAGGAAGCAGCAGAATGTGCCTCTCACATCTAGCCTGTAGGAATTCAGGTTGGCAAGTTCTATGGGGAAGCCCATTGCTGCCTATGGTGGAAACGGCATGGGAGATTTCAGTTTCAAAATCTCTGTGAAAAAGCGTCAGAGAAGCTTCTCCGTTTAGAATCCAGCATATCTCACTGAACCGAAGAAGTGGTAGTTAGAAGGGAGTTAGAGATGCAAGCAGTTTGGTTTGGGAAATTAGACGCGAAATGAAACTGCAAATGCCTTCCAACAGGCTTGGAAAAGTGTGTTCTATATCTCTGCCAAACAAACTCCCCGGAGGTTGAGCTTTCAGAAGCAAGTTTAACTCTAAGGGAGGAAGCAGCAGAATGTGCCTCTCACATCTAGCCTGTAGGAATTCAGGTTGGCAAGTTCTATGGGGAAGCCCATTGCTGCCTATGGTGGAAACGGCATGGGAGATTTCAGTTTCAAAATCTCTGTGAAAAAGCGTCAGAGAAGCTTCTCCATTTAGAATCCAGCATATCTCACTGAACCGAAGAAGTGGTAGTTAGAAGGGAGTTAGAGCTGCAAGCAGTTTGGTTTGGGAAATTAGACGCGAAATGAAACTGCAAATGCCTTCCAACAGGCTTGGAAAAGTGTGTTCTATATCTCTGCCAAACAAACTCCCCGGAGGTTGAGCTTTCAGAAGCTAGTTTAACTCTAAGGGAGGAAGCAGCAGAATGTGCCTCTCACATCTAGCCTGTAGGAATTCAGGTTGGCAAGTTCTATGGGGAAGCCCATTGGCGCCTTCGTTGGAAACGGGTTTGGAAATTTCAGTTTCAAAATCACTGTGAAAAAGCGTCAGAGAAGCTTCTCCGTTTAGAATCCAGCATATCTCACTGAACCGAAGAAGTGGTAGTTAGAAGGGAGTTAGAGCTGCAAGCAGTTTGGTTTGGGAAATTAGACGCGAAATGAAACTGCAAATGCCTTCCAACAGGCTTGGAAAAGTGTGTTCTATATCTCTGCCCAACAAACTCCCCGGAGGTTGAGCTTTCAGAAGCAAGTTTAACTCTAAGGGAGGAAGCAGCAGAATGTGCCTCTCACATGTAGCCTTTAGGAATTCAGGTTGGCAAGTTCTATGGGGAAGCCCATTGCTGCCTATGGTGGAAACGGCATGGGAGATTTCAGTTTCAAAATCTCTGTGAAAAAGCGTCAGAGAAGCTTCTCCGTTTAGAATCCAGCATATCTCACTGAACCGAAGAAGTGGTAGTTAGAAGGGAGTTAGAGCTGCAAGCAGTTTGGTTTGGGAAATTAGATGCGAAATGACACTGCAAAGGCCTTCCAACAGGCTTGGAAAAGTGTGTTCTATATCTCTGCCAAACAGTCTCCCCGGAGGTTGAGCTTTCAGAAGCACGCTTAACTCTGAGGGAGGAAGCAGCAGAATGTGCCTCTCACATCTAGCCTGTAGGAATTCAGGTTGGCAAGTTCTATGGGGAAGCCCATTGCTGCCTATGGTGGAAACGGCATGGGAGATTTCAGTTTCAAAATCTCTGTGAAAAAGCGTCAGAGAAGCTTCTCCGTTTAGAATCCAGCATATCTCACTGAACCGAAGAAGTGGTAGTTAGAAGGGAGTTAGAGCTGCAAGCAGTTTGGTTTGGGAAATTAGATGCGAAATGACACTGCAAAGGCCTTCCAACAGGCTTGGAAAAGTGTCTTCTATATCTCTGCCAAACAGACTCTCCGGAGGTGGAGCTTTCAGAAGCAAGCTTAACTCTTAGGGAGGAAGCAGCAGAATGTGCCTCTCACATCTAGCCTGTAGGAATTCAGGTTGGCAAGTTCTATGGGGAAGCCCATTGCTGCCTATGGTGGAAACGGCATGGGAGATTTCAGTTTCAAAATCTCTGTGAAAAAGCGTCAGAGAAGCTTCTCCGTTTAGAATCCAGCATATCTCACTGAACCGAAGAAGTGGTAGTTAGAAGGGAGTTAGAGCTGCAAGCAGTTTGGTTTGGGAAATTAGACGCGAAATGAAACTGCAAATGCCTTCCAACAGGCTTGGAAAAGTGTGTTCTATATCTCTGCCAAACAAACTCCCCGGAGGTTGAGCTTTCAGAAGCTAGTTTAACTCTAAGGGAGGAAGCAGCAGAATGTGCCTCTCACATCTAGCCTGTAGGAATTCAGGTTGGCAAGTTCTATGGGGAAGCCCATTGGCGCCTTCGTTGGAAACGGGTTTGGAAATTTCAGTTTCAAAATCTCTGTGAAAAAGCGTCAGAGAAGCTTCTCCGTTTAGAATCCAGCATATCTCACTGAACCGAAGAAGTGGTAGTTAGAAGGGAGTTAGAGCTGCAAGCAGTTTGGTTTGGGAAATTAGACGCGAAATGAAACTGCAAATGCCTTCCAACAGGCTTGGAAAAGTGTGTTCTATATCTCGGCCAAACAAACTCCCCGGAGGTTGAGCTTTCAGAAGCAAGTTTAACTCTAAGGGAGGAAGCAGCAGAATGTGCCTCTCACATCTAGCCTTTAGGAATTCAGGTTGGCAAGTTCTATGGGGAAGCCCATTGGCGCCTTCGTTGGAAACGGGTTTGGAAATTTCAGTTTCAAAATCTCTGTGAAAAAGCGTCAGAGAAGCTTCTCCGTTTAGAATCCAGCATATCTCACTGAACCGAAGAAGTGGTAGTTAGAAGGGAGTTAGAGCTGCAAGCAGTTTGGTTTGGGAAATTAGATGCGAAATGACACTGCAAAGGCCTTCCAACAGGCTTGGAAAAGTGTGTTCTATATCTGTGCCAAACAGAGTCCCCGGAGGTTGAGCTTTCAGAAGCAAGCTTAACTGTTAGGGAGGAAGCAGCAGAATGTGCCTCTCACATCTAGCCTGTAGGAATTCAGGTTGGCAAGTTCTATGGGGAAGCCCATTGCTGCCTATGGTGGAAACGGCATGGGAGATTTCAGTTTCAAAATCTCCGTGAAAAAGCGTAAGAGAAGCTTCTCCGTTTAGAATCCAGCATATCTCACTGAACCGAAGAAGTGGTAGTTAGAAGGGAGTTAGAGCTGCAAGCAGTTTGGTTTGGGAAATTAGATGCGAAATGACACTGCAAAGGCCTTCCAACAGGCTTGGAAAAGTGTGTTCTATATCTCTGCCAAACAGACTCCCCGGAGGTTGAGCTTTCAGAAGCAAGCTTAACTCTTAGGGAGGAAGCAGCAGAATGTGCCTCTCACATCTAGCCTGTAGGAATTCAGGTTGGCAAGTTCTATGGGGAAGCCCATTGCTGCCTATGGTGGAAACGGCATGGGAGATTTCAGTTTCAAAATCTCTGTGAAAAAGCGTCAGAGAAGCTTCTCCGTTTAGAATCCAGCATATCTCACTGAACCGAAGAAGTGGTAGTTAGAAGGGAGTTAGAGCTCTAAGCAGTTTGGTTTGGGAAATTAGATGCGAAATGACACTGCAATTGCCTTCCAACAGGCTTGGAAAAGTGTGTTCTATATCTGTGCCAAACAGAGTCCCCGGAGGTTGAGCTTTCAGAAGCAAGCTTAACTGTTAGGGAGGAAGCAGCAGAATGTGCCTCTCACATCTAGCCTGTAGGAATTCAGGTTGGCAAGTTCTATGGGGAAGCCCATTGCTGCCTATGGTGGAAACGGCATGGGAGATTTCAGTTTCAAAATCTCTGTGAAAAAGCGTCAGAGAAGCTTCTCCGTTTAGAATCCAGCATATCTCACTGAACCGAAGAAGTGGTAGTTAGAAGGGAGTTAGAGCTGCAAGCAGTTTGGTTTGGGAAATTAGACGCGAAATGAAACTGCAAAGGCCTTCCAACAGGCTTGGAAAAGTGTGTTCTATATCTCTGCCAAACAAACTCCCCGGAGGTTGAGCTTTCAGAAGCTAGTTTAACTCTAAGGGAGGAAGCAGCAGAATGTGCCTCTCACATCTAGCCTGTAGGAATTCAGGTTGGCAAGTTCTATGGGGAAGCCCATTGGCGCCTTCGTTGGAAACGGGTTTGGAAATTTCAGTTCCAAAATCTCTGTGAAAAAGCGTCAGAGAAGCTTCTCCGTTTAGAATCCAGCATATCTCACTGAACCGAAGAAGTGGTAGTTAGAAGGGAGTTAGAGCTCCAAGCAGTTTGGTTTGGGAAATTAGATGCGAAATGACACTGCAAAGGCCTTCCAACAGGCTTGGAAAAGTGTGTTCTATATCTCTGCCAAACAGACTCTCCGGAGGTGGAGCTTTCAGAAGCAAGCTTAACTCTTAGGGAGGAAGCAGCAGAATGTGCCTCTCACATCTAGCCTGTAGGAATTCAGGTTGGCAAGTTCTATGGGGAAGCCCATTGCTGCCTATGGTGGAAACGGCATGGGAGATTTCAGTTTCAAAATCTCTGTGAAAAAGCGTCAGAGAAGCTTCTCCGTTTAGAATCCAGCATATCTCACTGAACCGAAGAAGTGGTAGTTAGAAGGGAGTTAGAGCTGCAAGCAGTTTGGTTTGGGAAATTAGACGCGAAATGAAACTGCAAATGCCTTCCAACAGGCTTGGAAAAGTGTGTTCTATATCTCTGCCAAACAGAGTCCCCGGAGGTTGAGCTTTCAGAAGCAAGCTTAACTGTTAGGGAGGAAGCAGCAGAATGTGCCTCTCACATCTAGCCTGTAGGAATTCAGGTTGGCAAGTTCTATGGGGAAGCCCATTGCTGCCTATGGTGGAAACGGCATGGGAGATTTCAGTTTCAAAATCTCTGTGAAAAAGCGTCAGAGAAGCTTCTCCATTTAGAATCCAGCATATCTCACTGAACCGAAGAAGTGGTAGTTAGAAGGGAGTTAGAGCTGCAAGCAGTTTGGTTTGGGAAATTAGACGCGAAATGAAACTGCAAATGCCTTCCAACAGGCTTGGAAAAGTGTGTTCTATATCTCTGCCAAACAAACTCCCCGGAGGTTGAGCTTTCAGAAGCTAGTTTAACTCTAAGGGAGGAAGCAGCAGAATGTGCCTCTCACATCTAGCCTGTAGGAATTCAGGTTGGCAAGTTCTATGGGGAAGCCCATTGGCGCCTTCGTTGGAAACGGGTTTGGAAATTTCAGTTTCAAAATCTCTGTGAAAAAGCGTCAGAGAAGCTTCTCCGTTTAGAATCCAGCATATCTCACTGAACCGAAGAAGTGGTAGTTAGAAGGGAGTTAGAGCTGCAAGCAGTTTGGTTTGGGAAATTAGATGCGAAATGACACTGCAAAGGCCTTCCAACAGGCTTGGAAAAGTGTGTTCTATATCTCTGCCAAACAGACTCCCCGGAGGTTGAGCTTTCAGAAGCAAGCTTAACTCTTAGGGAGGAAGCAGCAGAATGTGCCTCTCACATCTAGCCTGTAGGAATTCAGGTTGGCAAGTTCTATGGGGAAGCCCATTGCTGCCTATGGTGGAAACGGCATGGGAGATTTCAGTTTCAAAATCTCTGTGAAAAAGCGTCAGAGAAGCTTCTCCGTTTAGAATCCAGCATATCTCACTGAACCGAAGAAGTGGTAGTTAGAAGGGAGTTAGAGCTCTAAGCAGTTTGGTTTGGGAAATTAGATGCGAAATGACACTGCAATTGCCTTCCAACAGGCTTGGAAAAGTGTGTTCTATATCTGTGCCAAACAGAGTCCCCGGAGGTTGAGCTTTCAGAAGCAAGCTTAACTGTTAGGGAGGAAGCAGCAGAATGTGCCTCTCACATCTAGCCTGTAGGAATTCAGGTTGGCAAGTTCTATGGGGAAGCCCATTGCTGCCTATGGTGGAAACGGCATGGGAGATTTCAGTTTCAAAATCTCTGTGAAAAAGCGTCAGAGAAGCTTCTCCGTTTAGAATCCAGCATATCTCACTGAACCGAAGAAGTGGTAGTTAGAAGGGAGTTAGAGCTGCAAGCAGTTTGGTTTGGGAAATTAGACGCGAAATGAAACTGCAAAGGCCTTCCAACAGGCTTGGAAAAGTGTGTTCTATATCTCTGCCAAACAGACTCTCCAGAGGTTCAGCTTTCAGAAGCAAGCTTAACTCTTAGGGAGGAAGCAGCAGAATGTGCCTCTCACATCTAGCCTGTAGGAATTCAGGTTGGCAAGTTCTATGGGGAAGCCCATTGCTGCCTATGGTGGAAACGGCATGGGAGATTTCAGTTTCAAAATCTCTGTGAAAAAGCGTCAGAGAAGCTTCTCCGTTTAGAATCCAGCATATCTCACTGAACCGAAGAAGTGGTAGTTAGAAGGGAGTTAGAGCTGCAAGCAGTTTGGTTTGGGAAATTAGACGCGAAATGAAACTGCAAATGCCTTCCAACAGGCTTGGAAAAGTGTGTTCTATATCTCTGCCAAACAAACTCCCCGGAGGTTGAGCTTTCAGAAGCTAGTTTAACTCTAAGGGAGGAAGCAGCAGAATGTGCCTCTCACATCTAGCCTGTAGGAATTCAGGTTGGCAAGTTCTATGGGGAAGCCCATTGGCGCCTTCGTTGGAAGCGGGTTTGGAAATTTCAGTTTCAAAATCTCTGTGAAAAAGCGTCAGAGAAGCTTCTCCGTTTAGAATCCAGCATATCTCACTGAACCGAAGAAGTGGTAGTTAGAAGGGAGTTAGAGCTGCAAGCAGTTTGGTTTGGGAAATTAGACGCGAAATGACACTGCAAAGGCCTTCCACCAGGCTTGGAAAAGTGTGTTCTATATCTCTGCCAAACTGAGTCCCCGGAGGTTGAGCTTTCAGAAGCAAGTTTAACTGTTAGGAAGGAAGCAGCAGAATGTGCCTCTCACATCTAGCCTGTAGGAATTCAGGTTGGCAAGTTCTATGGGTAAGCCCATTGCTGCCTATGGTGGAAACGGCATGGGAGATTTCAGTTTCAAAATCTCTGTGAAAAAGCGTCAGAGAAGCTTCTCCATTTAGAATCCAGCATATCTCACTGAACCGAAGAAGTGGTAGTTAGAAGGGAGTTAGAGCTGCAAGCAGTTTGGTTTGGGAAATTAGACGCGAAATGAAACTGCAAATGCCTTCCAACAGGCTTGGAAAAGTGTGTTCTATATCTCTGCCAAACAAACTCCCCGGAGGTTGAGCTTTCAGAAGCTAGTTTAACTCTAAGGGAGGAAGCAGCAGAATGTGCCTCTCACATCTAGCCTGTAGGAATTCAGGTTGGCAAGTTCTATGGGGAAGCCCATTGCTGCCTATGGTGGAAACGGCATGGGAGATTTCAGTTTCAAAATCTCTGTGAAAAAGCGTCAGAGAAGCTTCTCCGTTTAGAATCCAGCATATCTCACTGAACCGAAGAAGTGGTAGTTAGAAGGGAGTTAGAGCTGCAAGCAGTTTGGTTTGGGAAATTAGACGCGAAATGAAACTGCAAATGCCTTCCAACAGGCTTGGAAAAGTGTGTTCTATATCTCTGCCAAACAAAATCCCCGGAGGTTGAGCTTTCAGAAGCTAGTTTAACTCTAAGGGAGGAAGCAGCAGAATGTGCCTCTCTCATCTAGCCTGTAGGAATTCAGGTTGGCAAGTTCTATGGGGAAGCCCATTGGCGCCTTCGTTGGAAACGGGTTTGGAAATTTCAGTTTCAAAATCTCTGTGAAAAAGCGTCAGAGAAGCTTCTCCGTTTAGAATCCAGCATATCTCACTGAACCGAAGAAGTGGTAGTTAGAAGGGAGTTAGAGCTGCAAGCAGTTTGGTTTGGGAAATTAGACGCGAAATGAAACTGCAAATGCCTTCCAACAGGCTTGGAAAAGTGTGTTCTATATCTCGGCCAAACAAACTCCCCGGAGGTTGAGCTTTCAGAAGCAAGTTTAACTCTAAGGGAGGAAGCAGCAGAATGTGCCTCTCACATCTAGCCTTTAGGAATTCAGGTTGGCAAGTTCTATGGGGAAGCCCATTGCTGCCTATGGTGGAAACGGCATGGGAGATTTCAGTTTCAAAATCTCTGTGAAAAAGCGTCAGAGAAGCTTCTCCGTTTAGAATCCAGCATATCTCACTGAACCGAAGAAGTGGTAGTTAGAAGGGAGTTAGAGCTGCAAGCAGTTTGGTTTGGGAAATTAGACGCGAAATGAAACTGCAAATGCCTTCCAACAGGCTTGGAAAAGTGTGTTCTATATCTCTGCCAAACAGACTCCCCGGAGGTTGAGCTTTCAGAAGCAAGTTTAACTCTAAGGGAGGATGCAGCAGAATGTGCCTCTCACATCTAGCCTGTAGGAATTCAGGTTGGCAAGTTCTATGGGGAAGCCCATTGCTGCCTATGGTGGAAACGGCATGGGAGATTTCAGTTTCAAAATCTCTGTGAAAAAGCGTCAGAGAAGCTTCTCCGTTTAGAATCCAGCATATCTCACTGAACCGAAGAAGTGGTAGTTAGAAGGGAGTTAGAGCTGCAAGCAGTTTGGTTTGGGAAATTAGACGCGAAATGAAACTGCAAATGCCTTCCAACAGGCTTGGAAAAGTGTGTTCTATATCTCTGCCAAACAAACTCCCCGGAGGTTGAGCTTTCAGAAGCAAGTTTAACTCTAAGGGAGGAAGAAGCAGAATGTGCCTCTCACATCTAGCCTGTAGGAATTCAGGTTGGCAAGTTCTATGGGGAAGCCCATTGGCGCCTTCGTTCGAAACGGGTTTGGAAATTTCAGTTTCAAAATCTCTGTGAAAAAGCGTCAGAGAAGCTTCTCCGTTTAGAATCCAGCATATCTCACTGAACCGAAGAAGTGGTAGTTAGAAGGGAGTTAGAGCTGCAAGCAGTTTGGTTTGGGAAATTAGACGCGAAATGAAACTGCAAATGCCTTCCAACAGGCTTGGAAAAGTGTGTTCTATATCTCTGCCAAACAAACTCCCCGGAGGTTGAGCTTTCAGAAGCAAGTTTAACTCTAAGGGAGGAAGCAGCAGAATGTGCCTCTCACATCTAGCCTTTAGGAATTCAGGTTGGCAAGTTCTATGGGGAAGCCCATTGCTGCCTATGGTGGAAACGGCATGGGAGATTTCAGTTTCAAAATCTCTGTGAAAAAGCGTCAGAGAAGCTTCTCCGTTTAGAATCCAGCATATCTCACTGAACCGAAGAAGTGGTAGTTAGAAGGGAGTTAGAGCTGCAAGCACTTTGGTTTGGGAAATTAGATGCGAAATGACACTGCAAAGGCCTTCCAACAGGCTTGGAAAAGTGTGTTCTATATCTGTGCCAAACAGAGTCCCCGGAGGTTGAGCTTTCAGAAGCAAGCTTAACTCTTAGGGAGGAAGCAGCAGAATGTGCCTCTCACATCTAGCCTGTAGGAATTCAGGTTGGCAAGTTCTATGGGGAAGCCCATTGTCGCCTTCGTTGGAAACGGGTTTGGAAATTTCAGTTTCAAAATCTCTGTGAAAAAGCCTCAGAGAAGCTTCCCCGTTTAGCCAGCATATCTCACTGAACCGAAGAAGTGGTAGTTAGAAGGGAGTTAGAGCTGCAAGCAGTTTGGTTTGGGAAATTAGACGCGAAATCAAACTGCAAAGGCCTTCCAACAGGCTTGGAAAAGTGTGTTCTATATTTCTGCCAAACAGACTCCCCGGAGGTTCAGCTTTCAGAAGCAAGTTTAACTCTTAGGGTGGAAGCAGCAGAATGTGCCTCTCACATTTAGCCTGTAGGAATTCAGGTTGGCAAGTTCTATGGGGAAGCCCATTGCTGCCTATGGTGAAACGGCATGGGAGATTTCAGTTTCAAAATCTCTGTGAAAGAGCGTCAGAGAAGCTTCTCCGTTTAGAATCCAGCATATCTCACTGAACCGAAGAAGTGGTAGTTAGAAGGGAGTTAGAGCTGCAAGCAGTTTGGTTTGCGAAATTAGACGCAAAATGAAACTGCAAATGCCTTCCAACAGGCTTGGAAAAGTGTGTTCTATATCTCTGCCAAACAGACTCCCCGGAGGTTGAGCTTTCAGAAGCAAGTTTAACTCTAAGGGTGGAAGCAGCAGAATGTGCCTCTCACATCTAGCCTGTAGGAATTCAGGTTGGCAAGTTCTATGGGAAAGCCCTTTGCTGCCTATGGTGGAAACGGCATGGGAGATTTCAGCTTCAAAATCTCTGTGAAAAAGCGTCAGAGAAGCTTCTCCGTTTAGAATCCAGCATATCTCACTGAACCGAAGAAGTAGTAGTTAGAAGGGAGTTAGAGCTGCAAGCAGTTTGGTTTGGGAAATTAGACGCGAAATGAAACTGCAAATGCCTTCCAACAGGCTTGGAAAAGTGTGTTCTATATCTCTGCCAAACAAACTCCCCGGAGGTTGAGCTTTCAGAAGCTAGTTTAACTCTAAGGGAGGAAGCAGCAGAATGTGCCTCTCACATCTAGCCTGTAGGAATTCAGGTTGGCAAGTTCTATGGGGAAGCCCATTGCTGCCTATGGTGGAAATGGCATGGGAGATTTCAGTTTCAAAATCTCTGTGAAAAAGCGTCAGAGAAGCTTCTCCGTTTAGAATCCAGCATATCTCACTGAACCGAAGAAGTGGTAGTTAGAAGGGAGTTAGAGCTGCAAGCAGTTTGGTTTGGGAAATTAGACGCGAAATGAAACTGCAAATGCCTTCCAACAGGCTTGGAAAAGTGTGTTCTATATCTCTGCCAAACAGACTCCCCGGAGGTTGAGCTTTCAGAAGCAAGTTTAACTCTAAGGGAGGAAGCAGCAGAATGTGCCTCTGACATCTAGCCTGTAGGAATTCAGGTTGGCAAGTTCTATGGGGAAGCCCATTGCTGCCTATGGTGGAAACGGGTTTGGAAATTTCAGTTTCAAAATCTCTGTGAAAAAGCGTCAGAGAAGCTTCTCCGTTTAGAATCCAGCATATCTCACTGAACCGAAGAAGTGGTAGTTAGAAGGGAGTTAGAGCTGCAAGCAGTTTGGTTTGGGAAATTAGATGCGAAATGACACTGCAAAGGCCTTCCAACAGGCTTGGAAAAGTGTGTTCTATATATGTGCCAAACAGAGTCCCCGGAGGTTGAGCTTTCAGAAGCAAGCTTAACTGTTAGGGAGGAAGCAGCAGAATGTGCCTCTCACATCTAGCCTGTAGGAATTCAGGTTGGCAAGTTCTATGGGGAAGCCCATTGCTGCCTATGGTGGAAATGGCATGGGAGATTTCAGTTTCAAAATCTCTGTGAAAAAGCGTCAGAGAAGCTTCTCCGTTTAGAATCCAGCATATCTCACTGAACCGAAGAAGTGGTAGTTAGAAGGGAGTTAGAGCTGCAAGCAGTTTGGTTTGGGAAATTAGACGCGAAATGAAACTGCAAATGCCTTCCAACAGGCTTGGAAAAGTGTGTTCTATATCTCTGCCAAACAAACTCCCCGGAGGTTGAGCTTTCAGAAGCTAGTTTAACTCTAAGGGAGGAAGCAGCAGAATGTGCCTCTCACATCTAGCCTGTAGGAATTCAGGTTGGCAAGTTCTATGGGGAAGCCCATTGGCGCCTTCGTTGGAAACGGGTTTGGAAATTTCAGTTTCAAAATCTCTGTGAAAAAGCGTCAGAGAAGCTTCTCCGTTTAGAATCCAGCATATCTCACTGAACCGAAGAAGTGGTAGTTAGAAGGGAGTTAGAGCTGCAAGCAGTTTGGTTTGGGAAATTAGATGCGAAATGACACTGCAAAGGCCTTCCAACAGGCTTGGAAAAGTGTGTTCTATATCTCTGCCAAACAAACTCCCCGGAGGTTGAGCTTTCAGAAGCAAGTTTAACTCTAAGGGAGGAAGCAGCAGAATGTGCCTCTCACATCTAGCCTGTAGGAATTCAGGTTGGCAAGTTCTATGGGGAAGCCCATTGCTGCCTATGGTGGAAACGGCATGGGAGATTTCAGTTTCAAAATCTCTGTGAAAAAGCGTCAGAGAAGCTTCTCCATTTAGAATCCAGCATATCTCACTGAATCGAAGAAGTGGTAGTTAGAAGGGAGTTAGAGCTGCAAGCAGTTTGGTTTGGGAAATTAGACGCGAAATGAAACTGCAAATGCCTTCCAACAGGCTTGGAAAAGTGTGTTCTATATCTCTGCAAAACAAACTCCCCGGAGGTTGAGCTTTCAGAAGCTAGTTTAACTCTAAGGGAGGAAGCAGCAGAATGTGCCTCTCACATCTAGCCTGTAGGAATTCAGGTTGGCAAGTTCTATGGGGAAGCCCATTGGCGCCTTCGTTGGAAACGGGTTTGGAAATTTCAGTTTCAAAATCTCTGTGAAAAAGCGTCAGAGAAGCTTCTCCGTTTAGAATCCAGCATATCTCACTGAACCGAAGAAGTGGTAGTTAGAAGGGAGTTAGAGCTGCAAGCAGTTTGGTTTGGGAAATTAGACGCGAAATGAAACTGCAAATGCCTTCCAACAGGCTTGGAAAAGTGTGTTCTATATCTCTGCCAAACAAACTCCCCGGAGGTTGAGCTTTCAGAAGCAAGTTTAACTCTAAGGGAGGAAGCAGCAGAATGTGCCTCTCACATCTAGCCTGTAGGAATTCAGGTTGGCAAGTTCTATGGGGAAGCCCATTGCTGCCTATGGTGGAAACGGCATGGGAGATTTCAGTTTCAAAATCTCTGTGAAAAAGCGTCAGAGAAGCTTCTCCATTTAGAATCCAGCATATCTCACTGAACCGAAGAAGTGGTAGTTAGAAGGGAGTTAGAGCTGCAAGCAGTTTGGTTTGGGAAATTAGACGCGAAATGAAACTGCAAATGCCTTCCAACAGGCTTGGAAAAGTGTGTTCTATATCTCTGCCAAACAAACTCCCCGGAGGTTGAGCTTTCAGAAGCAAGTTTAACTCTAAGGGAGGAAGCAGCAGAATGTGCCTCTCACATCTAGCCTGTAGGAATTCAGGTTGGCAAGTTCTATGGGGAAGCCCATTGCTGCCTATGGTGGAAACGGCATGGGAGATTTCAGTTTCAAAATCTCTGTGAAAAAGCGTCAGAGAAGCTTCTCCATTTAGAATCCAGCATATCTCACTGAACCGAAGAAGTGGTAGTTAGAAGGGAGTTAGAGCTGCAAGCAGTTTGGTTTGGGAAATTAGACGCGAAATGAAACTGCAAATGCCTTCCAACAGGCTTGGAAAAGTGTGTTCTATATCTCTGCAAAACAAACTCCCCGGAGGTTGAGCTTTCAGAAGCTAGTTTAACTCTAAGGGAGGAAGCAGCAGAATGTGCCTCTCACATCTAGCCTGTAGGAATTCAGGTTGGCAAGTTCTATGGGGAAGCCCATTGGCGCCTTCGTTGGAAACGGGTTTGGAAATTTCAGTTTCAAAATCTCTGTGAAAAAGCGTCAGAGAAGCTTCTCCGTTTAGAATCCAGCATATCTCACTGAACCGAAGAAGTGGTAGTTAGAAGGGAGTTAGAGCTGCAAGCAGTTTGGTTTGGGAAATTAGACGCGAAATGAAACTGCAAATGCCTTCCAACAGGCTTGGAAAAGTGTGTTCTATATCTCTGCCAAACAAACTCCCCGGAGGTTGAGCTTTCAGAAGCAAGTTTAACTCTAAGGGAGGAAGCAGCAGAATGTGCCTCTCACATCTAGCCTGTAGGAATTCAGGTTGGCAAGTTCTATGGGGAAGCCCATTGCTGCCTATGGTGGAAACGGCATGGGAGATTTCAGTTTCAAAATCTCTGTGAAAAAGCGTCAGAGAAGCTTCTCCATTTAGAATCCAGCATATCTCACTGAACCGAAGAAGTGGTAGTTAGAAGGGAGTTAGAGCTGCAAGCAGTTTGGTTTGGGAAATTAGACGCGAAATGAAACTGCAAATGCCTTCCAACAGGCTTGGAAAAGTGTGTTCTATATCTCTGCAAAACAAACTCCCCGGAGGTTGAGCTTTCAGAAGCTAGTTTAACTCTAAGGGAGGAAGCAGCAGAATGTGCCTCTCACATCTAGCCTGTAGGAATTCAGGTTGGCAAGTTCTATGGGGAAGCCCATTGGCGCCTTCGTTGGAAACGGGTTTGGAAATTTCAGTTTCAAAATCTCTGTGAAAAAGCGTCAGAGAAGCTTCTCCGTTTAGAATCCAGCATATCTCACTGAACCGAAGAAGTGGTAGTTAGAAGGGAGTTAGAGCTGCAAGCAGTTTGGTTTGGGAAATTAGACGCGAAATGAAACTGCAAATGCCTTCCAACAGGCTTGGAAAAGTGTGTTCTATATCTCTGCCAAACAAACTCCCCGGAGGTTGAGCTTTCAGAAGCAAGTTTAACTCTAAGGGAGGAAGCAGCAGAATGTGCCTCTCACATCTAGCCTGTAGGAATTCAGGTTGGCAAGTTCTATGGGGAAGCCCATTGCTGCCTATGGTGGAAACGGCATGGGAGATTTCAGTTTCAAAATCTCTGTGAAAAAGCGTCAGAGAAGCTTCTCCGTTTAGAATCCAGCATATCTCACTGAACCGAAGAAGTGGTAGTTAGAAGGGAGTTAGAGCTGCAAGCAGTTTGGTTTGGGAAATTAGACGCGAAATGAAACTGCAAATGCCTTCCAACAGGCTTGGAAAAGTGTGTTCTATATCTCTGCCAAACAAACTCCCCGGAGGTTGAGCTTTCAGAAGCTAGTTTAACTCTAAGGGAGGAAGCAGCAGAATGTGCCTCTCACATCTAGCCTGTAGGAATTCAGGTTGGCAAGTTCTATGGGGAAGCCCATTGCTGCCTATGGTGGAAACGGCATGGGAGATTTCAGTTTCAAAATCTCTGTGAAAAAGCGTCAGAGAAGCTTCTCCGTTTAGAATCCAGCATATCTCACTGAACCGAAGAAGTGGTAGTTAGAAGGGAGTTAGAGCTGCAAGCAGTTTGGTTTGGGAAATTAGACGCGAAATGAAACTGCAAATGCCTTCCAACAGGCTTGGAAAAGTGTGTTCTATATCTCTGCCAAACAAACTCCCCGGAGGTTGAGCTTTCAGAAGCTAGTTTAACTCTAAGGGAGGAAGCAGCAGAATGTGCCTCTCACATCTAGCCTGTAGGAATTCAGGTTGGCAAGTTCTATGGGGAAGCCCATTGGCGCCTTCGTTGGAAACGGGTTTGGAAATTTCAGTTTCAAAATCTCTGTGAAAAAGCGTCAGAGAAGCTTCTCCGTTTAGAATCCAGCATATCTCACTGAACCGAAGAAGTGGTAGTTAGAAGGGAGTTAGAGCTGCAAGCAGTTTGGTTTGGGAAATTAGACGCGAAATGAAACTGCAAATGCCTTCCAACAGGCTTGGAAAAGTGTGTTCTATATCTCTGCCAAACAAACTCCCCGGAGGTTGAGCTTTCAGAAGCAAGTTTAACTCTAAGGGAGGAAGCAGCAGAATGTGCCTCTCACATCTAGCCTGTAGGAATTCAGGTTGGCAAGTTCTATGGGGAAGCCCATTGCTGCCTATGGTGGAAACGGCATGGGAGATTTCAGTTTCAAAATCTCTGTGAAAAAGCGTCAGAGAAGCTTCTCCATTTAGAATCCAGCATATCTCACTGAACCGAAGAAGTGGTAGTTAGAAGGGAGTTAGAGCTGCAAGCAGTTTGGTTTGGGAAATTAGACGCGAAATGAAACTGCAAATGCCTTCCAACAGGCTTGGAAAAGTGTGTTCTATATCTCTGCAAAACAAACTCCCCGGAGGTTGAGCTTTCAGAAGCTAGTTTAACTCTAAGGGAGGAAGCAGCAGAATGTGCCTCTCACATCTAGCCTGTAGGAATTCAGGTTGGCAAGTTCTATGGGGAAGCCCATTGGCGCCTTCGTTGGAAACGGGTTTGGAAATTTCAGTTTCAAAATCTCTGTGAAAAAGCGTCAGAGAAGCTTCTCCGTTTAGAATCCAGCATATCTCACTGAACCGAAGAAGTGGTAGTTAGAAGGGAGTTAGAGCTGCAAGCAGTTTGGTTTGGGAAATTAGACGCGAAATGAAACTGCAAATGCCTTCCAACAGGCTTGGAAAAGTGTGTTCTATATCTCTGCCAAACAAACTCCCCGGAGGTTGAGCTTTCAGAAGCAAGTTTAACTCTAAGGGAGGAAGCAGCAGAATGTGCCTCTCACATCTAGCCTGTAGGAATTCAGGTTGGCAAGTTCTATGGGGAAGCCCATTGCTGCCTATGGTGGAAACGGCATGGGAGATTTCAGTTTCAAAATCTCTGTGAAAAAGCGTCAGAGAAGCTTCTCCATTTAGAATCCAGCATATCTCACTGAACCGAAGAAGTGGTAGTTAGAAGGGAGTTAGAGCTGCAAGCAGTTTGGTTTGGGAAATTAGACGCGAAATGAAACTGCAAATGCCTTCCAACAGGCTTGGAAAAGTGTGTTCTATATCTCTGCCAAACAGACTCCCCGGAGGTTGAGCTTTCAGAAGCAAGTTTAACTCTAAGGGAGGAAGCAGCAGAATGTGCCTCTCACATCTAGCCTGTAGGAATTCAGGTTGGCAAGTTCTATGGGGAAGCCCATTGGCGCCTTCGTTGGAAACGGGTTTGGAAATTTCAGTTTCAAAATCTCTGTGAAAAAGCGTCAGAGAAGCTTCTCCGTTTAGAATCCAGCATATCTCACTGAACCGAAGAAGTGGTAGTTAGAAGGGAGTTAGAGCTGCAAGCAGTTTGGTTTGGGAAATTAGATGCGAAATGACACTGCAAAGGCCTTCCAACAGGCTTGGAAAAGTGTGTTCTATATCTCTGCCAAACAGACTCCCCGGAGGTTGAGCTTTCAGAAGCAAGCTTAACTCTTAGGGACGAAGCAGCAGAATGTGCCTCTCACATCTAGCCTGTAGGAATTCAGGTTGGCAAGTTCTATGGGGAAGCCCATTGCTGCCTATGGTGGAAACGGCATGGGAGATTTCAGTTTCAAAATCTCTGTGAAAAAGCGTCAGAGAAGCTTCTCCGTTTAGAATCCAGCATATCTCACTGAACCGAAGAAGTGGTAGTTAGAAGGGAGTTAGAGCTTCAAGCAGTTTGGTTTGGGAAATTAGACGCGAAATGAAACTGCAAATGCCTTCCAACAGGCTTGGAAAAGTGTGTTCTATATCTCTGCCAAACAAACTCCCCGGAGGTTGAGCTTTCAGAAGCAAGTTTAACTCTAAGGGAGGAAGCAGCAGAATGTGCCTCTCACATCTAGCCTTTAGGAATTCAGGTTGGCAAGTTCTATGGGGAAGCCCATTGGCGCCATCGTTGGAAACGGGTTTGGAAATTTCAGTTTCAAAATCTCTGTGAAAAAGCGTCAGAGAAGCTTCTCCGTTTAGAATCCAGCATATCTCACTGAACCGAAGAAGTGGTAGTTAGAAGGGAGTTAGAGCTGCAAGCAGTTTGGTTTGGGAAATTAGACGCGAAATGAAACTGCAAATGCCTTCCAACAGGCTTGGAAAAGTGTGTTCTATATCTCGGCCAAACAAACTCCCCGGAGGTTGAGCTTTCAGAAGCAAGTTTAACTCTAAGGGAGGAAGCAGCAGAATGTGCCTCTCACTTCTAGCCTGTAGGAATTCAGGTTGGCAAGTTCTATGGGGAAGCCCATTGCTGCCTATGGTGGAAACGGCATGGGAGATTTCAGTTTCAAAATCTCTGTGAAAAAGCGTCAGAGAAGCTTCTCCGTTTAGAATCCAGCATATCTCACTGAACCGAAGAAGTGGTAGTTAGAAGGGAGTTAGAGCTGCAAGCAGTTTGGTTTGGGAAATTAGACGCGAAATGAAACTGCAAATGCCTTCCAACAGGCTTGGAAACGTGTGTTCTATATCTCGGCCAAACAAACTCCCCGGAGGTTGAGCTTTCAGAAGCTAGTTTAACTCTAAGGGAGGAAGCAGCAGAATGTGCCTCTCACATCTAGCCTGTAGGAATTCAGGTTGGCAAGTTCTATGGGGAAGCCCATTGGCGCCTTCGTTGGAAACGGGTTTGGAAATTTCAGTTTCAAAATCTCTGTGAAAAAGCGTCAGAGAAGCTTCTCCGTTTTGAATCCAGCATATCTCACTGAACCGAAGAAGTGGTAGTTAGAAGGGAGTTAGAGCTGCAAGCAGTTTGGTTTGGGAAATTAGATGCGAAATGACACTGCAAAGGCCTTCCAACAGGCTTGGAAAAGTGTGTTCTATATCTCTGCCAAACAGACTCCCCGGAGGTTGAGCTTTCAGAAGCAAGCTTAACTCTTAGGGAGGAAGCAGCAGAATGTGCCTCTCACATCTAGCCTGTAGGAATTCAGGTTGGCAAGTTCTATGGGGAAGCCCATTGTCACCTTCGTTGGAAACGGGTTTGGAAATTTCAGTTTCAAAATCTCTGTGAAAAAGCGTCAGAGAAGCTTCTCCGTTTAGAATCCAGCATATCTCACTGAACCGAAGAAGTGGTAGTTAGAAGGGAGTTAGAGCTGCAAGCAGTTTGGTTTGGGAAATTAGATGCGAAATGACACTGCAAAGGCCTTCCAACAGGCTTGGAAAAGTGTGTTCTTTATCTGTGCCAAACAGAGTCCCCGGAGGTTGAGCTTTCAGAAGCAAGCTTAACTGTTAGGGAGGAAGCAGCAGAATGTGCCTCTCACATCTAGCCTGTAGGAATTCAGGTTGGCAAGTTCTATGGTGAAGCCCATTGCTGCCTATGGTGGAAACGGCATTGGAGATTTCAGTTTCAAAATCTCTGTGAAAAAGCGTCAGAGAAGCTTCTCCGTTTAGAATCCAGCATATCTCACTGAACCGAAGAAGTGGTAGTTAGAAGGGAGTTAGAGCTGCAAGCAGTTTGGTTTGGGAAATTAGACGCGAAATGAAACTGCAAATGCCTTCCAACAGGCTTGGAAAAGTGTGTTCTATATCTCTGCCAAACAAACTCCCCCGGAGGTTGAGCTTTCAGAAGCTAGTTTAACTCTAAGGGAGGAAGCAGCACAATGTGCCTCTCACATCTAGCCTGTAGGAATTCAGGTTGGCAAGTTCTATGGGGAAGCCCATTGGCGCCTTCGTTGGAAACGGGTTTGGAAATTTCAGTTTCAAAATCTCTGTGAAAAAGCGTCAGAGAAGCTTCTCCGTTTAGAATCCAGCATATCTCACTGAACCGAAGAAGTGGTAGTTAGAAGGGAGTTAGAGCTGCAAGCAGTTTGGTTTGGGAAATTAGATGCGAAATGACACTGCAAAGGCCTTCCAACAGGCTTGGAAAAGTGTGTTCTATATCTCTGCCAAACAGACTCTCCGGAGGTTGAGCTTTCAGAAGCAAGCTTAACTCTTAGGGAGGAAGCAGCAGAATGTGCCTCTCACATCTAGCCTGTAGGAATTCAGGTTGGCAAGTTCTATGGGGAAGCCCATTGCTGCCTATGGTGGAAACGGCATGGGAGATTTCAGTTTCAAAATCTCTGTGAATAAGCGTCAGAGAAGCTTCTCCGTTTAGAATCCAGCATATCTCACTGAACCGAAGAAGTGGTAGTTAGAAGGGAGTTAGAGCTGCAAGCAGTTTGGTTTGGGAAATTAGACGCGAAATGAAACTGCAAATGCCTTCCAACAGGCTTGGAAAAGTGTGTTCTATATCTCTGCCAAACAAACTCCCCGGAGGTTGAGCTTTCAGAAGCTAGTTTAACTCTAAGGGAGGAAGCAGCAGAATGTGCCTCTCACATCTAGCCTGTAGGAATTCAGGTTGGCAAGTTCTATGGGGAAGCCCATTGCTGCCTATGGTGGAAACGGCATGGGAGATTTCAGTTTCAAAATCTCTGTGAAAAAGCGTCAGAGAAGCTTCTCCGTTTAGAATCCAGCATATCTCACTGAACCGAAGAAGTGGTAGTTAGAAGGGAGTTAGAGCTGCAAGCAGTTTGGTTTGGGAAATTAGATGCGAAATGACACTGCAAAGGCCTTTCAACAGGCTTGGAAAAGTGTGTTATATATCTCTGCCAAACAGACTCTCCGGAGGTTGAGCTTTCAGAAGCAAGCTTAAATTTTAGGGAGGAAGCAGCAGAATGTGCCTCTCACATCTAGCCTGTAGGAATTCAGGTTGGCAAGTTCTATGGGGAAGCCCATTGCTGCCTATGGTGGAAACGGCATGGGAGATTTCAGTTTCAAAATCTCTGTGAAAAAGCGTCAGAGAAGCTTCTCCGTTTAGAATCCAGCATATCTCACTGAACCGAAGAAGTGGTAGTTAGAAGGGAGTTAGAGCTGCAAGCAGTTTGGTTTGGGAAATTAGACGCGAAATGAAACTGCAAATGCCTTCCAACAGGCTTGGAAAAGTGTGTTCTATATCTCTGCCAAACAAACTCCCCGGAGGTTGAGCTTTCAGAAGCAAGTTTAACTCTAAGGGAGGAAGCAGCAGAATGTGCCTCTCACATCTAGCCTGTAGGAATTCAGGTTGGCAAGTTCTATGGGGAAGCCCATTGCTGCCTATGGTGGAAACGGCATGGGAGATTTCAGTTTCAAAATCTCTGTGAATAAGCATCAGAGAAGCTTCTCCGTTTAGAATCCAGCATATCTCACTGAACCGAAGAAGTGGTAGTTAGAAGGGAGTTAGAGCTGCAAGCAGTTTGGTTTGGGAAATTAGACGCGAAATGAAACTGCAAATGCCTTCCAACAGGCTTGGAAAAGTGTGTTCTATATCTCTGCCAAACAAACTCCCCGGAGGTTGAGCTTTCAGAAGCTAGTTTAACTCTAAGGGAGGAAGCAGCAGAATGTGCCTCTCACATCTAGCCTGTAGGAATTCAGGTTGGCAAGTTCTATGGGGAAGCCCATTGCTGCCTATGGTGGAAACGGCATGGGAGATTTCAGTTTCAAAATCTCTGTGAAAAAGCGTCAGAGAAGCTTCTCCGTTTAGAATCCAGCATATCTCACTGAACCGAAGAAGTGGTAGTTAGAAGGGAGTTAGAGCTGCAAGCAGTTTGGTTTGGGAAATTAGACGCGAAATGAAACTGCAAATGCCTTCCAACAGGCTTGGAAAAGTGTGTTCTATGTCTCGGCCAAACAAACTCCCCGGAGGTTGAGCTTTCAGAAGCAAGTTTAACTCTAAGGGAGGAAGCAGCAGAATGTGCCTCTCACATCTAGCCTGTAGGAATTCAGGTTGGCAAGTTCTATGGGGAAGCCCATTGCTCCCTATGGAGGAAACGGCATGGGAGATTTCAGTTTCAAAATCTCTGTGAAAAAGCGTCAGAGAAGCTTCTCCATTTAGAATCCAGCATATCTCACTGAACCGAAGAAGTGGTAGTTAGAAGGGAGTTAGAGCTGCAAGCAGTTTGGTTTGGGAAATTAGACGCGAAATGAAACTGCAAATGCCTTCCAACAGGCTTGGAAAAGTGTGTTCTATATCTCTGCCAAACAAACTCCCCGGAGGTTGAGCTTTCAGAAGCTAGTTTAACTCTAAGGGAGGAAGCAGCAGAATGTGCCTCTCACATCTAGCCTGTAGGAATTCAGGTTGGCAAGTTCTATGGGGAAGCCCATTGGCGCCTTCGTTGGAAACGGGTTTGGAAATTTCAGTTTCAAAATCTCTGTGAAAAAGCGTCAGAGAAGCTTCTCCGTTTAGAATCCAGCATATCTCACTGAACCGAAGAAGTGGTAGTTAGAAGGGAGTTAGAGCTGCAAGCAGTTTGGTTTGGGAAATTAGATGCGAAATGACACTGCAAAGGCCTTCCAACAGGCTTGGAAAAGTGTGTTCTATATCTCTGCCAAACAGACTCCCCGGAGGTTGAGCTTTCAGAAGCAAGCTTTACTCTTAGGGAGGAAGCAGCAGAATGTGCCTCTCACATCTAGCCTGTAGGAATTCAGGTTGGCAAGTTCTATGGGGAAGCCCATTGCTGCCTATGGTGGAAACGGCATGGGAGATTTCAGTTTCAAAATCTCTGTGAAAAAGCGTCAGAGAAGCTTCTCCGTTTAGAATCCAGCATATCTCACTGAACCGAAGAAGTGGTAGTTAGAAGGGAGTTAGAGCTGCAAGCAGTTTGGTTTGGGAAATTAGACGCGAAATGAAACTGCAAATGCCTTCCAACAGGCTTGGAAAAGTGTGTTCTATATCTCTGCCAAACAAACTCCCCGGAGGTTGAGCTTTCAGAAGCAAGTTTAACTCTAAGGGAGGAAGCAGCAGAATGTGCCTCTCACATCTAGCCTGTAGGAATTCAGGTTGGCAAGTTCTATGGGGAAGCCCATTGGCGCCTTCGTTGGAAACGGGTTTGGAAATTTCAGTTTCAAAATCTCTGTGAAAAAGCGTCAGAGAAGCTTCTCCGTTTAGAATCCAGCATATCTCACTGAACCGAAGAAGTGGTAGTTAGAAGGGAGTTAGAGCTGCAAGCAGTTTGGTTTGGGAAATTAGACGCGAAATGAAACTGCAAATGCCTTCCAACAGGCTTGGAAAAGTGTGTTCTATATCTCTGCCAAACAAACTCCCCGGAGGTTGAGCTTTCAGAAGCTAGTTTAACTCTAAGGGAGGAAGCAGCAGAATGTGCCTCTCACATCTAGCCTGTAGGAATTCAGGTTGGCAAGTTCTATGGGGAAGCCCATTGGCGCCTTCGTTGGAAACGGGTTTGGAAATTTCAGTTTCAAAATCTCTGTGAAAAAGCGTCAGAGAAGCTTCTCCGTTTAGAATCCAGCATATCTCACTGAACCGAAGAAGTGGTACTTAGAAGGGAGTTAGAGCTGCAAGCAGTTTGGTTTGGGAAATTAGACGCAAAATGAAACTGCAAATGCCTTCCAACAGGCTTGGAAAAGTGTGTTCTATATCTCGGCCAAACAAACTCCCCGGAGGTTGAGCTTTCAGAAGCTAGTTTAACTCTAAGGGAGGAAGCAGCAGAATGTGCCTCTCACATCTAGCCTGTAGGAATTCAGGTTGGCAAGTTCTATGGGGAAGCCCATTGCTGCCTATGGTGGAAACGGCATGGGAGATTTCAGTTTCAAAATCTCTGTGAAAAAGCGTCAGAGAAGCTTCTCCGTTTAGAATCCAGCATATCTCACTGAACCGAAGAAGTGGTAGTTAGAAGGGAGTTAGAGCTGCAAGCAGTTTGGTTTGGGAAATTAGATGCGAAATGACACTGCAAAGGCCTTCCAACAGGCTTGGAAAAGTGTGTTCTTTATCTGTGCCAAACAGAGTCCCCGGAGGTTGAGCTTTCAGAAGCAAGCTTAACTGTTAGGGAGGAAGCAGCAGAATGTGCCTCTCACATCTAGCCTGTAGGAATTCAGGTTGGCAAGTTCTATGGGGAAGCCCATTGCTGCCTATGGTGGAAACGGCATTGGAGATTTCAGTTTCAAAATCTCTGTGAAAAAGCGTCAGAGAAGCTTCTCCGTTTAGAATCCAGCATATCTCGCTGAACCGAAGAAGTGGTAGTTAGAAGGGAGTTAGAGCTGCAAGCAGTTTGGTTTGGGAAATTAGACGCGAAATGAAACTGCAAATGCCTTCCAACAGGCTTGGAAAAGTGTGTTCTATATCTCTGCCAAACAAACTCCCCCGGAGGTTGAGCTTTCAGAAGCTAGTTTAACTCTAAGGGAGGAAGCAGCACAATGTGCCTCTCACATCTAGCCTGTAGGAATTCAGGTTGGCAAGTTCTATGGGGAAGCCCATTGGCGCCTTCGTTGGAAACGGGTTTGGAAATTTCAGTTTCAAAATCTCTGTGAAAAAGCGTCAGAGAAGCTTCTCCGTTTAGAATCCAGCATATCTCACTGAACCGAAGAAGTGGTAGTTAGAAGGGAGTTAGAGCTGCAAGCAGTTTGGTTTGGGAAATTAGATGCGAAATGACACTGCAAAGGCCTTCCAACAGGCTTGGAAAAGTGTGTTCTATATCTCTGCCAAACAGACTCTCCGGAGGTTGAGCTTTCAGAAGCAAGCTTAACTCTTAGGGAGGAAGCAGCAGAATGTGCCTCTCACATCTAGCCTGTAGGAATTCAGGTTGGCAAGTTCTATGGGGAAGCCCATTGCTGCCTATGGTGGAAACGGCATGGGAGATTTCAGTTTCAAAATCTCTGTGAATAAGCGTCAGAGAAGCTTCTCCGTTTAGAATCCAGCATATCTCACTGAACCGAAGAAGTGGTAGTTAGAAGGGAGTTAGAGCTGCAAGCAGTTTGGTTTGGGAAATTAGACGCGAAATGAAACTGCAAATGCCTTCCAACAGGCTTGGAAAAGTGTGTTCTATATCTCTGCCAAACAAACTCCCCGGAGGTTGAGCTTTCAGAAGCTAGTTTAACTCTAAGGGAGGAAGCAGCAGAATGTGCCTCTCACATCTAGCCTGTAGGAATTCAGGTTGGCAAGTTCTATGGGGAAGCCCATTGCTGCCTATGGTGGAAACGGCATGGGAGATTTCAGTTTCAAAATCTCTGTGAAAAAGCGTCAGAGAAGCTTCTCCGTTTAGAATCCAGCATATCTCACTGAACCGAAGAAGTGGTAGTTAGAAGGGAGTTAGAGCTGCAAGCAGTTTGGTTTGGGAAATTAGACGCGAAATGAAACTGCAAATGCCTTCCAACAGGCTTGGAAAAGTGTGTTCTATATCTCGGCCAAACAAACTCCCCGGAGGTTGAGCTTTCAGAAGCAAGTTTAACTCTAAGGGAGGAAGCAGCAGAATGTGCCTCTCACATCTAGCCTGTAGGAATTCAGGTTGGCAAGTTCTATGGGGAAGCCCATTGCTCCCTATGGAGGAAACGGCATGGGAGATTTCAGTTTCAAAATCTCTGTGAAAAAGCGTCAGAGAAGCTTCTCCATTTAGAATCCAGCATATCTCACTGAACCGAAGAAGTGGTAGTTAGAAGGGAGTTAGAGCTGCAAGCAGTTTGGTTTGGGAAATTAGACGCGAAATGAAACTGCAAATGCCTTCCAACAGGCTTGGAAAAGTGTGTTCTATATCTCTGCCAAACAAACTCCCCGGAGGTTGAGCTTTCAGAAGCTAGTTTAACTCTAAGGGAGGAAGCAGCAGAATGTGCCTCTCACATCTAGCCTGTAGGAATTCAGGTTGGCAAGTTCTATGGGGAAGCCCATTGGCGCCTTCGTTGGAAACGGGTTTGGAAATTTCAGTTTCAAAATCTCTGTGAAAAAGCGTCAGAGAAGCTTCTCCGTTTAGAATCCAGCATATCTCACTGAACCGAAGAAGTGGTAGTTAGAAGGGAGTTAGAGCTGCAAGCAGTTTGGTTTGGGAAATTAGATGCGAAATGACACTGCAAAGGCCTTCCAACAGGCTTGGAAAAGTGTGTTCTATATCTCTGCCAAACAGACTCCCCGGAGGTTGAGCTTTCAGAAGCAAGCTTTACTCTTAGGGAGGAAGCAGCAGAATGTGCCTCTCACATCTAGCCTGTAGGAATTCAGGTTGGCAAGTTCTATGGGGAAGCCCATTGCTGCCTATGGTGGAAACGGCATGGGAGATTTCAGTTTCAAAATCTCTGTGAAAAAGCGTCAGAGAAGCTTCTCCGTTTAGAATCCAGCATATCTCACTGAACCGAAGAAGTGGTAGTTAGAAGGGAGTTAGAGCTGCAAGCAGTTTGGTTTGGGAAATTAGACGCGAAATGAAACTGCAAATGCCTTCCAACAGGCTTGGAAAAGTGTGTTCTATATCTCTGCAAAACAAACTCCCCGGAGGTTGAGCTTTCAGAAGCTAGTTTAACTCTAAGGGAGGAAGCAGCAGAATGTGCCTCTCACATCTAGCCTGTAGGAATTCAGGTTGGCAAGTTCTATGGGGAAGCCCATTGGCGCCTTCGTTGGAAACGGGTTTGGAAATTTCAGTTTCAAAATCTCTGTGAAAAAGCGTCAGAGAAGCTTCTCCGTTTAGAATCCAGCATATCTCACTGAACCGAAGAAGTGGTAGTTAGAAGGGAGTTAGAGCTGCAAGCAGTTTGGTTTGGGAAATTAGACGCGAAATGAAACTGCAAATGCCTTCCAACAGGCTTGGAAAAGTGTGTTCTATATCTCTGCCAAACAAACTCCCCGGAGGTTGAGCTTTCAGAAGCAAGTTTAACTCTAAGGGAGGAAGCAGCAGAATGTGCCTCTCACATCTAGCCTGTAGGAATTCAGGTTGGCAAGTTCTATGGGGAAGCCCATTGCTGCCTATGGTGGAAACGGCATGGGAGATTTCAGTTTCAAAATCTCTGTGAAAAAGCGTCAGAGAAGCTTCTCCATTTAGAATCCAGCATATCTCACTGAACCGAAGAAGTGGTAGTTAGAAGGGAGTTAGAGCTGCAAGCAGTTTGGTTTGGGAAATTAGACGCGAAATGAAACTGCAAATGCATTCCAACAGGCTTGGAAAAGTGTGTTCTATATCTCTGCAAAACAAACTCCCCGGAGGTTGAGCTTTCAGAAGCTACTTTAACTCTAAGGGAGGAAGCAGCAGAATGTGCCTCTCACATCTAGCCTGTAGGAATTCAGGTTGGCAAGTTCTATGGGGAAGCCCATTGGCGCCTTCGTTGGAAACGGGTTTGGAAATTTCAGTTTCAAAATCTCTGTGAAAAAGCGTCAGAGAAGCTTCTCCGTTTAGAATCCAGCATATCTCACTGAACCGAAGAAGTGGTAGTTAGAAGGGAGTTAGAGCTGCAAGCAGTTTGGTTTGGGAAATTAGACGCGAAATGAAACTGCAAATGCCTTCCAACAGGCTTGGAAAAGTGTGTTCTATATCTCTGCCAAACAAACTCCCCGGAGGTTGAGCTTTCAGAAGCAAGTTTAACTCTAAGGGAGGAAGCAGCAGAATGTGCCTCTCACATCTAGCCTGTAGTAATTCAGGTTGGCAAGTTCTATGGGGAAGCCCATTGCTGCCTATGGTGGAAACGGCATGGGAGATTTCAGTTTCAAAATCTCTGTGAAAAAGCGTCAGAGAAGCTTCTCCGTTTAGAATCCAGCATATCTCACTGAACCGAAGAAGTGGTAGTTAGAAGGGAGTTAGAGCTGCAAGCAGTTTGGTTTGGGAAATTAGACGCGAAATGAAACTGCAAATGCCTTCCAACAGGCTTGGAAAAGTGTGTTCTATATCTCTGCCAAACAAACTCCCCGGAGGTTGAGCTTTCAGAAGCTAGTTTAACTCTAAGGGAGGAAGCAGCAGAATGTGCCTCTCACATCTAGCCTGTAGGAATTCAGGTTGGCAAGTTCTATGGGGAAGCCCTTTGCTGCCTATGGTGGAAACGGCATGGGAGATTTCAGTTTCAAAATCTCTGTGAAAAAGCGTCAGAGAAGCTTCTCCGTTTAGAATCCAGCATATCTCACTGAACCGAAGAAGTGGTAGTTAGAAGGGAGTTAGAGCTGCAAGCAGTTTGGTTTGGGAAATTAGACGCGAAATGAAACTGCAAATGCCTTCCAACAGGCTTGGAAAAGTGTGTTCTATATCTCTGCCAAACAAACTCCCCGGAGGTTGAGCTTTCAGAAGCTAGTTTAACTCTAAGGGAGGAAGCAGCAGAATGTGCCTCTCACATCTAGCCTGTAGGAATTCAGGTTGGCAAGTTCTATGGGGAAGCCCATTGGCGCCTTCGTTGGAAACGGGTTTGGAAATTTCAGTTTCAAAATCTCTGTGAAAAAGCGTCAGAGAAGCTTCTCCGTTTAGAATCCAGCATATCTCACTGAACCGAAGAAGTGGTAGTTAGAAGGGAGTTAGAGCTGCAAGCAGTTTGGTTTGGGAAATTAGACGCGAAATGAAACTGCAAATGCCTTCCAACAGGCTTGGAAAAGTGTGTTCTATATCTCTGCCAAACAAACTCCCCGGAGGTTGAGCTTTCAGAAGCAAGTTTAACTCTAAGGGAGGAAGCAGCAGAATGTGCCTCTCACATCTAGCCTGTAGGAATTCAGGTTGGCAAGTTCTATGGGGAAGCCCATTGCTGCCTATGGTGGAAACGGCATGGGAGATTTCAGTTTCAAAATCTCTGTGAAAAAGCGTCAGAGAAGCTTCTCCATTTAGAATCCAGCATATCTCACTGAACCGAAGAAGTGGTAGTTAGAAGGGAGTTAGAGCTGCAAGCAGTTTGGTTTGGGAAATTAGACGCGAAATGAAACTGCAAATGCCTTCCAACAGGCTTGGGAAAGTGTGTTCTATATCTCTGCAAAACAAACTCCCCGGAGGTTGAGCTTTCAGAAGCTAGTTTAACTCTAAGGGAGGAAGCAGCAGAATGTGCCTCTCACATCTAGCCTGTAGGAATTCAGGTTGGCAAGTTCTATGGGGAAGCCCATTGGCGCCTTCGTTGGAAACGGGTTTGGAAATTTCAGTTTCAAAATCTCTGTGAAAAAGCGTCAGAGAAGCTTCTCCGTTTAGAATCCAGCATATCTCACTGAACCGAAGAAGTGGTAGTTAGAAGGGAGTTAGAGCTGCAAGCAGTTTGGTTTGGGAAATTAGACGCGAAATGAAACTGCAAATGCCTTCCAACAGGCTTGGAAAAGTGTGTTCTATATCTCTGCCAAACAAACTCCCCGGAGGTTGAGCTTTCAGAAGCAAGTTTAACTCTAAGGGAGGAAGCAGCAGAATGTGCCTCTCACATCTAGCCTGTAGGAATTCAGGTTGGCAAGTTCTATGGGGAAGCCCATTGCTGCCTATGGTGGAAACGGCATGGGAGATTTCAGTTTCAAAATCTCTGTGAAAAAGCGTCAGAGAAGCTTCTCCATTTAGAATCCAGCATATCTCACTGAACCGAAGAAGTGGTAGTTAGAAGGGAGTTAGAGCTGCAAGCAGTTTGGTTTGGGAAATTAGACGCGAAATGAAACTGCAGATGCCTTCCAACAGGCTTGGAAAAGTGTGTTCTATATCTCTGCCAAACAAACTCCCCGGAGGTTGAGCTTTCAGAAGCAAGTTTAACTCTAAGGGAGGAAGCAGCAGAATGTGCCTCTCACATCTAGCCTGTAGGAATTCAGGTTGGCAAGTTCTATGGGGAAGCCCATTGCTGCCTATGGTGGAAACGGCATGGGAGATTTCAGTTTCAAAATCTCTGTGAAAAAGCGTCAGAGAAGCTTCTCCATTTAGAATCCAGCATATCTCACTGAACCGAAGAAGTGGTAGTTAGAAGGGAGTTAGAGCTGCAAGCAGTTTGGTTTGGGAAATTAGACGCGAAATGAAACTGCAAATGCCTTCCAACAGGCTTGGAAAAGTGTGTTCTATATCTCTGCCAAACAAACTCCCCGGAGGTTGAGCTTTCAGAAGCTAGTTTAACTCTAAGGGAGGAAGCAGCAGAATGTGCCTCTCACATCTAGCCTGTAGGAATTCAGGTTGGCAAGTTCTATGGGGAAGCCCATTGGCGCCTTCGTTGGTAACGGGTTTGGAAATTTCAGTTTCAAAATCTCTGTGAAAAAGCGTCAGAGAAGCTTCTCCGTTTAGAATCCAGCATATCTCACTGAACCGAAGAAGTGGTAGTTAGAAGGGAGTTAGAGCTGCAAGCAGTTTGGTTTGGGAAATTAGACGCGAAATGAAACTGCAAATGCCTTCCAACAGGCTTGGAAAAGTGTGTTCTATATCTCTGCCAAACAAACTCCCCGGAGGTTGAGCTTTCAGAAGCAAGTTTAACTCTAAGGGAGGAAGCAGCAGAATGTGCCTCTCACATCTAGCCTGTAGGAATTCAGGTTGGCAAGTTCTATGGGGAAGCCCATTGCTGCCTATGGTGGAAACGGCATGGGAGATTTCAGTTTCAAAATCTCTGTGAAAAAGCGTCAGAGAAGCTTCTCCATTTAGAATCCAGCATATCTCACTGAACCGAAGAAGTGGTAGTTAGAAGGGAGTTAGAGGTGCAAGCAGTTTGGTTTGGGAAATTAGACGCGAAATGAAACTGCAAATGCCTTCCAACAGGCTTGGAAAAGTGTGTTCTATATCTCTGCCAAACAAACTCCCCGGAGGTTGAGCTTTCAGAAGCAAGTTTAACTCTAAGGGAGGAAGCAGCAGAATGTGCCTCTCACATCTAGCCTTTAGGAATTCAGGTTGGCAAGTTCTATGGGGAAGCCCATTGCTGCCTATGGTGGAAACGGCATGGGAGATTTCAGTTTCAAAATCTCTGTGAAAAAGCGTCAGAGAAGCTTCTCCATTTAGAATCCAGCATATCTCACTGAACCGAAGAAGTGGTAGTTAGAAGGGAGTTAGAGCTGCAAGCAGTTTGGTTTGGGAAATTAGACGCGAAATGAAACTGCAAATGCCTTCCAACAGGCTTGGAAAAGTGTGTTCTATATCTCTGCAAAACAAACTCCCCGGAGGTTGAGCTTTCAGAAGCTAGTTTAACTCTAAGGGAGGAAGCAGCAGAATGTGCCTCTCACATCTAGCCTGTAGGAATTCAGGTTGGCAAGTTCTATGGGGAAGCCCATTGGCGCCTTCGTTGGAAACGGGTTTGGAAATTTCAGTTTCAAAATCTCTGTGAAAAAGCGTCAGAGAAGCTTCTCCGTTTAGAATCCAGCATATCTCACTGAACCGAAGAAGTGGTAGTTAGAAGGGAGTTAGAGCTGCAAGCAGTTTGGTTTGGGAAATTAGACGCGAAATGAAACTGCAAATGCCTTCCAACAGGCTTGGAAAAGTGTGTTCTATATCTCGGCCAAACAAACTCCCCGGAGGTTGAGCTTTCAGAAGCAAGTTTAACTCTAAGGGAGGAAGCAGCAGAATGTGCCTCTCACATCTAGCCTGTAGGAATTCAGGTTGGCAAGTTCTATGGGGAAGCCCATTGCTGCCTATGGTGGAAACGGCATGGGAGATTTCAGTTTCAAAATCTCTGTGAAAAAGCGTCAGAGAAGCTTCTCCGTTTAGAATCCAGCATATCTCACTGAACCGAAGAAGTGGTAGTTAGAAGGGAGTTAGAGCTGCAAGCAGTTTGGTTTGGGAAATTAGACGCGAAATGAAACTGCAAATGCCTTCCAACAGGCTTGGAAAAGTGTGTTCTATATCTCTGCAAAACAAACTCCCCGGAGGTTGAGCTTTCAGAAGCTAGTTTAACTCTAAGGGAGGAAGCAGCAGAATGTGCCTCTCACATCTAGCCTGTAGGAATTCAGGTTGGCAAGTTCTATGGGGAAGCCCATTGGCGCCTTCGTTGGAAACGGGTTTGGAAATTTCAGTTTCAAAATCTCTGTGAAAAAGCGTCAGAGAAGCTTCTCCGTTTAGAATCCAGCATATCTCACTGAACCGAAGAAGTGGTAGTTAGAAGGGAGTTAGAGCTGCAAGCAGTTTGGTTTGGGAAATTAGACGCGAAATGAAACTGCAAATGCCTTCCAACAGGCTTGGAAAAGTGTGTTCTATATCTCTGCAAAACAAACTCCCCGGAGGTTGAGCTTTCAGAAGCTAGTTTAACTCTAAGGGAGGAAGCAGCAGAATGTGCCTCTCACATCTAGCCTGTAGGAATTCAGGTTGGCAAGTTCTATGGGGAAGCCCATTGGCGCCTTCGTTGGAAACGGGTTTGGAAATTTCAGTTTCAAAATCTCTGTGAAAAAGCGTCAGAGAAGCTTCTCCGTTTAGAATCCAGCATATCTCACTGAACCGAAGAAGTGGTAGTTAGAAGGGAGTTAGAGCTGCAAGCAGTTTGGTTTGGGAAATTAGACGCGAAATGAAACTGCAAATGCCTTCCAACAGGCTTGGAAAAGTGTGTTCTATATCTCTGCCAAACAAACTCCCCGGAGGTTGAGCTTTCAGAAGCAAGTTTAACTCTAAGGGAGGAAGCAGCAGAATGTGCCTCTCACATCTAGCCTGTAGGAATTCAGGTTGGCAAGTTCTATGGGGAAGCCCATTGCTGCCTATGGTGGAAACGGCATGGGAGATTTCAGTTTCAAAATCTCTGTGAAAAAGCGTCAGAGAAGCTTCTCCATTTAGAATCCAGCATATCTCACTGAACCGAAGAAGTGGTAGTTAGAAGGGAGTTAGAGCTGCAAGCAGTTTGGTTTGGGAAATTAGACGCGAAATGAAACTGCAAATGCCTTCCAACAGGCTTGGAAAAGTGTGTTCTATATCTCTGCAAAACAAACTCCCCGGAGGTTGAGCTTTCAGAAGCTAGTTTAACTCTAAGGGAGGAAGCAGCAGAATGTGCCTCTCACATCTAGCCTGTAGGAATTCAGGTTGGCAAGTTCTATGGGGAAGCCCATTGGCGCCTTCGTTGGAAACGGGTTTGGAAATTTCAGTTTCAAAATCTCTGTGAAAAAGCGTCAGAGAAGCTTCTCCGTTTAGAATCCAGCATATCTCACTGAACCGAAGAAGTGGTAGTTAGAAGGGAGTTAGAGCTGCAAGCAGTTTGGTTTGGGAAATTAGACGCGAAATGAAACTGCAAATGCCTTCCAACAGGCTTGGAAAAGTGTGTTCTATATCTCTGCCAAACAAACTCCCCGGAGGTTGAGCTTTCAGAAGCAAGTTTAACTCTAAGGGAGGAAGCAGCAGAATGTGCCTCTCACATCTAGCCTGTAGGAATTCAGGTTGGCAAGTTCTATGGGGAAGCCCATTGCTGCCTATGGTGGAAACGGCATGGGAGATTTCAGTTTCAAAATCTCTGTGAAAAAGCGTCAGAGAAGCTTCTCCATTTAGAATCCAGCATATCTCACTGAACCGAAGAAGTGGTAGTTAGAAGGGAGTTAGAGCTGCAAGCAGTTTGGTTTGGGAAATTAGACGCGAAATGAAACTGCAAATGCCTTCCAACAGGCTTGGAAAAGTGTGTTCTATATCTCTGCAAAACAAACTCCCCGGAGGTTGAGCTTTCAGAAGCTAGTTTAACTCTAAGGGAGGAAGCAGCAGAATGTGCCTCTCACATCTAGCCTGTAGGAATTCAGGTCGGCAAGTTCTATGGGGAAGCCCATTGGCGCCTTCGTTGGAAACGGGTTTGGAAATTTCAGTTTCAAAATCTCTGTGAAAAAGCGTCAGAGAAGCTTCTCCGTTTAGAATCCAGCATATCTCACTGAACCGAAGAAGTGGTAGTTAGAAGGGAGTTAGAGCTGCAAGCAGTTTGGTTTGGGAAATTAGACGCGAAATGAAACTGCAAATGCCTTCCAACAGGCTTGGAAAAGTGTGTTCTATATCTCTGCCAAACAAACTCCCCGGAGGTTGAGCTTTCAGAAGCAAGTTTAACTCTAAGGGAGGAAGCAGCAGAATGTGCCTCTCACATCTAGCCTGTAGGAATTCAGGTTGGCAAGTTCTATGGGGAAGCCCATTGCTGCCTATGGTGGAAACGGCATGGGAGATTACAGTTTCAAAATCTCTGTGAAAAAGCGTCAGAGAAGCTTCTCCATTTAGAATCCAGCATATCTCACTGAACCGAAGAAGTGGTAGTTAGAAGGGAGTTAGAGCTGCAAGCAGTTTGGTTTGGGAAATTAGACGCGAAATGAAACTGCAAATGCCTTCCAACAGGCTTGGAAAAGTGTGTTCTATATCTCTGCAAAACAAACTCCCCGGAGGTTGAGCTTTCAGAAGCTAGTTTAACTCTAAGGGAGGAAGCAGCAGAATGTGCCTCTCACATCTAGCCTGTAGGAATTCAGGTTGGCAAGTTCTATGGGGAAGCCCATTGGCGCCTTCGTTGGAAACGGGTTTGGAAATTTCAGTTTCAAAATCTCTGTGAAAAAGCGTCAGAGAAGCTTCTCCGTTTAGAATCCAGCATATCTCACTGAACCGAAGAAGTGGTAGTTAGAAGGGAGTTAGAGCTGCAAGCAGTTTGGTTTGGGAAATTAGACGCGAAATGAAACTGCAAATGCCTTCCAACAGGCTTGGAAAAGTGTGTTCTATATCTCTGCCAAACAAACTCCCCGGAGGTTGAGCTTTCAGAAGCAAGTTTAACTCTAAGGGAGGAAGCAGCAGAATGTGCCTCTCACATCTAGCCTGTAGGAATTCAGGTTGGCAAGTTCTATGGGGAAGCCCATTGCTGCCTATGGTGGAAACGGCATGGGAGATTTCAGTTTCAAAATCTCTGTGAAAAAGCGTCAGAGAAGCTTCTCCATTTAGAATCCAGCATATCTCACTGAACCGAAGAAGTGGTAGTTAGAAGGGAGTTAGAGCTGCAAGCAGTTTGGTTTGGGAAATTAGACGCGAAATGAAACTGCAAATGCCTTCCAACAGGCTTGGAAAAGTGTGTTCTATATCTCTGCCAAACAAACTCCCCGGAGGTTGAGCTTTCAGAAGCAAGTTTAACTCTAAGGGAGGAAGCAGCAGAATGTGCCTCTCACATCTAGCCTGTAGGAATTCAGGTTGGCAAGTTCTATGGGGAAGCCCATTGCTGCCTATGGTGGAAACGGCATGGGAGATTTCAGTTTCAAAATCTCTGTGAAAAAGCGTCAGAGAAGCTTCTCCATTTAGAATCCAGCATATCTCACTGAACCGAAGAAGTGGTAGTTAGAAGGGAGTTAGAGCTGCAAGCAGTTTGGTTTGGGAAATTAGACGCGAAATGAAACTGCAAATGCCTTCCAACAGGCTTGGAAAAGTGTGTTCTATATCTCTGCAAAACAAACTCCCCGGAGGTTGAGCTTTCAGAAGCTAGTTTAACTCTAAGGGAGGAAGCAGCAGAATGTGCCTCTCACATCTAGCCTGTAGGAATTCAGGTTGGCAAGTTCTATGGGGAAGCCCATTGGCGCCTTCGTTGGAAACGGGTTTGGAAATTTCAGTTTCAAAATCTCTGTGAAAAAGCGTCAGAGAAGCTTCTCCGTTTAGAATCCAGCATATCTCACTGAACCGAAGAAGTGGTAGTTAGAAGGGAGTTAGAGCTGCAAGCAGTTTGGTTTGGGAAATTAGACGCGAAATGAAACTGCAAATGCCTTCCAACAGGCTTGGAAAAGTGTGTTCTATATCTCTGCCAAACAAACTCCCCGGAGGTTGAGCTTTCAGAAGCAAGTTTAACTCTAAGGGAGGAAGCAGCAGAATGTGCCTCTCACATCTAGCCTGTAGGAATTCAGGTTGGCAAGTTCTATGGGGAAGCCCATTGCTGCCTATGGTGGAAACGGCATGGGAGATTTCAGTTTCAAAATCTCTGTGAAAAAGCGTCAGAGAAGCTTCTCCATTTAGAATCCAGCATATCTCACTGAACCGAAGAAGTGGTAGTTAGAAGGGAGTTAGAGCTGCAAGCAGTTTGGTTTGGGAAATTAGACGCGAAATGAAACTGCAAATGCCTTCCAACAGGCTTGGAAAAGTGTGTTCTATATCTCTGCCAAACAAACTCCCCGGAGGTTGAGCTTTCAGAAGCAAGTTTAACTCTAAGGGAGGAAGCAGCAGAATGTGCCTCTCACATCTAGCCTGTAGGAATTCAGGTTGGCAAGTTCTATGGGGAAGCCCATTGCTGCCTATGGTGGAAACGGCATGGGAGATTTCAGTTTCAAAATCTCTGTGAAAAAGCGTCAGAGAAGCTTCTCCATTTAGAATCCAGCATATCTCACTGAACCGAAGAAGTGGTAGTTAGAAGGGAGTTAGAGCTGCAAGCAGTTTGGTTTGGGAAATTAGACGCGAAATGAAACTGCAAATGCCTTCCAACAGGCTTGGAAAAGTGTGTTCTATATCTCTGCCAAACAAACTCCCCGGAGGTTGAGCTTTCAGAAGCTAGTTTAACTCTAAGGGAGGAAGCAGCAGAATGTGCCTCTCACATCTAGCCTGTAGGAATTCAGGTTGGCAAGTTCTATGGGGAAGCCCATTGGCGCCTTCGTTGGAAACGGGTTTGGAAATTTCAGTTTCAAAATCTCTGTGAAAAAGCGTCAGAGAAGCTTCTCCGTTTAGAATCCAGCATATCTCACTGAACCGAAGAAGTGGTAGTTAGAAGGGAGTTAGAGCTGCAAGCAGTTTGGTTTGGGAAATTAGACGCGAAATGAAACTGCAAATGCCTTCCAACAGGCTTGGAAAAGTGTGTTCTATATCTCTGCCAAACAAACTCCCCGGAGGTTGAGCTTTCAGAAGCAAGTTTAACTCTAAGGGAGGAAGCAGCAGAATGTGCCTCTCACATCTAGCCTGTAGGAATTCAGGTTGGCAAGTTCTATGGGGAAGCCCATTGCTGCCTATGGTGGAAACGGCATGGGAGATTTCAGTTTCAAAATCTCTGTGAAAAAGCGTCAGAGAAGCTTCTCCATTTAGAATCCAGCATATCTCACTGAACCGAAGAAGTGGTAGTTAGAAGGGAGTTAGAGCTGCAAGCAGTTTGGTTTGGGAAATTAGACGCGAAATGAAACTGCAAATGCCTTCCAACAGGCTTGGAAAAGTGTGTTCTATATCTCTGCCAAACAAACTCCCCGGAGGTTGAGCTTTCAGAAGCTAGTTTAACTCTAAGGGAGGAAGCAGCAGAATGTGCCTCTCACATCTAGCCTGTAGGAATTCAGGTTGGCAAGTTCTATGGGGAAGCCCATTGGCGCCTTCGTTGGAAACGGGTTTGGAAATTTCAGTTTCAAAATCTCTGTGAAAAAGCGTCAGAGAAGCTTCTCCGTTTAGAATCCAGCATATCTCACTGAACCGAAGAAGTGGTAGTTAGAAGGGAGTTAGAGCTGCAAGCAGTTTGGTTTGGGAAATTAGACGCGAAATGAAACTGCAAATGCCTTCCAACAGGCTTGGAAAAGTGTGTTCTATATCTCTGCCAAACAAACTCCCCGGAGGTTGAGCTTTCAGAAGCAAGTTTAACTCTAAGGGAGGAAGCAGCAGAATGTGCCTCTCACATCTAGCCTGTAGGAATTCAGGTTGGCAAGTTCTATGGGGAAGCCCATTGCTGCCTATGGTGGAAACGGCATGGGAGATTTCAGTTTCAAAATCTCTGTGAAAAAGCGTCAGAGAAGCTTCTCCGTTTAGAATCCAGCATATCTCACTGAACCGAAGAAGTGGTAGTTAGAAGGGAGTTAGAGCTGCAAGCAGTTTGGTTTGGGAAATTAGACGCGAAATGAAACTGCAAATGCCTTCCAACAGGCTTGGAAAAGTGTGTTCTATATCTCTGCCAAACAAACTCCCCGGAGGTTGAGCTTTCAGAAGCTAGTTTAACTCTAAGGGAGGAAGCAGCAGAATGTGCCTCTCACATCTAGCCTGTAGGAATTCAGGTTGGCAAGTTCTATGGGGAAGCCCATTGCTGCCTATGGTGGAAACGGCATGGGAGATTTCAGTTTCAAAATCTCTGTGAAAAAGCGTCAGAGAAGCTTCTCCGTTTAGAATCCAGCATATCTCACTGAACCGAAGAAGTGGTAGTTAGAAGGGAGTTAGAGCTGCAAGCAGTTTGGTTTGGGAAATTAGACGCGAAATGAAACTGCAAATGCCTTCCAACAGGCTTGGAAAAGTGTGTTCTATATCTCTGCCAAACAAACTCCCCGGAGGTTGAGCTTTCAGAAGCTAGTTTAACTCTAAGGGAGGAAGCAGCAGAATGTGCCTCTCACATCTAGCCTGTAGGAATTCAGGTTGGCAAGTTCTATGGGGAAGCCCATTGCTGCCTATGGTGGAAACGGCATGGGAGATTTCAGTTTCAAAATCTCTGTGAAAAAGCGTCAGAGAAGCTTCTCCGTTTAGAATCCAGCATATCTCACTGAACCGAAGAAGTGGTAGTTAGAAGGGAGTTAGAGCTGCAAGCAGTTTGGTTTGGGAAATTAGACGCGAAATGAAACTGCAAATGCCTTCCAACAGGCTTGGAAAAGTGTGTTCTATATCTCTGCAAAACAAACTCCCCGGAGGTTGAGCTTTCAGAAGCTAGTTTAACTCTAAGGGAGGAAGCAGCAGAATGTGCCTCTCACATCTAGCCTGTAGGAATTCAGGTTGGCAAGTTCTATGGGGAAGCCCATTGGCGCCTTCGTTGGAAACGGGTTTGGAAATTTCAGTTTCAAAATCTCTGTGAAAAAGCGTCAGAGAAGCTTCTCCGTTTAGAATCCAGCATATCTCACTGAACCGAAGAAGTGGTAGTTAGAAGGGAGTTAGAGCTGCAAGCAGTTTGGTTTGGGAAATTAGACGCGAAATGAAACTGCAAATGCCTTCCAACAGGCTTGGAAAAGTGTGTTCTATATCTCTGCCAAACAAACTCCCCGGAGGTTGAGCTTTCAGAAGCAAGTTTAACTCTAAGGGAGGAAGCAGCAGAATGTGCCTCTCACATCTAGCCTGTAGGAATTCAGGTTGGCAAGTTCTATGGGGAAGCCCATTGCTGCCTATGGTGGAAACGGCATGGGAGATTTCAGTTTCAAAATCTCTGTGAAAAAGCGTCAGAGAAGCTTCTCCATTTAGAATCCAGCATATCTCACTGAACCGAAGAAGTGGTAGTTAGAAGGGAGTTAGAGGTGCAAGCAGTTTGGTTTGGGAAATTAGACGCGAAATGAAACTGCAAATGCCTTCCAACAGGCTTGGAAAAGTGTGTTCTATATCTCTGCAAAACAAACTCCCCGGAGGTTGAGCTTTCAGAAGCTAGTTTAACTCTAAGGGAGGAAGCAGCAGAATGTGCCTCTCACATCTAGCCTGTAGGAATTCAGGTTGGCAAGTTCTATGGGGAAGCCCATTGGCGCCTTCGTTGGAAACGGGTTTGGAAATTTCAGTTTCAAAATCTCTGTGAAAAAGCGTCAGAGAAGCTTCTCCGTTTAGAATCCAGCATATCTCACTGAACCGAAGAAGTGGTAGTTAGAAGGGAGTTAGAGCTGCAAGCAGTTTGGTTTGGGAAATTAGACGCGAAATGAAACTGCAAATGCCTTCCAACAGGCTTGGAAAAGTGTGTTCTATATCTCGGCCAAACAAACTCCCCGGAGGTTGAGCTTTCAGAAGCAAGTTTAACTCTAAGGGAGGAAGCAGCAGAATGTGCCTCTCACATCTAGCCTGTAGGAATTCAGGTTGGCAAGTTCTATGGGGAAGCCCATTGCTGCCTATGGTGGAAACGGCATGGGAGATTTCAGTTTCAAAATCTCTGTGAAAAAGCGTCAGAGAAGCTTCTCCGTTTAGAATCCAGCATATCTCACTGAACCGAAGAAGTGGTAGTTAGAAGGGAGTTAGAGCTGCAAGCAGTTTGGTTTGGGAAATTAGACGCGAAATGAAACTGCAAATGCCTTCCAACAGGCTTGGAAAAGTGTGTTCTATATCTCTGCAAAACAAACTCCCCGGAGGTTGAGCTTTCAGAAGCTAGTTTAACTCTAAGGGAGGAAGCAGCAGAATGTGCCTCTCACATCTAGCCTGTAGGAATTCAGGTTGGCAAGTTCTATGGGGAAGCCCATTGGCGCCTTCGTTGGAAACGGGTTTGGAAATTTCAGTTTCAAAATCTCTGTGAAAAAGCGTCAGAGAAGCTTCTCCGTTTAGAATCCAGCATATCTCACTGAACCGAAGAAGTGGTAGTTAGAAGGGAGTTAGAGCTGCAAGCAGTTTGGTTTGGGAAATTAGACGCGAAATGAAACTGCAAATGCCTTCCAACAGGCTTGGAAAAGTGTGTTCTATATCTCTGCAAAACAAACTCCCCGGAGGTTGAGCTTTCAGAAGCTAGTTTAACTCTAAGGGAGGAAGCAGCAGAATGTGCCTCTCACATCTAGCCTGTAGGAATTCAGGTTGGCAAGTTCTATGGGGAAGCCCATTGGCGCCTTCGTTGGAAACGGGTTTGGAAATTTCAGTTTCAAAATCTCTGTGAAAAAGCGTCAGAGAAGCTTCTCCGTTTAGAATCCAGCATATCTCACTGAACCGAAGAAGTGGTAGTTAGAAGGGAGTTAGAGCTGCAAGCAGTTTGGTTTGGGAAATTAGACGCGAAATGAAACTGCAAATGCCTTCCAACAGGCTTGGAAAAGTGTGTTCTATATCTCTGCCAAACAAACTCCCCGGAGGTTGAGCTTTCAGAAGCAAGTTTAACTCTAAGGGAGGAAGCAGCAGAATGTGCCTCTCACATCTAGCCTGTAGGAATTCAGGTTGGCAAGTTCTATGGGGAAGCCCATTGCTGCCTATGGTGGAAACGGCATGGGAGATTTCAGTTTCAAAATCTCTGTGAATAAGCGTCAGAGAAGCTTCTCCGTTTAGAATCCAGCATATCTCACTGAACCGAAGAAGTGGTAGTTAGAAGGGAGTTAGAGCTGCAAGCAGTTTGGTTTGGGAAATTAGACGCGAAATGAAACTGCAAATGCCTTCCAACAGGCTTGGAAAAGTGTGTTCTATATCTCTGCCAAACAAACTCCCCGGAGGTTGAGCTTTCAGAAGCAAGTTTAACTCTAAGGGAGGAAGCAGCAGAATGTGCCTCTCACATCTAGCCTGTAGGAATTCAGGTTGGCAAGTTCTATGGGGAAGCCCATTGCTGCCTATGGTGGAAACGGCATGGGAGATTTCAGTTTCAAAATCTCTGTGAAAAAGCGTCAGAGAAGCTTCTCCATTTAGAATCCAGCATATCTCACTGAACCGAAGAAGTGGTAGTTAGAAGGGAGTTAGAGCTGCAAGCAGTTTGGTTTGGGAAATTAGACGCGAAATGAAACTGCAAATGCCTTCCAACAGGCTTGGAAAAGTGTGTTCTATATCTCTGCAAAACAAACTCCCCGGAGGTTGAGCTTTCAGAAGCTAGTTTAACTCTAAGGGAGGAAGCAGCAGAATGTGCCTCTCACATCTAGCCTGTAGGAATTCAGGTTGGCAAGTTCTATGGGGAAGCCCATTGGCGCCTTCGTTGGAAACGGGTTTGGAAATTTCAGTTTCAAAATCTCTGTGAAAAAGCGTCAGAGAAGCTTCTCCGTTTAGAATCCAGCATATCTCACTGAACCGAAGAAGTGGTAGTTAGAAGGGAGTTAGAGCTGCAAGCAGTTTGGTTTGGGAAATTAGACGCGAAATGAAACTGCAAATGCCTTCCAACAGGCTTGGAAAAGTGTGTTCTATATCTCTGCCAAACAAACTCCCCGGAGGTTGAGCTTTCAGAAGCAAGTTTAACTCTAAGGGAGGAAGCAGCAGAATGTGCCTCTCACATCTAGCCTGTAGGAATTCAGGTTGGCAAGTTCTATGGGGAAGCCCATTGCTGCCTATGGTGGAAACGGCATGGGAGATTTCAGTTTCAAAATCTCTGTGAAAAAGCGTCAGAGAAGCTTCTCCATTTAGAATCCAGCATATCTCACTGAACCGAAGAAGTGGTAGTTAGAAGGGAGTTAGAGCTGCAAGCAGTTTGGTTTGGGAAATTAGACGCGAAATGAAACTGCAAATGCCTTCCAACAGGCTTGGAAAAGTGTGTTCTATATCTCTGCAAAACAAACTCCCCGGAGGTTGAGCTTTCAGAAGCTAGTTTAACTCTAAGGGAGGAAGCAGCAGAATGTGCCTCTCACATCTAGCCTGTAGGAATTCAGGTCGGCAAGTTCTATGGGGAAGCCCATTGGCGCCTTCGTTGGAAACGGGTTTGGAAATTTCAGTTTCAAAATCTCTGTGAAAAAGCGTCAGAGAAGCTTCTCCGTTTAGAATCCAGCATATCTCACTGAACCGAAGAAGTGGTAGTTAGAAGGGAGTTAGAGCTGCAAGCAGTTTGGTTTGGGAAATTAGACGCGAAATGAAACTGCAAATGCCTTCCAACAGGCTTGGAAAAGTGTGTTCTATATCTCTGCCAAACAAACTCCCCGGAGGTTGAGCTTTCAGAAGCAAGTTTAACTCTAAGGGAGGAAGCAGCAGAATGTGCCTCTCACATCTAGCCTGTAGGAATTCAGGTTGGCAAGTTCTATGGGGAAGCCCATTGCTGCCTATGGTGGAAACGGCATGGGAGATTTCAGTTTCAAAATCTCTGTGAAAAAGCGTCAGAGAAGCTTCTCCGTTTAGAATCCAGCATATCTCACTGAACCGAAGAAGTGGTAGTTAGAAGGGAGTTAGAGCTGCAAGCAGTTTGGTTTGGGAAATTAGACGCGAAATGAAACTGCAAATGCCTTCCAACAGGCTTGGAAAAGTGTGTTCTATATCTCTGCCAAACAAACTCCCCGGAGGTTGAGCTTTCAGAAGCAAGTTTAACTCTAAGGGAGGAAGCAGCAGAATGTGCCTCTCACATCTAGCCTGTAGGAATTCAGGTTGGCAAGTTCTATGGGGAAGCCCATTGGCGCCTTCGTTGGAAACGGGTTTGGAAATTTCAGTTTCAAAATCTCTGTGAAAAAGCGTCAGAGAAGCTTCTCCGTTTAGAATCCAGCATATCTCACTGAACCGAAGAAGTGGTAGTTAGAAGGGAGTTAGAGCTGCAAGCAGTTTGGTTTGGGAAATTAGACGCGAAATGAAACTGCAAATGCCTTCCAACAGGCTTGGAAAAGTGTGTTCTATATCTCTGCCAAACAAACTCCCCGGAGGTTGAGCTTTCAGAAGCAAGTTTAACTCTAAGGGAGGAAGCAGCAGAATGTGCCTCTCACATCTAGCCTGTAGGAATTCAGGTTGGCAAGTTCTATGGGGAAGCCCATTGCTGCCTATGGTGGAAACGGCATGGGAGATTTCAGTTTCAAAATCTCTGTGAAAAAGCGTCAGAGAAGCTTCTCCGTTTAGAATCCAGCATATCTCACTGAACCGAAGAAGTGGTAGTTAGAAGGGAGTTAGAGCTGCAAGCAGTTTGGTTTGGGAAATTAGACGCGAAATGAAACTGCAAATGCCTTCCAACAGGCTTGGAAAAGTGTGTTCTATATCTCTGCAAAACAAACTCCCCGGAGGTTGAGCTTTCAGAAGCTAGTTTAACTCTAAGGGAGGAAGCAGCAGAATGTGCCTCTCACATCTAGCCTGTAGGAATTCAGGTTGGCAAGTTCTATGGGGAAGCCCATTGGCGCCTTCGTTGGAAACGGGTTTGGAAATTTCAGTTTCAAAATCTCTGTGAAAAAGCGTCAGAGAAGCTTCTCCGTTTAGAATCCAGCATATCTCACTGAACCGAAGAAGTGGTAGTTAGAAGGGAGTTAGAGCTGCAAGCAGTTTGGTTTGGGAAATTAGACGCGAAATGAAACTGCAAATGCCTTCCAACAGGCTTGGAAAAGTGTGTTCTATATCTCTGCCAAACAAACTCCCCGGAGGTTGAGCTTTCAGAAGCAAGTTTAACTCTAAGGGAGGAAGCAGCAGAATGTGCCTCTCACATCTAGCCTGTAGGAATTCAGGTTGGCAAGTTCTATGGGGAAGCCCATTGCTGCCTATGGTGGAAACGGCATGGGAGATTTCAGTTTCAAAATCTCTCTGAAAAAGCGTCAGAGAAGCTTCTCCATTTAGAATCCAGCATATCTCACTGAACCGAAGAAGTGGTAGTTAGAAGGGAGTTAGAGCTGCAAGCAGTTTGGTTTGGGAAATTAGACGCGAAATGAAACTGCAAATGCCTTCCAACAGGCTTGGAAAAGTGTGTTCTATATCTCTGCCAAACAAACTCCCCGGAGGTTGAGCTTTCAGAAGCAAGTTTAACTCTAAGGGAGGAAGCAGCAGAATGTGCCTCTCACATCTAGCCTGTAGGAATTCAGGTTGGCAAGTTCTATGGGGAAGCCCATTGCTGCCTATGGTGGAAACGGCATGGGAGATTTCAGTTTCAAAATCTCTGTGAAAAAGCGTCAGAGAAGCTTCTCCATTTAGAATCCAGCATATCTCACTGAACCGAAGAAGTGGTAGTTAGAAGGGAGTTAGAGCTGCAAGCAGTTTGGTTTGGGAAATTAGACGCGAAATGAAACTGCAAATGCCTTCCAACAGGCTTGGAAAAGTGTGTTCTATATCTCTGCCAAACAAACTCCCCGGAGGTTGAGCTTTCAGAAGCTAGTTTAACTCTAAGGGAGGAAGCAGCAGAATGTGCCTCTCACATCTAGCCTGTAGGAATTCAGGTTGGCAAGTTCTATGGGGAAGCCCATTGGCGCCTTCGTTGGAAACGGGTTTGGAAATTTCAGTTTCAAAATCTCTGTGAAAAAGCGTCAGAGAAGCTTCTCCGTTTAGAATCCAGCATATCTCACTGAACCGAAGAAGTGGTAGTTAGAAGGGAGTTAGAGCTGCAAGCAGTTTGGTTTGGGAAATTAGACGCGAAATGAAACTGCAAATGCCTTCCAACAGGCTTGGAAAAGTGTGTTCTATATCTCTGCCAAACAAACTCCCCGGAGGTTGAGCTTTCAGAAGCAAGTTTAACTCTAAGGGAGGAAGCAGCAGAATGTGCCTCTCACATCTAGCCTGTAGGAATTCAGGTTGGCAAGTTCTATGGGGAAGCCCATTGCTGCCTATGGTGGAAACGGCATGGGAGATTTCAGTTTCAAAATCTCTGTGAAAAAGCGTCAGAGAAGCTTCTCCATTTAGAATCCAGCATATCTCACTGAACCGAAGAAGTGGTAGTTAGAAGGGAGTTAGAGCTGCAAGCAGTTTGGTTTGGGAAATTAGACGCGAAATGAAACTGCAAATGCCTTCCAACAGGCTTGGAAAAGTGTGTTCTATATCTCTGCCAAACAAACTCCCCGGAGGTTGAGCTTTCAGAAGCTAGTTTAACTCTAAGGGAGGAAGCAGCAGAATGTGCCTCTCACATCTAGCCTGTAGGAATTCAGGTTGGCAAGTTCTATGGGGAAGCCCATTGGCGCCTTCGTTGGAAACGGGTTTGGAAATTTCAGTTTCAAAATCTCTGTGAAAAAGCGTCAGAGAAGCTTCTCCGTTTAGAATCCAGCATATCTCACTGAACCGAAGAAGTGGTAGTTAGAAGGGAGTTAGAGCTGCAAGCAGTTTGGTTTGGGAAATTAGACGCGAAATGAAACTGCAAATGCCTTCCAACAGGCTTGGAAAAGTGTGTTCTATATCTCTGCCAAACAAACTCCCCGGAGGTTGAGCTTTCAGAAGCAAGTTTAACTCTAAGGGAGGAAGCAGCAGAATGTGCCTCTCACATCTAGCCTGTAGGAATTCAGGTTGGCAAGTTCTATGGGGAAGCCCATTGCTGCCTATGGTGGAAACGGCATGGGAGATTTCAGTTTCAAAATCTCTGTGAAAAAGCGTCAGAGAAGCTTCTCCGTTTAGAATCCAGCATATCTCACTGAACCGAAGAAGTGGTAGTTAGAAGGGAGTTAGAGCTGCAAGCAGTTTGGTTTGGGAAATTAGACGCGAAATGAAACTGCAAATGCCTTCCAACAGGCTTGGAAAAGTGTGTTCTATATCTCTGCCAAACAAACTCCCCGGAGGTTGAGCTTTCAGAAGCTAGTTTAACTCTAAGGGAGGAAGCAGCAGAATGTGCCTCTCACATCTAGCCTGTAGGAATTCAGGTTGGCAAGTTCTATGGGGAAGCCCATTGCTGCCTATGGTGGAAACGGCATGGGAGATTTCAGTTTCAAAATCTCTGTGAAAAAGCGTCAGAGAAGCTTCTCCGTTTAGAATCCAGCATATCTCACTGAACCGAAGAAGTGGTAGTTAGAAGGGAGTTAGAGCTGCAAGCAGTTTGGTTTGGGAAATTAGACGCGAAATGAAACTGCAAATGCCTTCCAACAGGCTTGGAAAAGTGTGTTCTATATCTCTGCAAAACAAACTCCCCGGAGGTTGAGCTTTCAGAAGCTAGTTTAACTCTAAGGGAGGAAGCAGCAGAATGTGCCTCTCACATCTAGCCTGTAGGAATTCAGGTTGGCAAGTTCTATGGGGAAGCCCATTGGCGCCTTCGTTGGAAACGGGTTTGGAAATTTCAGTTTCAAAATCTCTGTGAAAAAGCGTCAGAGAAGCTTCTCCGTTTAGAATCCAGCATATCTCACTGAACCGAAGAAGTGGTAGTTAGAAGGGAGTTAGAGCTGCAAGCAGTTTGGTTTGGGAAATTAGACGCGAAATGAAACTGCAAATGCCTTCCAACAGGCTTGGAAAAGTGTGTTCTATATCTCTGCCAAACAAACTCCCCGGAGGTTGAGCTTTCAGAAGCAAGTTTAACTCTAAGGGAGGAAGCAGCAGAATGTGCCTCTCACATCTAGCCTGTAGGAATTCAGGTTGGCAAGTTCTATGGGGAAGCCCATTGCTGCCTATGGTGGAAACGGCATGGGAGATTTCAGTTTCAAAATCTCTGTGAAAAAGCGTCAGAGAAGCTTCTCCATTTAGAATCCAGCATATCTCACTGAACCGAAGAAGTGGTAGTTAGAAGGGAGTTAGAGCTGCAAGCAGTTTGGTTTGGGAAATTAGACGCGAAATGAAACTGCAAATGCCTTCCAACAGGCTTGGAAAAGTGTGTTCTATATCTCTGCAAAACAAACTCCCCGGAGGTTGAGCTTTCAGAAGCTAGTTTAACTCTAAGGGAGGAAGCAGCAGAATGTGCCTCTCACATCTAGCCTGTAGGAATTCAGGTTGGCAAGTTCTATGGGGAAGCCCATTGGCGCCTTCGTTGGAAACGGGTTTGGAAATTTCAGTTTCAAAATCTCTGTGAAAAAGCGTCAGAGAAGCTTCTCCGTTTAGAATCCAGCATATCTCACTGAACCGAAGAAGTGGTAGTTAGAAGGGAGTTAGAGCTGCAAGCAGTTTGGTTTGGGAAATTAGACGCGAAATGAAACTGCAAATGCCTTCCAACAGGCTTGGAAAAGTGTGTTCTATATCTCTGCCAAACAAACTCCCCGGAGGTTGAGCTTTCAGAAGCAAGTTTAACTCTAAGGGAGGAAGCAGCAGAATGTGCCTCTCACATCTAGCCTGTAGGAATTCAGGTTGGCAAGTTCTATGGGGAAGCCCATTGCTGCCTATGGTGGAAACGGCATGGGAGATTTCAGTTTCAAAATCTCTGTGAAAAAGCGTCAGAGAAGCTTCTCCATTTAGAATCCAGCATATCTCACTGAACCGAAGAAGTGGTAGTTAGAAGGGAGTTAGAGCTGCAAGCAGTTTGGTTTGGGAAATTAGACGCGAAATGAAACTGCAAATGCCTTCCAACAGGCTTGGAAAAGTGTGTTCTATATCTCTGCCAAACAAACTCCCCGGAGGTTGAGCTTTCAGAAGCTAGTTTAACTCTAAGGGAGGAAGCAGCAGAATGTGCCTCTCACATCTAGCCTGTAGGAATTCAGGTTGGCAAGTTCTATGGGGAAGCCCATTGGCGCCTTCGTTGGAAACGGGTTTGGAAATTTCAGTTTCAAAATCTCTGTGAAAAAGCGTCAGAGAAGCTTCTCCGTTTAGAATCCAGCATATCTCACTGAACCGAAGAAGTGGTAGTTAGAAGGGAGTTAGAGCTGCAAGCAGTTTGGTTTGGGAAATTAGACGCGAAATGAAACTGCAAATGCCTTCCAACAGGCTTGGAAAAGTGTGTTCTATATCTCGGCCAAACAAACTCCCCGGAGGTTGAGCTTTCAGAAGCAAGTTTAACTCTAAGGGAGGAAGCAGCAGAATGTGCCTCTCACATCTAGCCTTTAGGAATTCAGGTTGGCAAGTTCTATGGGGAAGCCCATTGCTGCCTATGGTGGAAACGGCATGGGAGATTTCAGTTTCAAAATCTCTGTGAAAAAGCGTCAGAGAAGCTTCTCCGTTTAGAATCCAGCATATCTCACTGAACCGAAGAAGTGGTAGTTAGAAGGGAGTTAGAGCTGCAAGCAGTTTGGTTTGGGAAATTAGACGCGAAATGAAACTGCAAATGCCTTCCAACAGGCTTGGAAAAGTGTGTTCTATATCTCTGCCAAACAAACTCCCCGGAGGTTGAGCTTTCAGAAGCAAGTTTAACTCTAAGGGAGGAAGCAGCAGAATGTGCCTCTCACATCTAGCCTGTAGGAATTCAGGTTGGCAAGTTCTATGGGGAAGCCCATTGCTGCCTATGGTGGAAACGGCATGGGAGATTTCAGTTTCAAAATCTCTGTGAAAAAGCGTCAGAGAAGCTTCTCCGTTTAGAATCCAGCATATCTCACTGAACCGAAGAAGTGGTAGTTAGAAGGGAGTTAGAGCTGCAAGCAGTTTGGTTTGGGAAATTAGACGCGAAATGAAACTGCAAATGCCTTCCAACAGGCTTGGAAAAGTGTGTTCTATATCTCTGCCAAACAAACTCCCCGGAGGTTGAGCTTTCAGAAGCTAGTTTAACTCTAAGGGAGGAAGCAGCAGAATGTGCCTCTCACATCTAGCCTGTAGGAATTCAGGTTGGCAAGTTCTATGGGGAAGCCCATTGGCGCCTTCGTTGGAAACGGGTTTGGAAATTTCAGTTCCAAAATCTCTGTGAAAAAGCGTCAGAGAAGCTTCTCCGTTTAGAATCCAGCATATCTCACTGAACCGAAGAAGTGGTAGTTAGAAGGGAGTTAGAGCTGCAAGCAGTTTGGTTTGGGAAATTAGATGCGAAATGACACTGCAAAGGCCTTCCAACAGGCTTGGAAAAGTGTGTTCTATATCTCTGCCAAACAGACTCTCCGGAGGTTGAGCTTTCAGAAGCAAGCTTAACTCTTAGGGAGGAAGCAGCAGAATGTGCCTCTCAAATCTAGCCTGTAGGAATTCAGGTTGGCAAGTTCTATGGGGAAGCCCATTGCTGCCTATGGTGGAAACGGCATGGGAGATTTCAGTTTCAAAATCTCTGTGAAAAAGCGTCAGAGAAGCTTCTCCATTTAGAATCCAGCATATCTCACTGAACCGAAGAAGTGGTAGTTAGAAGGGAGTTAGAGCTGCAAGCAGTTTGGTTTGGGAAATTAGACGCGAAATGAAACTGCAAATGCCTTCCAACAGGCTTGGAAAAGTGTGTTCTATATCTCTGCCAAACAAACTCCCCGGAGGTTGAGCTTTCAGAAGCTAGTTTAACTCTAAGGGAGGAAGCAGCAGAATGTGCCTCTCACATCTAGCCTGTAGGAATTCAGGTTGGCAAGTTCTATGGGGAAGCCCATTGGCGCCTTCGTTGGAAACGGGTTTGGAAATTTCAGTTTCAAAATCTCTGTGAAAAAGCGTCAGAGAAGCTTCTCCGTTTAGAATCCAGCATATCTCACTGAACCGAAGAAGTGGTAGTTAGAAGGGAGTTAGAGCTGCAAGCAGTTTGGTTTGGGAAATTAGACGCGAAATGAAACTGCAAATGCCTTCCAACAGGCTTGGAAAAGTGTGTTCTATATCTCGGCCAAACAAACTCCCCGGAGGTTGAGCTTTCAGAAGCAAGTTTAACTCTAAGGGAGGAAGCAGCAGAATGTGCCTCTCACATCTAGCCTGTAGGAATTCAGGTTGGCAAGTTCTATGGGGAAGCCCATTGCTGCCTATGGTGGAAACGGCATGGGAGATTTCAGTTTCAAAATCTCTGTGAAAAAGCGTCAGAGAAGCTTCTCCGTTTAGAATCCAGCATATCTCACTGAACCGAAGAAGTGGTAGTTAGAAGGGAGTTAGAGCTGCAAGCAGTTTGGTTTGGGAAATTAGACGCGAAATGAAACTGCAAATGCCTTCCAACAGGCTTGGAAAAGTGTGTTCTATATCTCTGCCAAACAAACTCCCCGGAGGTTGAGCTTTCAGAAGCTAGTTTAACTCTAAGGGAGGAAGCAGCAGAATGTGCCTCTCACATCTAGCCTGTAGGAATTCAGGTTGGCAAGTTCTATGGGGAAGCCCATTGCTGCCTATGGTGGAAACGGCATGGGAGATTTCAGTTTCAAAATCTCTGTGAAAAAGCGTCAGAGAAGCTTCTCCGTTTAGAATCCAGCATATCTCACTGAACCGAAGAAGTGGTAGTTAGAAGGGAGTTAGAGCTGCAAGCAGTTTGGTTTGGGAAATTAGACGCGAAATGAAACTGCAAATGCCTTCCAACAGGCTTGGAAAAGTGTGTTCTATATCTCTGCCAAACAAACTCCCCGGAGGTTGAGCTTTCAGAAGCTAGTTTAACTCTAAGGGAGGAAGCAGCAGAATGTGCCTCTCACATCTAGCCTGTAGGAATTCAGGTTGGCAAGTTCTATGGGGAAGCCCATTGGCGCCTTCGTTGGAAACGGGTTTGGAAATTTCAGTTCCAAAATCTCTGTGAAAAAGCGTCAGAGAAGCTTCTCCGTTTAGAATCCAGCATATCTCACTGAACCGAAGAAGTGGTAGTTAGAAGGGAGTTAGAGCTCCAAGCAGTTTGGTTTGGGAAATTAGATGCGAAATGACACTGCAAAGGCCTTCCAACAGGCTTGGAAAAGTGTGTTCTATATCTCTGCCAAACAGACTCTCCGGAGGTGGAGCTTTCAGAAGCAAGCTTAACTCTTAGGGAGGAAGCAGCAGAATGTGCCTCTCACATCTAGCCTGTAGGAATTCAGGTTGGCAAGTTCTATGGGGAAGCCCATTGCTGCCTATGGTGGAAACGGCATGGGAGATTTCAGTTTCAAAATCTCTGTGAAAAAGCGTCAGAGAAGCTTCTCCGTTTAGAATCCAGCATATCTCACTGAACCGAAGAAGTGGTAGTTAGAAGGGAGTTAGAGCTGCAAGCAGTTTGGTTTGGGAAATTAGACGCGAAATGAAACTGCAAATGCCTTCCAACAGGCTTGGAAAAGTGTGTTCTATATCTCTGCCAAACAAACTCCCCGGAGGTTGAGCTTTCAGAAGCAAGTTTAACTCTAAGGGAGGAAGCAGCAGAATGTGCCTCTCACATCTAGCCTGTAGGAATTCAGGTTGGCAAGTTCTATGGGGAAGCCCATTGCTGCCTATGGTGGAAACGGCATGGGAGATTTCAGTTTCAAAATCTCTGTGAAAAAGCGTCAGAGAAGCTTCTCCATTTAGAATCCAGCATATCTCACTGAACCGAAGAAGTGGTAGTTAGAAGGGAGTTAGAGCTGCAAGCAGTTTGGTTTGGGAAATTAGACGCGAAATGAAACTGCAAATGCCTTCCAACAGGCTTGGAAAAGTGTGTTCTATATCTCTGCCAAACAAACTCCCCGGAGGTTGAGCTTTCAGAAGCTAGTTTAACTCTAAGGGAGGAAGCAGCAGAATGTGCCTCTCACATCTAGCCTGTAGGAATTCAGGTTGGCAAGTTCTATGGGGAAGCCCATTGGCGCCTTCGTTGGAAACGGGTTTGGAAATTTCAGTTTCAAAATCACTGTGAAAAAGCGTCAGAGAAGCTTCTCCGTTTAGAATCCAGCATATCTCACTGAACCGAAGAAGTGGTAGTTAGAAGGGAGTTAGAGCTGCAAGCAGTTTGGTTTGGGAAATTAGACGCGAAATGAAACTGCAAATGCCTTCCAACAGGCTTGGAAAAGTGTGTTCTATATCTCTGCCCAACAAACTCCCCGGAGGTTGAGCTTTCAGAAGCAAGTTTAACTCTAAGGGAGGAAGCAGCAGAATGTGCCTCTCACATCTAGCCTTTAGGAATTCAGGTTGGCAAGTTCTATGGGGAAGCCCATTGCTGCCTATGGTGGAAACGGCATGGGAGATTTCAGTTTCAAAATCTCTGTGCAAAAGCGTCAGAGAAGCTTCTCCGTTTAGAATCCAGCATATCTCACTGAACCGAAGAAGTGGTAGTTAGAAGGGAGTTAGAGCTGCAAGCAGTTTGGTTTGGGAAATTAGATGCGAAATGACACTGCAAAGGCCTTCCAACAGGCTTGGAAAAGTGTGTTCTATATCTCTGCCAAACAGTCTCCCCGGAGGTTGAGCTTTCAGAAGCACGCTTAACTCTGAGGGAGGAAGCAGCAGAATGTGCCTCTCACATCTAGCCTGTAGGAATTCAGGTTGGCAAGTTCTATGGGGAAGCCCATTGCTGCCTATGGTGGAAACGGCATGGGAGATTTCAGTTTCAAAATCTCTGTGAAAAAGCGTCAGAGAAGCTTCTCCGTTTAGAATCCAGCATATCTCACTGAACCGAAGAAGTGGTAGTTAGAAGGGAGTTAGAGCTGCAAGCAGTTTGGTTTGGGAAATTAGATGCGAAATGACACTGCAAAGGCCTTCCAACAGGCTTGGAAAAGTGTGTTCTATATCTCTGCCAAACAGACTCTCCGGAGGTGGAGCTTTCAGAAGCAAGCTTAACTCTTAGGGAGGAAGCAGCAGAATGTGCCTCTCACATCTAGCCTGTAGGAATTCAGGTTGGCAAGTTCTATGGGGAAGCCCATTGCTGCCTATGGTGGAAACGGCATGGGAGATTTCAGTTTCAAAATCTCTGTGAAAAAGCGTCAGAGAAGCTTCTCCGTTTAGAATCCAGCATATCTCACTGAACCGAAGAAGTGGTAGTTAGAAGGGAGTTAGAGATGCAAGCAGTTTGGTTTGGGAAATTAGACGCGAAATGAAACTGCAAATGCCTTCCAACAGGCTTGGAAAAGTGTGTTCTATATCTCTGCCAAACAAACTCCCCGGAGGTTGAGCTTTCAGAAGCAAGTTTAACTCTAAGGGAGGAAGCAGCAGAATGTGCCTCTCACATCTAGCCTGTAGGAATTCAGGTTGGCAAGTTCTATGGGGAAGCCCATTGCTGCCTATGGTGGAAACGGCATGGGAGATTTCAGTTTCAAAATCTCTGTGAAAAAGCGTCAGAGAAGCTTCTCCATTTAGAATCCAGCATATCTCACTGAACCGAAGAAGTGGTAGTTAGAAGGGAGTTAGAGCTGCAAGCAGTTTGGTTTGGGAAATTAGACGCGAAATGAAACTGCAAATGCCTTCCAACAGGCTTGGAAAAGTGTGTTCTATATCTCTGCCAAACAAACTCCCCGGAGGTTGAGCTTTCAGAAGCTAGTTTAACTCTAAGGGAGGAAGCAGCAGAATGTGCCTCTCACATCTAGCCTGTAGGAATTCAGGTTGGCAAGTTCTATGGGGAAGCCCATTGGCGCCTTCGTTGGAAACGGGTTTGGAAATTTCAGTTTCAAAATCACTGTGAAAAAGCGTCAGAGAAGCTTCTCCGTTTAGAATCCAGCATATCTCACTGAACCGAAGAAGTGGTAGTTAGAAGGGAGTTAGAGCTGCAAGCAGTTTGGTTTGGGAAATTAGACGCGAAATGAAACTGCAAATGCCTTCCAACAGGCTTGGAAAAGTGTGTTCTATATCTCTGCCAAACAAACTCCCCGGAGGTTGAGCTTTCAGAAGCAAGTTTAACTCTAAGGGAGGAAGCAGCAGAATGTGCCTCTCACATCTAGCCTGTAGGAATTCAGGTTGGCAAGTTCTATGGGGAAGCCCATTGCTGCCTATGGTGGAAACGGCATGGGAGATTTCAGTTTCAAAATCTCTGTGAAAAAGCGTCAGAGAAGCTTCTCCATTTAGAATCCAGCATATCTCACTGAACCGAAGAAGTGGTAGTTAGAAGGGAGTTAGAGCTGCAAGCAGTTTGGTTTGGGAAATTAGACGCGAAATGAAACTGCAAATGCCTTCCAACAGGCTTGGAAAAGTGTGTTCTATATCTCTGCAAAACAAACTCCCCGGAGGTTGAGCTTTCAGAAGCTAGTTTAACTCTAAGGGAGGAAGCAGCAGAATGTGCCTCTCACATCTAGCCTGTAGGAATTCAGGTCGGCAAGTTCTATGGGGAAGCCCATTGGCGCCTTCGTTGGAAACGGGTTTGGAAATTTCAGTTTCAAAATCTCTGTGAAAAAGCGTCAGAGAAGCTTCTCCGTTTAGAATCCAGCATATCTCACTGAACCGAAGAAGTGGTAGTTAGAAGGGAGTTAGAGCTGCAAGCAGTTTGGTTTGGGAAATTAGACGCGAAATGAAACTGCAAATGCCTTCCAACAGGCTTGGAAAAGTGTGTTCTATATCTCTGCCAAACAAACTCCCCGGAGGTTGAGCTTTCAGAAGCAAGTTTAACTCTAAGGGAGGAAGCAGCAGAATGTGCCTCTCACATCTAGCCTGTAGGAATTCAGGTTGGCAAGTTCTATGGGGAAGCCCATTGCTGCCTATGGTGGAAACGGCATGGGAGATTTCAGTTTCAAAATCTCTGTGAAAAAGCGTCAGAGAAGCTTCTCCATTTAGAATCCAGCATATCTCACTGAACCGAAGAAGTGGTAGTTAGAAGGGAGTTAGAGCTGCAAGCAGTTTGGTTTGGGAAATTAGACGCGAAATGAAACTGCAAATGCCTTCCAACAGGCTTGGAAAAGTGTGTTCTATATCTCTGCAAAACAAACTCCCCGGAGGTTGAGCTTTCAGAAGCTAGTTTAACTCTAAGGGAGGAAGCAGCAGAATGTGCCTCTCACATCTAGCCTGTAGGAATTCAGGTTGGCAAGTTCTATGGGGAAGCCCATTGGCGCCTTCGTTGGAAACGGGTTTGGAAATTTCAGTTTCAAAATCTCTGTGAAAAAGCGTCAGAGAAGCTTCTCCGTTTAGAATCCAGCATATCTCACTGAACCGAAGAAGTGGTAGTTAGAAGGGAGTTAGAGCTGCAAGCAGTTTGGTTTGGGAAATTAGACGCGAAATGAAACTGCAAATGCCTTCCAACAGGCTTGGAAAAGTGTGTTCTATATCTCTGCCAAACAAACTCCCCGGAGGTTGAGCTTTCAGAAGCAAGTTTAACTCTAAGGGAGGAAGCAGCAGAATGTGCCTCTCACATCTAGCCTGTAGGAATTCAGGTTGGCAAGTTCTATGGGGAAGCCCATTGCTGCCTATGGTGGAAACGGCATGGGAGATTTCAGTTTCAAAATCTCTGTGAAAAAGCGTCAGAGAAGCTTCTCCGTTTAGAATCCAGCATATCTCACTGAACCGAAGAAGTGGTAGTTAGAAGGGAGTTAGAGCTGCAAGCAGTTTGGTTTGGGAAATTAGACGCGAAATGAAACTGCAAATGCCTTCCAACAGGCTTGGAAAAGTGTGTTCTATATCTCTGCCAAACAAACTCCCCGGAGGTTGAGCTTTCAGAAGCTAGTTTAACTCTAAGGGAGGAAGCAGCAGAATGTGCCTCTCACATCTAGCCTGTAGGAATTCAGGTTGGCAAGTTCTATGGGGAAGCCCATTGCTGCCTATGGTGGAAACGGCATGGGAGATTTCAGTTTCAAAATCTCTGTGAAAAAGCGTCAGAGAAGCTTCTCCGTTTAGAATCCAGCATATCTCACTGAACCGAAGAAGTGGTAGTTAGAAGGGAGTTAGAGCTGCAAGCAGTTTGGTTTGGGAAATTAGACGCGAAATGAAACTGCAAATGCCTTCCAACAGGCTTGGAAAAGTGTGTTCTATATCTCTGCCAAACAAACTCCCCGGAGGTTGAGCTTTCAGAAGCTAGTTTAACTCTAAGGGAGGAAGCAGCAGAATGTGCCTCTCACATCTAGCCTGTAGGAATTCAGGTTGGCAAGTTCTATGGGGAAGCCCATTGCTGCCTATGGTGGAAACGGCATGGGAGATTTCAGTTTCAAAATCTCTGTGAAAAAGCGTCAGAGAAGCTTCTCCGTTTAGAATCCAGCATATCTCACTGAACCGAAGAAGTGGTAGTTAGAAGGGAGTTAGAGCTGCAAGCAGTTTGGTTTGGGAAATTAGACGCGAAATGAAACTGCAAATGCCTTCCAACAGGCTTGGAAAAGTGTGTTCTATATCTCTGCAAAACAAACTCCCCGGAGGTTGAGCTTTCAGAAGCTAGTTTAACTCTAAGGGAGGAAGCAGCAGAATGTGCCTCTCACATCTAGCCTGTAGGAATTCAGGTTGGCAAGTTCTATGGGGAAGCCCATTGGCGCCTTCGTTGGAAACGGGTTTGGAAATTTCAGTTTCAAAATCTCTGTGAAAAAGCGTCAGAGAAGCTTCTCCGTTTAGAATCCAGCATATCTCACTGAACCGAAGAAGTGGTAGTTAGAAGGGAGTTAGAGCTGCAAGCAGTTTGGTTTGGGAAATTAGACGCGAAATGAAACTGCAAATGCCTTCCAACAGGCTTGGAAAAGTGTGTTCTATATCTCTGCCAAACAAACTCCCCGGAGGTTGAGCTTTCAGAAGCAAGTTTAACTCTAAGGGAGGAAGCAGCAGAATGTGCCTCTCACATCTAGCCTGTAGGAATTCAGGTTGGCAAGTTCTATGGGGAAGCCCATTGCTGCCTATGGTGGAAACGGCATGGGAGATTTCAGTTTCAAAATCTCTGTGAAAAAGCGTCAGAGAAGCTTCTCCATTTAGAATCCAGCATATCTCACTGAACCGAAGAAGTGGTAGTTAGAAGGGAGTTAGAGCTGCAAGCAGTTTGGTTTGGGAAATTAGACGCGAAATGAAACTGCAAATGCCTTCCAACAGGCTTGGAAAAGTGTGTTCTATATCTCTGCCAAACAAACTCCCCGGAGGTTGAGCTTTCAGAAGCTAGTTTAACTCTAAGGGAGGAAGCAGCAGAATGTGCCTCTCACATCTAGCCTGTAGGAATTCAGGTTGGCAAGTTCTATGGGGAAGCCCATTGGCGCCTTCGTTGGAAACGGGTTTGGAAATTTCAGTTTCAAAATCTCTGTGAAAAAGCGTCAGAGAAGCTTCTCCGTTTAGAATCCAGCATATCTCACTGAACCGAAGAAGTGGTAGTTAGAAGGGAGTTAGAGCTGCAAGCAGTTTGGTTTGGGAAATTAGACGCGAAATGAAACTGCAAATGCCTTCCAACAGGCTTGGAAAAGTGTGTTCTATATCTCTGCCAAACAAACTCCCCGGAGGTTGAGCTTTCAGAAGCAAGTTTAACTCTAAGGGAGGAAGCAGCAGAATGTGCCTCTCACATCTAGCCTGTAGGAATTCAGGTTGGCAAGTTCTATGGGGAAGCCCATTGCTGCCTATGGTGGAAACGGCATGGGAGATTTCAGTTTCAAAATCTCTGTGAAAAAGCGTCAGAGAAGCTTCTCCATTTAGAATCCAGCATATCTCACTGAACCGAAGAAGTGGTAGTTAGAAGGGAGTTAGAGCTGCAAGCAGTTTGGTTTGGGAAATTAGACGCGAAATGAAACTGCAAATGCCTTCCAACAGGCTTGGAAAAGTGTGTTCTATATCTCTGCCAAACAGACTCCCCGGAGGTTGAGCTTTCAGAAGCAAGTTTAACTCTAAGGGAGGAAGCAGCAGAATGTGCCTCTCACATCTAGCCTGTAGGAATTCAGGTTGGCAAGTTCTATGGGGAAGCCCATTGGCGCCTTCGTTGGAAACGGGTTTGGAAATTTCAGTTTCAAAATCTCTGTGAAAAAGCGTCAGAGAAGCTTCTCCGTTTAGAATCCAGCATATCTCACTGAACCGAAGAAGTGGTAGTTAGAAGGGAGTTAGAGCTGCAAGCAGTTTGGTTTGGGAAATTAGATGCGAAATGACACTGCAAAGGCCTTCCAACAGGCTTGGAAAAGTGTGTTCTATATCTCTGCCAAACAGACTCCCCGGAGGTTGAGCTTTCAGAAGCAAGTTTAACTCTAAGGGAGGAAGCAGCAGAATGTGCCTCTCACATCTAGCCTTTAGGAATTCAGGTTGGCAAGTTCTATGGGGAAGCCCATTGGCGCCATCGTTGGAAACGGGTTTGGAAATTTCAGTTTCAAAATCTCTGTGAAAAAGCGTCAGAGAAGCTTCTCCGTTTAGAATCCAGCATATCTCACTGAACCGAAGAAGTGGTAGTTAGAAGGGAGTTAGAGCTGCAAGCAGTTTGGTTTGGGAAATTAGACGCGAAATGAAACTGCAAATGCCTTCCAACAGGCTTGGAAAAGTGTGTTCTATATCTCGGCCAAACAAACTCCCCGGAGGTTGAGCTTTCAGAAGCAAGTTTAACTCTAAGGGAGGAAGCAGCAGAATGTGCCTCTCACTTCTAGCCTGTAGGAATTCAGGTTGGCAAGTTCTATGGGGAAGCCCATTGCTGCCTATGGTGGAAACGGCATGGGAGATTTCAGTTTCAAAATCTCTGTGAAAAAGCGTCAGAGAAGCTTCTCCGTTTAGAATCCAGCATATCTCACTGAACCGAAGAAGTGGTAGTTAGAAGGGAGTTAGAGCTGCAAGCAGTTTGGTTTGGGAAATTAGACGCGAAATGAAACTGCAAATGCCTTCCAACAGGCTTGGAAACGTGTGTTCTATATCTCGGCCAAACAAACTCCCCGGAGGTTGAGCTTTCAGAAGCTAGTTTAACTCTAAGGGAGGAAGCAGCAGAATGTGCCTCTCACATCTAGCCTGTAGGAATTCAGGTTGGCAAGTTCTATGGGGAAGCCCATTGGCGCCTTCGTTGGAAACGGGTTTGGAAATTTCAGTTTCAAAATCTCTGTGAAAAAGCGTCAGAGAAGCTTCTCCGTTTTGAATCCAGCATATCTCACTGAACCGAAGAAGTGGTAGTTAGAAGGGAGTTAGAGCTGCAAGCAGTTTGGTTTGGGAAATTAGATGCGAAATGACACTGCAAAGGCCTTCCAACAGGCTTGGAAAAGTGTGTTCTATATCTCTGCCAAACAGACTCCCCGGAGGTTGAGCTTTCAGAAGCAAGCTTAACTCTTAGGGAGGAAGCAGCAGAATGTGCCTCTCACATCTAGCCTGTAGGAATTCAGGTTGGCAAGTTCTATGGGGAAGCCCATTGTCACCTTCGTTGGAAACGGGTTTGGAAATTTCAGTTTCAAAATCTCTGTGAAAAAGCATCAGAGAAGCTTCTCCGTTTAGAATCCAGCACATCTCACTGAACCGAAGAAGTGGTAGTTAGAAGGGAGTTAGAGCTGCAAGCAGTTTGGTTTGGGAAATTAGATGCGAAATGACACTGCAAAGGCCTTCCAACAGGCTTGGAAAAGTGTGTTCTTTATCTGTGCCAAACAGAGTCCCCGGAGGTTGAGCTTTCAGAAGCAAGCTTAACTGTTAGGGAGGAAGCAGCAGAATGTGCCTCTCACATCTAGCCTGTAGGAATTCAGGTTGGCAAGTTCTATGGTGAAGCCCATTGCTGCCTATGGTGGAAACGGCATTGGAGATTTCAGTTTCAAAATCTCTGTGAAAAAGCGTCAGAGAAGCTTCTCCGTTTAGAATCCAGCATATCTCACTGAACCGAAGAAGTGGTAGTTAGAAGGGAGTTAGAGCTGCAAGCAGTTTGGTTTGGGAAATTAGACGCGAAATGAAACTGCAAATGCCTTCCAACAGGCTTGGAAAAGTGTGTTCTATATCTCTGCCAAACAAACTCCCCCGGAGGTTGAGCTTTCAGAAGCTAGTTTAACTCTAAGGGAGGAAGCAGCACAATGTGCCTCTCACATCTAGCCTGTAGGAATTCAGGTTGGCAAGTTCTATGGGGAAGCCCATTGGCGCCTTCGTTGGAAACGGGTTTGGAAATTTCAGTTTCAAAATCTCTGTGAAAAAGCGTCAGAGAAGCTTCTCCGTTTAGAATCCAGCATATCTCACTGAACCGAAGAAGTGGTAGTTAGAAGGGAGTTAGAGCTGCAAGCAGTTTGGTTTGGGAAATTAGATGCGAAATGACACTGCAAAGGCCTTCCAACAGGCTTGGAAAAGTGTGTTCTATATCTCTGCCAAACAGACTCTCCGGAGGTTGAGCTTTCAGAAGCAAGCTTAACTCTTAGGGAGGAAGCAGCAGAATGTGCCTCTCACATCTAGCCTGTAGGAATTCAGGTTGGCAAGTTCTATGGGGAAGCCCATTGCTGCCTATGGTGGAAACGGCATGGGAGATTTCAGTTTCAAAATCTCTGTGAATAAGCGTCAGAGAAGCTTCTCCGTTTAGAATCCAGCATATCTCACTGAACCGAAGAAGTGGTAGTTAGAAGGGAGTTAGAGCTGCAAGCAGTTTGGTTTGGGAAATTAGACGCGAAATGAAACTGCAAATGCCTTCCAACAGGCTTGGAAAAGTGTGTTCTATATCTCTGCCAAACAAACTCCCCGGAGGTTGAGCTTTCAGAAGCTAGTTTAACTCTAAGGGAGGAAGCAGCAGAATGTGCCTCTCACATCTAGCCTGTAGGAATTCAGGTTGGCAAGTTCTATGGGGAAGCCCATTGCTGCCTATGGTGGAAACGGCATGGGAGATTTCAGTTTCAAAATCTCTGTGAAAAAGCGTCAGAGAAGCTTCTCCGTTTAGAATCCAGCATATCTCACTGAACCGAAGAAGTGGTAGTTAGAAGGGAGTTAGAGCTGCAAGCAGTTTGGTTTGGGAAATTAGATGCGAAATGACACTGCAAAGGCCTTTCAACAGGCTTGGAAAAGTGTGTTATATATCTCTGCCAAACAGACTCTCCGGAGGTTGAGCTTTCAGAAGCAAGCTTAAATTTTAGGGAGGAAGCAGCAGAATGTGCCTCTCACATCTAGCCTGTAGGAATTCAGGTTGGCAAGTTCTATGGGGAAGCCCATTGCTGCCTATGGTGGAAACGGCATGGGAGATTTCAGTTTCAAAATCTCTGTGAAAAAGCGTCAGAGAAGCTTCTCCGTTTAGAATCCAGCATATCTCACTGAACTGAAGAAGTGGTAGTTAGAAGGGAGTTAGAGCTGCAAGCAGTTTGGTTTGGGAAATTAGACGCGAAATGAAACTGCAAATGCCTTCCAACAGGCTTGGAAAAGTGTGTTCTATATCTCTGCCAAACAAACTCCCCGGAGGTTGAGCTTTCAGAAGCAAGTTTAACTCTAAGGGAGGAAGCAGCAGAATGTGCCTCTCACATCTAGCCTGTAGGAATTCAGGTTGGCAAGTTCTATGGGGAAGCCCATTGCTGCCTATGGTGGAAACGGCATGGGAGATTTCAGTTTCAAAATCTCTGTGAATAAGCATCAGAGAAGCTTCTCCGTTTAGAATCCAGCATATCTCACTGAACCGAAGAAGTGGTAGTTAGAAGGGAGTTAGAGCTGCAAGCAGTTTGGTTTGGGAAATTAGACGCGAAATGAAACTGCAAATGCCTTCCAACAGGCTTGGAAAAGTGTGTTCTATATCTCTGCCAAACAAACTCCCCGGAGGTTGAGCTTTCAGAAGCTAGTTTAACTCTAAGGGAGGAAGCAGCAGAATGTGCCTCTCACATCTAGCCTGTAGGAATTCAGGTTGGCAAGTTCTATGGGGAAGCCCATTGCTGCCTATGGTGGAAACGGCATGGGAGATTTCAGTTTCAAAATCTCTGTGAAAAAGCGTCAGAGAAGCTTCTCCGTTTAGAATCCAGCATATCTCACTGAACCGAAGAAGTGGTAGTTAGAAGGGAGTTAGAGCTGCAAGCAGTTTGGTTTGGGAAATTAGACGCGAAATGAAACTGCAAATGCCTTCCAACAGGCTTGGAAAAGTGTGTTCTATGTCTCGGCCAAACAAACTCCCCGGAGGTTGAGCTTTCAGAAGCAAGTTTAACTCTAAGGGAGGAAGCAGCAGAATGTGCCTCTCACATCTAGCCTGTAGGAATTCAGGTTGGCAAGTTCTATGGGGAAGCCCATTGCTCCCTATGGAGGAAACGGCATGGGAGATTTCAGTTTCAAAATCTCTGTGAAAAAGCGTCAGAGAAGCTTCTCCATTTAGAATCCAGCATATCTCACTGAACCGAAGAAGTGGTAGTTAGAAGGGAGTTAGAGCTGCAAGCAGTTTGGTTTGGGAAATTAGACGCGAAATGAAACTGCAAATGCCTTCCAACAGGCTTGGAAAAGTGTGTTCTATATCTCTGCCAAACAAACTCCCCGGAGGTGGAGCTTTCAGAAGCTAGTTTAACTCTAAGGGAGGAAGCAGCAGAATGTGCCTCTCACATCTAGCCTGTAGGAATTCAGGTTGGCAAGTTCTATGGGGAAGCCCATTGGCGCCTTCGTTGGAAACGGGTTTGGAAATTTCAGTTTCAAAATCTCTGTGAAAAAGCGTCAGAGAAGCTTCTCCGTTTAGAATCCAGCATATCTCACTGAACCGAAGAAGTGGTAGTTAGAAGGGAGTTAGAGCTGCAAGCAGTTTGGTTTGGGAAATTAGATGCGAAATGACACTGCAAAGGCCTTCCAACAGGCTTGGAAAAGTGTGTTCTATATCTCTGCCAAACAGACTCCCCGGAGGTTGAGCTTTCAGAAGCAAGCTTTACTCTTAGGGAGGAAGCAGCAGAATGTGCCTCTCACATCTAGCCTGTAGGAATTCAGGTTGGCAAGTTCTATGGGGAAGCCCATTGCTGCCTATGGTGGAAACGGCATGGGAGATTTCAGTTTCAAAATCTCTGTGAAAAAGCGTCAGAGAAGCTTCTCCGTTTAGAATCCAGCATATCTCACTGAACCGAAGAAGTGGTAGTTAGAAGGGAGTTAGAGCTGCAAGCAGTTTGGTTTGGGAAATTAGACGCGAAATGAAACTGCAAATGCCTTCCAACAGGCTTGGAAAAGTGTGTTCTATATCTCTGCCAAACAAACTCCCCGGAGGTTGAGCTTTCAGAAGCAAGTTTAACTCTAAGGGAGGAAGCAGCAGAATGTGCCTCTCACATCTAGCCTGTAGGAATTCAGGTTGGCAAGTTCTATGGGGAAGCCCATTGGCGCCTTCGTTGGAAACGGGTTTGGAAATTTCAGTTTCAAAATCTCTGTGAAAAAGCGTCAGAGAAGCTTCTCCGTTTAGAATCCAGCATATCTCACTGAACCGAAGAAGTGGTAGTTAGAAGGGAGTTAGAGCTGCAAGCAGTTTGGTTTGGGAAATTAGACGCGAAATGAAACTGCAAATGCCTTCCAACAGGCTTGGAAAAGTGTGTTCTATATCTCTGCCAAACAAACTCCCCGGAGGTTGAGCTTTCAGAAGCTAGTTTAACTCTAAGGGAGGAAGCAGCAGAATGTGCCTCTCACATCTAGCCTGTAGGAATTCAGGTTGGCAAGTTCTATGGGGAAGCCCATTGGCGCCTTCGTTGGAAACGGGTTTGGAAATTTCAGTTTCAAAATCTCTGTGAAAAAGCGTCAGAGAAGCTTCTCCGTTTAGAATCCAGCATATCTCACTGAACCGAAGAAGTGGTAGTTAGAAGGGAGTTAGAGCTGCAAGCAGTTTGGTTTGGGAAATTAGATGCGAAATGACACTGCAAAGGCCTTCCAACAGGCTTGGAAAAGTGTGTTCTATATCTCTGCCAAACAGACTCTCCGGAGGTTGAGCTTTCAGAAGCAAGCTTAACTCTTAGGGAGGAAGCAGCAGAATGTGCCTCTCACATCTAGCCTGTAGGAATTCAGGTTGGCAAGTTCTATGGGGAAGCCCATTGCTGCCTATGGTGGAAACGGCATGGGAGATTTCAGTTTCAAAATCTCTGTGAAAAAGCGTCAGAGAAGCTTCTCCGTTTAGAATCCAGCATATCTCACTGAACCGAAGAAGTGGTAGTTAGAAGGGAGTTAGAGCTGCAAGCAGTTTGGTTTGGGAAATTAGACGCGAAATGAAACTGCAAATGCCTTCCAACAGGCTTGGAAAAGTGTGTTCTATGTCTCGGCCAAACAAACTCCCCGGAGGTTGAGCTTTCAGAAGCAAGTTTAACTCTAAGGGAGGAAGCAGCAGAATGTGCCTCTCACATCTAGCCTGTAGGAATTCAGGTTGGCAAGTTCTATGGGGAAGCCCATTGCTCCCTATGGAGGAAACGGCATGGGAGATTTCAGTTTCAAAATCTCTGTGAAAAAGCGTCAGAGAAGCTTCTCCATTTAGAATCCAGCATATCTCACTGAACCGAAGAAGTGGTAGTTAGAAGGGAGTTAGAGCTGCAAGCAGTTTGGTTTGGGAAATTAGACGCGAAATGAAACTGCAAATGCCTTCCAACAGGCTTGGAAAAGTGTGTTCTATATCTCTGCCAAACAAACTCCCCGGAGGTTGAGCTTTCAGAAGCTAGTTTAACTCTAAGGGAGGAAGCAGCAGAATGTGCCTCTCACATCTAGCCTGTAGGAATTCAGGTTGGCAAGTTCTATGGGGAAGCCCATTGGCGCCTTCGTTGGAAACGGGTTTGGAAATTTCAGTTTCAAAATCTCTGTGAAAAAGCGTCAGAGAAGCTTCTCCGTTTAGAATCCAGCATATCTCACTGAACCGAAGAAGTGGTAGTTAGAAGGGAGTTAGAGCTGCAAGCAGTTTGGTTTGGGAAATTAGATGCGAAATGACACTGCAAAGGCCTTCCAACAGGCTTGGAAAAGTGTGTTCTATATCTCTGCCAAACAGACTCCCCGGAGGTTGAGCTTTCAGAAGCAAGCTTTACTCTTAGGGAGGAAGCAGCAGAATGTGCCTCTCACATCTAGCCTGTAGGAATTCAGGTTGGCAAGTTCTATGGGGAAGCCCATTGCTGCCTATGGTGGAAACGGCATGGGAGATTTCAGTTTCAAAATCTCTGTGAAAAAGCGTCAGAGAAGCTTCTCCGTTTAGAATCCAGCATATCTCACTGAACCGAAGAAGTGGTAGTTAGAAGGGAGTTAGAGCTGCAAGCAGTTTGGTTTGGGAAATTAGACGCGAAATGAAACTGCAAATGCCTTCCAACAGGCTTGGAAAAGTGTGTTCTATATCTCTGCCAAACAAACTCCCCGGAGGTTGAGCTTTCAGAAGCAAGTTTAACTCTAAGGGAGGAAGCAGCAGAATGTGCCTCTCACATCTAGCCTGTAGGAATTCAGGTTGGCAAGTTCTATGGGGAAGCCCATTGGCGCCTTCGTTGGAAACGGGTTTGGAAATTTCAGTTTCAAAATCTCTGTGAAAAAGCGTCAGAGAAGCTTCTCCGTTTAGAATCCAGCATATCTCACTGAACCGAAGAAGTGGTAGTTAGAAGGGAGTTAGAGCTGCAAGCAGTTTGGTTTGGGAAATTAGACGCGAAATGAAACTGCAAATGCCTTCCAACAGGCTTGGAAAAGTGTGTTCTATATCTCTGCCAAACAAACTCCCCGGAGGTTGAGCTTTCAGAAGCTAGTTTAACTCTAAGGGAGGAAGCAGCAGAATGTGCCTCTCACATCTAGCCTGTAGGAATTCAGGTTGGCAAGTTCTATGGGGAAGCCCATTGGCGCCTTCGTTGGAAACGGGTTTGGAAATTTCAGTTTCAAAATCTCTGTGAAAAAGCGTCAGAGAAGCTTCTCCGTTTAGAATCCAGCATATCTCACTGAACCGAAGAAGTGGTAGTTAGAAGGGAGTTAGAGCTGCAAGCAGTTTGGTTTGGGAAATTAGATGCGAAATGACACTGCAAAGGCCTTCCAACAGGCTTGGAAAAGTGTGTTCTATATCTCTGCCAAACAGACTCTCCGGAGGTTGAGCTTTCAGAAGCAAGCTTAACTCTTAGGGAGGAAGCAGCAGAATGTGCCTCTCACATCTAGCCTGTAGGAATTCAGGTTGGCAAGTTCTATGGGGAAGCCCATTGCTGCCTATGGTGGAAACGGCATGGGAGATTTCAGTTTCAAAATCTCTGTGAAAAAGCGTCAGAGAAGCTTCTCCGTTTAGAATCCAGCATATCTCACTGAACCGAAGAAGTGGTACTTAGAAGGGAGTTAGAGCTGCAAGCAGTTTGGTTTGGGAAATTAGACGCGAAATGAAACTGCAAATGCCTTCCAACAGGCTTGGAAAAGTGTGTTCTATATCTCGGCCAAACAAACTCCCCGGAGGTTGAGCTTTCAGAAGCTAGTTTAACTCTAAGGGAGGAAGCAGCAGAATGTGCCTCTCACATCTAGCCTGTAGGAATTCAGGTTGGCAAGTTCTATGGGGAAGCCCATTGCTGCCTATGGTGGAAACGGCATGGGAGATTTCAGTTTCAAAATCTCTGTGAAAAAGCGTCAGAGAAGCTTCTCCGTTTAGAATCCAGCATATCTCACTGAACCGAAGAAGTGGTAGTTAGAAGGGAGTTAGAGCTGCAAGCAGTTTGGTTTGGGAAATTAGATGCGAAATGACACTGCAAAGGCCTTCCAACAGGCTTGGAAAAGTGTGTTCTTTATCTGTGCCAAACAGAGTCCCCGGAGGTTGAGCTTTCAGAAGCAAGCTTAACTGTTAGGGAGGAAGCAGCAGAATGTGCCTCTCACATCTAGCCTGTAGGAATTCAGGTTGGCAAGTTCTATGGGGAAGCCCATTGCTGCCTATGGTGGAAACGGCATTGGAGATTTCAGTTTCAAAATCTCTGTGAAAAAGCGTCAGAGAAGCTTCTCCGTTTAGAATCCAGCATATCTCGCTGAACCGAAGAAGTGGTAGTTAGAAGGGAGTTAGAGCTGCAAGCAGTTTGGTTTGGGAAATTAGACGCGAAATGAAACTGCAAATGCCTTCCAACAGGCTTGGAAAAGTGTGTTCTATATCTCTGCCAAACAAACTCCCCCGGAGGTTGAGCTTTCAGAAGCTAGTTTAACTCTAAGGGAGGAAGCAGCACAATGTGCCTCTCACATCTAGCCTGTAGGAATTCAGGTTGGCAAGTTCTATGGGGAAGCCCATTGGCGCCTTCGTTGGAAACGGGTTTGGAAATTTCAGTTTCAAAATCTCTGTGAAAAAGCGTCAGAGAAGCTTCTCCGTTTAGAATCCAGCATATCTCACTGAACCGAAGAAGTGGTAGTTAGAAGGGAGTTAGAGCTGCAAGCAGTTTGGTTTGGGAAATTAGATGCGAAATGACACTGCAAAGGCCTTCCAACAGGCTTGGAAAAGTGTGTTCTATATCTCTGCCAAACAGACTCTCCGGAGGTTGAGCTTTCAGAAGCAAGCTTAACTCTTAGGGAGGAAGCAGCAGAATGTGCCTCTCACATCTAGCCTGTAGGAATTCAGGTTGGCAAGTTCTATGGGGAAGCCCATTGCTGCCTATGGTGGAAACGGCATGGGAGATTTCAGTTTCAAAATCTCTGTGAATAAGCGTCAGAGAAGCTTCTCCGTTTAGAATCCAGCATATCTCACTGAACCGAAGAAGTGGTAGTTAGAAGGGAGTTAGAGCTGCAAGCAGTTTGGTTTGGGAAATTAGACGCGAAATGAAACTGCAAATGCCTTCCAACAGGCTTGGAAAAGTGTGTTCTATATCTCTGCCAAACAAACTCCCCGGAGGTTGAGCTTTCAGAAGCTAGTTTAACTCTAAGGGAGGAAGCAGCAGAATGTGCCTCTCACATCTAGCCTGTAGGAATTCAGGTTGGCAAGTTCTATGGGGAAGCCCATTGCTGCCTATGGTGGAAACGGCATGGGAGATTTCAGTTTCAAAATCTCTGTGAAAAAGCGTCAGAGAAGCTTCTCCGTTTAGAATCCAGCATATCTCACTGAACCGAAGAAGTGGTAGTTAGAAGGGAGTTAGAGCTGCAAGCAGTTTGGTTTGGGAAATTAGACGCGAAATGAAACTGCAAATGCCTTCCAACAGGCTTGGAAAAGTGTGTTCTATATCTCGGCCAAACAAACTCCCCGGAGGTTGAGCTTTCAGAAGCAAGTTTAACTCTAAGGGAGGAAGCAGCAGAATGTGCCTCTCACATCTAGCCTGTAGGAATTCAGGTTGGCAAGTTCTATGGGGAAGCCCATTGCTCCCTATGGAGGAAACGGCATGGGAGATTTCAGTTTCAAAATCTCTGTGAAAAAGCGTCAGAGAAGCTTCTCCATTTAGAATCCAGCATATCTCACTGAACCGAAGAAGTGGTAGTTAGAAGGGAGTTAGAGCTGCAAGCAGTTTGGTTTGGGAAATTAGACGCGAAATGAAACTGCAAATGCCTTCCAACAGGCTTGGAAAAGTGTGTTCTATATCTCTGCCAAACAAACTCCCCGGAGGTTGAGCTTTCAGAAGCTAGTTTAACTCTAAGGGAGGAAGCAGCAGAATGTGCCTCTCACATCTAGCCTGTAGGAATTCAGGTTGGCAAGTTCTATGGGGAAGCCCATTGGCGCCTTCGTTGGAAACGGGTTTGGAAATTTCAGTTTCAAAATCTCTGTGAAAAAGCGTCAGAGAAGCTTCTCCGTTTAGAATCCAGCATATCTCACTGAACCGAAGAAGTGGTAGTTAGAAGGGAGTTAGAGCTGCAAGCAGTTTGGTTTGGGAAATTAGATGCGAAATGACACTGCAAAGGCCTTCCAACAGGCTTGGAAAAGTGTGTTCTATATCTGTGCCAAACAGACTCCCCGGAGGTTGAGCTTTCAGAAGCAAGCTTTACTCTTAGGGAGGAAGCAGCAGAATGTGCCTCTCACATCTAGCCTGTAGGAATTCAGGTTGGCAAGTTCTATGGGGAAGCCCATTGCTGCCTATGGTGGAAACGGCATGGGAGATTTCAGTTTCAAAATCTCTGTGAAAAAGCGTCAGAGAAGCTTCTCCGTTTAGAATCCAGCATATCTCACTGAACCGAAGAAGTGGTAGTTAGAAGGGAGTTAGAGCTGCAAGCAGTTTGGTTTGGGAAATTAGACGCGAAATGAAACTGCAAATGCCTTCCAACAGGCTTGGAAAAGTGTGTTCTATATCTCTGCAAAACAAACTCCCCGGAGGTTGAGCTTTCAGAAGCTAGTTTAACTCTAAGGGAGGAAGCAGCAGAATGTGCCTCTCACATCTAGCCTGTAGGAATTCAGGTTGGCAAGTTCTATGGGGAAGCCCATTGGCGCCTTCGTTGGAAACGGGTTTGGAAATTTCAGTTTCAAAATCTCTGTGAAAAAGCGTCAGAGAAGCTTCTCCGTTTAGAATCCAGCATATCTCACTGAACCGAAGAAGTGGTAGTTAGAAGGGAGTTAGAGCTGCAAGCAGTTTGGTTTGGGAAATTAGACGCGAAATGAAACTGCAAATGCCTTCCAACAGGCTTGGAAAAGTGTGTTCTATATCTCTGCCAAACAAACTCCCCGGAGGTTGAGCTTTCAGAAGCAAGTTTAACTCTAAGGGAGGAAGCAGCAGAATGTGCCTCTCACATCTAGCCTGTAGGAATTCAGGTTGGCAAGTTCTATGGGGAAGCCCATTGCTGCCTATGGTGGAAACGGCATGGGAGATTTCAGTTTCAAAATCTCTGTGAAAAAGCGTCAGAGAAGCTTCTCCATTTAGAATCCAGCATATCTCACTGAACCGAAGAAGTGGTAGTTAGAAGGGAGTTAGAGCTGCAAGCAGTTTGGTTTGGGAAATTAGACGCGAAATGAAACTGCAAATGCCTTCCAACAGGCTTGGAAAAGTGTGTTCTATATCTCTGCAAAACAAACTCCCCGGAGGTTGAGCTTTCAGAAGCTACTTTAACTCTAAGGGAGGAAGCAGCAGAATGTGCCTCTCACATCTAGCCTGTAGGAATTCAGGTTGGCAAGTTCTATGGGGAAGCCCATTGGCGCCTTCGTTGGAAACGGGTTTGGAAATTTCAGTTTCAAAATCTCTGTGAAAAAGCGTCAGAGAAGCTTCTCCGTTTAGAATCCAGCATATCTCACTGAACCGAAGAAGTGGTAGTTAGAAGGGAGTTAGAGCTGCAAGCAGTTTGGTTTGGGAAATTAGACGCGAAATGAAACTGCAAATGCCTTCCAACAGGCTTGGAAAAGTGTGTTCTATATCTCTGCCAAACAAACTCCCCGGAGGTTGAGCTTTCAGAAGCAAGTTTAACTCTAAGGGAGGAAGCAGCAGAATGTGCCTCTCACATCTAGCCTGTAGTAATTCAGGTTGGCAAGTTCTATGGGGAAGCCCATTGCTGCCTATGGTGGAAACGGCATGGGAGATTTCAGTTTCAAAATCTCTGTGAAAAAGCGTCAGAGAAGCTTCTCCGTTTAGAATCCAGCATATCTCACTGAACCGAAGAAGTGGTAGTTAGAAGGGAGTTAGAGCTGCAAGCAGTTTGGTTTGGGAAATTAGACGCGAAATGAAACTGCAAATGCCTTCCAACAGGCTTGGAAAAGTGTGTTCTATATCTCTGCCAAACAAACTCCCCGGAGGTTGAGCTTTCAGAAGCTAGTTTAACTCTAAGGGAGGAAGCAGCAGAATGTGCCTCTCACATCTAGCCTGTAGGAATTCAGGTTGGCAAGTTCTATGGGGAAGCCCTTTGCTGCCTATGGTGGAAACGGCATGGGAGATTTCAGTTTCAAAATCTCTGTGAAAAAGCGTCAGAGAAGCTTCTCCGTTTAGAATCCAGCATATCTCACTGAACCGAAGAAGTGGTAGTTAGAAGGGAGTTAGAGCTGCAAGCAGTTTGTTTTGGGAAATTAGACGCGAAATGAAACTGCAAATGCCTTCCAACAGGCTTGGAAAAGTGTGTTCTATATCTCTGCCAAACAAACTCCCCGGAGGTTGAGCTTTCAGAAGCTAGTTTAACTCTAAGGGAGGAAGCAGCAGAATGTGCCTCTCACATCTAGCCTGTAGGAATTCAGGTTGGCAAGTTCTATGGGGAAGCCCATTGACGCCTTCGTTGGAAACGGGTTTGGAAATTTCAGTTTCAAAATCTCTGTGAAAAAGCGTCAGAGAAGCTTCTCCGTTTAGAATCCAGCATATCTCACTGAACCGAAGAAGTGGTAGTTAGAAGGGAGTTAGAGCTGCAAGCAGTTTGGTTTGGGAAATTAGACGCGAAATGAAACTGCAAATGCCTTCCAACAGGCTTGGAAAAGTGTGTTCTATATCTCTGCCAAACAAACTCCCCGGAGGTTGAGCTTTCAGAAGCAAGTTTAACTCTAAGGGAGGAAGCAGCAGAATGTGCCTCTCACATCTAGCCTGTAGGAATTCAGGTTGGCAAGTTCTATGGGGAAGCCCATTGCTGCCTATGGTGGAAACGGCATGGGAGATTTCAGTTTCAAAATCTCTGTGAAAAAGCGTCAGAGAAGCTTCTCCATTTAGAATCCAGCATATCTCACTGAACCGAAGAAGTGGTAGTTAGAAGGGAGTTAGAGCTGCAAGCAGTTTGGTTTGGGAAATTAGACGCGAAATGAAACTGCAAATGCCTTCCAACAGGCTTGGAAAAGTGTGTTCTATATCTCTGCAAAACAAACTCCCCGGAGGTTGAGCTTTCAGAAGCTAGTTTAACTCTAAGGGAGGAAGCAGCAGAATGTGCCTCTCACATCTAGCCTGTAGGAATTCAGGTTGGCAAGTTCTATGGGGAAGCCCATTGGCGCCTTCGTTGGAAACGGGTTTGGAAATTTCAGTTTCAAAATCTCTGTGAAAAAGCGTCAGAGAAGCTTCTCCGTTTAGAATCCAGCATATCTCACTGAACCGAAGAAGTGGTAGTTAGAAGGGAGTTAGAGCTGCAAGCAGTTTGGTTTGGGAAATTAGACGCGAAATGAAACTGCAAATGCCTTCCAACAGGCTTGGAAAAGTGTGTTCTATATCTCTGCCAAACAAACTCCCCGGAGGTTGAGCTTTCAGAAGCAAGTTTAACTCTAAGGGAGGAAGCAGCAGAATGTGCCTCTCACATCTAGCCTGTAGGAATTCAGGTTGGCAAGTTCTATGGGGAAGCCCATTGCTGCCTATGGTGGAAACGGCATGGGAGATTTCAGTTTCAAAATCTCTGTGAAAAAGCGTCAGAGAAGCTTCTCCATTTAGAATCCAGCATATCTCACTGAACCGAAGAAGTGGTAGTTAGAAGGGAGTTAGAGCTGCAAGCAGTTTGGTTTGGGAAATTAGACGCGAAATGAAACTGCAGATGCCTTCCAACAGGCTTGGAAAAGTGTGTTCTATATCTCTGCCAAACAAACTCCCCGGAGGTTGAGCTTTCAGAAGCAAGTTTAACTCTAAGGGAGGAAGCAGCAGAATGTGCCTCTCACATCTAGCCTGTAGGAATTCAGGTTGGCAAGTTCTATGGGGAAGCCCATTGCTGCCTATGGTGGAAACGGCATGGAAGATTTCAGTTTCAAAATCTCTGTGAAAAAGCGTCAGAGAAGCTTCTCCATTTAGAATCCAGCATATCTCACTGAACCGAAGAAGTGGTAGTTAGAAGGGAGTTAGAGCTGCAAGCAGTTTGGTTTGGGAAATTAGACGCGAAATGAAACTGCAAATGCCTTCCAACAGGCTTGGAAAAGTGTGTTCTATATCTCTGCCAAACAAACTCCCCGGAGGTTGAGCTTTCAGAAGCTAGTTTAACTCTAAGGGAGGAAGCAGCAGAATGTGCCTCTCACATCTAGCCTGTAGGAATTCAGGTTGGCAAGTTCTATGGGGAAGCCCATTGGCGCCTTCGTTGGTAACGGGTTTGGAAATTTCAGTTTCAAAATCTCTGTGAAAAAGCGTCAGAGAAGCTTCTCCGTTTAGAATCCAGCATATCTCACTGAACCGAAGAAGTGGTAGTTAGAAGGGAGTTAGAGCTGCAAGCAGTTTGGTTTGGGAAATTAGACGCGAAATGAAACTGCAAATGCCTTCCAACAGGCTTGGAAAAGTGTGTTCTATATCTCTGCCAAACAAACTCCCCGGAGGTTGAGCTTTCAGAAGCAAGTTTAACTCTAAGGGAGGAAGCAGCAGAATGTGCCTCTCACATCTAGCCTGTAGGAATTCAGGTTGGCAAGTTCTATGGGGAAGCCCATTGCTGCCTATGGTGGAAACGGCATGGGAGATTTCAGTTTCAAAATCTCTGTGAAAAAGCGTCAGAGAAGCTTCTCCATTTAGAATCCAGCATATCTCACTGAACCGAAGAAGTGGTAGTTAGAAGGGAGTTAGAGCTGCAAGCAGTTTGGTTTGGGAAATTAGACGCGAAATGAAACTGCAAATGCCTTCCAACAGGCTTGGAAAAGTGTGTTCTATATCTCTGCCAAACAAACTCCCCGGAGGTTGAGCTTTCAGAAGCTAGTTTAACTCTAAGGGAGGAAGCAGCAGAATGTGCCTCTCACATCTAGCCTGTAGGAATTCAGGTTGGCAAGTTCTATGGGGAAGCCCATTGGCGCCTTCGTTGGAAACGGGTTTGGAAATTTCAGTTTCAAAATCACTGTGAAAAAGCGTCAGAGAAGCTTCTCCGTTTAGAATCCAGCATATCTCACTGAACCGAAGAAGTGGTAGTTAGAAGGGAGTTAGAGCTGCAAGCAGTTTGGTTTGGGAAATTAGATGCGAAATGACACTGCAAAGGCCTTCCAACAGGCTTGGAAAAGTGTGTTCTATATCTCTGCCCAACAAACTCCCCGGAGGTTGAGCTTTCAGAAGCAAGTTTAACTCTAAGGGAGGAAGCAGCAGAATGTGCCTCTCACATCTAGCCTTTAGGAATTCAGGTTGGCAAGTTCTATGGGGAAGCCCATTGCTGCCTATGGTGGAAACGGCATGGGAGATTTCAGTTTCAAAATCTCTGTGCAAAAGCGTCAGAGAAGCTTCTCCGTTTAGAATCCAGCATATCTCACTGAACCGAAGAAGTGGTAGTTAGAAGGGAGTTAGAGCTGCAAGCAGTTTGGTTTGGGAAATTAGATGCGAAATGACACTGCAAAGGCCTTCCAACAGGCTTGGAAAAGTGTGTTCTATATCTCTGCCAAACAGTCTCCCCGGAGGTTGAGCTTTCAGAAGCACGCTTAACTCTGAGGGAGGAAGCAGCAGAATGTGCCTCTCACATCTAGCCTGTAGGAATTCAGGTTGGCAAGTTCTATGGGGAAGCCCATTGCTGCCTATGGTGGAAACGGCATGGGAGATTTCAGTTTCAAAATCTCTGTGAAAAAGCGTCAGAGAAGCTTCTCCGTTTAGAATCCAGCATATCTCACTGAACCGAAGAAGTGGTAGTTAGAAGGGAGTTAGAGCTGCAAGCAGTTTGGTTTGGGAAATTAGATGCGAAATGACACTGCAAAGGCCTTCCAACAGGCTTGGAAAAGTGTGTTCTATATCTCTGCCAAACAGACTCTCCGGAGGTGGAGCTTTCAGAAGCAAGCTTAACTCTTAGGGAGGAAGCAGCAGAATGTGCCTCTCACATCTAGCCTGTAGGAATTCAGGTTGGCAAGTTCTATGGGGAAGCCCATTGCTGCCTATGGTGGAAACGGCATGGGAGATTTCAGTTTCAAAATCTCTGTGAAAAAGCGTCAGAGAAGCTTCTCCGTTTAGAATCCAGCATATCTCACTGAACCGAAGAAGTGGTAGTTAGAAGGGAGTTAGAGATGCAAGCAGTTTGGTTTGGGAAATTAGACGCGAAATGAAACTGCAAATGCCTTCCAACAGGCTTGGAAAAGTGTGTTCTATATCTCTGCCAAACAAACTCCCCGGAGGTTGAGCTTTCAGAAGCAAGTTTAACTCTAAGGGAGGAAGCAGCAGAATGTGCCTCTCACATCTAGCCTGTAGGAATTCAGGTTGGCAAGTTCTATGGGGAAGCCCATTGCTGCCTATGGTGGAAACGGCATGGGAGATTTCAGTTTCAAAATCTCTGTGAAAAAGCGTCAGAGAAGCTTCTCCATTTAGAATCCAGCATATCTCACTGAACCGAAGAAGTGGTAGTTAGAAGGGAGTTAGAGCTGCAAGCAGTTTGGTTTGGGAAATTAGACGCGAAATGAAACTGCAAATGCCTTCCAACAGGCTTGGAAAAGTGTGTTCTATATCTCTGCCAAACAAACTCCCCGGAGGTTGAGCTTTCAGAAGCTAGTTTAACTCTAAGGGAGGAAGCAGCAGAATGTGCCTCTCACATCTAGCCTGTAGGAATTCAGGTTGGCAAGTTCTATGGGGAAGCCCATTGGCGCCTTCGTTGGAAACGGGTTTGGAAATTTCAGTTTCAAAATCACTGTGAAAAAGCGTCAGAGAAGCTTCTCCGTTTAGAATCCAGCATATCTCACTGAACCGAAGAAGTGGTAGTTAGAAGGGAGTTAGAGCTGCAAGCAGTTTGGTTTGGGAAATTAGACGCGAAATGAAACTGCAAATGCCTTCCAACAGGCTTGGAAAAGTGTGTTCTATATCTCTGCCCAACAAACTCCCCGGAGGTTGAGCTTTCAGAAGCAAGTTTAACTCTAAGGGAGGAAGCAGCAGAATGTGCCTCTCACATCTAGCCTGTAGGAATTCAGGTTGGCAAGTTCTATGGGGAAGCCCATTGCTGCCTATGGTGGAAACGGCATGGGAGATTTCAGTTTCAAAATCTCTGTGAAAAAGCGTCAGAGAAGCTTCTCCATTTAGAATCCAGCATATCTCACTGAACCGAAGAAGTGGTAGTTAGAAGGGAGTTAGAGCTGCAAGCAGTTTGGTTTGGGAAATTAGACGCGAAATGAAACTGCAAATGCCTTCCAACAGGCTTGGAAAAGTGTGTTCTATATCTCTGCAAAACAAACTCCCCGGAGGTTGAGCTTTCAGAAGCTAGTTTAACTCTAAGGGAGGAAGCAGCAGAATGTGCCTCTCACATCTAGCCTGTAGGAATTCAGGTCGGCAAGTTCTATGGGGAAGCCCATTGGCGCCTTCGTTGGAAACGGGTTTGGAAATTTCAGTTTCAAAATCTCTGTGAAAAAGCGTCAGAGAAGCTTCTCCGTTTAGAATCCAGCATATCTCACTGAACCGAAGAAGTGGTAGTTAGAAGGGAGTTAGAGCTGCAAGCAGTTTGGTTTGGGAAATTAGACGCGAAATGAAACTGCAAATGCCTTCCAACAGGCTTGGAAAAGTGTGTTCTATATCTCTGCCAAACAAACTCCCCGGAGGTTGAGCTTTCAGAAGCAAGTTTAACTCTAAGGGAGGAAGCAGCAGAATGTGCCTCTCACATCTAGCCTGTAGGAATTCAGGTTGGCAAGTTCTATGGGGAAGCCCATTGCTGCCTATGGTGGAAACGGCATGGGAGATTTCAGTTTCAAAATCTCTGTGAAAAAGCGTCAGAGAAGCTTCTCCATTTAGAATCCAGCATATCTCACTGAACCGAAGAAGTGGTAGTTAGAAGGGAGTTAGAGCTGCAAGCAGTTTGGTTTGGGAAATTAGACGCGAAATGAAACTGCAAATGCCTTCCAACAGGCTTGGAAAAGTGTGTTCTATATCTCTGCAAAACAAACTCCCCGGAGGTTGAGCTTTCAGAAGCTAGTTTAACTCTAAGGGAGGAAGCAGCAGAATGTGCCTCTCACATCTAGCCTGTAGGAATTCAGGTTGGCAAGTTCTATGGGGAAGCCCATTGGCGCCTTCGTTGGAAACGGGTTTGGAAATTTCAGTTTCAAAATCTCTGTGAAAAAGCGTCAGAGAAGCTTCTCCGTTTAGAATCCAGCATATCTCACTGAACCGAAGAAGTGGTAGTTAGAAGGGAGTTAGAGCTGCAAGCAGTTTGGTTTGGGAAATTAGACGCGAAATGAAACTGCAAATGCCTTCCAACAGGCTTGGAAAAGTGTGTTCTATATCTCTGCCAAACAAACTCCCCGGAGGTTGAGCTTTCAGAAGCAAGTTTAACTCTAAGGGAGGAAGCAGCAGAATGTGCCTCTCACATCTAGCCTGTAGGAATTCAGGTTGGCAAGTTCTATGGGGAAGCCCATTGCTGCCTATGGTGGAAACGGCATGGGAGATTTCAGTTTCAAAATCTCTGTGAAAAAGCGTCAGAGAAGCTTCTCCGTTTAGAATCCAGCATATCTCACTGAACCGAAGAAGTGGTAGTTAGAAGGGAGTTAGAGCTGCAAGCAGTTTGGTTTGGGAAATTAGACGCGAAATGAAACTGCAAATGCCTTCCAACAGGCTTGGAAAAGTGTGTTCTATATCTCTGCCAAACAAACTCCCCGGAGGTTGAGCTTTCAGAAGCTAGTTTAACTCTAAGGGAGGAAGCAGCAGAATGTGCCTCTCACATCTAGCCTGTAGGAATTCAGGTTGGCAAGTTCTATGGGGAAGCCCATTGCTGCCTATGGTGGAAACGGCATGGGAGATTTCAGTTTCAAAATCTCTGTGAAAAAGCGTCAGAGAAGCTTCTCCGTTTAGAATCCAGCATATCTCACTGAACCGAAGAAGTGGTAGTTAGAAGGGAGTTAGAGCTGCAAGCAGTTTGGTTTGGGAAATTAGACGCGAAATGAAACTGCAAATGCCTTCCAACAGGCTTGGAAAAGTGTGTTCTATATCTCTGCCAAACAAACTCCCCGGAGGTTGAGCTTTCAGAAGCTAGTTTAACTCTAAGGGAGGAAGCAGCAGAATGTGCCTCTCACATCTAGCCTGTAGGAATTCAGGTTGGCAAGTTCTATGGGGAAGCCCATTGCTGCCTATGGTGGAAACGGCATGGGAGATTTCAGTTTCAAAATCTCTGTGAAAAAGCGTCAGAGAAGCTTCTCCGTTTAGAATCCAGCATATCTCACTGAACCGAAGAAGTGGTAGTTAGAAGGGAGTTAGAGCTGCAAGCAGTTTGGTTTGGGAAATTAGACGCGAAATGAAACTGCAAATGCCTTCCAACAGGCTTGGAAAAGTGTGTTCTATATCTCTGCAAAACAAACTCCCCGGAGGTTGAGCTTTCAGAAGCTAGTTTAACTCTAAGGGAGGAAGCAGCAGAATGTGCCTCTCACATCTAGCCTGTAGGAATTCAGGTTGGCAAGTTCTATGGGGAAGCCCATTGGCGCCTTCGTTGGAAACGGGTTTGGAAATTTCAGTTTCAAAATCTCTGTGAAAAAGCGTCAGAGAAGCTTCTCCGTTTAGAATCCAGCATATCTCACTGAACCGAAGAAGTGGTAGTTAGAAGGGAGTTAGAGCTGCAAGCAGTTTGGTTTGGGAAATTAGACGCGAAATGAAACTGCAAATGCCTTCCAACAGGCTTGGAAAAGTGTGTTCTATATCTCTGCCAAACAAACTCCCCGGAGGTTGAGCTTTCAGAAGCAAGTTTAACTCTAAGGGAGGAAGCAGCAGAATGTGCCTCTCACATCTAGCCTGTAGGAATTCAGGTTGGCAAGTTCTATGGGGAAGCCCATTGCTGCCTATGGTGGAAACGGCATGGGAGATTTCAGTTTCAAAATCTCTGTGAAAAAGCGTCAGAGAAGCTTCTCCATTTAGAATCCAGCATATCTCACTGAACCGAAGAAGTGGTAGTTAGAAGGGAGTTAGAGCTGCAAGCAGTTTGGTTTGGGAAATTAGACGCGAAATGAAACTGCAAATGCCTTCCAACAGGCTTGGAAAAGTGTGTTCTATATCTCTGCAAAACAAACTCCCCGGAGGTTGAGCTTTCAGAAGCTAGTTTAACTCTAAGGGAGGAAGCAGCAGAATGTGCCTCTCACATCTAGCCTGTAGGAATTCAGGTTGGCAAGTTCTATGGGGAAGCCCATTGGCGCCTTCGTTGGAAACGGGTTTGGAAATTTCAGTTTCAAAATCTCTGTGAAAAAGCGTCAGAGAAGCTTCTCCGTTTAGAATCCAGCATATCTCACTGAACCGAAGAAGTGGTAGTTAGAAGGGAGTTAGAGCTGCAAGCAGTTTGGTTTGGGAAATTAGACGCGAAATGAAACTGCAAATGCCTTCCAACAGGCTTGGAAAAGTGTGTTCTATATCTCTGCCAAACAAACTCCCCGGAGGTTGAGCTTTCAGAAGCAAGTTTAACTCTAAGGGAGGAAGCAGCAGAATGTGCCTCTCACATCTAGCCTGTAGGAATTCAGGTTGGCAAGTTCTATGGGGAAGCCCATTGCTGCCTATGGTGGAAACGGCATGGGAGATTTCAGTTTCAAAATCTCTGTGAAAAAGCGTCAGAGAAGCTTCTCCATTTAGAATCCAGCATATCTCACTGAACCGAAGAAGTGGTAGTTAGAAGGGAGTTAGAGCTGCAAGCAGTTTGGTTTGGGAAATTAGACGCGAAATGAAACTGCAAATGCCTTCCAACAGGCTTGGAAAAGTGTGTTCTATATCTCTGCCAAACAGACTCCCCGGAGGTTGAGCTTTCAGAAGCAAGTTTAACTCTAAGGGAGGAAGCAGCAGAATGTGCCTCTCACATCTAGCCTGTAGGAATTCAGGTTGGCAAGTTCTATGGGGAAGCCCATTGGCGCCTTCGTTGGAAACGGGTTTGGAAATTTCAGTTTCAAAATCTCTGTGAAAAAGCGTCAGAGAAGCTTCTCCGTTTAGAATCCAGCATATCTCACTGAACCGAAGAAGTGGTAGTTAGAAGGGAGTTAGAGCTGCAAGCAGTTTGGTTTGGGAAATTAGATGCGAAATGACACTGCAAAGGCCTTCCAACAGGCTTGGAAAAGTGTGTTCTATATCTCTGCCAAACAGACTCCCCGGAGGTTGAGCTTTCAGAAGCAAGCTTAACTCTTAGGGACGAAGCAGCAGAATGTGCCTCTCACATCTAGCCTGTAGGAATTCAGGTTGGCAAGTTCTATGGGGAAGCCCATTGCTGCCTATGGTGGAAACGGCATGGGAGATTTCAGTTTCAAAATCTCTGTGAAAAAGCGTCAGAGAAGCTTCTCCGTTTAGAATCCAGCATATCTCACTGAACCGAAGAAGTGGTAGTTAGAAGGGAGTTAGAGCTTCAAGCAGTTTGGTTTGGGAAATTAGACGCGAAATGAAACTGCAAATGCCTTCCAACAGGCTTGGAAAAGTGTGTTCTATATCTCTGCCAAACAAACTCCCCGGAGGTTGAGCTTTCAGAAGCAAGTTTAACTCTAAGGGAGGAAGCAGCAGAATGTGCCTCTCACATCTAGCCTTTAGGAATTCAGGTTGGCAAGTTCTATGGGGAAGCCCATTGGCGCCATCGTTGGAAACGGGTTTGGAAATTTCAGTTTCAAAATCTCTGTGAAAAAGCGTCAGAGAAGCTTCTCCGTTTAGAATCCAGCATATCTCACTGAACCGAAGAAGTGGTAGTTAGAAGGGAGTTAGAGCTGCAAGCAGTTTGGTTTGGGAAATTAGACGCGAAATGAAACGGCAAATGCCTTCCAACAGGCTTGGAAAAGTGTGTTCTATATCTCGGCCAAACAAACTCCCCGGAGGTTGAGCTTTCAGAAGCAAGTTTAACTCTAAGGGAGGAAGCAGCAGAATGTGCCTCTCACTTCTAGCCTGTAGGAATTCAGGTTGGCAAGTTCTATGGGGAAGCCCATTGCTGCCTATGGTGGAAACGGCATGGGAGATTTCAGTTTCAAAATCTCTGTGAAAAAGCGTCAGAGAAGCTTCTCCGTTTAGAATCCAGCATATCTCACTGAACCGAAGAAGTGGTAGTTAGAAGGGAGTTAGAGCTGCAAGCAGTTTGGTTTGGGAAATTAGACGCGAAATGAAACTGCAAATGCCTTCCAACAGGCTTGGAAACGTGTGTTCTATATCTCGGCCAAACAAACTCCCCGGAGGTTGAGCTTTCAGAAGCTAGTTTAACTCTAAGGGAGGAAGCAGCAGAATGTGCCTCTCACATCTAGCCTGTAGGAATTCAGGTTGGCAAGTTCTATGGGGAAGCCCATTGGCGCCTTCGTTGGAAACGGGTTTGGAAATTTCAGTTTCAAAATCTCTGTGAAAAAGCGTCAGAGAAGCTTCTCCGTTTTGAATCCAGCATATCTCACTGAACCGAAGAAGTGGTAGTTAGAAGGGAGTTAGAGCTGCAAGCAGTTTGGTTTGGGAAATTAGATGCGAAATGACACTGCAAAGGCCTTCCAACAGGCTTGGAAAAGTGTGTTCTATATCTCTGCCAAACAGACTCCCCGGAGGTTGAGCTTTCAGAAGCAAGCTTAACTCTTAGGGAGGAAGCAGCAGAATGTGCCTCTCACATCTAGCCTGTAGGAATTCAGGTTGGCAAGTTCTATGGGGAAGCCCATTGTCACCTTCGTTGGAAACGGGTTTGGAAATTTCAGTTTCAAAATCTCTGTGAAAAAGCGTCAGAGAAGCTTCTCCGTTTAGAATCCAGCATATCTCACTGAACCGAAGAAGTGGTAGTTAGAAGGGAGTTAGAGCTGCAAGCAGTTTGGTTTGGGAAATTAGATGCGAAATGACACTGCAAAGGCCTTCCAACAGGCTTGGAAAAGTGTGTTCTTTATCTGTGCCAAACAGAGTCCCCGGAGGTTGAGCTTTCAGAAGCAAGCTTAACTGTTAGGGAGGAAGCAGCAGAATGTGCCTCTCACATCTAGCCTGTAGGAATTCAGGTTGGCAAGTTCTATGGTGAAGCCCATTGCTGCCTATGGTGGAAACGGCATTGGAGATTTCAGTTTCAAAATCTCTGTGAAAAAGCGTCAGAGAAGCTTCTCCGTTTAGAATCCAGCATATCTCACTGAACCGAAGAAGTGGTAGTTAGAAGGGAGTTAGAGCTGCAAGCAGTTTGGTTTGGGAAATTAGACGCGAAATGAAACTGCAAATGCCTTCCAACAGGCTTGGAAAAGTGTGTTCTATATCTCTGCCAAACAAACTCCCCCGGAGGTTGAGCTTTCAGAAGCTAGTTTAACTCTAAGGGAGGAAGCAGCACAATGTGCCTCTCACATCTAGCCTGTAGGAATTCAGGTTGGCAAGTTCTATGGGGAAGCCCATTGGCGCCTTCGTTGGAAACGGGTTTGGAAATTTCAGTTTCAAAATCTCTGTGAAAAAGCGTCAGAGAAGCTTCTCCGTTTAGAATCCAGCATATCTCACTGAACCGAAGAAGTGGTAGTTAGAAGGGAGTTAGAGCTGCAAGCAGTTTGGTTTGGGAAATTAGATGCGAAATGACACTGCAAAGGCCTTCCAACAGGCTTGGAAAAGTGTGTTCTATATCTCTGCCAAACAGACTCTCCGGAGGTTGAGCTTTCAGAAGCAAGCTTAACTCTTAGGGAGGAAGCAGCAGAATGTGCCTCTCACATCTAGCCTGTAGGAATTCAGGTTGGCAAGTTCTATGGGGAAGCCCATTGCTGCCTATGGTGGAAACGGCATGGGAGATTTCAGTTTCAAAATCTCTGTGAATAAGCGTCAGAGAAGCTTCTCCGTTTAGAATCCAGCATATCTCACTGAACCGAAGAAGTGGTAGTTAGAAGGGAGTTAGAGCTGCAAGCAGTTTGGTTTGGGAAATTAGACGCGAAATGAAACTGCAAATGCCTTCCAACAGGCTTGGAAAAGTGTGTTCTATATCTCTGCCAAACAAACTCCCCGGAGGTTGAGCTTTCAGAAGCTAGTTTAACTCTAAGGGAGGAAGCAGCAGAATGTGCCTCTCACATCTAGCCTGTAGGAATTCAGGTTGGCAAGTTCTATGGGGAAGCCCATTGCTGCCTATGGTGGAAACGGCATGGGAGATTTCAGTTTCAAAATCTCTGTGAAAAAGCGTCAGAGAAGCTTCTCCGTTTAGAATCCAGCATATCTCACTGAACCGAAGAAGTGGTAGTTAGAAGGGAGTTAGAGCTGCAAGCAGTTTGGTTTGGGAAATTAGATGCGAAATGACACTGCAAAGGCCTTTCAACAGGCTTGGAAAAGTGTGTTATATATCTCTGCCAAACAGACTCTCCGGAGGTTGAGCTTTCAGAAGCAAGCTTAAATTTTAGGGAGGAAGCAGCAGAATGTGCCTCTCACATCTAGCCTGTAGGAATTCAGGTTGGCAAGTTCTATGGGGAAGCCCATTGCTGCCTATGGTGGAAACGGCATGGGAGATTTCAGTTTCAAAATCTCTGTGAAAAAGCGTCAGAGAAGCTTCTCCGTTTAGAATCCAGCATATCTCACTGAACCGAAGAAGTGGTAGTTAGAAGGGAGTTAGAGCTGCAAGCAGTTTGGTTTGGGAAATTAGACGCGAAATGAAACTGCAAATGCCTTCCAACAGGCTTGGAAAAGTGTGTTCTATATCTCTGCCAAACAAACTCCCCGGAGGTTGAGCTTTCAGAAGCAAGTTTAACTCTAAGGGAGGAAGCAGCAGAATGTGCCTCTCACATCTAGCCTGTAGGAATTCAGGTTGGCAAGTTCTATGGGGAAGCCCATTGCTGCCTATGGTGGAAACGGCATGGGAGATTTCAGTTTCAAAATCTCTGTGAATAAGCATCAGAGAAGCTTCTCCGTTTAGAATCCAGCATATCTCACTGAACCGAAGAAGTGGTAGTTAGAAGGGAGTTAGAGCTGCAAGCAGTTTGGTTTGGGAAATTAGACGCGAAATGAAACTGCAAATGCCTTCCAACAGGCTTGGAAAAGTGTGTTCTATATCTCTGCCAAACAAACTCCCCGGAGGTTGAGCTTTCAGAAGCTAGTTTAACTCTAAGGGAGGAAGCAGCAGAATGTGCCTCTCACATCTAGCCTGTAGGAATTCAGGTTGGCAAGTTCTATGGGGAAGCCCATTGCTGCCTATGGTGGAAACGGCATGGGAGATTTCAGTTTCAAAATCTCTGTGAAAAAGCGTCAGAGAAGCTTCTCCGTTTAGAATCCAGCATATCTCACTGAACCGAAGAAGTGGTAGTTAGAAGGGAGTTAGAGCTGCAAGCAGTTTGGTTTGGGAAATTAGACGCGAAATGAAACTGCAAATGCCTTCCACCAGGCTTGGAAAAGTGTGTTCTATGTCTCGGCCAAACAAACTCCCCGGAGGTTGAGCTTTCAGAAGCAAGTTTAACTCTAAGGGAGGAAGCAGCAGAATGTGCCTCTCACATCTAGCCTGTAGGAATTCAGGTTGGCAAGTTCTATGGGGAAGCCCATTGCTCCCTATGGAGGAAACGGCATGGGAGATTTCAGTTTCAAAATCTCTGTGAAAAAGCGTCAGAGAAGCTTCTCCATTTAGAATCCAGCATATCTCACTGAACCGAAGAAGTGGTAGTTAGAAGGGAGTTAGAGCTGCAAGCAGTTTGGTTTGGGAAATTAGACGCGAAATGAAACTGCAAATGCCTTCCAACAGGCTTGGAAAAGTGTGTTCTATATCTCTGCCAAACAAACTCCCCGGAGGTTGAGCTTTCAGAAGCTAGTTTAACTCTAAGGGAGGAAGCAGCAGAATGTGCCTCTCACATCTAGCCTGTAGGAATTCAGGTTGGCAAGTTCTATGGGGAAGCCCATTGGCGCCTTCGTTGGAAACGGCTTTGGAAATTTCAGTTTCAAAATCTCTGTGAAAAAGCGTCAGAGAAGCTTCTCCGTTTAGAATCCAGCATATCTCACTGAACCGAAGAAGTGGTAGTTAGAAGGGAGTTAGAGCTGCAAGCAGTTTGGTTTGGGAAATTAGATGCGAAATGACACTGCAAAGGCCTTCCAACAGGCTTGGAAAAGTGTGTTCTATATCTCTGCCAAACAGACTCCCCGGAGGTTGAGCTTTCAGAAGCAAGCTTTACTCTTAGGGAGGAAGCAGCAGAATGTGCCTCTCACATCTAGCCTGTAGGAATTCAGGTTGGCAAGTTCTATGGGGAAGCCCATTGCTGCCTATGGTGGAAACGGCATGGGAGATTTCAGTTTCAAAATCTCTGTGAAAAAGCGTCAGAGAAGCTTCTCCGTTTAGAATCCAGCATATCTCACTGAACCGAAGAAGTGGTAGTTAGAAGGGAGTTAGAGCTGCAAGCAGTTTGGTTTGGGAAATTAGACGCGAAATGAAACTGCAAATGCCTTCCAACAGGCTTGGAAAAGTGTGTTCTATATCTCTGCCAAACAAACTCCCCGGAGGTTGAGCTTTCAGAAGCAAGTTTAACTCTAAGGGAGGAAGCAGCAGAATGTGCCTCTCACATCTAGCCTGTAGGAATTCAGGTTGGCAAGTTCTATGGGGAAGCCCATTGGCGCCTTCGTTGGAAACGGGTTTGGAAATTTCAGTTTCAAAATCTCTGTGAAAAAGCGTCAGAGAAGCTTCTCCGTTTAGAATCCAGCATATCTCACTGAACCGAAGAAGTGGTAGTTAGAAGGGAGTTAGAGCTGCAAGCAGTTTGGTTTGGGAAATAAGACGCGAAATGAAACTGCAAATGCCTTCCAACAGGCTTGGAAAAGTGTGTTCTATATCTCTGCCAAACAAACTCCCCGGAGGTTGAGCTTTCAGAAGCTAGTTTAACTCTAAGGGAGGAAGCAGCAGAATGTGCCTCTCACATCTAGCCTGTAGGAATTCAGGTTGGCAAGTTCTATGGGGAAGCCCATTGGCGCCTTCGTTGGAAACGGGTTTGGAAATTTCAGTTTCAAAATCTCTGTGAAAAAGCGTCAGAGAAGCTTCTCCGTTTAGAATCCAGCATATCTCACTGAACCGAAGAAGTGGTAGTTAGAAGGGAGTTAGAGCTGCAAGCAGTTTGGTTTGGGAAATTAGATGCGAAATGACACTGCAAAGGCCTTCCAACAGGCTTGGAAAAGTGTGTTCTATATCTCTGCCAAACAGACTCTCCGGAGGTTGAGCTTTCAGAAGCAAGCTTAACTCTTAGGGAGGAAGCAGCAGAATGTGCCTCTCACATCTAGCCTGTAGGAATTCAGGTTGGCAAGTTCTATGGGGAAGCCCATTGCTGCCTATGGTGGAAACGGCATGGGAGATTTCAGTTTCAAAATCTCTGTGAAAAAGCGTCAGAGAAGCTTCTCCGTTTAGAATCCAGCATATCTCACTGAACCGAAGAAGTGGTACTTAGAAGGGAGTTAGAGCTGCAAGCAGTTTGGTTTGGGAAATTAGACGCGAAATGAAACTGCAAATGCCTTCCAACAGGCTTGGAAAAGTGTGTTCTATATCTCGGCCAAACAAACTCCCCGGAGGTTGAGCTTTCAGAAGCTAGTTTAACTCTAAGGGAGGAAGCAGCAGAATGTGCCTCTCACATCTAGCCTGTAGGAATTCAGGTTGGCAAGTTCTATGGGGAAGCCCATTGCTGCCTATGGTGGAAACGGCATGGGAGATTTCAGTTTCAAAATCTCTGTGAGAAAGCGTCAGAGAAGCTTCTCCGTTTAGAATCCAGCATATCTCACTGAACCGAAGAAGTGGTAGTTAGAAGGGAGTTAGAGCTGCAAGCAGTTTGGTTTGGGAAATTAGATGCGAAATGACACTGCAAAGGCCTTCCAACAGGCTTGGAAAAGTGTGTTCTTTATCTGTGCCAAACAGAGTCCCCGGAGGTTGAGCTTTCAGAAGCAAGCTTAACTGTTAGGGAGGAAGCAGCAGAATGTGCCTCTCACATCTAGCCTGTAGGAATTCAGGTTGGCAAGTTCTATGGGGAAGCCCATTGCAGCCTATGGTGGAAACGGCATTGGAGATTTCAGTTTCAAAATCTCTGTGAAAAAGCGTCAGAGAAGCTTCTCCGTTTAGAATCCAGCATATCTCGCTGAACCGAAGAAGTGGTAGTTAGAAGGGAGTTAGAGCTGCAAGCAGTTTGGTTTGGGAAATTAGACGCGAAATGAAACTGCAAATGCCTTCCAACAGGCTTGGAAAAGTGTGTTCTATATCTCTGCCAAACAAACTCCCCCGGAGGTTGAGCTTTCAGAAGCTAGTTTAACTCTAAGGGAGGAAGCAGCACAATGTGCCTCTCACATCTAGCCTGTAGGAATTCAGGTTGGCAAGTTCTATGGGGAAGCCCATTGGCGCCTTCATTGGAAACGGGTTTGGAAATTTCAGTTTCAAAATCTCTGTGAAAAAGCGTCAGAGAAGCTTCTCCGTTTAGAATCCAGCATATCTCACTGAACCGAAGAAGTGGTAGTTAGAAGGGAGTTAGAGCTGCAAGCAGTTTGGTTTGGGAAATTAGATGCGAAATGACACTGCAAAGGCCTTCCAACAGGCTTGGAAAAGTGTGTTCTATATCTCTGCCAAACAGACTCTCCGGAGGTTGAGCTTTCAGAAGCAAGCTTAACTCTTAGGGAGGAAGCAGCAGAATGTGCCTCTCACATCTAGCCTGTAGGAATTCAGGTTGGCAAGTTCTATGGGGAAGCCCATTGCTGCCTATGGTGGAAACGGCATGGGAGATTTCAGTTTCAAAATCTCTGTGAATAAGCGTCAGAGAAGCTTCTCCGTTTAGAATCCAGCATATCTCACTGAACCGAAGAAGTGGTAGTTAGAAGGGAGTTAGAGCTGCAAGCAGTTTGGTTTGGGAAATTAGACGCGAAATGAAACTGCAAATGCCTTCCAACAGGCTAGGAAAAGTGTGTTCTATATCTCTGCCAAACAAACTCCCCGGAGGTTGAGCTTTCAGAAGCTAGTTTAACTCTAAGGGAGGAAGCAGCAGAATGTGCCTCTCACATCTAGCCTGTAGGAATTCAGGTTGGCAAGTTCTATGGGGAAGCCCATTGCTGCCTATGGTGGAAACGGCATGGGAGATTTCAGTTTCAAAATCTCTGTGAAAAAGCGTCAGAGAAGCTTCTCCGTTTAGAATCCAGCATATCTCACTGAACCGAAGAAGTGGTAGTTAGAAGGGAGTTAGAGCTGCAAGCAGTTTGGTTTGGGAAATTAGACGCGAAATGAAACTGCAAATGCCTTCCAACAGGCTTGGAAAAGTGTGTTCTATATCTCGGCCAAACAAACTCCCCGGAGGTTGAGCTTTCAGAAGCAAGTTTAACTCTAAGGGAGGAAGCAGCAGAATGTGCCTCTCACATCTAGCCTGTAGGAATTCAGGTTGGCAAGTTCTATGGGGAAGCCCATTGCTCCCTATGGAGGAAACGGCATGGGAGATTTCAGTTTCAAAATCTCTGTGAAAAAGCGTCAGAGAAGCTTCTCCATTTAGAATCCAGCATATCTCACTGAACCGAAGAAGTGGTAGTTAGAAGGGAGTTAGAGCTGCAAGCAGTTTGGTTTGGGAAATTAGACGCGAAATGAAACTGCAAATGCCTTCCAACAGGCTTGGAAAAGTGTGTTCTATATCTCTGCCAAACAAACTCCCCGGAGGTTGAGCTTTCAGAAGCTAGTTTAACTCTAAGGGAGGAAGCAGCAGAATGTGCCTCTCACATCTAGCCTGTAGGAATTCAGGTTGGCAAGTTCTATGGGGAAGCCCATTGGCGCCTTCGTTGGAAACGGGTTTGGAAATTTCAGTTTCAAAATCTCTGTGAAAAAGCGTAAGAGAAGCTTCTCCGTTTAGAATCCAGCATATCTCACTGAACCGAAGAAGTGGTAGTTAGAAGGGAGTTAGAGCTGCAAGCAGTTTGGTTTGGGAAATTAGATGCGAAATGACACTGCAAAGGCCTTCCAACAGGCTTGGAAAAGTGTGTTCTATATCTCTGCCAAACAGACTCCCCGGAGGTTGAGCTTTCAGAAGCAAGCTTTACTCTTAGGGAGGAAGCAGCAGAATGTGCCTCTCACATCTAGCCTGTAGGAATTCAGGTTGGCAAGTTCTATGGGGAAGCCCATTGCTGCCTATGGTGGAAACGGCATGGGAGATTTCAGTTTCAAAATCTCTGTGAAAAAGCGTCAGAGAAGCTTCTCCGTTTAGAATCCAGCATATCTCACTGAACCGAAGAAGTGGTAGTTAGAAGGGAGTTAGAGCTGCAAGCAGTTTGGTTTGGGAAATTAGACGCGAAATGAAACTGCAAATGCCTTCCAACAGGCTTGGAAAAGTGTGTTCTATATCTCTGCAAAACAAACTCCCCGGAGGTTGAGCTTTCAGAAGCTAGTTTAACTCTAAGGGAGGAAGCAGCAGAATGTGCCTCTCACATCTAGCCTGTAGGAATTCAGGTTGGCAAGTTCTATGGGGAAGCCCATTGGCGCCTTCGTTGGAAACGGGTTTGGAAATTTCAGTTTCAAAATCTCTGTGAAAAAGCGTCAGAGAAGCTTCTCCGTTTAGAATCCAGCATATCTCACTGAACCGAAGAAGTGGTAGTTAGAAGGGAGTTAGAGCTGCAAGCAGTTTGGTTTGGGAAATTAGACGCGAAATGAAACTGCAAATGCCTTCCAACAGGCTTGGAAAAGTGTGTTCTATATCTCTGCCAAACAAACTCCCCGGAGGTTGAGCTTTCAGAAGCAAGTTTAACTCTAAGGGAGGAAGCAGCAGAATGTGCCTCTCACATCTAGCCTGTAGGAATTCAGGTTGGCAAGTTCTATGGGGAAGCCCATTGCTGCCTATGGTGGAAACGGCATGGGAGATTTCAGTTTCAAAATTTCTGTGAAAAAGCGTCAGAGAAGCTTCTCCATTTAGAATCCAGCATATCTCACTGAACCGAAGAAGTGGTAGTTAGAAGGGAGTTAGAGCTGCAAGCAGTTTGGTTTGGGAAATTAGACGCGAAATGAAACTGCAAATGCCTTCCAACAGGCTTGGAAAAGTGTGTTCTATATCTCTGCAAAACAAACTCCCCGGAGGTTGAGCTTTCAGAAGCTACTTTAACTCTAAGGGAGGAAGCAGCAGAATGTGCCTCTCACATCTAGCCTGTAGGAATTCAGGTTGGCAAGTTCTATGGGGAAGCCCATTGGCGCCTTCGTTGGAAACGGGTTTGGAAATTTCAGTTTCAAAATCTCTGTGAAAAAGCGTCAGAGAAGCTTCTCCGTTTAGAATCCAGCATATCTCACTGAACCGAAGAAGTGGTAGTTAGAAGGGAGTTAGAGCTGCAAGCAGTTTGGTTTGGGAAATTAGACGCGAAATGAAACTGCAAATGCCTTCCAACAGGCTTGGAAAAGTGTGTTCTATATCTCTGCCAAACAAACTCCCCGGAGGTTGAGCTTTCAGAAGCAAGTTTAACTCTAAGGGAGGAAGCAGCAGAATGTGCCTCTCACATCTAGCCTGTAGTAATTCAGGTTGGCAAGTTCTATGGGGAAGCCCATTGCTGCCTATGGTGGAAACGGCATGGGAGATTTCAGTTTCAAAATCTCTGTGAAAAAGCGTCAGAGAAGCTTCTCCGTTTAGAATCCAGCATATCTCACTGAACCGAAGAAGTGGTAGTTAGAAGGGAGTTAGAGCTGCAAGCAGTTTGGTTTGGGAAATTAGACGCGAAATGAAACTGCAAATGCCTTCCAACAGGCTTGGAAAAGTGTGTTCTATATCTCTGCCAAACAAACTCCCCGGAGGTTGAGCTTTCAGAAGCTAGTTTAACTCTAAGGGAGGAAGCAGCAGAATGTGCCTCTCACATCTAGCCTGTAGGAATTCAGGTTGGCAAGTTCTATGGGGAAGCCCTTTGCTGCCTATGGTGGAAACGGCATGGGAGATTTCAGTTTCAAAATCTCTGTGAAAAAGCGTCAGAGAAGCTTCTCCGTTTAGAATCCAGCATATCTCACTGAACCGAAGAAGTGGTAGTTAGAAGGGAGTTAGAGCTGCAAGCAGTTTGTTTTGGGAAATTAGACGCGAAATGAAACTGCAAATGCCTTCCAACAGGCTTGGAAAAGTGTGTTCTATATCTCTGCCAAACAAACTCCCCGGAGGTTGAGCTTTCAGAAGCTAGTTTAACTCTAAGGGAGGAAGCAGCAGAATGTGCCTCTCACATCTAGCCTGTAGGAATTCAGGTTGGCAAGTTCTATGGGGAAGCCCATTGGCGCCTTCGTTGGAAACGGGTTTGGAAATTTCAGTTTCAAAATCTCTGTGAAAAAGCGTCAGAGAAGCTTCTCCGTTTAGAATCCAGCATATCTCACTGAACCGAAGAAGTGGTAGTTAGAAGGGAGTTAGAGCTGCAAGCAGTTTGGTTTGGGAAATTAGACGCGAAATGAAACTGCAAATGCCTTCCAACAGGCTTGGAAAAGTGTGTTCTATATCTCTGCCAAACAAACTCCCCGGAGGTTGAGCTTTCAGAAGCAAGTTTAACTCTAAGGGAGGAAGCAGCAGAATGTGCCTCTCACATCTAGCCTGTAGGAATTCAGGTTGGCAAGTTCTATGGGGAAGCCCATTGCTGCCTATGGTGGAAACGGCATGGGAGATTTCAGTTTCAAAATCTCTGTGAAAAAGCGTCAGAGAAGCTTCTCCATTTAGAATCCAGCATATCTCACTGAACCGAAGAAGTGGTAGTTAGAAGGGAGTTAGAGCTGCAAGCAGTTTGGTTTGGGAAATTAGACGCGAAATGAAACTGCAAATGCCTTCCAACAGGCTTGGAAAAGTGTGTTCTATATCTCTGCAAAACAAACTCCCCGGAGGTTGAGCTTTCAGAAGCTACTTTAACTCTAAGGGAGGAAGCAGCAGAATGTGCCTCTCACATCTAGCCTGTAGGAATTCAGGTTGGCAAGTTCTATGGGGAAGCCCATTGGCGCCTTCGTTGGAAACGGGTTTGGAAATTTCAGTTTCAAAATCTCTGTGAAAAAGCGTCAGAGAAGCTTCTCCGTTTAGAATCCAGCATATCTCACTGAACCGAAGAAGTGGTAGTTAGAAGGGAGTTAGAGCTGCAAGCAGTTTGGTTTGGGAAATTAGACGCGAAATGAAACTGCAAATGCCTTCCAACAGGCTTGGAAAAGTGTGTTCTATATCTCTGCCAAACAAACTCCCCGGAGGTTGAGCTTTCAGAAGCAAGTTTAACTCTAAGGGAGGAAGCAGCAGAATGTGCCTCTCACATCTAGCCTGTAGTAATTCAGGTTGGCAAGTTCTATGGGGAAGCCCATTGCTGCCTATGGTGGAAACGGCATGGGAGATTTCAGTTTCAAAATCTCTGTGAAAAAGCGTCAGAGAAGCTTCTCCGTTTAGAATCCAGCATATCTCACTGAACCGAAGAAGTGGTAGTTAGAAGGGAGTTAGAGCTGCAAGCAGTTTGGTTTGGGAAATTAGACGCGAAATGAAACTGCAAATGCCTTCCAACAGGCTTGGAAAAGTGTGTTCTATATCTCTGCCAAACAAACTCCCCGGAGGTTGAGCTTTCAGAAGCTAGTTTAACTCTAAGGGAGGAAGCAGCAGAATGTGCCTCTCACATCTAGCCTGTAGGAATTCAGGTTGGCAAGTTCTATGGGGAAGCCCTTTGCTGCCTATGGTGGAAACGGCATGGGAGATTTCAGTTTCAAAATCTCTGTGAAAAAGCGTCAGAGAAGCTTCTCCGTTTAGAATCCAGCATATCTCACTGAACCGAAGAAGTGGTAGTTAGAAGGGAGTTAGAGCTGCAAGCAGTTTGTTTTGGGAAATTAGACGCGAAATGAAACTGCAAATGCCTTCCAACAGGCTTGGAAAAGTGTGTTCTATATCTCTGCCAAACAAACTCCCCGGAGGTTGAGCTTTCAGAAGCTAGTTTAACTCTAAGGGAGGAAGCAGCAGAATGTGCCTCTCACATCTAGCCTGTAGGAATTCAGGTTGGCAAGTTCTATGGGGAAGCCCATTGGCGCCTTCGTTGGAAACGGGTTTGGAAATTTCAGTTTCAAAATCTCTGTGAAAAAGCGTCAGAGAAGCTTCTCCGTTTAGAATCCAGCATATCTCACTGAACCGAAGAAGTGGTAGTTAGAAGGGAGTTAGAGCTGCAAGCAGTTTGGTTTGGGAAATTAGACGCGAAATGAAACTGCAAATGCCTTCCAACAGGCTTGGAAAAGTGTGTTCTATATCTCTGCCAAACAAACTCCCCGGAGGTTGAGCTTTCAGAAGCAAGTTTAACTCTAAGGGAGGAAGCAGCAGAATGTGCCTCTCACATCTAGCCTGTAGGAATTCAGGTTGGCAAGTTCTATGGGGAAGCCCATTGCTGCCTATGGTGGAAACGGCATGGGAGATTTCAGTTTCAAAATCTCTGTGAAAAAGCGTCAGAGAAGCTTCTCCATTTAGAATCCAGCATATCTCACTGAACCGAAGAAGTGGTAGTTAGAAGGGAGTTAGAGCTGCAAGCAGTTTGGTTTGGGAAATTAGACGCGAAATGAAACTGCAAATGCCTTCCAACAGGCTTGGAAAAGTGTGTTCTATATCTCTGCAAAACAAACTCCCCGGAGGTTGAGCTTTCAGAAGCTAGTTTAACTCTAAGGGAGGAAGCAGCAGAATGTGCCTCTCACATCTAGCCTGTAGGAATTCAGGTTGGCAAGTTCTATGGGGAAGCCCATTGGCGCCTTCGTTGGAAACGGGTTTGGAAATTTCAGTTTCAAAATCTCTCTGAAAAAGCGTCAGAGAAGCTTCTCCGTTTAGAATCCAGCATATCTCACTGAACCGAAGAAGTGGTAGTTAGAAGGGAGTTAGAGCTGCAAGCAGTTTGGTTTGGGAAATTAGACGCGAAATGAAACTGCAAATGCCTTCCAACAGGCTTGGAAAAGTGTGTTCTATATCTCTGCCAAACAAACTCCCCGGAGGTTGAGCTTTCAGAAGCAAGTTTAACTCTAAGGGAGGAAGCAGCAGAATGTGCCTCTCACATCTACCCTGTAGGAATTCAGGTTGGCAAGTTCTATGGGGAAGCCCATTGCTGCCTATGGTGGAAACGGCATGGGAGATTTCAGTTTCAAAATCTCTGTGAAAAAGCGTCAGAGAAGCTTCTCCATTTAGAATCCAGCATATCTCACTGAACCGAAGAAGTGGTAGTTAGAAGGGAGTTAGAGCTGCAAGCAGTTTGGTTTGGGAAATTAGACGCGAAATGAAACTGCAGATGCCTTCCAACAGGCTTGGAAAAGTGTGTTCTATATCTCTGCCAAACAAACTCCCCGGAGGTTGAGCTTTCAGAAGCAAGTTTAACTCTAAGGGAGGAAGCAGCAGAATGTGCCTCTCACATCTAGCCTGTAGGAATTCAGGTTGGCAAGTTCTATGGGGAAGCCCATTGCTGCCTATGGTGGAAACGGCATGGGAGATTTCAGTTTCAAAATCTCTGTGAAAAAGCGTCAGAGAAGCTTCTCCATTTAGAATCCAGCATATCTCACTGAACCGAAGAAGTGGTAGTTAGAAGGGAGTTAGAGCTGCAAGCAGTTTGGTTTGGGAAATTAGACGCGAAATGAAACTGCAAATGCCTTCCAACAGGCTTGGAAAAGTGTGTTCTATATCTCTGCAAAACAAACTCCCCGGAGGTTGAGCTTTCAGAAGCTAGTTTAACTCTAAGGGAGGAAGCAGCAGAATGTGCCTCTCACATCTAGCCTGTAGGAATTCAGGTTGGCAAGTTCTATGGGGAAGCCCATTGGCGCCTTCGTTGGAAACGGGTTTGGAAATTTCAGTTTCAAAATCTCTGTGAAAAAGCGTCAGAGAAGCTTCTCCGTTTAGAATCCAGCATATCTCACTGAACCGAAGAAGTGGTAGTTAGAAGGGAGTTAGAGCTGCAAGCAGTTTGGTTTGGGAAATTAGACGCGAAATGAAACTGCAAATGCCTTCCAACAGGCTTGGAAAAGTGTGTTCTATATCTCTGCCAAACAAACTCCCCGGAGGTTGAGCTTTCAGAAGCAAGTTTAACTCTAAGGGAGGAAGCAGCAGAATGTGCCTCTCACATCTAGCCTGTAGGAATTCAGGTTGGCAAGTTCTATGGGGAAGCCCATTGCTGCCTATGGTGGAAACGGCATGGGAGATTTCAGTTTCAAAATCTCTGTGAAAAAGCGTCAGAGAAGCTTCTCCATTTAGAATCCAGCATATCTCACTGAACCGAAGAAGTGGTAGTTAGAAGGGAGTTAGAGCTGCAAGCAGTTTGGTTTGGGAAATTAGACGCGAAATGAAACTGCAAATGCCTTCCAACAGGCTTGGAAAAGTGTGTTCTATATCTCTGCAAAACAAACTCCCCGGAGGTTGAGCTTTCAGAAGCTAGTTTAACTCTAAGGGAGGAAGCAGCAGAATGTGCCTCTCACATCTAGCCTGTAGGAATTCAGGTCGGCAAGTTCTATGGGGAAGCCCATTGGCGCCTTCGTTGGAAACGGGTTTGGAAATTTCAGTTTCAAAATCTCTGTGAAAAAGCGTCAGAGAAGCTTCTCCGTTTAGAATCCAGCATATCTCACTGAACCGAAGAAGTGGTAGTTAGAAGGGCGTTAGAGCTGCAAGCAGTTTGGTTTGGGAAATTAGACGCGAAATGAAACTGCAAATGCCTTCCAACAGGCTTGGAAAAGTGTGTTCTATATCTCTGCCAAACAAACTCCCCGGAGGTTGAGCTTTCAGAAGCAAGTTTAACTCTAAGGGAGGAAGCAGCAGAATGTGCCTCTCACATCTAGCCTGTAGGAATTCAGGTTGGCAAGTTCTATGGGGAAGCCCATTGCTGCCTATGGTGGAAACGGCATGGGAGATTTCAGTTTCAAAATCTCTGTGAAAAAGCGTCAGAGAAGCTTCTCCATTTAGAATCCAGCATATCTCACTGAACCGAAGAAGTGGTAGTTAGAAGGGAGTTAGAGCTGCAAGCAGTTTGGTTTGGGAAATTAGACGCGAAATGAAACTGCAAATGCCTTCCAACAGGCTTGGAAAAGTGTGTTCTATATCTCTGCAAAACAAACTCCCCGGAGGTTGAGCTTTCAGAAGCTAGTTTAACTCTAAGGGAGGAAGCAGCAGAATGTGCCTCTCACATCTAGCCTGTAGGAATTCAGGTTGGCAAGTTCTATGGGGAAGCCCATTGGCGCCTTCGTTGGAAACGGGTTTGGAAATTTCAGTTTCAAAATCTCTGTGAAAAAGCGTCAGAGAAGCTTCTCCGTTTAGAATCCAGCATATCTCACTGAACCGAAGAAGTGGTAGTTAGAAGGGAGTTAGAGCTGCAAGCAGTTTGGTTTGGGAAATTAGACGCGAAATGAAACTGCAAATGCCTTCCAACAGGCTTGGAAAAGTGTGTTCTATATCTCTGCCAAACAAACTCCCCGGAGGTTGAGCTTTCAGAAGCAAGTTTAACTCTAAGGGAGGAAGCAGCAGAATGTGCCTCTCACATCTAGCCTGTAGGAATTCAGGTTGGCAAGTTCTATGGGGAAGCCCATTGCTGCCTATGGTGGAAACGGCATGGGAGATTTCAGTTTCAAAATCTCTGTGAAAAAGCGTCAGAGAAGCTTCTCCATTTAGAATCCAGCATATCTCACTGAACCGAAGAAGTGGTAGTTAGAAGGGAGTTAGAGCTGCAAGCAGTTTGGTTTGGGAAATTAGACGCGAAATGAAACTGCAAATGCCTTCCAACAGGCTTGGAAAAGTGTGTTCTATATCTCTGCCAAACAAACTCCCCGGAGGTTGAGCTTTCAGAAGCAAGTTTAACTCTAAGGGAGGAAGCAGCAGAATGTGCCTCTCACATCTAGCCTGTAGGAATTCAGGTTGGCAAGTTCTATGGGGAAGCCCATTGCTGCCTATGGTGGAAACGGCATGGGAGATTTCAGTTTCAAAATCTCTGTGAAAAAGCGTCAGAGAAGCTTCTCCATTTAGAATCCAGCATATCTCACTGAACCGAAGAAGTGGTAGTTAGAAGGGAGTTAGAGCTGCAAGCAGTTTGGTTTGGGAAATTAGACGCGAAATGAAACTGCAAATGCCTTCCAACAGGCTTGGAAAAGTGTGTTCTATATCTCTGCAAAACAAACTCCCCGGAGGTTGAGCTTTCAGAAACTAGTTTAACTCTAAGGGAGGAAGCAGCAGAATGTGCCTCTCACATCTAGCCTGTAGGAATTCAGGTTGGCAAGTTCTATGGGGAAGCCCATTGGCGCCTTCGTTGGAAACGGGTTTGGAAATTTCAGTTTCAAAATCTCTGTGAAAAAGCGTCAGAGAAGCTTCTCCGTTTAGAATCCAGCATATCTCACTGAACCGAAGAAGTGGTAGTTAGAAGGGAGTTAGAGCTGCAAGCAGTTTGGTTTGGGAAATTAGACGCGAAATGAAACTGCAAATGCCTTCCAACAGGCTTGGAAAAGTGTGTTCTATATCTCTGCCAAACAAACTCCCCGGAGGTTGAGCTTTCAGAAGCAAGTTTAACTCTAAGGGAGGAAGCAGCAGAATGTGCCTCTCACATCTAGCCTGTAGGAATTCAGGTTGGCAAGTTCTATGGGGAAGCCCATTGCTGCCTATGGTGGAAACGGCATGGGAGATTTCAGTTTCAAAATCTCTGTGAAAAAGCGTCAGAGAAGCTTCTCCATTTAGAATCCAGCATATCTCACTGAACCGAAGAAGTGGTAGTTAGAAGGGAGTTAGAGCTGCAAGCAGTTTGGTTTGGGAAATTAGACGCGAAATGAAACTGCAAATGCCTTCCAACAGGCTTGGAAAAGTGTGTTCTATATCTCTGCCAAACAAAATCCCCGGAGGTTGAGCTTTCAGAAGCAAGTTTAACTCTAAGGGAGGAAGCAGCAGAATGTGCCTCTCACATCTAGCCTGTAGGAATTCAGGTTGGCAAGTTCTATGGGGAAGCCCATTGCTGCCTATGGTGGAAACGGCATGGGAGATTTCAGTTTCAAAATCTCTGTGAAAAAGCGTCAGAGAAGCTTCTCCATTTAGAATCCAGCATATCTCACTGAACCGAAGAAGTGGTAGTTAGAAGGGAGTTAGAGCTGCAAGCAGTTTGGTTTGGGAAATTAGACGCGAAATGAAACTGCAAATGCCTTCCAACAGGCTTGGAAAAGTGTGTTCTATATCTCTGCAAAACAAACTCCCCGGAGGTTGAGCTTTCAGAAGCTAGTTTAACTCTAAGGGAGGAAGCAGCAGAATGTGCCTCTCACATCTAGCCTGTAGGAATTCAGGTTGGCAAGTTCTATGGGGAAGCCCATTGGCGCCTTCGTTGGAAACGGGTTTGGAAATTTCAGTTTCAAAATCTCTGTGAAAAAGCGTCAGAGAAGCTTCTCCGTTTAGAATCCAGCATATCTCACTGAACCGAAGAAGTGGTAGTTAGAAGGGAGTTAGAGCTGCAAGCAGTTTGGTTTGGGAAATTAGACGCGAAATGAAACTGCAAATGCCTTCCAACAGGCTTGGAAAAGTGTGTTCTATATCTCTGCCAAACAAACTCCCCGGAGGTTGAGCTTTCAGAAGCAAGTTTAACTCTAAGGGAGGAAGCAGCAGAATGTGCCTCTCACATCTAGCCTGTAGGAATTCAGGTTGGCAAGTTCTATGGGGAAGCCCATTGCTGCCTATGGTGGAAACGGCATGGGAGATTTCAGTTTCAAAATCTCTGTGAAAAAGCGTCAGAGAAGCTTCTCCATTTAGAATCCAGCATATCTCACTGAACCGAAGAAGTGGTAGTTAGAAGGGAGTTAGAGCTGCAAGCAGTTTGGTTTGGGAAATTAGACGCGAAATGAAACTGCAAATGCCTTCCAACAGGCTTGGAAAAGTGTGTTCTATATCTCTGCCAAACAAACTCCCCGGAGGTTGAGCTTTCAGAAGCTAGTTTAACTCTAAGGGAGGAAGCAGCAGAATGTGCCTCTCACATCTAGCCTGTAGGAATTCAGGTTGGCAAGTTCTATGGGGAAGCCCATTGGCGCCTTCGTTGGAAACGGGTTTGGAAATTTCAGTTTCAAAATCTCTGTGAAAAAGCGTCAGAGAAGCTTCTCCGTTTAGAATCCAGCATATCTCACTGAACCGAAGAAGTGGTAGTTAGAAGGGAGTTAGAGCTGCAAGCAGTTTGGTTTGGGAAATTAGACGCGAAATGAAACTGCAAATGCCTTCCAACAGGCTTGGAAAAGTGTGTTCTATATCTCTGCCAAACAAACTCCCCGGAGGTTGAGCTTTCAGAAGCAAGTTTAACTCTAAGGGAGGAAGCAGCAGAATGTGCCTCTCACATCTAGCCTGTAGGAATTCAGGTTGGCAAGTTCTATGGGGAAGCCCATTGCTGCCTATGGTGGAAACGGCATGGGAGATTTCAGTTTCAAAATCTCTGTGAAAAAGCGTCAGAGAAGCTTCTCCGTTTAGAATCCAGCATATCTCACTGAACCGAAGAAGTGGTAGTTAGAAGGGAGTTAGAGCTGCAAGCAGTTTGGTTTGGGAAATTAGACGCGAAATGAAACTGCAAATGCCTTCCAACAGGCTTGGAAAAGTGTGTTCTATATCTCTGCCAAACAAACTCCCCGGAGGTTGAGCTTTCAGAAGCTAGTTTAACTCTAAGGGAGGAAGCAGCAGAATGTGCCTCTCACATCTAGCCTGTAGGAATTCAGGTTGGCAAGTTCTATGGGGAAGCCCATTGCTGCCTATGGTGGAAACGGCATGGGAGATTTCAGTTTCAAAATCTCTGTGAAAAAGCGTCAGAGAAGCTTCTCCGTTTAGAATCCAGCATATCTCACTGAACCGAAGAAGTGGTAGTTAGAAGGGAGTTAGAGCTGCAAGCAGTTTGGTTTGGGAAATTAGACGCGAAATGAAACTGCAAATGCCTTCCAACAGGCTTGGAAAAGTGTGTTCTATATCTCTGCCAAACAAACTCCCCGGAGGTTGAGCTTTCAGAAGCTAGTTTAACTCTAAGGGAGGAAGCAGCAGAATGTGCCTCTCACATCTAGCCTGTAGGAATTCAGGTTGGCAAGTTCTATGGGGAAGCCCATTGCTGCCTATGGTGGAAACGGCATGGGAGATTTCAGTTTCAAAATCTCTGTGAAAAAGCGTCAGAGAAGCTTCTCCGTTTAGAATCCAGCATATCTCACTGAACCGAAGAAGTGGTAGTTAGAAGGGAGTTAGAGCTGCAAGCAGTTTGGTTTGGGAAATTAGACGCGAAATGAAACTGCAAATGCCTTCCAACAGGCTTGGAAAAGTGTGTTCTATATCTCTGCAAAACAAACTCCCCGGAGGTTGAGCTTTCAGAAGCTAGTTTAACTCTAAGGGAGGAAGCAGCAGAATGTGCCTCTCACATCTAGCCTGTAGGAATTCAGGTTGGCAAGTTCTATGGGGAAGCCCATTGGCGCCTTCGTTGGAAACGGGTTTGGAAATTTCAGTTTCAAAATCTCTGTGAAAAAGCGTCAGAGAAGCTTCTCCGTTTAGAATCCAGCATATCTCACTGAACCGAAGAAGTGGTAGTTAGAAGGGAGTTAGAGCTGCAAGCAGTTTGGTTTGGGAAATTAGACGCGAAATGAAACTGCAAATGCCTTCCAACAGGCTTGGAAAAGTGTGTTCTATATCTCTGCCAAACAAACTCCCCGGAGGTTGAGCTTTCAGAAGCAAGTTTAACTCTAAGGGAGGAAGCAGCAGAATGTGCCTCTCACATCTAGCCTGTAGGAATTCAGGTTGGCAAGTTCTATGGGGAAGCCCATTGCTGCCTATGGTGGAAACGGCATGGGAGATTTCAGTTTCAAAATCTCTGTGAAAAAGCGTCAGAGAAGCTTCTCCATTTAGAATCCAGCATATCTCACTGAACCGAAGAAGTGGTAGTTAGAAGGGAGTTAGAGGTGCAAGCAGTTTGGTTTGGGAAATTAGACGCGAAATGAAACTGCAAATGCCTTCCAACAGGCTTGGAAAAGTGTGTTCTATATCTCTGCAAAACAAACTCCCCGGAGGTTGAGCTTTCAGAAGCTAGTTTAACTCTAAGGGAGGAAGCAGCAGAATGTGCCTCTCACATCTAGCCTGTAGGAATTCAGGTTGGCAAGTTCTATGGGGAAGCCCATTGGCGCCTTCGTTGGAAACGGGTTTGGAAATTTCAGTTTCAAAATCTCTGTGAAAAAGCGTCAGAGAAGCTTCTCCGTTTAGAATCCAGCATATCTCACTGAACCGAAGAAGTGGTAGTTAGAAGGGAGTTAGAGCTGCAAGCAGTTTGGTTTGGGAAATTAGACGCGAAATGAAACTGCAAATGCCTTCCAACAGGCTTGGAAAAGTGTGTTCTATATCTCGGCCAAACAAACTCCCCGGAGGTTGAGCTTTCAGAAGCAAGTTTAACTCTAAGGGAGGAAGCAGCAGAATGTGCCTCTCACATCTAGCCTGTAGGAATTCAGGTTGGCAAGTTCTATGGGGAAGCCCATTGCTGCCTATGGTGGAAACGGCATGGGAGATTTCAGTTTCAAAATCTCTGTGAAAAAGCGTCAGAGAAGCTTCTCCGTTTAGAATCCAGCATATCTCACTGAACCGAAGAAGTGGTAGTTAGAAGGGAGTTAGAGCTGCAAGCAGTTTGGTTTGGGAAATTAGACGCGAAATGAAACTGCAAATGCCTTCCAACAGGCTTGGAAAAGTGTGTTCTATATCTCTGCAAAACAAACTCCCCGGAGGTTGAGCTTTCAGAAGCTAGTTTAACTCTAAGGGAGGAAGCAGCAGAATGTGCCTCTCACATCTAGCCTGTAGGAATTCAGGTTGGCAAGTTCTATGGGGAAGCCCATTGGCGCCTTCGTTGGAAACGGGTTTGGAAATTTCAGTTTCAAAATCTCTGTGAAAAAGCGTCAGAGAAGCTTCTCCGTTTAGAATCCAGCATATCTCACTGAACCGAAGAAGTGGTAGTTAGAAGGGAGTTAGAGCTGCAAGCAGTTTGGTTTGGGAAATTAGACGCGAAATGAAACTGCAAATGCCTTCCAACAGGCTTGGAAAAGTGTGTTCTATATCTCTGCAAAACAAACTCCCCGGAGGTTGAGCTTTCAGAAGCTAGTTTAACTCTAAGGGAGGAAGCAGCAGAATGTGCCTCTCACATCTAGCCTGTAGGAATTCAGGTTGGCAAGTTCTATGGGGAAGCCCATTGGCGCCTTCGTTGGAAACGGGTTTGGAAATTTCAGTTTCAAAATCTCTGTGAAAAAGCGTCAGAGAAGCTTCTCCGTTTAGAATCCAGCATATCTCACTGAACCGAAGAAGTGGTAGTTAGAAGGGAGTTAGAGCTGCAAGCAGTTTGGTTTGGGAAATTAGACGCGAAATGAAACTGCAAATGCCTTCCAACAGGCTTGGAAAAGTGTGTTCTATATCTCTGCCAAACAAACTCCCCGGAGGTTGAGCTTTCAGAAGCAAGTTTAACTCTAAGGGAGGAAGCAGCAGAATGTGCCTCTCACATCTAGCCTGTAGGAATTCAGGTTGGCAAGTTCTATGGGGAAGCCCATTGCTGCCTATGGTGGAAACGGCATGGGAGATTTCAGTTTCAAAATCTCTGTGAATAAGCGTCAGAGAAGCTTCTCCGTTTAGAATCCAGCATATCTCACTGAACCGAAGAAGTGGTAGTTAGAAGGGAGTTAGAGCTGCAAGCAGTTTGGTTTGGGAAATTAGACGCGAAATGAAACTGCAAATGCCTTCCAACAGGCTTGGAAAAGTGTGTTCTATATCTCTGCCAAACAAACTCCCCGGAGGTTGAGCTTTCAGAAGCAAGTTTAACTCTAAGGGAGGAAGCAGCAGAATGTGCCTCTCACATCTAGCCTGTAGGAATTCAGGTTGGCAAGTTCTATGGGGAAGCCCATTGCTGCCTATGGTGGAAACGGCATGGGAGATTTCAGTTTCAAAATCTCTGTGAAAAAGCGTCAGAGAAGCTTCTCCATTTAGAATCCAGCATATCTCACTGAACCGAAGAAGTGGTAGTTAGAAGGGAGTTAGAGCTGCAAGCAGTTTGGTTTGGGAAATTAGACGCGAAATGAAACTGCAAATGCCTTCCAACAGGCTTGGAAAAGTGTGTTCTATATCTCTGCAAAACAAACTCCCCGGAGGTTGAGCTTTCAGAAGCTAGTTTAACTCTAAGGGAGGAAGCAGCAGAATGTGCCTCTCACATCTAGCCTGTAGGAATTCAGGTTGGCAAGTTCTATGGGGAAGCCCATTGGCGCCTTCGTTGGAAACGGGTTTGGAAATTTCAGTTTCAAAATCTCTGTGAAAAAGCGTCAGAGAAGCTTCTCCGTTTAGAATCCAGCATATCTCACTGAACCGAAGAAGTGGTAGTTAGAAGGGAGTTAGAGCTGCAAGCAGTTTGGTTTGGGAAATTAGACGCGAAATGAAACTGCAAATGCCTTCCAACAGGCTTGGAAAAGTGTGTTCTATATCTCTGCCAAACAAACTCCCCGGAGGTTGAGCTTTCAGAAGCAAGTTTAACTCTAAGGGAGGAAGCAGCAGAATGTGCCTCTCACATCTAGCCTGTAGGAATTCAGGTTGGCAAGTTCTATGGGGAAGCCCATTGCTGCCTATGGTGGAAACGGCATGGGAGATTTCAGTTTCAAAATCTCTGTGAAAAAGCGTCAGAGAAGCTTCTCCATTTAGAATCCAGCATATCTCACTGAACCGAAGAAGTGGTAGTTAGAAGGGAGTTAGAGCTGCAAGCAGTTTGGTTTGGGAAATTAGACGCGAAATGAAACTGCAAATGCCTTCCAACAGGCTTGGAAAAGTGTGTTCTATATCTCTGCAAAACAAACTCCCCGGAGGTTGAGCTTTCAGAAGCTAGTTTAACTCTAAGGGAGGAAGCAGCAGAATGTGCCTCTCACATCTAGCCTGTAGGAATTCAGGTCGGCAAGTTCTATGGGGAAGCCCATTGGCGCCTTCGTTGGAAACGGGTTTGGAAATTTCAGTTTCAAAATCTCTGTGAAAAAGCGTCAGAGAAGCTTCTCCGTTTAGAATCCAGCATATCTCACTGAACCGAAGAAGTGGTAGTTAGAAGGGAGTTAGAGCTGCAAGCAGTTTGGTTTGGGAAATTAGACGCGAAATGAAACTGCAAATGCCTTCCAACAGGCTTGGAAAAGTGTGTTCTATATCTCTGCCAAACAAACTCCCCGGAGGTTGAGCTTTCAGAAGCAAGTTTAACTCTAAGGGAGGAAGCAGCAGAATGTGCCTCTCACATCTAGCCTGTAGGAATTCAGGTTGGCAAGTTCTATGGGGAAGCCCATTGCTGCCTATGGTGGAAACGGCATGGGAGATTTCAGTTTCAAAATCTCTGTGAAAAAGCGTCAGAGAAGCTTCTCCATTTAGAATCCAGCATATCTCACTGAACCGAAGAAGTGGTAGTTAGAAGGGAGTTAGAGCTGCAAGCAGTTTGGTTTGGGAAATTAGACGCGAAATGAAACTGCAAATGCCTTCCAACAGGCTTGGAAAAGTGTGTTCTATATCTCTGCCAAACAAACTCCCCGGAGGTTGAGCTTTCAGAAGCTAGTTTAACTCTAAGGGAGGAAGCAGCAGAATGTGCCTCTCACATCTAGCCTGTAGGAATTCAGGTCGGCAAGTTCTATGGGGAAGCCCATTGGCGCCTTCGTTGGAAACGGGTTTGGAAATTTCAGTTTCAAAATCTCTGTGAAAAAGCGTCAGAGAAGCTTCTCCGTTTAGAATCCAGCATATCTCACTGAACCGAAGAAGTGGTAGTTAGAAGGGAGTTAGAGCTGCAAGCAGTTTGGTTTGGGAAATTAGACGCGAAATGAAACTGCAAATGCCTTCCAACAGGCTTGGAAAAGTGTGTTCTATATCTCTGCCAAACAAACTCCCCGGAGGTTGAGCTTTCAGAAGCAAGTTTAACTCTAAGGGAGGAAGCAGCAGAATGTGCCTCTCACATCTAGCCTGTAGGAATTCAGGTTGGCAAGTTCTATGGGGAAGCCCATTGCTGCCTATGGTGGAAACGGCATGGGAGATTTCAGTTTCAAAATCTCTGTGAAAAAGCGTCAGAGAAGCTTCTCCATTTAGAATCCAGCATATCTCACTGAACCGAAGAAGTGGTAGTTAGAAGGGAGTTAGAGCTGCAAGCAGTTTGGTTTGGGAAATTAGACGCGAAATGAAACTGCAAATGCCTTCCAACAGGCTTGGAAAAGTGTGTTCTATATCTCTGCCAAACAAACTCCCCGGAGGTTGAGCTTTCAGAAGCTAGTTTAACTCTAAGGGAGGAAGCAGCAGAATGTGCCTCTCACATCTAGCCTGTAGGAATTCAGGTCGGCAAGTTCTATGGGGAAGCCCATTGGCGCCTTCGTTGGAAACGGGTTTGGAAATTTCAGTTTCAAAATCTCTGTGAAAAAGCGTCAGAGAAGCTTCTCCGTTTAGAATCCAGCATATCTCACTGAACCGAAGAAGTGGTAGTTAGAAGGGAGTTAGAGCTGCAAGCAGTTTGGTTTGGGAAATTAGACGCGAAATGAAACTGCAAATGCCTTCCAACAGGCTTGGAAAAGTGTGTTCTATATCTCTGCCAAACAAACTCCCCGGAGGTTGAGCTTTCAGAAGCAAGTTTAACTCTAAGGGAGGAAGCAGCAGAATGTGCCTCTCACATCTAGCCTGTAGGAATTCAGGTTGGCAAGTTCTATGGGGAAGCCCATTGCTGCCTATGGTGGAAACGGCATGGGAGATTTCAGTTTCAAAATCTCTGTGAAAAAGCGTCAGAGAAGCTTCTCCATTTAGAATCCAGCATATCTCACTGAACCGAAGAAGTGGTAGTTAGAAGGGAGTTAGAGCTGCAAGCAGTTTGGTTTGGGAAATTAGACGCGAAATGAAACTGCAAATGCCTTCCAACAGGCTTGGAAAAGTGTGTTCTATATCTCTGCAAAACAAACTCCCCGGAGGTTGAGCTTTCAGAAGCTAGTTTAACTCTAAGGGAGGAAGCAGCAGAATGTGCCTCTCACATCTAGCCTGTAGGAATTCAGGTTGGCAAGTTCTATGGGGAAGCCCATTGGCGCCTTCGTTGGAAACGGGTTTGGAAATTTCAGTTTCAAAATCTCTGTGAAAAAGCGTCAGAGAAGCTTCTCCGTTTAGAATCCAGCATATCTCACTGAACCGAAGAAGTGGTAGTTAGAAGGGAGTTAGAGCTGCAAGCAGTTTGGTTTGGGAAATTAGACGCGAAATGAAACTGCAAATGCCTTCCAACAGGCTTGGAAAAGTGTGTTCTATATCTCTGCCAAACAAACTCCCCGGAGGTTGAGCTTTCAGAAGCAAGTTTAACTCTAAGGGAGGAAGCAGCAGAATGTGCCTCTCACATCTAGCCTGTAGGAATTCAGGTTGGCAAGTTCTATGGGGAAGCCCATTGCTGCCTATGGTGGAAACGGCATGGGAGATTTCAGTTTCAAAATCTCTGTGAAAAAGCGTCAGAGAAGCTTCTCCATTTAGAATCCAGCATATCTCACTGAACCGAAGAAGTGGTAGTTAGAAGGGAGTTAGAGCTGCAAGCAGTTTGGTTTGGGAAATTAGACGCGAAATGAAACTGCAAATGCCTTCCAACAGGCTTGGAAAAGTGTGTTCTATATCTCTGCCAAACAAACTCCCCGGAGGTTGAGCTTTCAGAAGCAAGTTTAACTCTAAGGGAGGAAGCAGCAGAATGTGCCTCTCACATCTAGCCTGTAGGAATTCAGGTTGGCAAGTTCTATGGGGAAGCCCATTGCTGCCTATGGTGGAAACGGCATGGGAGATTTCAGTTTCAAAATCTCTGTGAAAAAGCGTCAGAGAAGCTTCTCCATTTAGAATCCAGCATATCTCACTGAACCGAAGAAGTGGTAGTTAGAAGGGAGTTAGAGCTGCAAGCAGTTTGGTTTGGGAAATTAGACGCGAAATGAAACTGCAAATGCCTTCCAACAGGCTTGGAAAAGTGTGTTCTATATCTCTGCAAAACAAACTCCCCGGAGGTTGAGCTTTCAGAAGCTAGTTTAACTCTAAGGGAGGAAGCAGCAGAATGTGCCTCTCACATCTAGCCTGTAGGAATTCAGGTTGGCAAGTTCTATGGGGAAGCCCATTGGCGCCTTCGTTGGAAACGGGTTTGGAAATTTCAGTTTCAAAATCTCTGTGAAAAAGCGTCAGAGAAGCTTCTCCGTTTAGAATCCAGCATATCTCACTGAACCGAAGAAGTGGTAGTTAGAAGGGAGTTAGAGCTGCAAGCAGTTTGGTTTGGGAAATTAGACGCGAAATGAAACTGCAAATGCCTTCCAACAGGCTTGGAAAAGTGTGTTCTATATCTCTGCCAAACAAACTCCCCGGAGGTTGAGCTTTCAGAAGCAAGTTTAACTCTAAGGGAGGAAGCAGCAGAATGTGCCTCTCACATCTAGCCTGTAGGAATTCAGGTTGGCAAGTTCTATGGGGAAGCCCATTGCTGCCTATGGTGGAAACGGCATGGGAGATTTCAGTTTCAAAATCTCTGTGAAAAAGCGTCAGAGAAGCTTCTCCATTTAGAATCCAGCATATCTCACTGAACCGAAGAAGTGGTAGTTAGAAGGGAGTTAGAGCTGCAAGCAGTTTGGTTTGGGAAATTAGACGCGAAATGAAACTGCAAATGCCTTCCAACAGGCTTGGAAAAGTGTGTTCTATATCTCTGCCAAACAAACTCCCCGGAGGTTGAGCTTTCAGAAGCTAGTTTAACTCTAAGGGAGGAAGCAGCAGAATGTGCCTCTCACATCTAGCCTGTAGGAATTCAGGTTGGCAAGTTCTATGGGGAAGCCCATTGGCGCCTTCGTTGGAAACGGGTTTGGAAATTTCAGTTTCAAAATCTCTGTGAAAAAGCGTCAGAGAAGCTTCTCCGTTTAGAATCCAGCATATCTCACTGAACCGAAGAAGTGGTAGTTAGAAGGGAGTTAGAGCTGCAAGCAGTTTGGTTTGGGAAATTAGACGCGAAATGAAACTGCAAATGCCTTCCAACAGGCTTGGAAAAGTGTGTTCTATATCTCTGCCAAACAAACTCCCCGGAGGTTGAGCTTTCAGAAGCAAGTTTAACTCTAAGGGAGGAAGCAGCAGAATGTGCCTCTCACATCTAGCCTGTAGGAATTCAGGTTGGCAAGTTCTATGGGGAAGCCCATTGCTGCCTATGGTGGAAACGGCATGGGAGATTTCAGTTTCAAAATCTCTGTGAAAAAGCGTCAGAGAAGCTTCTCCGTTTAGAATCCAGCATATCTCACTGAACCGAAGAAGTGGTAGTTAGAAGGGAGTTAGAGCTGCAAGCAGTTTGGTTTGGGAAATTAGACGCGAAATGAAACTGCAAATGCCTTCCAACAGGCTTGGAAAAGTGTGTTCTATATCTCTGCCAAACAAACTCCCCGGAGGTTGAGCTTTCAGAAGCTAGTTTAACTCTAAGGGAGGAAGCAGCAGAATGTGCCTCTCACATCTAGCCTGTAGGAATTCAGGTTGGCAAGTTCTATGGGGAAGCCCATTGCTGCCTATGGTGGAAACGGCATGGGAGATTTCAGTTTCAAAATCTCTGTGAAAAAGCGTCAGAGAAGCTTCTCCGTTTAGAATCCAGCATATCTCACTGAACCGAAGAAGTGGTAGTTAGAAGGGAGTTAGAGCTGCAAGCAGTTTGGTTTGGGAAATTAGACGCGAAATGAAACTGCAAATGCCTTCCAACAGGCTTGGAAAAGTGTGTTCTATATCTCTGCCAAACAAACTCCCCGGAGGTTGAGCTTTCAGAAGCTAGTTTAACTCTAAGGGAGGAAGCAGCAGAATGTGCCTCTCACATCTAGCCTGTAGGAATTCAGGTTGGCAAGTTCTATGGGGAAGCCCATTGCTGCCTATGGTGGAAACGGCATGGGAGATTTCAGTTTCAAAATCTCTGTGAAAAAGCGTCAGAGAAGCTTCTCCGTTTAGAATCCAGCATATCTCACTGAACCGAAGAAGTGGTAGTTAGAAGGGAGTTAGAGCTGCAAGCAGTTTGGTTTGGGAAATTAGACGCGAAATGAAACTGCAAATGCCTTCCAACAGGCTTGGAAAAGTGTGTTCTATATCTCTGCAAAACAAACTCCCCGGAGGTTGAGCTTTCAGAAGCTAGTTTAACTCTAAGGGAGGAAGCAGCAGAATGTGCCTCTCACATCTAGCCTGTAGGAATTCAGGTTGGCAAGTTCTATGGGGAAGCCCATTGGCGCCTTCGTTGGAAACGGGTTTGGAAATTTCAGTTTCAAAATCTCTGTGAAAAAGCGTCAGAGAAGCTTCTCCGTTTAGAATCCAGCATATCTCACTGAACCGAAGAAGTGGTAGTTAGAAGGGAGTTAGAGCTGCAAGCAGTTTGGTTTGGGAAATTAGACGCGAAATGAAACTGCAAATGCCTTCCAACAGGCTTGGAAAAGTGTGTTCTATATCTCTGCCAAACAAACTCCCCGGAGGTTGAGCTTTCAGAAGCAAGTTTAACTCTAAGGGAGGAAGCAGCAGAATGTGCCTCTCACATCTAGCCTGTAGGAATTCAGGTTGGCAAGTTCTATGGGGAAGCCCATTGCTGCCTATGGTGGAAACGGCATGGGAGATTTCAGTTTCAAAATCTCTGTGAAAAAGCGTCAGAGAAGCTTCTCCATTTAGAATCCAGCATATCTCACTGAACCGAAGAAGTGGTAGTTAGAAGGGAGTTAGAGCTGCAAGCAGTTTGGTTTGGGAAATTAGACGCGAAATGAAACTGCAAATGCCTTCCAACAGGCTTGGAAAAGTGTGTTCTATATCTCTGCCAAACAAACTCCCCGGAGGTTGAGCTTTCAGAAGCTAGTTTAACTCTAAGGGAGGAAGCAGCAGAATGTGCCTCTCACATCTAGCCTGTAGGAATTCAGGTTGGCAAGTTCTATGGGGAAGCCCATTGGCGCCTTCGTTGGAAACGGGTTTGGAAATTTCAGTTTCAAAATCTCTGTGAAAAAGCGTCAGAGAAGCTTCTCCGTTTAGAATCCAGCATATCTCACTGAACCGAAGAAGTGGTAGTTAGAAGGGAGTTAGAGCTGCAAGCAGTTTGGTTTGGGAAATTAGACGCGAAATGAAACTGCAAATGCCTTCCAACAGGCTTGGAAAAGTGTGTTCTATATCTCGGCCAAACAAACTCCCCGGAGGTTGAGCTTTCAGAAGCAAGTTTAACTCTAAGGGAGGAAGCAGCAGAATGTGCCTCTCACATCTAGCCTTTAGGAATTCAGGTTGGCAAGTTCTATGGGGAAGCCCATTGCTGCCTATGGTGGAAACGGCATGGGAGATTTCAGTTTCAAAATCTCTGTGAAAAAGCGTCAGAGAAGCTTCTCCGTTTAGAATCCAGCATATCTCACTGAACCGAAGAAGTGGTAGTTAGAAGGGAGTTAGAGCTGCAAGCAGTTTGGTTTGGGAAATTAGACGCGAAATGAAACTGCAAATGCCTTCCAACAGGCTTGGAAAAGTGTGTTCTATATCTCTGCCAAACAAACTCCCCGGAGGTTGAGCTTTCAGAAGCTAGTTTAACTCTAAGGGAGGAAGCAGCAGAATGTGCCTCTCACATCTAGCCTGTAGGAATTCAGGTTGGCAAGTTCTATGGGGAAGCCCATTGCTGCCTATGGTGGAAACGGCATGGGAGATTTCAGTTTCAAAATCTCTGTGAAAAAGCGTCAGAGAAGCTTCTCCGTTTAGAATCCAGCATATCTCACTGAACCGAAGAAGTGGTAGTTAGAAGGGAGTTAGAGCTGCAAGCAGTTTGGTTTGGGAAATTAGACGCGAAATGAAACTGCAAATGCCTTCCAACAGGCTTGGAAAAGTGTGTTCTATATCTCTGCCAAACAAACTCCCCGGAGGTTGAGCTTTCAGAAGCTAGTTTAACTCTAAGGGAGGAAGCAGCAGAATGTGCCTCTCACATCTAGCCTGTAGGAATTCAGGTTGGCAAGTTCTATGGGGAAGCCCATTGGCGCCTTCGTTGGAAACGGGTTTGGAAATTTCAGTTCCAAAATCTCTGTGAAAAAGCGTCAGAGAAGCTTCTCCGTTTAGAATCCAGCATATCTCACTGAACCGAAGAAGTGGTAGTTAGAAGGGAGTTAGAGCTGCAAGCAGTTTGGTTTGGGAAATTAGATGCGAAATGACACTGCAAAGGCCTTCCAACAGGCTTGGAAAAGTGTGTTCTATATCTCTGCCAAACAGACTCTCCGGAGGTTGAGCTTTCAGAAGCAAGCTTAACTCTTAGGGAGGAAGCAGCAGAATGTGCCTCTCAAATCTAGCCTGTAGGAATTCAGGTTGGCAAGTTCTATGGGGAAGCCCATTGCTGCCTATGGTGGAAACGGCATGGGAGATTTCAGTTTCAAAATCTCTGTGAAAAAGCGTCAGAGAAGCTTCTCCATTTAGAATCCAGCATATCTCACTGAACCGAAGAAGTGGTAGTTAGAAGGGAGTTAGAGCTGCAAGCAGTTTGGTTTGGGAAATTAGACGCGAAATGAAACTGCAAATGCCTTCCAACAGGCTTGGAAAAGTGTGTTCTATATCTCTGCCAAACAAACTCCCCGGAGGTTGAGCTTTCAGAAGCTAGTTTAACTCTAAGGGAGGAAGCAGCAGAATGTGCCTCTCACATCTAGCCTGTAGGAATTCAGGTTGGCAAGTTCTATGGGGAAGCCCATTGGCGCCTTCGTTGGAAACGGGTTTGGAAATTTCAGTTTCAAAATCTCTGTGAAAAAGCGTCAGAGAAGCTTCTCCGTTTAGAATCCAGCATATCTCACTGAACCGAAGAAGTGGTAGTTAGAAGGGAGTTAGAGCTGCAAGCAGTTTGGTTTGGGAAATTAGACGCGAAATGAAACTGCAAATGCCTTCCAACAGGCTTGGAAAAGTGTGTTCTATATCTCGGCCAAACAAACTCCCCGGAGGTTGAGCTTTCAGAAGCAAGTTTAACTCTAAGGGAGGAAGCAGCAGAATGTGCCTCTCACATCTAGCCTGTAGGAATTCAGGTTGGCAAGTTCTATGGGGAAGCCCATTGCTGCCTATGGTGGAAACGGCATGGGAGATTTCAGTTTCAAAATCTCTGTGAAAAAGCGTCAGAGAAGCTTCTCCGTTTAGAATCCAGCATATCTCACTGAACCGAAGAAGTGGTAGTTAGAAGGGAGTTAGAGCTGCAAGCAGTTTGGTTTGGGAAATTAGACGCGAAATGAAACTGCAAATGCCTTCCAACAGGCTTGGAAAAGTGTGTTCTATATCTCTGCCAAACAAACTCCCCGGAGGTTGAGCTTTCAGAAGCTAGTTTAACTCTAAGGGAGGAAGCAGCAGAATGTGCCTCTCACATCTAGCCTGTAGGAATTCAGGTTGGCAAGTTCTATGGGGAAGCCCATTGCTGCCTATGGTGGAAACGGCATGGGAGATTTCAGTTTCAAAATCTCTGTGAAAAAGCGTCAGAGAAGCTTCTCCGTTTAGAATCCAGCATATCTCACTGAACCGAAGAAGTGGTAGTTAGAAGGGAGTTAGAGCTGCAAGCAGTTTGGTTTGGGAAATTAGACGCGAAATGAAACTGCAAATGCCTTCCAACAGGCTTGGAAAAGTGTGTTCTATATCTCTGCCAAACAAACTCCCCGGAGGTTGAGCTTTCAGAAGCTAGTTTAACTCTAAGGGAGGAAGCAGCAGAATGTGCCTCTCACATCTAGCCTGTAGGAATTCAGGTTGGCAAGTTCTATGGGGAAGCCCATTGGCGCCTTCGTTGGAAACGGGTTTGGAAATTTCAGTTTCAAAATCTCTGTGAAAAAGCGTCAGAGAAGCTTCTCCGTTTAGAATCCAGCATATCTCACTGAACCGAAGAAGTGGTAGTTAGAAGGGAGTTAGAGCTCCAAGCAGTTTGGTTTGGGAAATTAGATGCGAAATGACACTGCAAAGGCCTTCCAACAGGCTTGGAAAAGTGTGTTCTATATCTCTGCCAAACAGACTCTCCGGAGGTGGAGCTTTCAGAAGCAAGCTTAACTCTTAGGGAGGAAGCAGCAGAATGTGCCTCTCACATCTAGCCTGTAGGAATTCAGGTTGGCAAGTTCTATGGGGAAGCCCATTGCTGCCTATGGTGGAAACGGCATGGGAGATTTCAGTTTCAAAATCTCTGTGAAAAAGCGTCAGAGAAGCTTCTCCGTTTAGAATCCAGCATATCTCACTGAACCGAAGAAGTGGTAGTTAGAAGGGAGTTAGAGCTGCAAGCAGTTTGGTTTGGGAAATTAGACGCGAAATGAAACTGCAAATGCCTTCCAACAGGCTTGGAAAAGTGTGTTCTATATCTCTGCCAAACAAACTCCCCGGAGGTTGAGCTTTCAGAAGCAAGTTTAACTCTAAGGGAGGAAGCAGCAGAATGTGCCTCTCACATCTAGCCTGTAGGAATTCAGGTTGGCAAGTTCTATGGGGAAGCCCATTGCTGCCTATGGTGGAAACGGCATGGGAGATTTCAGTTTCAAAATCTCTGTGAAAAAGCGTCAGAGAAGCTTCTCCATTTAGAATCCAGCATATCTCACTGAACCGAAGAAGTGGTAGTTAGAAGGGAGTTAGAGCTGCAAGCAGTTTGGTTTGGGAAATTAGACGCGAAATGAAACTGCAAATGCCTTCCAACAGGCTTGGAAAAGTGTGTTCTATATCTCTGCCAAACAAACTCCCCGGAGGTTGAGCTTTCAGAAGCTAGTTTAACTCTAAGGGAGGAAGCAGCAGAATGTGCCTCTCACATCTAGCCTGTAGGAATTCAGGTTGGCAAGTTCTATGGGGAAGCCCATTGGCGCCTTCGTTGGAAACGGGTTTGGAAATTTCAGTTTCAAAATCACTGTGAAAAAGCGTCAGAGAAGCTTCTCCGTTTAGAATCCAGCATATCTCACTGAACCGAAGAAGTGGTAGTTAGAAGGGAGTTAGAGCTGCAAGCAGTTTGGTTTGGGAAATTAGACGCGAAATGAAACTGCAAATGCCTTCCAACAGGCTTGGAAAAGTGTGTTCTATATCTCTGCCCAACAAACTCCCCGGAGGTTGAGCTTTCAGAAGCAAGTTTAACTCTAAGGGAGGAAGCAGCAGAATGTGCCTCTCACATCTAGCCTTTAGGAATTCAGGTTGGCAAGTTCTATGGGGAAGCCCATTGCTGCCTATGGTGGAAACGGCATGGGAGATTTCAGTTTCAAAATCTCTGTGCAAAAGCGTCAGAGAAGCTTCTCCGTTTAGAATCCAGCATATCTCACTGAACCGAAGAAGTGGTAGTTAGAAGGGAGTTAGAGCTGCAAGCAGTTTGGTTTGGGAAATTAGATGCGAAATGACACTGCAAAGGCCTTCCAACAGGCTTGGAAAAGTGTGTTCTATATCTCTGCCAAACAGTCTCCCCGGAGGTTGAGCTTTCAGAAGCACGCTTAACTCTGAGGGAGGAAGCAGCAGAATGTGCCTCTCACATCTAGCCTGTAGGAATTCAGGTTGGCAAGTTCTATGGGGAAGCCCATTGCTGCCTATGGTGGAAACGGCATGGGAGATTTCAGTTTCAAAATCTCTGTGAAAAAGCGTCAGAGAAGCTTCTCCGTTTAGAATCCAGCATATCTCACTGAACCGAAGAAGTGGTAGTTAGAAGGGAGTTAGAGCTGCAAGCAGTTTGGTTTGGGAAATTAGATGCGAAATGACACTGCAAAGGCCTTCCAACAGGCTTGGAAAAGTGTGTTCTATATCTCTGCCAAACAGACTCTCCGGAGGTGGAGCTTTCAGAAGCAAGCTTAACTCTTAGGGAGGAAGCAGCAGAATGTGCCTCTCACATCTAGCCTGTAGGAATTCAGGTTGGCAAGTTCTATGGGGAAGCCCATTGCTGCCTATGGTGGAAACGGCATGGGAGATTTCAGTTTCAAAATCTCTGTGAAAAAGCGTCAGAGAAGCTTCTCCGTTTAGAATCCAGCATATCTCACTGAACCGAAGAAGTGGTAGTTAGAAGGGAGTTAGAGATGCAAGCAGTTTGGTTTGGGAAATTAGACGCGAAATGAAACTGCAAATGCCTTCCAACAGGCTTGGAAAAGTGTGTTCTATATCTCTGCCAAACAAACTCCCCGGAGGTTGAGCTTTCAGAAGCAAGTTTAACTCTAAGGGAGGAAGCAGCAGAATGTGCCTCTCACATCTAGCCTGTAGGAATTCAGGTTGGCAAGTTCTATGGGGAAGCCCATTGCTGCCTATGGTGGAAACGGCATGGGAGATTTCAGTTTCAAAATCTCTGTGAAAAAGCGTCAGAGAAGCTTCTCCATTTAGAATCCAGCATATCTCACTGAACCGAAGAAGTGGTAGTTAGAAGGGAGTTAGAGCTGCAAGCAGTTTGGTTTGGGAAATTAGACGCGAAATGAAACTGCAAATGCCTTCCAACAGGCTTGGAAAAGTGTGTTCTATATCTCTGCCAAACAAACTCCCCGGAGGTTGAGCTTTCAGAAGCTAGTTTAACTCTAAGGGAGGAAGCAGCAGAATGTGCCTCTCACATCTAGCCTGTAGGAATTCAGGTTGGCAAGTTCTATGGGGAAGCCCATTGGCGCCTTCGTTGGAAACGGGTTTGGAAATTTCAGTTTCAAAATCACTGTGAAAAAGCGTCAGAGAAGCTTCTCCGTTTAGAATCCAGCATATCTCACTGAACCGAAGAAGTGGTAGTTAGAAGGGAGTTAGAGCTGCAAGCAGTTTGGTTTGGGAAATTAGACGCGAAATGAAACTGCAAATGCCTTCCAACAGGCTTGGAAAAGTGTGTTCTATATCTCTGCCCAACAAACTCCCCGGAGGTTGAGCTTTCAGAAGCAAGTTTAACTCTAAGGGAGGAAGCAGCAGAATGTGCCTCTCACATCTAGCCTTTAGGAATTCAGGTTGGCAAGTTCTATGGGGAAGCCCATTGCTGCCTATGGTGGAAACGGCATGGGAGATTTCAGTTTCAAAATCTCTGTGAAAAAGCGTCAGAGAAGCTTCTCCGTTTAGAATCCAGCATATCTCACTGAACCGAAGAAGTGGTAGTTAGAAGGGAGTTAGAGCTGCAAGCAGTTTGGTTTGGGAAATTAGATGCGAAATGACACTGCAAAGGCCTTCCAACAGGCTTGGAAAAGTGTGTTCTATATCTCTGCCAAACAGTCTCCCCGGAGGTTGAGCTTTCAGAAGCACGCTTAACTCTGAGGGAGGAAGCAGCAGAATGTGCCTCTCACATCTAGCCTGTAGGAATTCAGGTTGGCAAGTTCTATGGGGAAGCCCATTGCTGCCTATGGTGGAAACGGCATGGGAGATTTCAGTTTCAAAATCTCTGTGAAAAAGCGTCAGAGAAGCTTCTCCGTTTAGAATCCAGCATATCTCACTGAACCGAAGAAGTGGTAGTTAGAAGGGAGTTAGAGCTGCAAGCAGTTTGGTTTGGGAAATTAGATGCGAAATGACACTGCAAAGGCCTTCCAACAGGCTTGGAAAAGTGTCTTCTATATCTCTGCCAAACAGACTCTCCGGAGGTGGAGCTTTCAGAAGCAAGCTTAACTCTTAGGGAGGAAGCAGCAGAATGTGCCTCTCACATCTAGCCTGTAGGAATTCAGGTTGGCAAGTTCTATGGGGAAGCCCATTGCTGCCTATGGTGGAAACGGCATGGGAGATTTCAGTTTCAAAATCTCTGTGAAAAAGCGTCAGAGAAGCTTCTCCGTTTAGAATCCAGCATATCTCACTGAACCGAAGAAGTGGTAGTTAGAAGGGAGTTAGAGCTGCAAGCAGTTTGGTTTGGGAAATTAGACGCGAAATGAAACTGCAAATGCCTTCCAACAGGCTTGGAAAAGTGTGTTCTATATCTCTGCCAAACAAACTCCCCGGAGGTTGAGCTTTCAGAAGCTAGTTTAACTCTAAGGGAGGAAGCAGCAGAATGTGCCTCTCACATCTAGCCTGTAGGAATTCAGGTTGGCAAGTTCTATGGGGAAGCCCATTGGCGCCTTCGTTGGAAACGGGTTTGGAAATTTCAGTTTCAAAATCTCTGTGAAAAAGCGTCAGAGAAGCTTCTCCGTTTAGAATCCAGCATATCTCACTGAACCGAAGAAGTGGTAGTTAGAAGGGAGTTAGAGCTGCAAGCAGTTTGGTTTGGGAAATTAGACGCGAAATGAAACTGCAAATGCCTTCCAACAGGCTTGGAAAAGTGTGTTCTATATCTCGGCCAAACAAACTCCCCGGAGGTTGAGCTTTCAGAAGCAAGTTTAACTCTAAGGGAGGAAGCAGCAGAATGTGCCTCTCACATCTAGCCTTTAGGAATTCAGGTTGGCAAGTTCTATGGGGAAGCCCATTGGCGCCTTCGTTGGAAACGGGTTTGGAAATTTCAGTTTCAAAATCTCTGTGAAAAAGCGTCAGAGAAGCTTCTCCGTTTAGAATCCAGCATATCTCACTGAACCGAAGAAGTGGTAGTTAGAAGGGAGTTAGAGCTGCAAGCAGTTTGGTTTGGGAAATTAGATGCGAAATGACACTGCAAAGGCCTTCCAACAGGCTTGGAAAAGTGTGTTCTATATCTGTGCCAAACAGAGTCCCCGGAGGTTGAGCTTTCAGAAGCAAGCTTAACTGTTAGGGAGGAAGCAGCAGAATGTGCCTCTCACATCTAGCCTGTAGGAATTCAGGTTGGCAAGTTCTATGGGGAAGCCCATTGCTGCCTATGGTGGAAACGGCATGGGAGATTTCAGTTTCAAAATCTCCGTGAAAAAGCGTAAGAGAAGCTTCTCCGTTTAGAATCCAGCATATCTCACTGAACCGAAGAAGTGGTAGTTAGAAGGGAGTTAGAGCTGCAAGCAGTTTGGTTTGGGAAATTAGATGCGAAATGACACTGCAAAGGCCTTCCAACAGGCTTGGAAAAGTGTGTTCTATATCTCTGCCAAACAGAGTCCCCGGAGGTTGAGCTTTCAGAAGCAAGCTTAACTGTTAGGGAGGAAGCAGCAGAATGTGCCTCTCACATCTAGCCTTTAGGAATTCAGGTTGGCAAGTTCTATGGGGAAGCCCATTGCTGCCTATGGTGGAAACGGCATGGGAGATTTCAGTTTCAAAATCTCTGTGAAAAAGCGTCAGAGAAGCTTCTCCGTTTAGAATCCAGCATATCTCACTGAACCGAAGAAGTGGTAGTTAGAAGGGAGTTAGAGCTGCAAGCAGTTTGGTTTGGGAAATTAGATGCGAAATGACACTGCAAAGGCCTTCCAACAGGCTTGGAAAAGTGTGTTCTATATCTGTGCCAACAGAGTCCCCTTAGGTTGAGCTTTCAGAAGCAAGCTTAACTGTTAGGGAGGAAGCAGCAGAATGTGCCTCTCACATCTAGCCTGTAGGAATTCAGGTTGGCAAGTTCTATGGGGAAGCCCATTGCTGCCTATGGTGGAAACGGCATGGGAGATTTCAGTTTCAAAATCTCTGTGAAAAAGCGTCAGAGAAGCTTCTCCGTTTAGAATCCAGCATATCTCACTGAACCGAAGAAGTGGTAGTTAGAAGGGAGTTAGAGCTGCAAGCAGTTTGGTTTGGGAAATTAGACGCGAAATGAAACTGCAAATGCCTTCCAACAGGCTTGGAAAAGTGTGTTCTATATCTCTGCCAAACAAACTCCCCGGAGGTTGAGCTTTCAGAAGCTAGTTTAACTCTAAGGGAGGAAGCAGCAGAATGTGCCTCTCACATCTAGCCTGTAGGAATTCAGGTTGGCAAGTTCTATGGGGAAGCCCATTGGCGCCTTCGTTGGAAACGGGTTTGGAAATTTCAGTTTCAAAATCTCTGTGAAAAAGCGTCAGAGAAGCTTCTCCGTTTAGAATCCAGCATATCTCACTGAACCGAAGAAGTGGTAGTTAGAAGGGAGTTAGAGCTGCAAGCAGTTTGGTTTGGGAAATTAGACGCGAAATGAAACTGCAAATGCCTTCCAACAGGCTTGGAAAAGTGTGTTCTATATCTCTGCCAAACAAACTCCCCGGAGGTTGAGCTTTCAGAAGCAAGTTTAACTCTAAGGGAGGAAGCAGCAGAATGTGCCTCTCACATCTAGCCTGTAGGAATTCAGGTTGGCAAGTTCTATGGGGAAGCCCATTGCTGCCTATGGTGGAAACGGCATGGGAGATTTCAGTTTCAAAATCTCTGTGAAAAAGCGTCAGAGAAGCTTCTCCGTTTAGAATCCAGCATATCTCACTGAACCGAAGAAGTGGTAGTTAGAAGGGAGTTAGAGCTGCAAGCAGTTTGGTTTGGGAAATTAGACGCGAAATGAAACTGCAAATCCCTTCCAACAGGCTTGGAAAAGTGTGTTCTATATCTCTGCCAAACAAACTCCCCGGAGGTTGAGCTTTCAGAAGCTAGTTTAACTCTAAGGGAGGAAGCAGCAGAATGTGCCTCTCTCATCTAGCCTGTAGGAATTCAGGTTGGCAAGTTCTATGGGGAAGCCCATTGGCGCCTTCGTTGGAAACGGGTTTGGAAATTTCAGTTTCAAAATCTCTGTGAAAAAGCGTCAGAGAAGCTTCTCCGTTTAGAATCCAGCATATCTCACTGAACCGAAGAAGTGGTAGTTAGAAGGGAGTTAGAGCTGCAAGCAGTTTGGTTTGGGAAATTAGACGCGAAATGAAACTGCAAATGCCTTCCAACAGGCTTGGAAAAGTGTGTTCTATATCTCGGCCAAACAAACTCCCCGGAGGTTGAGCTTTCAGAAGCAAGTTTAACTCTAAGGGAGGAAGCAGCAGAATGTGCCTCTCACATCTAGCCTTTAGGAATTCAGGTTGGCAAGTTCTATGGGGAAGCCCATTGCTGCCTATGGTGGAAACGGCATGGGAGATTTCAGTTTCAAAATCTCTGTGAAAAAGCGTCAGAGAAGCTTCTCCGTTTAGAATCCAGCATATCTCACTGAACCGAAGAAGTGGTAGTTAGAAGGGAGTTAGAGCTGCAAGCAGTTTGGTTTGGGAAATTAGATGCGAAATGACACTGCAAAGGCCTTCCAACAGGCTTGGAAAAGTGTGTTCTATATCTCTGCCAAACAGAGTCCCCGGAGGTTGAGCTTTCAGAAGCAAGCTTAACTGTTAGGGAGGAAGCAGCAGAAGGTGCCTCTCACATCTAGCCTGTAGGAATTCAGGTTGGCAAGTTCTATGGGGAAGCCCATTGCTGCCTATGGTGGAAACGGCATGGGAGATTTCAGTTTCAAAATCTCTGTGAAAAAGCGTCAGAGAAGCTTCTCCGTTTAGAATCCAGCATATCTCACTGAACCGAAGAAGTGGTAGTTAGAAGGGAGTTAGAGCTGCAAGCAGTTTGGTTTGGGAAATTAGACGCGAAATGAAACTGCAAATCCCTTCCAACAGGCTTGGAAAAGTGTGTTCTATATCTCTGCCAAACAAAATCCCCGGAGGTTGAGCTTTCAGAAGCTAGTTTAACTCTAAGGGAGGAAGCAGCAGAATGTGCCTCTCTCATCTAGCCTGTAGGAATTCAGGTTGGCAAGTTCTATGGGGAAGCCCATTGGCGCCTTCGTTGGAAACGGGTTTGGAAATTTCAGTTTCAAAATCTCTGTGAAAAAGCGTCAGAGAAGCTTCTCCGTTTAGAATCCAGCATATCTCACTGAACCGAAGAAGTGGTAGTTAGAAGGGAGTTAGAGCTGCAAGCAGTTTGGTTTGGGAAATTAGACGCGAAATGAAACTGCAAATGCCTTCCAACAGGCTTGGAAAAGTGTGTTCTATATCTCGGCCAAACAAACTCCCCGGAGGTTGAGCTTTCAGAAGCAAGCTTAAGTGTTAGGGAGGAAGCAGCAGAATGTGCCTCTCACATCTAGCCTGTAGGAATTCAGGTTGGCAAGTTCTATGGGGAAGCCCATTGCTGCCTATGGTGGAAACGGCATGGGAGATTTCAGTTTCAAAATCTCTGTGAAAAAGCGTCAGAGAAGCTTCTCCGTTTAGAATCCAGCATATCTCACTGAACCGAAGAAGTGGTAGTTAGAAGGGAGTTAGAGCTGCAAGCAGTTTGGTTTGGGAAATTAGACGCGAAATGAAACTGCAAATGCCTTCCAACAGGCTTGTAAAAGTGTGTTCTATATCTCTGCCAAACAAACTCCCCGGAGGTTGAGCTTTCAGAAGCTAGTTTAACTCTAAGGGAGGAAGCAGCAGAATGTGCCTCTCACATCTAGCCTGTAGGAATTCAGGTTGGCAAGTTCTATGGGGAAGCCCATTGCTGCCTATGGTGGAAACGGCATGGGAGATTTCAGTTTCAAAATCTCTGTGAAAAAGCGTCAGAGAAGCTTCTCCGTTTAGAATCCAGCATATCTCACTGAACCGAAGAAGTGGTAGTTAGAAGGGAGTTAGAGCTGCAAGCAGTTTGGTTTGGGAAATTAGATGCGAAATGACACTGCAAAGGCCTTCCAACAGGCTTGGAAAAGTGTGTTCTATATCTCTGCCAAACAAACTCCCCGGAGGTTGAGCTTTCAGAAGCTAGTTTAACTCTAAGGGAGGAAGCAGCAGAATGTGCCTCTCACATCTAGCCTGTAGGAATTCAGGTTGGCAAGTTCTATGGGGAAGCCCATTGCTGCCTATGGTGGAAACGGCATGGGAGATTTCAGTTTCAAAATCTCTGTGAAAAAGCGTCAGAGAAGCTTCTCCGTTTAGAATCCAGCATATCTCACTGAACCGAAGAAGTGGTAGTTAGAAGGGAGTTAGAGCTGCAAGCAGTTTGGTTTGGGAAATTAGATGCGAAATGACACTGCAAAGGCCTTCCAACAGGCTTGGAAAAGTGTGTTCTATATCTCTGCCAAACAAACTCCCCGGAGGTTGAGCTTTCAGAAGCTAGTTTAACTCTAAGGGAGGAAGCAGCAGAATGTGCCTCTCACATCTAGCCTGTAGGAATTCAGGTTGGCAAGTTCTATGGGGAAACCCATTGGCGCCTTCGTTGGAAACGGGTTTGGAAATTTCAGTTTCAAAATCTCTGTGAAAAAGCGTCAGAGAAGCTTCTCCGTTTAGAATCCAGCATATCTCACTGAACCGAAGAAGTGGTAGTTAGAAGGGAGTTAGAGCTGCAAGCAGTTTGGTTTGGGAAATTAGACGCGAAATGAAACTGCAAATGCCTTCCAACAGGCTTGGAAAAGTGTGTTCTATATCTCTGCCAAACAAACTCCCCGGAGGTTGAGCTTTCAGAAGCAAGTTTAACTCTAAGGGAGGAAGCAGCAGAATGTGCCTCTCACATCTAGCCTGTAGGAATTCAGGTTGGCAAGTTCTATGGGGAAGCCCATTGCTGCCTATGGTGGAAACGGCATGGGAGATTTCAGTTTCAAAATCTCTGTGAAAAAGCGTCAGAGAAGCTTCTCCGTTTAGAATCCAGCATATCTCACTGAACCGAAGAAGTGGTAGTTAGAAGGGAGTTAGAGCTGCAAGCAGTTTGGTTTGGGAAATTAGACGCGAAATGAAACTGCAAATGCCTTCCAACAGGCTTGGAAAAGTGTGTTCTATATCTCGGCCAAACAAACTCCCCGGAGGTTGAGCTTTCAGAAGCAAGTTTAACTCTAAGGGAGGAAGCAGCAGAATGTGCCTCTCACATCTAGCCTTTAGGAATTCAGGTTGGCAAGTTCTATGGGGAAGCCCATTGCTGCCTATGGTGGAAACGGCATGGGAGATTTCAGTTTCAAAATCTCTGTGAAAAAGCGTCAGAGAAGCTTCTCCGTTTAGAATCCAGCATATCTCACTGAACCGAAGAAGTGGTAGTTAGAAGGGAGTTAGAGCTGCAAGCAGTTTGGTTTGGGAAATTAGATGCGAAATGACACTGCAAAGGCCTTCCAACAGGCTTGGAAAAGTGTGTTCTATATCTCTGCCAAACAGACTCCCCGGAGGTTGAGCTTTCAGAAGCAAGCTTAACTCTTAGGGAGGAAGCAGCAGAATGTGCCTCTCACATCTAGCCTGTAGGAATTCAGGTTGGCAAGTTCTATGGGGAAGCCCATTGCTGCCTATGGTGGAAACGGCATGGGAGATTTCAGTTTCAAAATCTCTGTGAAAAAGCGTCAGAGAAGCTTCTCCGTTTAGAATCCAGCATATCTCACTGAACCGAAGAAGTGGTAGTTAGAAGGGAGTTAGAGCTGCAAGCAGTTTGGTTTGGGAAATTAGATGCGAAATGACACTGCAAAGGCCTTCCAACAGGCTTGGAAAAGTGTGTTCTATATCTTTGCCAAACAGAGTCCCCGGAGGTTGAGCTTTCAGAAGCAAGCTTAACTGTTAGGGAGGAAGCAGCAGAATGTGCCTCTCACATCTAGCCTGTAGGAATTCAGGTTGGCAAGTTCTATGGGGAAGCCCATTGCTGCCTATGGTGGAAACGGCATGGGAGATTTCAGTTTCAAAATCTCTGTGAAAAAGCGTCCGAGAAGCTTCTCCATTTAGAATCCAGCATATCTCACTGAACCGAAGAAGTGGTAGTTAGAAGGGAGTTAGAGCTGCAAGCAGTTTGGTTTGGGAAATTAGACGCGAAATGAAACTGCAAATGCCTTCCAACAGGCTTGGAAAAGTGTGTTCTATATCTCTGCCAAACAAACTCCCCGGAGGTTGAGCTTTCAGAAGCAAGTTTAACTCTAAGGGAGGAAGCAGCAGAATGTGCCTCTCACATCTAGCCTGTAGGAATTCAGGTTGGCAAGTTCTATGGGGAAGCCCATTGCTGCCTATGGTGGAAACGGCACGGGAGATTTCAGTTTCAAAATCCCTGTGAAAAAGCGTCAGAGAAGCTTCTCCGTTTAGAATCCAGCATATCTCACTGAACCGAAGAAGTGGTAGTTAGAAGGGAGTTAGAGCTGCAAGCAGTTTGGTTTGGGAAATTAGACGCGAAATGAAACTGCAAATGCCTTCCAACAGGCTTGGAAAAGTGTGTTCTATATCTCTGCCAAACAAACTCCCCGGAGGTTGAGCTTTCAGAAGCTAGTTTAACTCTAAGGGAGGAAGCAGCAGAATGTGCCTCTCACATCTAGCCTGTAGGAATTCAGGTTGGCAAGTTCTATGGGGAAGCCCATTGGCGCCTTCGTTGGAAACGGGTTTGGAAATTTCAGTTTCAAAATCTCTGTGAAAAAGCGTCGGAGAAGCTTCTCCGTTTAGAATCCAGCATATCTCACTGAACCGAAGAAGTGGTAGTTAGAAGGGAGTTAGAGCTGCAAGCAGTTTGGTTTGGGAAATTAGACGCGAAATGAAACTGCAAATGCCTTCCAACAGGCTTGGAAAAGTGTGTTCTATATCTCTGCCAAACAAACTCCCCGGAGGTTGAGCTTTCAGAAGCTAGTTTAACTCTAAGGGAGGAAGCAGCAGAATGTGCCTCTCACATCTAGCCTGTAGGAATTCAGGTTGGCAAGTTCTATGGGGAAGCCCATTGCTGCCTATGGTGGAAACGGCATGGGAGATTTCAGTTTCAAAATCTCTGTGAAAAAGCGTCAGAGAAGCTTCTCCGTTTAGAATCCAGCATATCTCACTGAACCGAAGAAGTGGTAGTTAGAAGGGAGTTAGAGCTGCAAGCAGTTTGGTTTGGGAAATTAGACGCGAAATGAAACTGCAAATGCCTTCCAACAGGCTTGGAAAAGTGTGTTCTGTATCTCTGCCAAACAAACTCCCCGGAGGTTGAGCTTTCAGAAGCTAGTTTAACTCTAAGGGAGGAAGCAGCAGAATGTGCCTCTCACATCTAGCCTGTAGGAATTCAGGTTGTCAAGTTCTATGGGGAAGCCCATTGGCGCCTTCGTTGGGAACGGGTTTGGAAATTTCAGTTTCAAAATCTCTGTGAAAAAGCGTCAGAGAAGCTTCTCCGTTTAGAATCCAGCATATCTCACTGAACCGAAGAAGTGGTAGTTAGAAGGGAGTTAGAGCTGCAAGCAGTTTGGTTTGGGAAATTAGATGCGAAATGACACTGCAAAGGCCTTCCAACAGGCTTGGAAAAGTGTGTTCTATATCTCTGCCAAACAGACTCTCCGGAGGTTGAGCTTTCAGAAGCAAGCTTAACTCTTAGGGAGGAAGCAGCAGAATGTGCCTCTCACATCTAGCCTGTAGGAATTCAGGTTGGCAAGTTCTATGGGGAAGCCCATTGCTGCCTATGGTGGAAACGGCATGGGAGATTTCAGTTTCAAAATCTCTGTGAAAAAGCGTCAGAGAAGCTTCTCCGTTTAGAATCCAGCATATCTCACTGAACCGAAGAAGTGGTAGTTAGAAGGGAGTTAGAGCTGCAAGCAGTTTGGTTTGGGAAATTAGACGCGAAATGAAACTGCAAATGCCTTCCAACAGGCTTGGAAAAGTGTGTTCTATATCTCTGCCAAACAAACTCCCCGGAGGTTGAGCTTTCAGAAGCAAGTTTAACTCTAAGGGAGGAAGCAGCAGAATGTGCCTCTCACATCTAGCCTGTAGGAATTCAGGTTGGCAAGTTCTATGGGGAAGCCCATTGCTGCCTATGGTGGAAACGGCATGGGAGATTTCAGTTTCAAAATCTCTGTGAAAAAGCGTCAGAGAAGCTTCTCCGTTTAGAATCCAGCATATCTCACTGAACCGAAGAAGTGGTAGTTAGAAGGGAGTTAGAGCTGCAAGCAGTTTGGTTTGGGAAATTAGACGCGAAATGAAACTGCAAATGCCTTCCAACAGGCTTGGAAAAGTGTGTTCTATATCTCTGCCAAACAAACTCCCCGGAGGTTGAGCTTTCAGAAGCTAGTTTAACTCTAAGGGAGGAAGCAGCAGAATGTGCCTCTCACATCTAGCCTGTAGGAATTCAGGTTGGCAAGTTCTATGGGGAAGCCCATTGGCGCCTTCGTTGGAAACGGGTTTGGAAATTTCAGTTTCAAAATCTCTGTGAAAAAGCGTCAGAGAAGCTTCTCCGTTTAGAATCCAGCATATCTCACTGAACCGAAGAAGTGGTAGTTAGAAGGGAGTTAGAGCTGCAAGCAGTTTGGTTTGGGAAATTAGATGCGAAATGACACTGCAAAGGCCTTCCAACAGGCTTGGAAAAGTGTGTTCTATATCTCTGCCAAACAGACTCTCCGGAGGTTGAGCTTTCAGAAGCAAGCTTAACTCTTAGGGAGGAAGCAGCAGAATGTGCCTCTCACATCTAGCCTGTAGGAATTCAGGTTGGCAAGTTCTATGGGGAAGCCCATTGCTGCCTATGGTGGAAACGGCATGGGAGATTTCAGTTTCAAAATCTCTGTGAAAAAGCGTCAGAGAAGCTTCTCCGTTTAGAATCCAGCATATCTCACTGAACCGAAGAAGTGGTAGTTAGAAGGGAGTTAGAGCTGCAAGCAGTTTGGTTTGGGAAATTAGACGCGAAATGAAACTGCAAATGCCTTCCAACAGGCTTGGAAAAGTGTGTTCTATATCTCTGCCAAACAAACTCCCCGGAGGTTGAGCTTTCAGAAGCAAGTTTAACTCTAAGGGAGGAAGCAGCAGAATGTGCCTCTCACATCTAGCCTGTAGGAATTCAGGTTGGCAAGTTCTATGTGGAAGCCCATTGCTGCCTATGGTGGAAACGGCATGGGAGATTTCAGTTTCAAAATCTCTGTGAAAAAGCGTCAGAGAAGCTTCTCCGTTTAGAATCCAGCATATCTCACTGAACCGAAGAAGTGGTAGTTAGAAGGGAGTTAGAGCTGCAAGCAGTTTGGTTTGGGAAATTAGACGCGAAATGAAACTGCAAATGCCTTCCAACAGGCTTGGAAAAGTGTGTTCTATATCTCTGCCAAACAAACTCCCCGGAGGTTGAGCTTTCAGAAGCTAGTTTAACTCTAAGGGAGGAAGCAGCAGAATGTGCCTCTCACATCTAGCCTGTAGGAATTCAGGTTGGCAAGTTCTATGGGGAAGCCCATTGGCGCCTTCGTTGGAAACGGGTTTGGAAATTTCAGTTTCAAAATCTCTGTGAAAAAGCGTCAGAGAAGCTTCTCCGTTTAGAATCCAGCATATCTCACTGAACCGAAGAAGTGGTAGTTAGAAGGGAGTTAGAGCTGCAAGCAGTTTGGTTTGGGAAATTAGACGCGAAATGAAACTGCAAATGCCTTCCAACAGGCTTGGAAAAGTGTGTTCTATATCTCTGCCAAACAAACTCCCCGGAGGTTGAGCTTTCAGAAGCAAGTTTAACTCTAAGGGAGGAAGCAGCAGAATGTGCCTCTCACATCTAGCCTTTAGGAATTCAGGTTGGCAAGTTCTATGGGGAAGCCCATTGCTGCCTATGGTGGAAACGGCATGGGAGATTTCAGTTTCAAAATCTCTGTGAAAAAGCGTCAGAGAAGCTTCTCCGTTTAGAATCCAGCATATCTCACTGAACCGAAGAAGTGGTAGTTAGAAGGGAGTTAGAGCTGCAAGCAGTTTGGTTTGGGAAATTAGATGCGAAATGACACTGCAAAGGCCTTCCAACAGGCTTGGAAAAGTGTGTTCTATATCTCTGCCAAACAGACTCCCCGGAGGTTGAGCTTTCAGAAGCACGCTTAACTCTTAGGGAGGAAGCAGCAGAATGTGCCTCTCACATCTCGCCTGTAGGAATTCAGGTTGGCAAGTTCTATGGGGAAGCCCATTGCTGCCTATGGTGGAAACGGCATGGGAGATTTCAGTTTCAAAATCTCTGTGAAAAAGCGTCAGAGAAGCTTCTCCGTTTAGAATCCAGCATATCTCACTGAACCGAAGAAGTGGTAGTTAGAAGGGAGTTAGAGCTGCAAGCAGTTTGGTTTGGGAAATTAGACGCGAAATGAAACTGCAAATGCCTTCCAACAGGCTTGGAAAAGTGTGTTCTATATCTCGGCCAAACAAACTCCCCGGAGGTTGAGCTTTCAGAAGCCAGTTTAACTCTAAGGGAGGAAGCAGCAGAATGTGCCTCTCACATCTAGCCTGTAGGAATTCAGGCTGGCAAGTTCTATGGGGAAGCCCATTGCTGCCTATGGTGGAAACGGCATGGGAGATTTCAGTTTCAAAATCTCTGTGAAAAAGCGTCACAGAAGCTTCTCCGTTTAGAATCCAGCATATCTCACTGAACCGAAGAAGTGGTAGTTAGAAGGGAGTTAGAGCTCCAAGCAGTTTGGTTTGGGAAATTAGATGCGAAATGACACTGCAATTGCCTTCCAACAGGCTTGGAAAAGTGTGTTCTATATCTGTGCCAAACAGAGTCCCCGGAGGTTGAGCTTTCAGAAGCAAGCTTAACTGTTAGGGAGGAAGCAGCAGAATGTGCCTCTCACATCTAGCCTGTAGGAATTCAGGTTGGCAAGTTCTATGGGGAAGCCCATTGCTGCCTATGGTGGAAACGGCATGGGAGATTTCAGTTTCAAAATCTCTGTGAAAAAGCGTCAGAGAAGCTTCTCCGTTTAGAATCCAGCATATCTCACTGAACCGAAGAAGTGGTAGTTAGAAGGGAGTTAGAGCTGCAAGCAGTTTGGTTTGGGAAATTAGACGCGAAATGAAACTGCAAATGCCTTCCAACAGGCTTGGAAAAGTGTGTTCTATATCTCTGCCAAACAAACTCCCCGGAGGTTGAGCTTTCAGAAGCAAGTTTAACTCTAAGGGAGGAAGCAGCAGAATGTGCCTCTCACATCTAGCCTGTAGGAATTCAGGTTGGCAAGTTCTATGGGGAAGCCCATTGCTGCCTATGGTGGAAACGGCATGGGAGATTTCAGTTTCAAAATCTCTGTGAAAAAGCGTCAGAGAAGCTTCTCCATTTAGAATCCAGCATATCTCACTGAACCGAAGAAGTGGTAGTTAGAAGGGAGTTAGAGCTGCAAGCAGTTTGGTTTGGGAAATTAGACGCGAAATGAAACTGCAAATGCCTTCCAACAGGCTTGGAAAAGTGTGTTCTATATCTCTGCCAAACAAACTCCCCGGAGGTTGAGCTTTCAGAAGCTAGTTTAACTCTAAGGGAGGAAGCAGCAGAATGTGCCTCTCACATCTAGCCTGTAGGAATTCAGGTTGGCAAGTTCTATGGGGAAGCCCATTGCTGCCTATGGTGGAAACGGCATGGGAGATTTCAGTTTCAAAATCTCTGTGAAAAAGCGTCAGAGAAGCTTCTCCGTTTAGAATCCAGCATATCTCACTGAACCGAAGAAGTGGTAGTTAGAAGGGAGTTAGAGCTGCAAGCAGTTTGGTTTGGTAAATTAGACGCGAAATGAAACTGCAAATGCCTTCCAACAGGCTTGGAAAAGTGTGTTCTATATCTCTGCCAAACAAACTCCCCGGAGGTTGAGCTTTCAGAAGCAAGTTTAACTCTAAGGGAGGAAGCAGCAGAATGTGCCTCTCACATCTAGCCTGTAGGAATTCAGGTTGGCAAGTTCTATGGGGAAGCCCATTGCTGCCTATGGTGGAAACGGCATGGGAGATTTCAGTTTCAAAATCTCTGTGAATAAGCGTCAGAGAAGCTTCTCCGTTTAGAATCCAGCATATCTCACTGAACCGAAGAAGTGGTAGTTAGAAGGGAGTTAGAGCTGCAAGCAGTTTGGTTTGGGAAATTAGACGCGAAATGAAACTGCAAATGCCTTCCAACAGGCTTGGAAAAGTGTGTTCTATATCTCTGCCAAACAAACTCCCCGGAGGTTGAGCTTTCAGAAGCTAGTTTAACTCTAAGGGAGGAAGCAGCAGAATGTGCCTCTCACATCTAGCCTGTAGGAATTCAGGTTGGCAAGTTCTATGGGGAAGCCCATTGCTGCCTATGGTGGAAACGGCATGGGAGATTTCAGTTTCAAAATCTCTGTGAAAAAGCGTCAGAGAAGCTTCTCCGTTTAGAATCCAGCATATCTCACTGAACCGAAGAAGTGGTAGTTAGAAGGGAGTTAGAGCTGCAAGCAGTTTGGTTTGGGAAATTAGACGCGAAATGAAACTGCAAATGCCTTCCAACAGGCTTGGAAAAGTGTGTTCTATATCTCTGCCAAACAAACTCCCCGGAGGTTGAGCTTTCAGAAGCTAGTTTAACTCTAAGGGAGGAAGCAGCAGAATGTGCCTCTCACATCTAGCCTGTAGGAATTCAGGTTGGCAAGTTCTATGGGGAAGCCCATTGGCGCCTTCGTTGGAAACGGGTTTGGAAATTTCAGTTTCAAAATCTCTGTGAAAAAGCGTCAGAGAAGCTTCGCCGTTTAGAATCCAGCATATCTCACTGAACCGAAGAAGTGGTAGTTAGAAGGGAGTTAGAGCTGCAAGCAGTTTGGTTTGGGAAATTAGATGCGAAATGTCACTGCAAAGGCCTTCCAACAGGCTTGGAAAAGTGTGTTCTATATCTCTGCCAAACAGACTCCCCGGAGGTTGAGCTTTCAGAAGCAAGCTTTACTCTTAGGGAGGAAGCAGCAGAATGTGCCTCTCACATCTAGCCTGTAGGAATTCAGGTTGGCAAGTTCTATGGGGAAGCCCATTGCTGCCTATGGTGGAAACGGCATGGGAGATTTCAGTTTCAAAATCTCTGTGAAAAAGCGTCAGAGAAGCTTCTCCGTTTAGAATCCAGCATATCTCACTGAACCGAAGAAGTGGTAGTTAGAAGGGAGTTAGAGCTGCAAGCAGTTTGGTTTGGGAAATTAGACGCGAAATGAAACTGCAAATGCCTTCCAACAGGCTTGGAAAAGTGTGTTCTATATCTCTGCCAAACAAACTCCCCGGAGGTTGAGCTTTCAGAAGCAAGTTTAACTCTAAGGGAGGAAGCAGCAGAATGTGCCTCTCACATCTAGCCTGTAGGAATTCAGGTTGGCAAGTTCTATGGGGAAGCCCATTGGCGCCTTCGTTGGAAACGGGATTGGAAATTTCAGTTTCAAAATCTCTGTGAAAAAGCGTCAGAGAAGCTTCTCCGTTTAGAATCCAGCATATCTCACTGAACCGAAGAAGTGGTAGTTAGAAGGGAGTTAGAGCTGCAAGCAGTTTGGTTTGGGAAATTAGACGCGAAATGAAACTGCAAATGCCTTCCAACAGGCTTGGAAAAGTGTGTTCTATATCTCTGCCAAACAAACTCCCCGGAGGTTGAGCTTTCAGAAGCTAGTTTAACTCTAAGGGAGGAAGCAGCAGAATGTGCCTCTCACATCTAGCCTGTAGGAATTCAGGTTGGCAAGTTCTATGGGGAAGCCCATTGGCGCCTTCGTTGGAAACGGGTTTGGAAATTTCAGTTTCAAAATCTCTGTGAAAAAGCGTCAGAGAAGCTTCTCCGTTTAGAATCCAGCATATCTCACTGAACCGAAGAAGTGGTAGTTAGAAGGGAGTTAGAGCTGCAAGCAGTTTGGTTTGGGAAATTAGATACGAAATGACACTGCAAAGGCCTTCCAACAGGCTTGGAAAAGTGTGTTCTATATCTCTGCCAAACAGACTCTCCGGAGGTTGAGCTTTCAGAAGCAAGCTTAACTCTTAGGGAGGAAGCAGCAGAATGTGCCTCTCACATCTAGCCTATAGGAATTCAGGTTGGCAAGTTCTATGGGGAAGCCCATTGCTGCCTATGGTGGAAACGGCATGGGAGATTTCAGTTTCAAAATCTCTGTGAAAAAGCGTCAGAGAAGCTTCTCCGTTTAGAATCCAGCATATCTCACTGAACCGAAGAAGTGGTAGTTAGAAGGGAGTTAGAGCTGCAAGCAGTTTGGTTTGGGAAATTAGACGCGAAATGAAACTGCAAATGCCTTCCAACAGGCTTGGAAAAGTGTGTTCTATATCTCTGCCAAACAAACTCCCCGGAGGTTGAGCTTTCAGAAGCTAGTTTAACTCTAAGGGAGGAAGCAGCAGAATGTGCCTCTCACATCTAGCCTGTAGGAATTCAGGTTGGCAAGTTCTATGGGGAAGCCCATTGCTGCCTATGGTGGAAACGGCATGGGAGATTTCAGTTTCAAAATCTCTGTGAAAAAGCGTCAGAGAAGCTTCTCCGTTTAGAATCCAGCATATCTCACTGAACCGAAGAAGTGGTAGTTAGAAGGGAGTTAGAGCTGCAAGCAGTTTGGTTTGGGAAATTAGATGCGAAATGACACTGCAAAGGCCTTTCAACAGGCTTGGAAAAGTGTGTTATATATCTCTGCCAAACAGACTCTCCGGAGGTTGAGCTTTCAGAAGCAAGCTTAACTCTTAGGGAGGAAGCAGCAGAATGTGCCTCTCACATCTAGCCTGTAGGAATTCAGGTTGGCAAGTTCTATGGGGAAGCCCATTGCTGCCTATGGTGGAAACGGCATGGGAGATTTCAGTTTCAAAATCTCTGTGAAAAAGCGTCAGAGAAGCTTCCCCGTTTAGAATCCAGCATATCTCACTGAACCGAAGAAGTGGTAGTTAGAAGGGAGTTAGAGCTGCAAGCAGTTTGGTTTGGGAAATTAGACGCGAAATGAAACTGCAAATGCCTTCCAACAGGCTTGGAAAAGTGTGTTCTATATCTCTGCCAAACAAACTCCCCGGAGGTTGAGCTTTCAGAAGCAAGTTTAACTCTAAGGGAGGAAGCAGCAGAATGTGCCTCTCACATTTAGCCTGTAGGAATTCAGGTTGGCAAGTTCTATGGGGAAGCCCATTGCTGCCTATGGTGGAAACGGCATGGGAGATTTCAGTTTCAAAATCTCTGTGAAAAAGCGTCAGAGAAGCTTCTCCGTTTAGAATCCAGCATATCTCACTGAACCGAAGAAGTGGTAGTTAGAAGGGAGTTAGAGCTGCAAGCAGTTTGGTTTGGGAAATTAGACGCGAAATGAAACTGCAAATGCCTTCCAACAGGCTTGGAAAAGTGTGTTCTATATCTCCGCCAAACAAACTCCCCGGAGGTTGAGCTTTCAGAAGCAAGTTTAACTCTAAGGGAGGAAGCAGCAGAATGTGCCTCTCACATCTAGCCTGTAGGAATTCAGGTTGGCAAGTTCTATGGGGAAGCCCATTGCTCCCTATGGAGGAAACGGCATGGGAGATTTCAGTTTCAAAATCTCTGTGAAAAAGCGTCAGAGAAGCTTCTCCATTTAGAATCCAGCATATCTCACTGAACCGAAGAAGTGGTAGTTAGAAGGGAGTTAGAGCTGCAAGCAGTTTGGTTTGGGAAATTAGACGCGAAATGAAACTGCAAATGCCTTCCAACAGGCTTGGAAAAGTGTGTTCTATATCTCTGCCAAACAAACTCCCCGGAGGTTGAGCTTTCAGAAGCTAGTTTAACTCTAAGGGAGGAAGCAGCAGAATGTGCCTCTCACATCTAGCCTGTAGGAATTCAGGTTGGCAAGTTCTATGGGGAAGCCCATTGGCGCCTTCGTTGGAAACGGGTTTGGAAATTTCAGTTTCAAAATCTCTGTGAAAAAGCGTCAGAGAAGCTTCTCCGTTTAGAATCCAGCATATCTCACTGAACCGAAGAAGTGGTAGTTAGAAGGGAGTTAGAGCTGCAAGCAGTTTGGTTTGGGAAATTAGATGCGAAATGACACTGCAAAGGCCTTCCAACAGGCTTGGAAAAGTGTGTTCTATATCTCTGCCAAACAGACTCCCCGGACGTTGAGCTTTCAGAAGCAAGCTTAACTCTTTGGGAGGAAGCAGCAGAATGTGCCTCTCACATCTAGCCTGTAGGAATTCAGGTTGGCAAGTTCTATGGGGAAGCCCATTGCTGCCTATGGTGGAAACGGCATGGGAGATTTCAGTTTCAAAATCTCTGTGAAAAAGCGTCAGAGAAGCTTCTCCGTTTAGAATCCAGCATATCTCACTGAACCGAAGAAGTGGTAGTTAGAAGGGAGTTAGAGCTGCAAGCAGTTTGGTTTGGGAAATTAGATGCGAAATGACACTGCAAAGGCCTTCCAACAGGCTTGGAAAAGTGTGTTCTATATCTGTGCCAAACAGAGTCCCCGGAGGTTGACCTTTCAGAAGCAAGCTTAACTGTTAGGGCGGAAGCAGCAGAATGTGCCTCTCACATCTAGCCTGTAGGAATTCAGGTTGGCAAGTTCTATGGGGAAGCCCATTGCTGCCTATGGTGGAAACGGCATGGGAGATTTCAGTTTCAAAATCTCTGTGAAAAAGCGTCAGAGAAGCTTCTCCGTTTAGAATCCAGCATATCTCACTGAACCGAAGAAGTGGTAGTTAGAAGGGAGTTAGAGCTGCAAGCAGTTTGGTTTGGGAAATTAGACGCGAAATGAAACTGCAAATGCCTTCCAACAGGCTTGGAAAAGAGTGTTCTATATCTCTGCCAAACAAACTCCCCGGAGGTTGAGCTTTCAGAAGCTAGTTTAACTCTAAGGGAGGAAGCAGCAGAATGTGCCTCTCACATCTAGCCTGTAGGAATTCAGGTTGGCAAGTTCTATGGGGAAGCCCATTGGCGCCTTCGTTGGAAACGGGTTTGGAAATTTCAGTTTCAAAATCTCTGTGAAAAAGCGTCAGAGAAGCTTCTCCGTTTAGAATCCAGCATATCTCACTGAACCGAAGAAGTGGTAGTTAGAAGGGAGTTAGAGCTGCAAGCAGTTTGGTTTGGGAAATTAGATGCGAAATGACACTGCAAAGGCCTTCCAACAGGCTTGGAAAAGTGTGTTCTATATCTCTGCCAAACAGACTCCCCGGAGGTTGAGCTTTCAGAAGCAAGCTTAACTGTTAGGGAGGAAGCAGCAGAATGTGCCTCTCACATCTAGCCTGTAGGAATTCAGTTTGGCAAGTTCTATGGGGAAGCCCATTGCTGCCTATGGTGGAAACGGCATGGGAGATTTCAGTTTCAAATTCTCTGTGAAAAAGCGTCAGAGAAGCTTCTCCGTTTAGAATCCAGCATATCTCACTGAACCGAAGAAGTGGTAGTTAGAAGGGAGTTAGAGCTGCAAGCAGTTTGGTTTGGGAAATTAGACGCGAAATGAAACTGCAAATGCCTTCCAACAGGCTTGGAAAAGTGTGTTCTATATCTCTGCCAAACAAACTCCCCGGAGGTTGAGCTTTCAGAAGCAAGTTTAACTCTAAGGGAGGAAGCAGCAGAATGTGCCTCTCACATCTAGCCTGTAGGAATTCAGGTTGGCAAGTTCTATGGGGAAGCCCATTGGCGCCTTCGTTGGAAACGGGTTTGGAAATTTCAGTTTCAAAATCTCTGTGAAAAAGCGTCAGAGAAGCTTCTCCGTTTAGAATCCAGCATATCTCACTGAACCGAAGAAGTGGTAGTTAGAAGGGAGTTAGAGCTGCAAGCAGTTTGGTTTGGGAAATTAGACGCGAAATGAAACTGCAAATGCCTTCCAACAGGCTTGGAAAAGTGTGTTCTATATCTCGGCCAAACAAACTCCCCGGAGGTTGAGCTTTCAGAAGCCAGTTTAACTCTAAGGGAGGAAGCAGCAGAATGTGCCTCTCACATCTAGCCTGTAGGAATTCAGGTTGGCAAGTTCTATGGGGAAGCCCATTGCTGCCTATGGTGGAAACGGCATGGGAGATTTCAGTTTCAAAATCTCTGTGAAAAAGCGTCAGAGAAGCTTCTCCGTTTAGAATCCAGCATATCTCACTGAACCGAAGAAGTGGTAGTTAGAAGGGAGTTAGAGCTGCAAGCAGTTTGGTTTGGGAAATTAGACGCGAAATGAAACTGCAAATGCCTTCCAACAGGCTTGGAAAAGTGTGTTCTATATCTCTGCCAAACAGAGTCCCCGGAGGTTGAGCTTTCAGAAGCAAGCTTAACTGTTAGGGAGGAAGCAGCAGAATGTGCCTCTCACATCTAGCCTGTAGGAATTCAGGTTGGCAAGTTCTATGGGGAAGCCCATTGCTGCCTATGGTGGAAACGGCATGGGAGATTTCAGTTTCAAAATCTCTGTGAAAAAGCGTCAGAGAAGCTTCTCCATTTAGAATCCAGCATATCTCACTGAACCGAAGAAGTGGTAGTTAGAAGGGAGTTAGAGCTGCAAGCAGTTTGGTTTGGGAAATTAGACGCGAAATGAAACTGCAAATGCCTTCCAACAGGCTTGGAAAAGTGTGTTCTATATCTCTGCCAAACAAACTCCCCGGAGGTTGAGCTTTCAGAAGCTAGTTTAACTCTAAGGGAGGAAGCAGCAGAATGTGCCTCTCACATCTAGCCTGTAGGAATTCAGGTTGGCAAGTTCTATGGGGAAGCCCATTGGCGCCTTCGTTGGAAACGGGTTTGGAAATTTCAGTTTCAAAATCTCTGTGAAAAAGCGTCAGAGAAGCTTCTCCGTTTAGAATCCAGCATATCTCACTGAACCGAAGAAGTGGTAGTTAGAAGGGAGTTAGAGCTGCAAGCAGTTTGGTTTGGGAAATTAGATGCGAAATGACACTGCAAAGGCCTTCCAACAGGCTTGGAAAAGTGTGTTCTATATCTCTGCCAAACAGACTCCCCGGAGGTTGAGCTTTCAGAAGCAAGCTTAACTCTTAGGGAGGAAGCAGCAGAATGTGCCTCTCACATCTAGCCTGTAGGAATTCAGGTTGGCAAGTTCTATGGGGAAGCCCATTGCTGCCTATGGTGGAAACGGCATGGGAGATTTCAGTTTCAAAATCTCTGTGAAAAAGCGTCAGAGAAGCTTCTCCGTTTAGAATCCAGCATATCTCACTGAACCGAAGAAGTGGTAGTTAGAAGGGAGTTAGAGCTCTAAGCAGTTTGGTTTGGGAAATTAGATGCGAAATGACACTGCAATTGCCTTCCAACAGGCTTGGAAAAGTGTGTTCTATATCTGTGCCAAACAGAGTCCCCGGAGGTTGAGCTTTCAGAAGCAAGCTTAACTGTTAGGGAGGAAGCAGCAGAATGTGCCTCTCACATCTAGCCTGTAGGAATTCAGGTTGGCAAGTTCTATGGGGAAGCCCATTGCTGCCTATGGTGGAAACGGCATGGGAGATTTCAGTTTCAAAATCTCTGTGAAAAAGCGTCAGAGAAGCTTCTCCGTTTAGAATCCAGCATATCTCACTGAACCGAAGAAGTGGTAGTTAGAAGGGAGTTAGAGCTGCAAGCAGTTTGGTTTGGGAAATTAGACGCGAAATGAAACTGCAAAGGCCTTCCAACAGGCTTGGAAAAGTGTGTTCTATATCTCTGCCAAACAGACTCTCCAGAGGTTCAGCTTTCAGAAGCAAGCTTAACTCTTAGGGAGGAAGCAGCAGAATGTGCCTCTCACATCTAGCCTGTAGGAATTCAGGTTGGCAAGTTCTATGGGGAAGCCCATTGCTGCCTATGGTGGAAACGGCATGGGAGATTTCAGTTTCAAAATCTCTGTGAAAAAGCGTCAGAGAAGCTTCTCCGTTTAGAATCCAGCATATCTCACTGAACCGAAGAAGTGGTAGTTAGAAGGGAGTTAGAGCTGCAAGCAGTTTGGTTGGGGAAATTAGACGCGAAATGAAACTGCAAATGCCTTCCAACAGGCTTGGAAAAGTGTGTTCTATATCTCTGCCAAACAAACTCCCCGGAGGTTGAGCTTTCAGAAGCTAGTTTAACTCTAAGGGAGGAAGCAGCAGAATGTGCCTCTCACATCTAGCCTGTAGGAATTCAGGTTGGCAAGTTCTATGGGGAAGCCCATTGGCGCCTTCGTTGGAAGCGGGTTTGGAAATTTCAGTTTCAAAATCTCTGTGAAAAAGCGTCAGAGAAGCTTCTCCGTTTAGAATCCAGCATATCTCACTGAACCGAAGAAGTGGTAGTTAGAAGGGAGTTAGAGCTGCAAGCAGTTTGGTTTGGGAAATTAGACGCGAAATGACACTGCAAAGGCCTTCCACCAGGCTTGGAAAAGTGTGTTCTATATCTCTGCCAAACAGAGTCCCCGGAGGTTGAGCTTTCAGAAGCAAGTTTAACTGTTAGGGAGGAAGCAGCAGAATGTGCCTCTCACATCTAGCCTGTAGGAATTCAGGTTGGCAAGTTCTATGGGGAAGCCCATTGCTGCCTATGGTGGAAACGGCATGGGAGATTTCAGTTTCAAAATCTCTGTGAAAAAGCGTCAGAGAAGCTTCTCCATTTAGAATCCAGCATATCTCACTGAACCGAAGAAGTGGTAGTTAGAAGGGAGTTAGAGCTGCAAGCAGTTTGGTTTGGGAAATTAGACGCGAAATGAAACTGCAAATGCCTTCCAACAGGCTTGGAAAAGTGTGTTCTATATCTCTGCCAAACAAACTCCCCGGAGGTTGAGCTTTCAGAAGCTAGTTTAACTCTAAGGGAGGAAGCAGCAGAATGTGCCTCTCACATCTAGCCTGTAGGAATTCAGGTTGGCAAGTTCTATGGGGAAGCCCATTGCTGCCTATGGTGGAAACGGCATGGGAGATTTCAGTTTCAAAATCTCTGTGAAAAAGCGTCAGAGAAGCTTCTCCATTTAGAATCCAGCATATCTCACTGAACCGAAGAAGTGGTAGTTAGAAGGGAGTTAGAGCTGCAAGCAGTTTGGTTTGGGAAATTAGACGCGAAATGAAACTGCAAATGCCTTCCAACAGGCTTGGAAAAGTGTGTTCTATATCTCTGCCAAACAAACTCCCCGGAGGTTGAGCTTTCAGAAGCTAGTTTAACTCTAAGGGAGGAAGCAGCAGAATGTGCCTCTCACATCTAGCCTGTAGGAATTCAGGTTGGCAAGTTCTATGGGGAAGCCCATTGCTGCCTATGGTGGAAACGGCATGGGAGATTTCAGTTTCAAAATCTCTGTGAAAAAGCGTCAGAGAAGCTTCTCCGTTTAGAATCCAGCATATCTCACTGAACCGAAGAAGTGGTAGTTAGAAGGGAGTTAGAGCTGCAAGCAGTTTGGTTTGGGAAATTAGACGCGAAATGAAACTGCAAATGCCTTCCAACAGGCTTGGAAAAGTGTGTTCTATATCTCTGCCAAACAAACTCCCCGGAGGTTGAGCTTTCAGAAGCTAGTTTAACTCTAAGGGAGGAAGCAGCAGAATGTGCCTCTCTCATCTAGCCTGTAGGAATTCAGGTTGGCAAGTTCTATGGGGAAGCCCATTGGCGCCTTCGTTGGAAACGGGTTTGGAAATTTCAGTTTCAAAATCTCTGTGAAAAAGCGTCAGAGAAGCTTCTCCGTTTAGAATCCAGCATATCTCACTGAACCGAAGAAGTGGTAGTTAGAAGGGAGTTAGAGCTGCAAGCAGTTTGGTTTGGGAAATTAGACGCGAAATGAAACTGCAAATGCCTTCCAACAGGCTTGGAAAAGTGTGTTCTATATCTCGGCCAAACAAACTCCCCGGAGGTTGAGCTTTCAGAAGCAAGTTTAACTCTAAGGGAGGAAGCAGCAGAATGTGCCTCTCACATCTAGCCTTTAGGAATTCAGGTTGGCAAGTTCTATGGGGAAGCCCATTGCTGCCTATGGTGGAAACGGCATGGGAGATTTCAGTTTCAAAATCTCTGTGAAAAAGCGTCAGAGAAGCTTCTCCGTTTAGAATCCAGCATATCTCACTGAACCGAAGAAGTGGTAGTTAGAAGGGAGTTAGAGCTGCAAGCAGTTTGGTTTGGGAAATTAGATGCGAAATGACACTGCAAAGGCCTTCCAACAGGCTTGGAAAAGTGTGTTCTATATCTCTGCCAAACAGACTCCCCGGAGGTTGAGCTTTCAGAAGCAAGCTTAACTCTTAGGGAGGAAGCAGCAGAATGTGCCTCTCACATCTAGCCTGTAGGAATTCAGGTTGGCAAGTTCTATGGGGAAGCCCATTGCTGCCTATGGTGGAAACGGCATGGGAGATTTCAGTTTCAAAATCTCTGTGAAAAAGCGTCAGAGAAGCTTCTCCGTTTAGAATCCAGCATATCTCACTGAACCGAAGAAGTGGTAGTTAGAAGGGAGTTAGAGCTGCAAGCAGTTTGGTTTGGGAAATTAGACGCGAAATGAAACTGCAAATGCCTTCCAAGAGGCTTGGAAAAGTGTGTTCTATATCTCTGCCAAACAAACTCCCCGGAGGTTGAGCTTTCAGAAGCAAGTTTAACTCTAAGGGAGGAAGCAGCAGAATGTGCCTCTCACATCTAGCCTGTAGGAATTCAGGTTGGCAAGTTCTATGGGGAAGCCCAATGGCGCCTTCGTTGGAAACGGGTTTGGAAATTTCAGTTTCAAAATCTCTGTGAAAAAGCGTCAGAGAAGCTTCTCCGTTTAGAATCCAGCATATCTCACTGAACCGAAGAAGTGGTAGTTAGAAGGGAGTTAGAGCTGCAAGCAGTTTGGTTTGGGAAATTAGACGCGAAATGAAACTGCAAATGCCTTCCAACAGGCTTGGAAAAGTGTGTTCTATATCTCGGCCAAACAAACTCCCCGGAGGTTGAGCTTTCAGAAGCAAGTTTAACTCTAAGGGAGGAAGCAGCAGAATGTGCCTCTCACATCTAGCCTGTAGGAATTCAGGTTGGCAAGTTCTATGGGGAAGCCCATTGCTCCCTAAGGAGGAAACGGCATGGGAGATTTCAGTTTCAAAATCTCTGTGAAAAAGCGTCAGAGAAGCTTCTCCATTTAGAATCCAGCATATCTCACTGAACCGAAGAAGTGGTAGTTAGAAGGGAGTTAGAGCTGCAAGCAGTTTGGTTTGGGAAATTAGACGCGAAATGAAACTGCAAATGCCTTCCAACAGGCTTGGAAAAGTGTGTTCTATATCTCTGCCAAACAAACTCCCCGGAGGTTGAGCTTTCAGAAGCTAGTTTAACTCTAAGGGAGGAAGCAGCAGAATGTGCCTCTCACATCTAGCCTGTAGGAATTCAGGTTGGCAAGTTCTATGGGGAAGCCCATTGGCGCCTTCGTTGGAAACGGGTTTGGAAATTTCAGTTTCAAAATCTCTGTGAAAAAGCGTCAGAGAAGCTTCTCCGTTTAGAATCCAGCATATCTCACTGAACCGAAGAAGTGGTAGTTAGAAGGGAGTTAGAGCTGCAAGCAGTTTGGTTTGGGAAATTAGATGCGAAATGACACTGCAAAGGCCTTCCAACAGGCTTGGAAAAGTGTGTTCTATATCTCTGCCAAACAGACTCCCCAGAGGTTGAGCTTTCAGAAGCAAGCTTAACTCTTAGGGAGGAAGCAGCAGAATGTGCCTCTCACATCTAGCCTGTAGGAATTCAGGTTGGCAAGTTCTATGGGGAAGCCCATTGCTGCCTATGGTGGAAACGGCATGGGAGATTTCAGTTTCAAAATCTCTGTGAAAAAGCGTCAGAGAAGCTTCTCCGTTTAGAATCCAGCATATCTCACTGAACCGAAGAAGTGGTAGTTAGAAGGGAGTTAGAGCTGCAAGCAGTTTGGTTTGGGAAATTAGACGCGAAATGAAACTGCAAATGCCTTCCAACAGGCTTGGAAAAGTGTGTTCTATATCTCTGCCAAACAAACTCCCCGGAGGTTGAGCTTTCAGAAGCAAGTTTAACTCTAAGGGAGGAAGCAGCAGAATGTGCCTCTCACATCTAGCCTGTAGGAATTCAGGTTGGCAAGTTCTATGGGGAAGCCCATTGCTGCCTATGGTGGAAACGGCATGGGAGATTTCAGTTTCAAAATCTCTGTGAAAAAGCGTCAGAGAAGCTTCTCCGTTTAGAATCCAGCATATCTCACTGAACCGAAGAAGTGGTAGTTAGAAGGGAGTTGGAGCTGCAAGCAGTTTGGTTTGGGAAATTAGATGCGAAATGACACTGCAAAGGCCTTCCAACAGGCTTGGAAAAGTGTGTTCTATATCTGTGTCAAACAGAGTCCCCGGAGGTTGAGCTTTCAGAAGCAAGATTAACTGTAAGGGCGGAAGCAGCAGAATGTGCCTCTCACATCTAGCCTGTAGGAATTCAGGTTGGCAAGTTCTATGGGGAAGCCCATTGCTGCCTATGGTGGAAACGGCATGGGAGATTTCAGTTTCAAAATCTCTGTGAAAAAGCGTCAGAGAAGCTTCTCCGTTTAGAATCCAGCATATCTCACTGAACCGAAGAAGTGGTAGTTAGAAGGGAGTTAGAGCTGCAAGCAGTTTGGTTTGGGAAATTAGACGCGAAATGAAACTGCAAATGCCTTCCAACAGGCTTGGAAAAGTGTGTTCTATATCTCGGCCAAACAAACTCCCCGGAGGTTGAGCTTTCAGAAGCAAGTTTAACTCTAAGGGAGGAAGCAGCAGAATGTGCCTCTCACATCTAGCCTTTCGGAATTCAGGTTGGCAAGTTCTATGGGGAAGCCCATTGCTGCCTATGGTGGAAACGGCATGGGAGATTTCAGTTTCAAAATCTCTGTGAAAAAGCGTCAGAGAAGCTTCTCCGTTTAGAATCCAGCATATCTCACTGAACCGAAGAAGTGGTAGTTAGAAGGGAGTTAGAGCTGCAAGCAGTTTGGTTTGGGAAATCAGATGCGAAATGACACTGCAAAGGCCTTCCAACAGGCTTGGAAAAGTGTGTTCTATATCTGTGCCAAACAGAGTCTCCGGAGGTTGAGCTTTCAGAAGCAAGCTTAACTGTTAGGGAGGAAGCAGCAGAATGTGCCTCTCACATCTAGCCTGTAGGAATTCAGGTTGGCAAGTTCTATGGGGAAGCCCATTGCTGCCTATGGTGGAAACGGCATGGGAGATTTCAGTTTCAAAATCTCCGTGAAAAAGCGTCAGAGAAGCTTCTCCATTTAGAATCCAGCATATCTCACTGAACCGAAGAAGTGGTAGTTAGAAGGGAGTTAGAGCTGCAAGCAGTTTGGTTTGGGAAATTAGACGCGAAATGAAACTGCAAATGCCTTCCAACAGGCTTGGAAAAGTGTGTTCTATATCTCTGCCAAACAAACTCCCCGGAGGTTGAGCTTTCAGAAGCAAGTTTAACTCTAAGGGAGGAAGCAGCAGAATGTGCCTCTCACATCTAGCCTTTAGGAATTCAGGTTGGCAAGTTCTATGGGGAAGCCCATTGCTGCCTATGGTGGAAATGGCATGGGAGATTTCAGTTTCAAAATCTCTGTGAAAAAGCGTCAGAGAAGCTTCTCCGTTTAGAATCCAGCACATCTCACTGAACCGAAGAAGTGGTAGTTAGAAGGGAGTTAGAGCTGCAAGCAGTTTGGTTTGGGAAATTAGATGCGAAATGACACTGCAAAGGCCTTCCAACAGGCTTGGAAAAGTGTGTTCTATATCTGTGCCAAACAGAGTCCCCTTAGGTTGAGCTTTCAGAAGCAAGCTTAACTGTTAGGGAGGAAGCAGCAGAATGTGCCTCTCACATCTAGCCTGTAGGAATTCAGGTTGGCAAGTTCTATGGGGAAGCCCATTGCTGCCTATGGTGGAAACGGCATGGGAGATTTCAGTTTCAAAATCTCTGTGAAAAAGCGTCAGAGAAGCTTCTCCGTTTAGAATCCAGCATATCTCACTGAACCGAAGAAGTGGTAGTTAGAAGGGAGTTAGAGCTGCAAGCAGTTTGGTTTGGGAAATTAGACGCGAAATGAAACTGCAAATGCCTTCCAACAGGCTTGGAAAAGTGTGTTCTATATCTCTGCCAAACAAACTCCCCGGAGGTTGAGCTTTCAGAAGCTAGTTTAACTCTAAGGGAGGAAGCAGCAGAATGTGCCTCTCACATCTAGCCTGTAGGAATTCAGGTTGGCAAGTTCTATGGGGAAGCCCATTGGCGCCTTCGTTGGAAACGGGTTTGGAAATTTCAGTTTCAAAATCTCTGTGAAAAAGCGTCAGAGAAGCTTCTCCGTTTAGAATCCAGCATATCTCACTGAACCGAAGAAGTGGTAGTTAGAAGGGAGTTAGAGCTGCAAGCAGTTTGGTTTGGGAAATTAGATGCGAAATGACACTGCAAAGGCCTTCCAACAGGCTTGGAAAAGTGTGTTCTATATCTCTGCCAAACAGACTCTCCAGAGGTTGAGCTTTCAGAAGCAAGCTTAACTCTTAGCGAGGAAGCAGCAGAATGTGCCTCTCACATCTAGCCTGTAGGAATTCAGGTTGGCAAGTTCTATGGGGAAGCCCATTGCTGCCTATGGTGGAAACGGCATGGGAGATTTCAGTTTCAAAATCTCTGTGAAAAAGCGTCAGAGAAGCTTCTCCGTTTAGAATCCAGCATATCTCACTGAACCGAAGAAGTGGTAGTTAGAAGGGAGTTAGAGCTGCAAGCAGTTTGGTTTGGGAAATTAGATGCGAAATGACACTGCAAAGGCCTTCCAACAGACTTGGAAAAGTGTGTTCTATATCTCTGCCAAACAGACTCCCCGGAGGTTGAGCTTTCAGAAGCAAGCTTAACTCTTAGGGAGGAAGCAGCAGAATGTGCCTCTCACATCTAGCCTGTAGGAATTCAGGTTGGCAAGTTCTATGGGGAAGCCCATTGCTGCCTATGGTGGAAACGGCATGGGAGATTTCAGTTTCAAAATCTCTGTGAAAAAGCGTCAGAGAAGCTTCTCCGTTTAGAATCCAGCATATCTCACTGAACCGAAGAAGTGGTAGTTAGAAGGGAGTTAGAGCTGCAAGCAGTTTGGTTTGGGAAATTAGATGGGAAATGACACTGCAAAGGCCTTCCAACAGGCTTGGAAAAGTGTGTTCTATATCTCTGCCAAACAGAGTCCCCGGAGGTTGAGCTTTCAGAAGCAAGCTTAACTGTTAGGGAGGAAGCAGCAGAATGTGCCTCTCACATCTAGCCTGTAGGAATTCAGGTTGGCAAGTTCTATGGGGAAGCCCATTGCTGCCTATGGTGGAAACGGCATGGGAGATTTCAGTTTCAAAATCTCTGTGAAAAAGCGTCAGAGAAGCTTCTCCGTTTAGAATCCAGCATATCTCACTGAACCGAAGAAGTGGTAGTTAGAAGGGAGTTAGAGCTGCAAGCAGTTTGGTTTGGGAAATTAGACGCGAAATGAAACTGCAAATGCCTTCCAACAGGCTTGGAAAAGTGTGTTCTATATCTCTGCCAAACAAACTCCCCGGAGGTTGAGCTTTCAGAAGCTAGTTTAACTCTAAGGGAGGAAGCAGCAGAATGTGCCTCTCACATCTAGCCTGTAGGAATTCAGGTTGGCAAGTTCTATGGGGAAGCCCATTGGCGCCTTCGTTGGAAACGGGTTTGGAAATTTCAGTTTCAAAATCTCTGTGAAAAAGCGTCAGAGAAGCTTCTCCGTTTAGAATCCAGCATATCTCACTGAACCGAAGAAGTGGTAGTTAGAAGGGAGTTATAGCTGCAAGCAGTTTGGTTTGGGAAATTAGACGCGAAATGAAACTGCAAATGCCTTCCAACAGGCTTGGAAAATTGTGTTCTATATCTCTGCCAAACAAACTCCCCGGAGGTTGAGCTTTCAGAAGCAAGTTTAACTCTAAGGGAGGAAGCAGCAGAATGTGCCTCTCACATCTAGCCTGTAGGAATTCAGGTTGGCAAGTTCTATGGGGAAGCCCATTGCTGCCTATGGTGGAAACGGCATGGGAGATTTCAGTTTCAAAATCTCTGTGAATAAGCGTCAGAGAAGCTTCTCCGTTTAGAATCCAGCATATCTCACTGAACCGAAGAAGTGGTAGTTAGAAGGGAGTTAGAGCTGCAAGCAGTTTGGTTTGGGAAATTAGACGCGAAATGAAACTGCAAATGCCTTCCAACAGGCTTGGAAAAGTGTGTTCTATATCTCTGCCAAACAAACTCCCCGGAGGTTGAGCTTTCAGAAGCTAGTTTAACTCTAAGGGAGGAAGCAGCAGAATGTGCCTCTCACATCTAGCCTGTAGGAATTCAGGTTGGCAAGTTCTATGGGGAAGCCCATTGCTGCCTATGGTGGAAACGGCATGGGAGATTTCAGTTTCAAAATCTCTGTGAAAAAGCGTCAGAGAAGCTTCTCCGTTTAGAATCCAGCATATCTCACTGAACCGAAGAAGTGGTATTTAGAAGGGAGTTAGAGCTGCAAGCAGTTTGGTTTGGGAAATTAGACGCGAAATGAAACTGCAAATGCCTTCCAACAGGCTTGGAAAAGTGTGTTCTATATCTCTGCCAAACAAACTCCCCGGAGGTTGAGCTTTCAGAAGCAAGTTTAACTCTAAGGGAGGAAGCAGCAGAATGTGCCTCTCACATCTAGCCTGTAGGAATTCAGGTTGGCAAGTTCTATGGGGAAGCCCATTGCTGCCTATGGTGGAAACGGCATGGGAGATTTCAGTTTCAAAATCTCTGTGAATAAGCGTCAGAGAAGCTTCTCCGTTTAGAATCCAGCATATCTCACTGAACCGAAGAAGTGGTAGTTAGAAGGGAGTTAGAGCTGCAAGCAGTTTGGTTTGGGAAATTAGACGCGAAATGAAACTGCAAATGCCTTCCAACAGGCTTGGAAAAGTGTGTTCTATATCTCTGCCAAACAAACTCCCCGGAGGTTGAGCTTTCAGAAGCTAGTTTAACTCTAAGGGAGGAAGCAGCAGAATGTGCCTCTCACATCTAGCCTGTAGGAATTCAGGTTGGCAAGTTCTATGGGGAAGCCCATTGCTGCCTATGGTGGAAACGGCATGGGAGATTTCAGTTTCAAAATCTCTGTGAAAAAGCGTCAGAGAAGCTTCTCCGTTTAGAATCCAGCATATCTCACTGAACCGAAGAAGTGGTAGTTAGAAGGGAGTTAGAGCTGCAAGCAGTTTGGTTTGGGAAATTAGACGCGAAATGAAACTGCAAATGCCTTCCAACAGGCTTGGAAAAGTGTGTTCTATATCTCTGCCAAACAAACTCCCCGGAGGTTGAGCTTTCAGAAGCTAGTTTAACTCTAAGGGAGGAAGCAGCAGAATGTGCCTCTCACATCTAGCCTGTAGGAATTCAGGTTGGCAAGTTCTATGGGGAAGCCCATTGGCGCCTTCGTTGGAAACGGGTTTGGAAATTTCAGTTTCAAAATCTCTGTGAAAAAGCGTCAGAGAAGCTTCTCCGTTTAGAATCCAGCATATCTCACTGAACCCAAGAAGTGGTAGTTAGAAGGGAGTTAGAGCTGCAAGCAGTTTGGTTTGGGAAATTAGACGCGAAATGAAACTGCAAATGCCTTCCAACAGGCTTGGAAAAGTGTGTTCTATATCTCTGCCAAACAAACTCCCCGGAGGTTGAGCTTTCAGAAGCTAGTTTAACTCTAAGGGAGGAAGCAGCAGAATGTGCCTCTCACATCTAGCCTGTAGGAATTCAGGTTGGCAAGTTCTATGGGGAAGCCCATTGGCGCCTTCGTTGGAAACGGGTTTGGAAATTTCAGTTTCAAAATCTCTGTGAAAAAGCGTCAGAGAAGCTTCTCCGTTTAGAATCCAGCATATCTCACTGAACCGAAGAAGTGGTAGTTAGAAGGGAGTTAGAGCTGCAAGCAGTTTGGTTTGGGAAATTAGATGCGAAATGACACTGCAAAGGCCTTCCAACAGGCTTGGAAAAGTGTGTTCTATATCTCTGCCAAACAGACTCTCCGGAGGTTGAGCTTTCAGAAGCAAGCTTAACTCTTAGGGAGGAAGCAGCAGAATGTGCCTCTCACATCTAGCCTGTAGGAATTCAGGTTGGCAAGTTCTATGGGGAAGCCCATTGCTGCCTATGGTGGAAACGGCATGGGAGATTTCAGTTTCAAAATCTCTGTGAAAAAGCGTCAGAGAAGCTTCTCCGTTTAGAATCCAGCATATCTCACTGAACCGAAGAAGTGGTAGTTAGAAGGGAGTTAGAGCTGCAAGCAGTTTGGTTTGGGAAATTAGACGCGAAATGAAACTGCAAATGCCTTCCAACAGGCTTGGAAAAGTGTGTTCTATATCTCTGCCAAACAAACTCCCCGGAGGTTGAGCTTTCAGAAGCTAGTTTAACTCTAAGGGAGGAAGCAGCAGAATGTGCCTCTCACATCTAGCCTGTAGGAATTCAGGTTGGCAAGTTCTATGGGGAAGCCCATTGCTGCCTATGGTGGAAACGGCATGGGAGATTTCAGTTTCAAAATCTCTGTGAAAAAGCGTCAGAGAAGCTTCTCCGTTTAGAATCCAGCATATCTCACTGAACCGAAGAAGTGGTAGTTAGAAGGGAGTTAGAGCTGCAAGCAGTTTGGTTTGGGAAATTAGATGCGAAATGACACTGCAAAGGCCTTTCAACAGGCTTGGAAAAGTGTGTTATATATCTCTGCCAAACAGACTCTCCGGAGGTTGAGCTTTCAGAAGCAAGCTTAACTCTTAGGGAGGAAGCAGCAGAATGTGCCTCTCACATCTAGCCTGTAGGAATTCAGGTTGGCAAGTTCTATGGGGAAGCCCATTGCTGCCTATGGTGGAAACGGCATGGGAGATTTCAGTTTCAAAATCTCTGTGAAAAAGCGTCAGAGAAGCTTCCCCGTTTAGAATCCAGCATATCTCACTGAACCGAAGAAGTGGTAGTTAGAAGGGAGTTAGAGCTGCAAGCAGTTTGGTTTGGGAAATTAGACGCGAAATGAAACTGCAAATGCCTTCCAACAGGCTTGGAAAAGTGTGTTCTATATCTCTGCCAAACAAACTCCCCGGAGGTTGAGCTTTCAGAAGCAAGTTTAACTCTAAGGGAGGAAGCAGCAGAATGTGCCTCTCACATCTAGCCTGTAGGAATTCAGGTTGGCAAGTTCTATGGGGAAGCCCATTGCTGCCTATGGTGGAAACGGCATGGGAGATTTCAGTTTCAAAATCTCTGTGAAAAAGCGTCAGAGAAGCTTCTCCGTTTAGAATCCAGCATATCTCACTGAACCGAAGAAGTGGTAGTTAGAAGGGAGTTAGAGCTGCAAGCAGTTTGGTTTGGGAAATTAGACGCGAAATGAAACTGCAAATGCCTTCCAACAGGCTTGGAAAAGTGTGTTCTATATCTCTGCCAAACAAACTCCCCGGAGGTTGAGCTTTCAGAAGCTAGTTTAACTCTAAGGGAGGAAGCAGCAGAATGTGCCTCTCACATCTAGCCTGTAGGAATTCAGGTTGGCAAGTTCTATGGGGAAGCCCATTGGCGCCTTCGTTGGAAACGGGTTTGGAAATTTCAGTTTCAAAATCTCTGTGAAAAAGCGTCAGAGAAGCTTCTCCGTTTAGAATCCAGCATATCTCACTGAACCGAAGAAGTGGTAGTTAGAAGGGAGTTAGAGCTGCAAGCAGTTTGGTTTGGGAAATTAGATGCGAAATGACACTGCAAAGGCCTTCCAACAGGCTTGGAAAAGTGTGTTCTATATCTCTGCCAAACAGACTCCCCGGAGGTTGAGCTTTCAGAAGCAAGCTTAACTGTTAGGGAGGAAGCAGCAGAATGTGCCTCTCACATCTAGCCTGTAGGAATTCAGGTTGGCAAGTTCTATGGGGAAGCCCATTGCTGCCTATGGTGGAAACGGCATGGGAGATTTCAGTTTCAAAATCTCTGTGAAAAAGCGTCAGAGAAGCTTCTCCGTTTAGAATCCAGCATATCTCACTGAACCGAAGAAGTGGTAGTTAGAAGGCAGTTAGAGGTGCAAGCAGTTTGGTTTGGGAAATTAGACGCGAAATGAAACTGCAAATGCCTTCCAACAGGCTTGGAAAAGTGTGTTCTATATCTCTGCCAAACAAACTCCCCGGAGGTTGCGCTTTCAGAAGCAAGTTTAACTCTAAGGGAGGAAGCAGCAGAATGTGCCTCTCACATCTAGCCTGTAGGAATTCAGGTTGGCAAGTTCTATGGGGAAGCCCATTGGCGCCTTCGTTGGAAACGGGTTTGGAAATTTCAGTTTCAAAATCTCTGTGAAAAAGCGTCAGAGAAGCTTCTCCGTTTAGAATCCAGCATATCTCACTGAACCGAAGAAGTGGTAGTTAGAAGGGAGTTAGAGCTGCAAGCAGTTTGGTTTGGGAAATTAGACGCGAAATGAAACTGCAAATGCCTTCCAACAGGCTTGGAAAAGTGTGTTCTATATCTCGGCCAAACAAACTCCCCGGAGGTTGAGCTTTCAGAAGCCAGTTTAACTCTAAGGGAGGAAGCAACAGAATGTGCCTCTCACATCTAGCCTGTAGGAATTCAGGTTGGCAAGTTCTATGGGGAAGCCCATTGCTGCCTATGGTGGAAACGGCATGGGAGATTTCAGTTTCAAAATCTCTGTGAAAAAGCGTCAGAGAAGCTTCTCCGTTTAGAATCCAGCATATCTCACTGAACCGAAGAAGTGGTAGTTAGAAGGGAGTTAGAGCTGCAAGCAGTTTGGTTTGGGAAATTAGATGCGAAATGACACTGCAAAGGCCTTCCAACAGGCTTGGAAAAGTGTGTTCTATATCTGTGCCAAACAGAGTCCCCGGAGGTTGAGCTTTCAGAAGCAAGCTTAACTGTTAGGGCGGAAGCAGCAGAATGTGCCTCTCACATCTAGCCTGTAGGAATTCAGGTTGGCAAGTTCTATGGGGAAGCCCATTGCTGCCTATGGTGTAAACGGCATGGGAGATTTCAGTTTCAAAATCTCTGTGAAAAAGCGTCAGAGAAGCTTCTCCGTTTAGAATCCAGCATATCTCACTGAACCGAAGAAGTGGTAGTTAGAAGGGAGTTAGAGCTGCAAGCAGTTTGGTTTGGGAAATTAGACGCGAAATGAAACTGCAAATGCCTTCCAACAGGCTTGGAAAAGTGTGTTCTATATCTCTGCCAAACAAACTCCCCGGAGGTTGAGCTTTCAGAAGCTAGTTTAACTCTAAGGGAGGAAGCAGCAGAATGTGCCTCTCACATCTAGCCTGTAGGAATTCAGGTTGGCAAGTTCTATGGGGAAGCCCATTGGCGCCTTCGTTGGAAACGGGTTTGGAAATTTCAGTTTCAAAATCTCTGTGAAAAAGCGTCAGAGAAGCTTCTCCGTTTAGAATCCAGCATATCTCACTGAACCGAAGAAGTGGTAGTTAGAAGGGAGTTAGAGCTGCAAGCAGTTTGGTTTGGGAAATTAGATGCGAAATGACACTGCAAAGGCCTTCCAACAGGCTTGGAAAAGTGTGTTCTATATCTCTGCCAAACAGACTCCCCGGAGGTTGAGCTTTCAGAAGCAAGCTTAACTGTTAGGGAGGAAGCAGCAGAATGTGCCTCTCACATCTAGCCTGTAGGAATTCAGTTTGGCAAGTTCTATGGGGAAGCCCATTGCTGCCTATGGTGGAAACGGCATGGGAGATTTCAGTTTCAAATTCTCTGTGAAAAAGCGTCAGAGAAGCTTCTCCGTTTAGAATCCAGCATATCTCACTGAACCGAAGAAGTGGTAGTTAGAAGGGAGTTAGAGCTGCAAGCAGTTTGGTTTGGGAAATTAGACGCGAAATGAAACTGCAAATGCCTTCCAACAGGCTTGGAAAAGTGTGTTCTATATCTCTGCCAAACAAACTCCCCGGAGGTTGAGCTTTCAGAAGCAAGTTTAACTCTAAGGGAGGAAGCAGCAGAATGTGCCTCTCACATCTAGCCTGTAGGAATTCAGGTTGGCAAGTTCTATGGGGAAGCCCATTGGCGCCTTCGTTGGAAACGGGTTTGGAAATTTCAGTTTCAAAATCTCTGTGAAAAAGCGTCAGAGAAGCTTCTCCGTTTAGAATCCAGCATATCTCACTGAACCGAAGAAGTGGTAGTTAGAAGGGAGTTAGAGCTGCAAGCAGTTTGGTTTGGGAAATTAGACGCGAAATGAAACTGCAAATGCCTTCCAACAGGCTTGGAAAAGTGTGTTCTATATCTCGGCCAAACAAACTCCCCGGAGGTTGAGCTTTCAGAAGCCAGTTTAACTCTAAGGGAGGAAGCAGCAGAATGTGCCTCTCACATCTAGCCTGTAGGAATTCAGGTTGGCAAGTTCTATGGGGAAGCCCATTGCTGCCTATGGTGGAAACGGCATGGGAGATTTCAGTTTCAAAATCTCTGTGAAAAAGCGTCAGAGAAGCTTCTCCGTTTAGAATCCAGCATATCTCACTGAACCGAAGAAGTGGTAGTTAGAAGGGAGTTAGAGCTGCAAGCAGTTTGGTTTGGGAAATTAGATGCGAAATGACACTGCAAAGGCCTTCCAACAGGCTTGGAAAAGTGTGTTCTATATCTCTGCCAAACAGAGTCCCCGGAGGTTGAGCTTTCAGAAGCAAGCTTAACTGTTAGGGAGGAAGCAGCAGAATGTGCCTCTCACATCTAGCCTGTAGGAATTCAGGTTGGCAAGTTCTATGGGGAAGCCCATTGCTGCCTATGGTGGAAACGGCATGGGAGATTTCAGTTTCAAAATCTCTGTGAAAAAGCGTCAGAGAAGCTTCTCCATTTAGAATCCAGCATATCTCACTGAACCGAAGAAGTGGTAGTTAGAAGGGAGTTAGAGCTGCAAGCAGTTTGGTTTGGGAAATTAGACGCGAAATGAAACTGCAAATGCCTTCCAACAGGCTTGGAAAAGTGTGTTCTATATCTCTGCAAAACAAACTCCCCGGAGGTTGAGCTTTCAGAAGCTAGTTTAACTCTAAGGGAGGAAGCAGCAGAATGTGCCTCTCACATCTAGCCTGTAGGAATTCAGGTTGGCAAGTTCTATGGGGAAGCCCATTGGCGCCTTCGTTGGAAACGGGTTTGGAAATTTCAGTTTCAAAATCTCTGTGAAAAAGCGTCAGAGAAGCTTCTCCGTTTAGAATCCAGCATATCTCACTGAACCGAAGAAGTGGTAGTTAGAAGGGAGTTAGAGCTGCAAGCAGTTTGGTTTGGGAAATTAGATGCGAAATGACACTGCAAAGGCCTTCCAACAGGCTTGGAAAAGTGTGTTCTATATCTCTGCCAAACAGACTCCCCGGAGGTTGAGCTTTCAGAAGCAAGCTTAACTCTTAGGGAGGAAGCAGCAGAATGTGCCTCTCACATCTAGCCTGTAGGAATTCAGGTTGGCAAGTTCTATGGGGAAGCCCATTGCTGCCTATGGTGGAAACGGCATGGGAGATTTCAGTTTCAAAATCTCTGTGAAAAAGCGTCAGAGAAGCTTCTCCGTTTAGAATCCAGCATATCTCACTGAACCGAAGAAGTGGTAGTTAGAAGGGAGTTAGAGCTCTAAGCAGTTTGGTTTGGGAAATTAGATGCGAAATGACACTGCAATTGCCTTCCAACAGGCTTGGAAAAGTGTGTTCTATATCTGTGCCAAACAGAGTCCCCGGAGGTTGAGCTTTCAGAAGCAAGCTTAACTGTTAGGGAGGAAGCAGCAGAATGTGCCTCTCACATCTAGCCTGTAGGAATTCAGGTTGGCAAGTTCTATGGGGAAGCCCATTGCTGCCTATGGTGGAAACGGCATGGGAGATTTCAGTTTCAAAATCTCTGTGAAAAAGCGTCAGAGAAGCTTCTCCGTTTAGAATCCAGCATATCTCACTGAACCGAAGAAGTGGTAGTTAGAAGGGAGTTAGAGCTGCAAGCAGTTTGGTTTGGGAAATTAGACGCGAAATGAAACTGCAAAGGCCTTCCAACAGGCTTGGAAAAGTGTGTTCTATATCTCTGCCAAACAGACTCTCCGGAGGTTGAGCTTTCAGAAGCAAGCTTAACTCTTAGGGAGGAAGCAGCAGAATGTGCCTCTCACATCTAGCCTGTAGGAATTCAGGTTGGCAAGTTCTATGGGGAAGCCCATTGCTGCCTATGGTGGAAACGGCATGGGAGATTTCAGTTTCAAAATCTCTGTGAAAAAGCGTCAGAGAAGCTTCTCCGTTTAGAATCCAGCATATCTCACTGAACCGAAGAAGTGGTAGTTAGAAGGGAGTTAGAGCTGCAAGCAGTTTGGTTTGGGAAATTAGACGCGAAATGAAACTGCAAATGCCTTCCAACAGGCTTGGAAAAGTGTGTTCTATATCTCTGCCAAACAAACTCCCCGGAGGTTGAGCTTTCAGAAGCTAGTTTAACTCTAAGGGAGGAAGCAGCAGAATGTGCCTCTCACATCTAGCCTGTAGGAATTCAGGTTGGCAAGTTCTATGGGGAAGCCCATTGCTGCCTATGGTGGAAACGGCATGGGAGATTTCAGTTTCAAAATCTCTGTGAAAAAGCGTCAGAGAAGCTTCTCCGTTTAGAATCCAGCATATCTCACTGAACCGAAGAAGTGGTAGTTAGAAGGGAGTTAGAGCTGCAAGCAGTTTGGTTTGGGAAATTAGACGCGAAATGAAACTGCAAATGCCTTCCAACAGGCTTGGAAAAGTGTGTTCTATATCTCTGCCAAACAAACTCCCCGGAGGTTGAGCTTTCAGAAGCTAGTTTAACTCTAAGGGAGGAAGCAGCGGAATGTGCCTCTCACATCTAGCCTGTAGGAATTCAGGTTGGCAAGTTCTATGGGGAAGCCCATTGGCGCCTTCGTTGGAAGCGGGTTTGGAAATTTCAGTTTCAAAATCTCTGTGAAAAAGCGTCAGAGAAGCTTCTCCGTTTAGAATCCAGCATATCTCACTGAACCGAAGAAGTGGTAGTTAGAAGGGAGTTAGAGCTGCAAGCAGTTTGGTTTGGGAAATTAGACGCGAAATGACACTGCAAAGGCCTTCCACCAGGCTTGGAAAAGTGTGTTCTATATCTCTGCCAAACAGAGTCCCCGGAGGTTGAGCTTTCAGAAGCAAGTTTAACTGTTAGGGAGGAAGCAGCAGAATGTGCCTCTCACATCTAGCCTGTAGGAATTCAGGTTGGCAAGTTCTATGGGGAAGCCCATTGCTGCCTATGGTGGAAACGGCATGGGAGATTTCAGTTTCAAAATCTCTGTGAAAAAGCGTCAGAGAAGCTTCTCCATTTAGAATCCAGCATATCTCACTGAACCGAAGAAGTGGTAGTTAGAAGGGAGTTAGAGCTGCAAGCAGTTTGGTTTGGGAAATTAGACGCGAAATGAAACTGCAAATGCCTTCCAACAGGCTTGGAAAAGTGTGTTCTATATCTCTGCCAAACAAACTCCCCGGAGGTTGAGCTTTCAGAAGCTAGTTTAACTCTAAGGGAGGAAGCAGCAGAATGTGCCTCTCACATCTAGCCTGTAGGAATTCAGGTTGGCAAGTTCTATGGGGAAGCCCATTGCTGCCTATGGTGGAAACGGCATGGGAGATTTCAGTTTCAAAATCTCTGTGAAAAAGCGTCAGAGAAGCTTCTCCGTTTAGAATCCAGCATATCTCACTGAACCGAAGAAGTGGTAGTTAGAAGGGAGTTAGAGCTGCAAGCAGTTTGGTTTGGGAAATTAGATGCGAAATGAAACTGCAAATGCCTTCCAACAGGCTTGGAAAAGTGTGTTCTATATCTCTGCCAAACAAACTCCCCGGAGGTTGAGCTTTCAGAAGCTAGTTTAACTCTAAGGGAGGAAGCAGCAGAATGTGCCTCTCTCATCTAGCCTGTAGGAATTCAGGTTGGCAAGTTCTATGGGGAAGCCCATTGGCGCCTTCATTGGAAACGGGTTTGGAAATTTCAGTTTCAAAATCTCTGTGAAAAAGCGTCAGAGAAGCTTCTCCGTTTAGAATCCAGCATATCTCACTGAACCGAAGAAGTGGTAGTTAGAAGGGAGTTAGAGCTGCAAGCAGTTTGGTTTGGGAAATTAGACGCGAAATGAAACTGCAAATGCCTTCCAACAGGCTTGGAAAAGTGTGTTCTATATCTCGGCCAAACAAACTCCCCGGAGGTTGAGCTTTCAGAAGCAAGTTTAACTCTAAGGGAGGAAGCAGCAGAATGTGCCTCTCACATCTAGCCTGTAGGAATTCAGGTTGGCAAGTTCTATGGGGAAGCCCATTGCTGCCTATGGTGGAAACGGCATGGGAGATTTCAGTTTCAAAATCTCTGTGAAAAAGCGTCAGAGAAGCTTCTCCGTTTAGAATCCAGCATATCTCACTGAACCGAAGAAGTGGTAGTTAGAAGGGAGTTAGAGCTGCAAGCAGTTTGGTTTGGGAAATTAGATGCGAAATGACACTGCAAAGGCCTTCCAACAGGCTTGGAAAAGTGTGTTCTATATCTCTGCCAAACAGACTCCCCAGAGGTTGAGCTTTCAGAAGCAAGCTTAACTCTTAGGGAGGAAGCAGCAGAATGTGCCTCTCACATCTAGCCTGTAGGAATTCAGGTTGGCAAGTTCTATGGGGAAGCCCATTGCTGCCTATGGTGGAAACGGCATGGGAGATTTCAGTTTCAAAATCTCTGTGAAAAAGCGTCAGAGAAGCTTCTCCGTTTAGAATCCAGCATATCTCACTGAACCGAAGAAGTGGTAGTTAGAAGGGAGTTAGAGCTGCAAGCAGTTTGGTTTGGGAAATTAGACGCGAAATGAAACTGCAAATGCCTTCCAACAGGCTTGGAAAAGTGTGTTCTATATCTCTGCCAAACAAACTCCCCGGAGGTTGAGCTTTCAGAAGCAAGTTTAACTCTAAGGGAGGAAGCAGCAGAATGTGCCTCTCACATCTAGCCTGTAGGAATTCATGTTGGCAAGTTCTATGGGGAAGCCCAATGGCGCCTTCGTTGGAAACGGGTTTGGAAATTTCAGTTTCAAAATCTCTGTGAAAAAGCGTCAGAGAAGCTTCTCCGTTTAGAATCCAGCATATCTCACTGAACCGAAGAAGTGGTAGTTAGAAGGGAGTTAGAGCTGCAAGCAGTTTGGTTTGGGAAATTAGACGCGAAATGAAACTGCAAATGCCTTCCAACAGGCTTGGAAAAGTGTGTTCTATATCTCGGCCAAACAAACTCCCCGGAGGTTGAGCTTTCAGAAGCAAGTTTAACTCTAAGGGAGGAAGCAGCAGAATGTGCCTCTCACATCTAGCCTGTAGGAATTCAGGTTGGCAAGTTCTATGGGGAAGCCCATTGCTCCCTATGGAGGAAACGGCATGGGAGATTTCAGTTTCAAAATCTCTGTGAAAAAGCGTCAGAGAAGCTTCTCCATTTAGAATCCAGCATATCTCACTGAACCGAAGAAGTGGTAGTTAGAAGGGAGTTAGAGCTGCAAGCAGTTTGGTTTGGGAAATTAGACGCGAAATGAAACTGCAAATGCCTTCCAACAGGCTTGGAAAAGTGTGTTCTATATCTCTGCCAAACAAACTCCCCGGAGGTTGAGCTTTCAGAAGCTAGTTTAACTCTAAGGGAGGAAGCAGCAGAATGTGCCTCTCACATCTAGCCTGTAGGAATTCAGGTTGGCAAGTTCTATGGGGAAGCCCATTGGCGCCTTCGTTGGAAACGGGTTTGGAAATTTCAGTTTCAAAATCTCTGTGAAAAAGCGTCAGAGAAGCTTCTCCGTTTAGAATCCAGCATATCTCACTGAACCGAAGAAGTGGTAGTTAGAAGGGAGTTAGAGCTGCAAGCAGTTTGGTTTGGGAAATTAGATGCGAAATGACACTGCAAAGGCCTTCCAACAGGCTTGGAAAAGTGTGTTCTATATCTCTGCCAAACAGACTCCCCAGAGGTTGAGCTTTCAGAAGCAAGCTTAACTCTTAGGGAGGAAGCAGCAGAATGTGCCTCTCACATCTAGCCTGTAGGAATTCAGGTTGGCAAGTTCTATGGGGAAGCCCATTGCTGCCTATGGTGGAAACGGCATGGGAGATTTCAGTTTCAAAATCTCTGTGAAAAAGCGTCAGAGAAGCTTCTCCGTTTAGAATCCAGCATATCTCACTGAACCGAAGAAGTGGTAGTTAGAAGGGAGTTAGAGCTGCAAGCAGTTTGGTTTGGGAAATTAGACGCGAAATGAAACTGCAAATGCCTTCCAACAGGCTTGGAAAAGTGTGTTCTATATCTCTGCCAAACAAACTCCCCGGAGGTTGAGCTTTCAGAAGCAAGTTTAACTCTAAGGGAGGAAGCAGCAGAATGTGCCTCTCACATCTAGCCTGTAGGAATTCAGGTTGGCAAGTTCTATGGGGAAGCCCATTGCTGCCTATGGTGGAAACGGCATGGGAGATTTCAGTTTCAAAATCTCTGTGAAAAAGCGTCAGAGAAGCTTCTCCGTTTAGAATCCAGCATATCTCACTGAACCGAAGAAGTGGTAGTTAGAAGGGAGTTAGAGCTGCAAGCAGTTTGGTTTGGGAAATTAGATGCGAAATGACACTGCAAAGGCCTTCCAACAGGCTTGGAAAAGTGTGTTCTATATCTGTGTCAAACAGAGTCCCCGGAGGTTGAGCTTTCAGAAGCAAGATTAACTGTAAGGGCGGAAGCAGCAGAATGTGCCTCTCACATCTAGCCTGTAGGAATTCAGGTTGGCAAGTTCTATGGGGAAGCCCATTGCTGCCTATGGTGGAAACGGCATGGGAGATTTCAGTTTCAAAATCTCTGTGAAAAAGCGTCAGAGAAGCTTCTCCGTTTAGAATCCAGCATATCTCACTGAACCGAAGAAGTGGTAGTTAGAAGGGAGTTAGAGCTGCAAGCAGTTTGGTTTGGGAAATTAGATGCGAAATGACACTGCAAAGGCCTTCCAACAGGCTTGGAAAAGTGTGTTCTATATCTCTGCCAAACAGACTCCCCGGAGGTTGAGCTTTCAGAAGCAAGCTTAACTCTTAGGGAGGAAGCAGCAGAATGTGCCTCTCACATCTAGCCTGTAGGAATTCAGGTTGGCAAGTTCTATGGGGAAGCCCATTGCTGCCTATGGTGGAAACGGCATGGGAGATTTCAGTTTCAAAATCTCTGTGAAAAAGCGTCAGAGAAGCTTCTCCGTTTAGAATCCAGCATATCTCACTGAACCGAAGAAGTGGTAGTTAGAAGGGAGTTAGAGCTGCAAGCAGTTTGGTTTGGGAAATTAGACGCGAAATGAAACTGCAAATGCCTTCCAACAGGCTTGGAAAAGTGTGTTCTATATCTCGGCCAAACAAACTCCCCGGAGGTTGAGCTTTCAGAAGCAAGTTTGACTCTAAGGGAGGAAGCAGCAGAATGTGCCTCTCACATCTAGCCTGTAGGAATTCAGGTTGGCAAGTTCTATGGGGAAGCCCATTGCTCCCTATGGAGGAAACGGCATGGGAGATTTCAGTTTCAAAATCTCTGTGAAAAAGCGTCAGAGAAGCTTCTCCATTTAGAATCCAGCATATCTCACTGAACCGAAGAAGTGGTAGTTAGAAGGGAGTTAGAGCTGCAAGCAGTTTGGTTTGGGAAATTAGACGCGAAATGAAACTGCAAATGCCTTCCAACAGGCTTGGAAAAGTGTGTTCTATATCTCTGCCAAACAAACTCCCCGGAGGTTGAGCTTTCAGAAGCTAGTTTAACTCTAAGGGAGGAAGCAGCAGAATGTGCCTCTCACATCTAGCCTGTAGGAATTCAGGTTGGCAAGTTCTATGGGGAAGCCCATTGGCGCCTTCGTTGGAAACGGGTTTGGAAATTTCAGTTTCAAAATCTCTGTGAAAAAGCGTCAGAGAAGCTTCTCCGTTTAGAATCCAGCATATCTCACTGAACCGAAGAAGTGGTAGTTAGAAGGGAGTTAGAGCTGCAAGCAGTTTGGTTTGGGAAATTAGATGCGAAATGACACTGCAAAGGCCTTCCAACAGGCTTGGAAAAGTGTGTTCTATATCTCTGCCAAACAGACTCCCCAGAGGTTGAGCTTTCAGAAGCAAGCTTAACTCTTAGGGAGGAAGCAGCAGAATGTGCCTCTCACATCTAGCCTGTAGGAATTCAGGTTGGCAAGTTCTATGGGGAAGCCCATTGCTGCCTATGGTGGAAACGGCATGGGAGATTTCAGTTTCAAAATCTCTGTGAAAAAGCGTCAGAGAAGCTTCTCCGTTTAGAATCCAGCATATCTCACTGAACCGAAGAAGTGGTAGTTAGAAGGGAGTTAGAGCTGCAAGCAGTTTGGTTTGGGAAATTAGACGCGAAATGAAACTGCAAATGCCTTCCAACAGGCTTGGAAAAGTGTGTTCTATATCTCTGCCAAACAAACTCCCCGGAGGTTGAGCTTTCAGAAGCAAGTTTAACTCTAAGGGAGGAAGCAGCAGAATGTGCCTCTCACATCTAGCCTGTAGGAATTCAGGTTGGCAAGTTCTATGGGGAAGCCCATTGCTGCCTATGGTGGAAACGGCATGGGAGATTTCAGTTTCAAAATCTCTGTGAAAAAGCGTCAGAGAAGCTTCTCCGTTTAGAATCCAGCATATCTCACTGAACCGAAGAAGTGGTAGTTAGAAGGGAGTTAGAGCTGCAAGCAGTTTGGTTTGGGAAATTAGATGCGAAATGACACTGCAAAGGCCTTCCAACAGGCTTGGAAAAGTGTGTTCTATATCTGTGTCAAACAGAGTCCCCGGAGGTTGAGCTTTCAGAAGCAAGATTAACTGTAAGGGCGGAAGCAGCAGAATGTGCCTCTCACATCTAGCCTGTAGGAATTCAGGTTGGCAAGTTCTATGGGGAAGCCCATTGCTGCCTATGGTGGAAACGGCATGGGAGATTTCAGTTTCAAAATCTCTGTGAAAAAGCGTCAGAGAAGCTTCTCCGTTTAGAATCCAGCATATCTCACTGAACCGAAGAAGTGGTAGTTAGAAGGGAGTTAGAGCTGCAAGCAGTTTGGTTTGGGAAATTAGACGCGAAATGAAACTGCAAATGCCTTCCAACAGGCTTGGAAAAGTGTGTTCTATATCTCTGCCAAACAAACTCCCCGGAGGTTGAGCTTTCAGAAGCTAGTTTAACTCTAAGGGAGGAAGCAGCAGAATGTGCCTCTCACATCTAGCCTGTAGGAATTCAGGTTGGCAAGTTCTATGGGGAAGCCCATTGCTGCCTATGGTGGAAACGGCATGGGAGATTTCAGTTTCAAAATCTCTGTGAAAAAGCGTCAGAGAAGCTTCTCCGTTTAGAATCCAGCATATCTCACTGAACCGAAGAAGTGGTAGTTAGAAGGGAGTTAGAGCTGCAAGCAGTTTGGTTTGGGAAATTAGACGCGAAATGAAACTGCAAATGCCTTCCAACAGGCTTGGAAAAGTGTGTTCTATATCTCTGCCAAACAAACTCCCCGGAGGTTGAGCTTTCAGAAGCTAGTTTAACTCTAAGGGAGGAAGCAGCAGAATGTGCCTCTCACATCTAGCCTGTAGGAATTCAGGTTGGCAAGTTCTATGGGGAAGCCCATTGGCGCCTTCGTTGGAAACGGGTTTGGAAATTTCAGTTTCAAAATCTCTGTGAAAAAGCGTCAGAGAAGCTTCTCCGTTTAGAATCCAGCATATCTCACTGAACCGAAGAAGTGGTAGTTAGAAGGGAGTTAGAGCTGCAAGCAGTTTGGTTTGGGAAATTAGACGCGAAATGACACTGCAAAGGCCTTCCACCAGGCTTGGAAAAGTGTGTTCTATATCTCTGCCAAACAGAGTCCCCGGAGGTTGAGCTTTCAGAAGCAAGTTTAACTGTTAGGGAGGAAGCAGCAGAATGTGCCTCTCACATCTAGCCTGTAGGAATTCAGGTTGGCAAGTTCTATGGGGAAGCCCATTGCTGCCTATGGTGGAAACGGCATGGGAGATTTCAGTTTCAAAATCTCTGTGAAAAAGCGTCAGAGAAGCTTCTCCATTTAGAATCCAGCATATCTCACTGAACCGAAGAAGTTGTAGTTAGAAGGGAGTTAGAGCTGCAAGCAGTTTGGTTTGGGAAATTAGACGCGAAATGAAACTGCAAATGCCTTCCAACAGGCTTGGAAAAGTGTGTTCTATATCTCTGCCAAACAAACTCCCCGGAGGTTGAGCTTTCAGAAGCTAGTTTAACTCTAAGGGAGGAAGCAGCAGAATGTGCCTCTCACATCTAGCCTGTAGGAATTCAGGTTGGCAAGTTCTATGGGGAAGCCCATTGCTGCCTATGGTGGAAACGGCATGGGAGATTTCAGTTTCAAAATCTCTGTGAAAAAGCGTCAGAGAAGCTTCTCCGTTTAGAATCCAGCATATCTCACTGAACCGAAGAAGTGGTAGTTAGAAGGGAGTTAGAGCTGCAAGCAGTTTGGTTTGGGAAATTAGACGCGAAATGAAACTGCAAATGCCTTCCAACAGGCTTGGAAAAGTGTGTTCTATATCTCTGCCAAACAAACTCCCCGGAGGTTGAGCTTTCAGAAGCTAGTTTAACTCTAAGGGAGGAAGCAGCAGAATGTGCCTCTCTCATCTAGCCTGTAGGAATTCAGGTTGGCAAGTTCTATGGGGAAGCCCATTGGCGCCTTCGTTGGAAACGGGTTTGGAAATTTCAGTTTCAAAATCTCTGTGAAAAAGCGTCAGAGAAGCTTCTCCGTTTAGAATCCAGCATATCTCACTGAACCGAAGAAGTGGTAGTTAGAAGGGAGTTAGAGCTGCAAGCAGTTTGGTTTGGGAAATTAGACGCGAAATGAAACTGCAAATGCCTTCCAACAGGCTTGGAAAAGTGTGTTCTATATCTCGGCCAAACAAACTCCCCGGAGGTTGAGCTTTCAGAAGCAAGTTTAACTCTAAGGGAGGAAGCAGCAGAATGTGCCTCTCACATCTAGCCTTTAGGAATTCAGGTTGGCAAGTTCTATGGGGAAGCCCATTGCTGCCTATGGTGGAAACGGCATGGGAGATTTCAGTTTCAAAATCTCTGTGAAAAAGCGTCAGAGAAGCTTCTCCGTTTAGAATCCAGCATATCTCACTGAACCGAAGAAGTGGTAGTTAGAAGGGAGTTAGAGCTGCAAGCAGTTTGGTTTGGGAAATTAGATGCGAAATGACACTGCAAAGGCCTTCCAACAGGCTTGGAAAAGTGTGTTCTATATCTCTGCCAAACAGACTCCCCGGAGGTTGAGCTTTCAGAAGCAAGCTTAACTCTTAGGGAGGAAGCAGCAGAATGTGCCTCTCACATCTAGCCTGTAGGAATTCAGGTTGGCAAGTTCTATGGGGAAGCCCATTGCTGCCTATGGTGGAAACGGCATGGGAGATTTCAGTTTCAAAATCTCTGTGAAAAAGCGTCAGAGAAGCTTCTCCGTTTAGAATCCAGCATATCTCACTGAACCGAAGAAGTGGTAGTTAGAAGGGAGTTAGAGCTGCAAGCAGTTTGGTTTGGGAAATTAGACGCGAAATGAAACTGCAAATGCCTTCCAACAGGCTTGGAAAATTGTGTTCTATATCTCTGCCAAACAAACTCCCCGGAGGTTGAGCTTTCAGAAGCAAGTTTAACTCTAAGGGAGGAAGCAGCAGAATGTGCCTCTCACATCTAGCCTGTAGGAATTCAGGTTGGCAAGTTCTATGGGGAAGCCCATTGCTGCCTATGGTGGAAACGGCATGGGAGATTTCAGTTTCAAAATCTCTGTGAAAAAGCGTCAGAGAAGCTTCTCCGTTTAGAATCCAGCATATCTCACTGAACCGAAGAAGTGGTAGTTAGAAGGGAGTTAGAGCTGCAAGCAGTTTGGTTTGGGAAATTAGATGCGAAATGACACTGCAAAGGCCTTCCAACAGGCTTGGAAAAGTGCGTTCTATATCTGTGTCAAACAGAGTCCCCGGAGGTTGAGCTTTCAGAAGCAAGATTAACTGTAAGGGCGGAAGCAGCAGAATGTGCCTCTCACATCTAGCCTGTAGGAATTCAGGTTGGCAAGTTCTATGGGGAAGCCCATTGCTGCCTATGGTGGAAACGGCATGGGAGATTTCAGTTTCAAAATCTCTGTGAAAAAGCGTCAGAGAAGCTTCTCCGTTTAGAATCCAGCATATCTCACTGAACCGAAGAAGTGGTAGTTAGAAGGGAGTTAGAGCTGCAAGCAGTTTGGTTTGGGAAATTAGACGCGAAATGAAACTGCAAATGCCTTCCAACAGGCTTGGAAAAGTGTGTTCTATATCTCTGCCAAACAAACTCCCCGGAGGTTGAGCTTTCAGAAGCTAGTTTAACTCTAAGGGAGGAAGCAGCAGAATGTGCCTCTCACATCTAGCCTGTAGGAATTCAGGTTGGCAAGTTCTATGGGGAAGCCCATTGCTGCCTATGGTGGAAACGGCATGGGAGATTTCAGTTTCAAAATCTCTGTGAAAAAGCGTCAGAGAAGCTTCTCCGTTTAGAATCCAGCATATCTCACTGAACCGAAGAAGTGGTAGTTAGAAGGGAGTTAGAGCTGCAAGCAGTTTGGTTTGGGAAATTAGACGCGAAATGAAACTGCAAATGCCTTCCAACAGGCTTGGAAAAGTGTGTTCTATATCTCTGCCAAACAAACTCCCCGGAGGTTGAGCTTTCAGAAGCTAGTTTAACTCTAAGGGAGGAAGCAGCAGAATGTGCCTCTCACATCTAGCCTGTAGGAATTCAGGTTGGCAAGTTCTATGGGGAAGCCCATTGGCGCCTTCGTTGGAAACGGGTTTGGAAATTTCAGTTTCAAAATCTCTGTGAAAAAGCGTCAGAGAAGCTTCTCCGTTTAGAATCCAGCATATCTCACTGAACCGAAGAAGTGGTAGTTAGAAGGGAGTTAGAGCTGCAAGCAGTTTGGTTTGGGAAATTAGACGCGAAATGACACTGCAAAGGCCTTCCACCAGGCTTGGAAAAGTGTGTTCTATATCTCTGCCAAACAGAGTCCCCGGAGGTTGAGCTTTCAGAAGCAAGTTTAACTGTTAGGGAGGAAGCAGCAGAATGTGCCTCTCACATCTAGCCTGTAGGAATTCAGGTTGGCAAGTTCTATGGGGAAGCCCATTGCTGCCTATGGTGGAAACGGCATGGGAGATTTCAGTTTCAAAATCTCTGTGAAAAAGCGTCAGAGAAGCTTCTCCATTTAGAATCCAGCATATCTCACTGAACCGAAGAAGTTGTAGTTAGAAGGGAGTTAGAGCTGCAAGCAGTTTGGTTTGGGAAATTAGACGCGAAATGAAACTGCAAATGCCTTCCAACAGGCTTGGAAAAGTGTGTTCTATATCTCTGCCAAACAAACTCCCCGGAGGTTGAGCTTTCAGAAGCTAGTTTAACTCTAAGGGAGGAAGCAGCAGAATGTGCCTCTCACATCTAGCCTGTAGGAATTCAGGTTGGCAAGTTCTATGGGGAAGCCCATTGCTGCCTATGGTGGAAACGGCATGGGAGATTTCAGTTTCAAAATCTCTGTGAAAAAGCGTCAGAGAAGCTTCTCCGTTTAGAATCCAGCATATCTCACTGAACCGAAGAAGTGGTAGTTAGAAGGGAGTTAGAGCTGCAAGCAGTTTGGTTTGGGAAATTAGACGCGAAATGAAACTGCAAATGCCTTCCAACAGGCTTGGAAAAGTGTGTTCTATATCTCTGCCAAACAAACTCCCCGGAGGTTGAGCTTTCAGAAGCTAGTTTAACTCTAAGGGAGGAAGCAGCAGAATGTGCCTCTCTCATCTAGCCTGTAGGAATTCAGGTTGGCAAGTTTTATGGGGAAGCCCATTGGCGCCTTCGTTGGAAACGGGTTTGGAAATTTCAGTTTCAAAATCTCTGTGAAAAAGCGTCAGAGAAGCTTCTCCGTTTAGAATCCAGCATATCTCACTGAACCGAAGAAGTGGTAGTTAGAAGGGAGTTAGAGCTGCAAGCAGTTTGGTTTGGGAAATTAGACGCGAAATAAAACTGCAAATGCCTTCCAACAGGCTTGGAAAAGTGTGTTCTATATCTCGGCCAAACAAACTCCCCGGAGGTTGAGCTTTCAGAAGCAAGTTTAACTCTAAGGGAGGAAGCAGCAGAATGTGCCTCTCACATCTAGCCTTTAGGAATTCAGGTTGGCAAGTTCTATGGGGAAGCCCATTGCTGCCTATGGTGGAAACGGCATGGGAGATTTCAGTTTCAAAATCTCTGTGAAAAAGCGTCAGAGAAGCTTCTCCGTTTAGAATCCAGCATATCTCACTGAACCGAAGAAGTGGTAGTTAGAAGGGAGTTAGAGCTGCAAGCAGTTTGGTTTGGGAAATTAGATGCGAAATGACACTGCAAAGGCCTTCCAACAGGCTTGGAAAAGTGTGTTCTATATCTCTGCCAAACAGACTCCCCGGAGGTTGAGCTTTCAGAAGCAAGCTTAACTCTTAGGGAGGAAGCAGCAGAATGTGCCTCTCACATCTAGCCTGTAGGAATTCAGGTTGGCAAGTTCTATGGGGAAGCCCATTGCTGCCTATGGTGGAAACGGCATGGGAGATTTCAGTTTCAAAATCTCTGTGAAAAAGCGTCAGAGAAGCTTCTCCGTTTAGAATCCAGCATATCTCACTGAACCGAAGAAGTGGTAGTTAGAAGGGAGTTAGAGCTGCAAGCAGTTTGGTTTGGGAAATTAGACGCGAAATGAAACTGCAAATGCCTTCCAACAGGCTTGGAAAAGTGTGTTCTATATCTCTGCCAAACAAACTCCCCGGAGGTTGAGCTTTCAGAAGCTAGTTTAACTCTAAGGGAGGAAGCAGCAGAATGTGCCTCTCACATCTAGCCTGTAGGAATTCAGGTTGGCAAGTTCTATGGGGAAGCCCATTGGCGCCTTCGTTGGAAACGGGTTTGGAAATTTCAGTTTCAAAATCTCTGTGAAAAAGCGTCAGAGAAGCTTCTCCGTTTAGAATCCAGCATATCTCACTGAACCGAAGAAGTGGTAGTTAGAAGGGAGTTAGAGCTGCAAGCAGTTTGGTTTGGGAAATTAGACGCGAAATGAAACTGCAAATGCCTTCCAACAGGCTTGGAAAAGTGTGTTCTATATCTCTGCCAAACAAACTCCCCGGAGGTTGAGCTTTCAGAAGCAAGTTTAACTCTAAGGGAGGAAGCAGCAGAATGTGCCTCTCACATCTAGCCTGTAGGAATTCAGGTTGGCAAGTTCTATGGGGAAGCCCATTGCTGCCTATGGTGGAAACGGCATGGGAGATTTCAGTTTCAAAATCTCTGTGAAAAAGCGTCAGAGAAGCTTCTCCGTTTAGAATTCAGCATATCTCACTGAACCGAAGAAGTGGTAGTTAGAAGGGAGTTAGAGCTGCAAGCAGTTTGGTTTGGGAAATTAGACGCGAAATGAAACTGCAAATCCCTTCCAACAGGCTTGGAAAAGTGTGTTCTATATCTCTGCCAAACAAACTCCCCGGAGGTTGAGCTTTCAGAAGCTAGTTTATCTCTAAGGGAGGAAGCAGCAGAATGTGCCTCTCTCATCTAGCCTGTAGGAATTCAGGTTGGCAAGTTCTATGGGGAAGCCCATTGGCGCCTTCGTTGGAAACGGGTTTGGAAATTTCAGTTTCAAAATCTCTGTGAAAAAGCGTCAGAGAAGCTTCTCCGTTTAGAATCCAGCATATCTCACTGAACCGAAGAAGTGGTAGTTAGAAGGGAGTTAGAGCTGCAAGCAGTTTGGTTTGGGAAATTAGACGCGAAATGAAACTGCAAATGCCTTCCAACAGGCTTGGAAAAGTGTGTTCTATATCTCGGCCAAACAAACTCCCCGGAGGTTGAGCTTTCAGAAGCAAGTTTAACTCTAAGGGAGGAAGCAGCAGAATGTGCCTCTCACATCTAGCCTTTAGGAATTCAGGTTGGCAAGTTCTATGGGGAAGCCCATTGCTGCCTATGGTGGAAACGGCATGGGAGATTTCAGTTTCAAAATCTCTGTGAAAAAGCGTCAGAGAAGCTTCTCCGTTTAGAATCCAGCATATCTCACTGAACCGAAGAAGTGGTAGTTAGAAGGGAGTTAGAGCTGCAAGCAGTTTGGTTTGGGAAATTAGATGCGAAATGACACTGCAAAGGCCTTCCAACAGGCTTGGAAAAGTGTGTTCTATATCTCTGCCAAACAGACTCCCCGGAGGTTGAGCTTTCAGAAGCTAGTTTAACTCTAAGGGAGGAAGCAGCAGAATGTGCCTCTCACATCTAGCCTGTAGGAATTCAGGTTGGCAAGTTCTATGGGGAAGCCCATTGCTGCCTATGGTGGAAACGGCATGGGAGATTTCAGTTTCAAAATCTCTGTGAAAAAGCGTTAGAGAAGCTTCTCCGTTTAGAATCCAGCATATCTCACTGAACCGAAGAAGTGGTAGTTAGAAGGGAGTTAGAGCTGCAAGCAGTTTGGTTTGGGAAATTAGACGCGAAATGAAACTGCAAATGCCTTCCAACAGGCTTGGAAAAGTGTGTTCTATATCTCTGCCAAACAGACTCCCCGGAGGTTGAGCTTTCAGAAGCAAGCTTAACTCTAAGGGAGGAAGCAGCAGAATGTGCCTCTCACATCTAGCCTGTAGGAATTCAGTTTGGCAAGTTCTATGGGGAAGCCCATTGCTGCCTATGGTGGAAACGGCATGGGAGATTTCAGTTTCAAAATCTCTGTGAAAAAGCGTCAGAGAAGCTTCTCCGTTTAGAATCCAGCATATCTCACTCAACCGAAGAAGTGGTAGTTAGAAGGGAGTTAGAGCTGCAAGCAGTTTGGTTTGGGAAATTAGACGCGAAATGAAACTGCAAATGCCTTCCAACAGGCTTGGAAAAGTGTGTTCTATATCTCTGCCAAACAAACTCCCCGGAGGTTGAGCTTTCAGAAGCTAGTTTAACTCTAAGGGAGGAAGCAGCAGAATGTGCCTCTCTCATCTAGCCTGTAGGAATTCAGGTTGGCAAGTTCTATGGGGAAGCCCATTGGCGCCTTCGTTGGAAACGGGTTTGGAAATTTCAGTTTCAAAATCTCTGTGAAAAAGCGTCAGAGAAGCTTCTCCGTTTAGAATCCAGCATATCTCACTGAACCGAAGAAGTGGTAGTTAGAAGGGAGTTAGAGCTGCAAGCAGTTTGGTTTGGGAAATTAGACGCGAAATGAAACTGCAAATGCCTTCCAACAGGCTTGGAAAAGTGTGTTCTATATCTCGGCCAAACAAACTCCCCGGAGGTTGAGCTTTCAGAAGCAAGTTTAACTCTAAGGGAGGAAGCAGCAGAATGTGCCTCTCACATCTAGCCTTTAGGAATTCAGGTTGGCAAGTTCTATGGGGAAGCCCATTGCTGCCTATGGTGGAAACGGCATGGGAGATTTCAGTTTCAAAATCTCTGTGAAAAAGCGTCAGAGAAGCTTCTCCGTTTAGAATCCAGCATATCTCACTGAACCGAAGAAGTGGTAGTTAGAAGGGAGTTAGAGCTGCAAGCAGTTTGGTTTGGGAAATTAGATGCGAAATGACACTGCAAAGGCCTTCCAACAGGCTTGGAAAAGTGTGTTCTATATCTCTGCCAAACAGACTCCCCGGAGGTTGAGCTTTCAGAAGCTAGTTTAACTCTAAGGGAGGAAGCAGCAGAATGTGCCTCTCACATCTAGCCTGTAGGAATTCAGGTTGGCAAGTTCTATGGGGAAGCCCATTGCTGCCTATGGTGGAAACGGCATGGGAGATTTCAGTTTCAAAATCTCTGTGAAAAAGCGTTAGAGAAGCTTCTCCGTTTAGAATCCAGCATATCTCACTGAACCGAAGAAGTGGTAGTTAGAAGGGAGTTAGAGCTGCAAGCAGTTTGGTTTGGGAAATTAGACGCGAAATGAAACTGCAAATGCCTTCCAACAGGCTTGGAAAAGTGTGTTCTATATCTCTGCCAAACAGACTCCCCGGAGGTTGAGCTTTCAGAAGCAAGCTTAACTCTAAGGGAGGAAGCAGCAGAATGTGCCTCTCACATCTAGCCTGTAGGAATTCAGTTTGGCAAGTTCTATGGGGAAGCCCATTGCTGCCTATGGTGGAAACGGCATGGGAGATTTCAGTTTCAAAATCTCTGTGAAAAAGCGTCAGAGAAGCTTCTCCGTTTAGAATCCAGCATATCTCACTGAACCGAAGAAGTGGTAGTTAGAAGGGAGTTAGAGCTGCAAGCAGTTTGGTTTGGGAAATTAGACGCGAAATGAAACTGCAAATGCCTTCCAACAGGCTTGGAAAAGTGTGTTCTATATCTCTGCCAAACAAACTCCCCGGAGGTTGAGCTTTCAGAAGCTAGTTTAACTCTAAGGGAGGAAGCAGCAGAATGTGCCTCTCACATCTAGCCTGTAGGAATTCAGGTTGGCAAGTTCTATGGGGAAGCCCATTGCTGCCTATGGTGGAAACGGCATGGGAGATTTCAGTTTCAAAATCTCTGTGAAAAAGCGTCAGAGAAGCTTCTCCGTTTAGAATCCAGCATATCTCACTGAACCGAAGAAGTGGTAGTTAGAAGGGAGTTAGAGCTGCAAGCAGTTTGGTTTGGGAAATTAGATGCGAAATGACACTGCAAAGGCCTTCCAACAGGCTTGGAAAAGTGTGTTCTATATCTCTGCCAAACAGACTCCCCGGAGGTTGAGCTTTCAGAAGCAAGCTTAACTCTTAGGGAGGAAGCAGCAGAATGTGCCTCTCACATCTAGCCTGTAGGAATTCAGTTTGGCAAGTTCTATGGGGAAGCCCATTGCTGCCTATGGTGGAAACGGCATGGGAGATTTCAGTTTCAAATTCTCTGTGAAAAAGCGTCAGAGAAGCTTCTCCGTTTAGAATCCAGCATATCTCACTGAACCGAAGAAGTGGTAGTTAGAAGGGAGTTAGAGCTGCAAGCAGTTTGGTTTGGGAAATTAGACGCGAAATGAAACTGCAAATGCCTTCCAACAGGCTTGGAAAAGTGTGTTCTATATCTCGGCCAAACAAACTCCCCGGAGGTTGAGCTTTCAGAAGCCAGTTTAACTCTAAGGGAGGAAGCAGCAGAATGTGCCTCTCACATCTAGCCTGTAGGAATTCAGGTTGGCAAGTTCTATGGGGAAGCCCATTGCTGCCTATGGTGGAAACGGCATGGGAGATTTCAGTTTCAAAATCTCTGTGAAAAAGCGTCAGAGAAGCTTCTCCGTTTAGAATCCAGCATATCTCACTGAACCGAAGAAGTGGTAGTTAGAAGGGAGTTAGAGCTCTAAGCAGTTTGGTTTGGGAAATTAGATGCGAAATGACACTGCAATTGCCTTCCAACAGGCTTGGAAAAGTGTGTTCTATATCTGTGCCAAACAGAGTCCCCGGAGGTTGAGCTTTCAGAAGCAAGCTTAACTGTTAGGGAGGAAGCAGCAGAATGTGCCTCTCACATCTAGCCTGTAGGAATTCAGGTTGGCAAGTTCTATGGGGAAGCCCATTGGCGCCTTCGTTGGAAACGGGTTTGGAAATTTCAGTTTCAAAATCTCTGTGAAAAAGCGTCAGAGAAGCTTCTCCGTTTAGAATCCAGCATATCTCACTGAACCGAAGAAGTGGTAGTTAGAAGGGAGTTAGAGCTGCAAGCAGTTTGGTTTGGGAAATTAGACGCGAAATGAAACTGCAAATGCCTTCCAACAGGCTTGGAAAAGTGTGTTCTATATCTCTGCCAAACAAACTCCCCGGAGGTTGAGCTTTCAGAAGCAAGTTTAACTCTAAGGGAGGAAGCAGCAGAATGTGCCTCTCACATCTAGCCTGTAGGAATTCAGGTTGGCAAGTTCTATGGGGAAGCCCATTGCTGCCTATGGTGGAAACGGCATGGGAGATTTCAGTTTCAAAATCTCTGTGAAAAAGCGTCAGAGAAGCTTCTCCGTTTAGAATCCAGCATATCTCACTGAACCGAAGAAGTGGTAGTTAGAAGGGAGTTAGAGCTGCAAGCAGTTTGGTTTGGGAAATTAGACGCGAAATGAAACTGCAAATCCCTTCCAACAGGCTTGGAAAAGTGTGTTCTATATCTCTGCCAAACAAACTCCCCGGAGGTTGAGCTTTCAGAAGCTAGTTTAACTCTAAGGGAGGAAGCAGCAGAATGTGCCTCTCTCATCTAGCCTGTAGGAATTCAGGTTGGCAAGTTCTATGGGGAAGCCCATTGGCGCCTTCGTTGGAAACGGGTTTGGAAATTTCAGTTTCAAAATCTCTGTGAAAAAGCGTCAGAGAAGCTTCTCCGTTTAGAATCCAGCATATCTCACTGAACCGAAGAAGTGGTAGTTAGAAGGGAGTTAGAGCTGCAAGCAGTTTGGTTTGGGAAATTAGACGCGAAATGAAACTGCAAATGCCTTCCAACAGGCTTGGAAAAGTGTGTTCTATATCTCGGCCAAACAAACTCCCCGGAGGTTGAGCTTTCAGAAGCAAGTTTAACTCTAAGGGAGGAAGCAGCAGAATGTGCCTCTCACATCTAGCCTTTAGGAATTCAGGTTGGCAAGTTCTATGGGGAAGCCCATTGCTGCCTATGGTGGAAACGGCATGGGAGATTTCAGTTTCAAAATCTCTGTGAAAAAGCATCAGAGAAGCTTCTCCGTTTAGAATCCAGCATATCTCACTGAACCGAAGAAGTGGTAGTTAGAAGGGAGTTAGAGCTGCAAGCAGTTTGGTTTGGGAAATTAGATGCGAAATGACACTGCAAAGGCCTTCCAACAGGCTTGGAAAAGTGTGTTCTATATCTCTGCCAAACAGACTCCCCGGAGGTTGAGCTTTCAGAAGCAAGCTTAACTCTTAGGGAGGAAGCAGCAGAATGTGCCTCTCACATCTAGCCTGTAGGAATTCAGGTTGGCAAGTTCTATGGGGAAGCCCATTGCTGCCTATGGTGGAAACGGCATGGGAGATTTCAGTTTCAAAATCTCTGTGAAAAAGCGTCAGAGAAGCTTCTCCGTTTAGAATCCAGCATATCTCACTGAACCGAAGAAGTGGTAGTTAGAAGGGAGTTAGAGCTGCAAGCAGTTTGGTTTGGGAAATTAGATGCGAAATGACACTGCAAAGGCCTTCCAACAGGCTTGGAAAAGTGTGTTCTATATCTGTGCCAAACAGAGTCCCCTCAGGTTGAGCTTTCAGAAGCAAGCTTAACTGTTAGGGAGGAAGCAGCAGAATGTGCCTCTCACATCTAGCCTGTAGGAATTCAGGTTGGCAAGTTCTATGGGGAAGCCCATTGCTGCCTATGGTGGAAACGGCATGGGAGATTTCAGTTTCAAAATCTCTGTGAAAAAGCGTCAGAGAAGCTTCTCCGTTTAGAATCCAGCATATCTCACTGAACCGAAGAAGTGGTAGTTAGAAGGGAGTTAGAGCTGCAAGCAGTTTGGTTTGGGAAATTAGACGCGAAATGTAACTGCAAATGCCTTCCAACAGGCTTGGAAAAGTGTGTTCTATATCTCTGCCAAACAAACTCCCCGGAGGTTGAGCTTTCAGAAGCTAGTTTAACTCTAAGGGAGGAAGCAGCAGAATGTGCCTCTCACATCTAGCCTGTAGGAATTCAGGTTGGCAAGTTCTATGGGGAAGCCCATTGGCGCCTTCGTTGGAAACGGGTTTGGAAATTTCAGTTTCAAAATCTCTGTGAAAAAGCGTCAGAGAAGCTTCTCCGTTTAGAATCCAGCATATCTCACTGAACCGAAGAAGTGGTAGTTAGAAGGGAGTTAGAGCTGCAAGCAGTTTGGTTTGGGAAATTAGACGCGAAATGAAACTGCAAATGCCTTCCAACAGGCTTGGAAAAGTGTGTTCTATATCTCTGCCAAACAAACTCCCCGGAGGTTGAGCTTTCAGAAGCAAGTTTAACTCTAAGGGAGGAAGCAGCAGAATGTGCCTCTCACATCTAGCCTGTAGGAATTCAGGTTGGCAAGTTCTATGGGGAAGCCCATTGCTGCCTATGGTGGAAACGGCATGGGAGATTTCAGTTTCAAAATCTCTGTGAAAAAGCGTCAGAGAAGCTTCTCCGTTTAGAATCCAGCATATCTCACTGAACCGAAGAAGTGGTAGTTAGAAGGGAGTTAGAGCTGCAAGCAGTTTGGTTTGGGAAATTAGACGCGAAATGAAACTGCAAATCCCTTCCAACAGGCTTGGAAAAGTGTGTTCTATATCTCTGCCAAACAAACTCCCCGGAGGTTGAGCTTTCAGAAGCTAGTTTAACTCTAAGGGAGGAAGCAGCAGAATGTGCCTCTCTCATCTAGCCTGTAGGAATTCAGGTTGGCAAGTTCTATGGGGAAGCCCATTGGCGCCTTCGTTGGAAACGGGTTTGGAAATTTCAGTTTCAAAATCTCTGTGAAAAAGCGTCAGAGAAGCTTCTCCGTTTAGAATCCAGCATATCTCACTGAACCGAAGAAGTGGTAGTTAGAAGGGAGTTAGAGCTGCAAGCAGTTTGGTTTGGGAAATTAGACGCGAAATGAAACTGCAAATGCCTTCCAACAGGCTTGGAAAAGTGTGTTCTATATCTCGGCCAAACAAACTCCCCGGAGGTTGAGCTTTCAGAAGCAAGTTTAACTCTAAGGGAGGAAGCAGCAGAATGTGCCTCTCACATCTAGCCTTTAGGAATTCAGGTTGGCAAGTTCTATGGGGAAGCCCATTGCTGCCTATGGTGGAAACGGCATGGGAGATTTCAGTTTCAAAATCTCTGTGAAAAAGCGTCAGAGAAGCTTCTCCGTTTAGAATCCAGCATATCTCACTGAACCGAAGAAGTGGTAGTTAGAAGGGAGTTAGAGCTGCAAGCAGTTTGGTTTGGGAAATTAGATGCGAAATGACACTGCAAAGGCCTTCCAACAGGCTTGGAAAAGTGTGTTCTATATCTCTGCCAAACAGACTCCCCGGAGGTTGAGCTTTCAGAAGCAAGCTTAACTCTTAGGGAGGAAGCAGCAGAATGTGCCTCTCACATCTAGCCTGTAGGAATTCAGGTTGGCAAGTTCTATGGGGAAGCCCATTGCTGCCTATGGTGGAAACGGCATGGGAGATTTCAGTTTCAAAATCTCTGTGAAAAAGCGTCAGAGAAGCTTCTCCGTTTAGAATCCAGCATATCTCACTGAACCGAAGAAGTGGTAGTTAGAAGGGAGTTAGAGCTGCAAGCAGTTTGGTTTGGGAAATTAGATGCGAAATGACACTGCAAAGGCCTTCCACCAGGCTTGGAAAAGTGTGTTCTATATCTCTGCCAAACAGAGTCCCCGGAGGTTGAGCTTTCAGAAGCAAGTTTAACTGTTAGGGAGGAAGCAGCAGAATGTGTCTCTCACATCTAGCCTGTAGGAATTCAGGTTGGCAAGTTCTATGGGGAAGCCCATTGCTGCCTATGGTGGAAACGGCATGGGAGATTTCAGTTTCAAAATCTCTGTGAAAAAGCGTCAGAGAAGCTTCTCCATTTAGAATCCAGCATATCTCACTGAACCGAAGAAGTGGTAGTTAGAAGGGAGTTAGAGCTGCAAGCAGTTTGGTTTGGGAAATTAGACGCGAAATGAAACTGCAAATGCCTTCCAACAGGCTTGGAAAAGTGTGTTCTATATCTCTGCCAAACAAACTCCCCGGAGGTTGAGCTTTCAGAAGCTAGTTTAACTCTAAGGGAGGAAGCAGCAGAATGTGCCTCTCACATCTAGCCTGTAGGAATTCAGGTTGGCAAGTTCTATGGGGAAGCCCATTGCTGCCTATGGTGGAAACGGCATGGGAGATTTCAGTTTCAAAATCTCTGTGAAAAAGCGTCAGAGAAGCTTCTCCGTTTAGAATCCAGCATATCTCACTGAACCGAAGAAGTGGTAGTTAGAAGGGAGTTAGAGCTGCAAGCAGTTTGGTTTGGGAAATTAGACGCGAAATGAAACTGCAAATGCCTTCCAACAGGCTTGGAAAAGTGTGTTCTATATCTCTGCCAAACAAACTCCCCGGAGGTTGAGCTTTCAGAAGCTAGTTTAACTCTAAGGGAGGAAGCAGCAGAATGTGCCTCTCTCATCTAGCCTGTAGGAATTCAGGTTGGCAAGTTCTATGGGGAAGCCCATTGGCGCCTTCGTTGGAAACGGGTTTGGAAATTTCAGTTTCAAAATCTCTGTGAAAAAGCGTCAGAGAAGCTTCTCCGTTTAGAATCCAGCATATCTCACTGAACCGAAGAAGTGGTAGTTAGAAGGGAGTTAGAGCTGCAAGCAGTTTGGTTTGGGAAATTAGACGCGAAATGAAACTGCAAATGCCTTCCAACAGGCTTGGAAAAGTGTGTTCTATATCTCGGCCAAACAAACTCCCCGGAGGTTGAGCTTTCAGAAGCAAGTTTAACTCTAAGGGAGGAAGCAGCAGAATGTGCCTCTCACATCTAGCCTTTAGGAATTCAGGTTGGCAAGTTCTATGGGGAAGCCCATTGCTGCCTATGGTGGAAACGGCATGGGAGATTTCAGTTTCAAAATCTCTGTGAAAAAGCGTCAGAGAAGCTTCTCCGTTTAGAATCCAGCATATCTCACTGAACCGAAGAAGTGGTAGTTAGAAGGGAGTTAGAGCTGCAAGCAGTTTGGTTTGGGAAATTAGATGCGAAATGACACTGCAAAGGCCTTCCAACAGGCTTGGAAAAGTGTGTTCTATATCTCGGCCAAACAGACTCCCCGGAGGTTGAGCTTTCAGAAGCAAGCTTAACTCTTAGGGAGGAAGCAGCAGAATGTGCCTCTCACATCTAGCCTGTAGGAATTCAGGTTGGCAAGTTCTATGGGGAAGCCCATTGCTGCCTATGGTGGAAACGACATGGGAGATTTCAGTTTCAAAATCTCTGTGAAAAAGCGTCAGAGAAGCTTCTCCGTTTAGAATCCAGCATATCTCACTGAACCGAAGAAGTGATAGTTAGAAGGGAGTTAGAGCTGCAAGCAGTTTGGTTTGGGAAATTAGATGCGAAATGACACTGCAAAGGCCTTCCAACAGGCTTGGAAAAGTGTGTTCTATATCTCTGCCAAACAGAGTCCCCGGAGGTTGAGCTTTCAGAAGCAAGCTTAACTGTTAGGGAGGAAGCAGCAGAATGTGCCTCTCACATCTAGCCTTTAGGAATTCAGGTTGGCAAGTTCTATGGGGAAGCCCATTGCTGCCTATGGTGGAAACGGCATGGGAGATTTCAGTTTCAAAATCTCTGTGAAAAAGCGTCCGAGAAGCTTCTCCATTTAGAATCCAGCATATCTCACTGAACCGAAGAAGTGGTAGTTAGAAGGGAGTTAGAGCTGCAAGCAGTTTGGTTTGGGAAATTAGACGCGAAATGAAACTGCAAATGCCTTCCAACAGGCTTGGAAAAGTGTGTTCTATATCTCTGCCAAACAAACTCCCCGGAGGTTGAGCTTTCAGAAGCAAGTTTAACTCTAAGGGAGGAAGCAGCAGAATGTGCCTCTCACATCTAGCCTGTAGGAATTCAGGTTGGCAAGTTCTATGGGGAAGCCCAATGGCGCCTTCGTTGGAAACGGGTTTGGAAATTTCAGTTTCAAAATCTCTGTGAAAAAGCGTCAGAGAAGCTTCTCCGTTTAGAATCCAGCATATCTCACTGAACCGAAGAAGTGGTAGTTAGAAGGGAGTTAGAGCTGCAAGCAGTTTGGTTTGGGAAATTAGACGCGAAATGAAACTGCAAATGCCTTCCAACAGGATTGGAAAAGTGTGTTCTATATCTCGGCCAAACAAACTCCCCGGAGGTTGAGCTTTCAGAAGCAAGTTTAACTCTAAGGGAGGAAGCAGCAGAATGTGCCTCTCACATCTAGCCTGTAGGAATTCAGGTTGGCAAGTTCTATGGGGAAGCCCATTGCTCCCTATGGAGGAAACGGCATGGGAGATTTCAGTTTCAAAATCTCTGTGAAAAAGCGTCAGAGAAGCTTCTCCATTTAGAATCCAGCATATCTCACTGAACCGAAGAAGTGGTAGTTAGAAGGGAGTTAGAGCTGCAAGCAGTTTGGTTTGGGAAATTAGACGCGAAATGAAACTGCAAATGCCTTCCAACAGGCTTGGAAAGTGTGTTCTATATCTCTGCCAAACAAACTCCCCGGAGGTTGAGCTTTCAGAAGCTAGTTTAACTCTAAGGGAGGAAGCAGCAGAATGTGCCTCTCACATCTAGCCTGTAGGAATTCAGGTTGGCAAGTTCTATGGGGAAGCCCATTGGCGCCTTCGTTGGAAACGGGTTTGGAAATTTCAGTTTCAAAATCTCTGTGAAAAAGCGTCAGAGAAGCTTCTCCGTTTAGAATCCAGCATATCTCACTGAACCGAAGAAGTGGTAGTTAGAAGGGAGTTAGAGCTGCAAGCAGTTTGGTTTGGGAAATTAGATGCGAAATGACACTGCAAAGGCCTTCCAACAGGCTTGGAAAAGTGTGTTCTATATCTCTGCCAAACAGAGTCCCCGGAGGTTGAGCTTTCAGAAGCAAGCTTAACTGTTAGGGAGGAAGCAGCAGAATGTGCCTCTCACATCTAGCCTTTAGGAATTCAGGTTGGCAAGTTCTATGGGGAAGCCCATTGCTGCCTATGGTGGAAACGGCATGGGAGATTTCAGTTTCAAAATCTCTGTGAAAAAGCGTCCGAGAAGCTTCTCCATTTAGAATCCAGCATATCTCACTGAACCGAAGAAGTGGTAGTTAGAAGGGAGTTAGAGCTGCAAGCAGTTTGGTTTGGGAAATTAGACGCGAAATGAAACTGCAAATGCCTTCCAACAGGCTTGGAAAAGTGTGTTCTATATCTCTGCCAAACAAACTCCCCGGAGGTTGAGCTTTCAGAAGCAAGTTTAACTCTAAGGGAGGAAGCAGCAGAATGTGCCTCTCACATCTAGCCTGTAGGAATTCAGGTTGGCAAGTTCTATGGGGAAGCCCAATGGCGCCTTCGTTGGAAACGGGTTTGGAAATTTCAGTTTCAAAATCTCTGTGAAAAAGCGTCAGAGAAGCTTCTCCGTTTAGAATCCAGCATATCTCACTGAACCGAAGAAGTGGTAGTTAGAAGGGAGTTAGAGCTGCAAGCAGTTTGGTTTGGGAAATTAGACGCGAAATGAAACTGCAAATGCCTTCCAACAGGATTGGAAAAGTGTGTTCTATATCTCGGCCAAACAAACTCCCCGGAGGTTGAGCTTTCAGAAGCAAGTTTAACTCTAAGGGAGGAAGCAGCAGAATGTGCCTCTCACATCTAGCCTGTAGGAATTCAGGTTGGCAAGTTCTATGGGGAAGCCCATTGCTCCCTATGGAGGAAACGGCATGGGAGATTTCAGTTTCAAAATCTCTGTGAAAAAGCGTCAGAGAAGCTTCTCCATTTAGAATCCAGCATATCTCACTGAACCGAAGAAGTGGTAGTTAGAAGGGAGTTAGAGCTGCAAGCAGTTTGGTTTGGGAAATTAGACGCGAAATGAAACTGCAAATGCCTTCCAACAGGCTTGGAAAGTGTGTTCTATATCTCTGCCAAACAAACTCCCCGGAGGTTGAGCTTTCAGAAGCTAGTTTAACTCTAAGGGAGGAAGCAGCAGAATGTGCCTCTCACATCTAGCCTGTAGGAATTCAGGTTGGCAAGTTCTATGGGGAAGCCCATTGGCGCCTTCGTTGGAAACGGGTTTGGAAATTTCAGTTTCAAAATCTCTGTGAAAAAGCGTCAGAGAAGCTTCTCCGTTTAGAATCCAGCATATCTCACTGAACCGAAGAAGTGGTAGTTAGAAGGGAGTTAGAGCTGCAAGCAGTTTGGTTTGGGAAATTAGATGCGAAATGACACTGCAAAGGCCTTCCAACAGGCTTGGAAAAGTGTGTTCTATATCTCTGCCAAACAGACTCCCCGGAGGTTGAGCTTTCAGAAGCAAGCTTAACTGTTAGGGAGGAAGCAGCAGAATGTGCCTCTCACATCTAGCCTGTAGGAATTCAGGTTGGCAAGTTCTATGGGGAAGCCCATTGCTGCCTATGGTGGAAATGGCATGGGAGATTTCAGTTTCAAAATCTCTGTGAAAAAGCGTCAGAGAAGCTTCTCCGTTTAGAATCCAGCATATCTCACTGAACCGAAGAAGTGTTAGTTAGAAGGGAGTTAGAGCTGCAAGCAGTTTGGTTTGGGAAATTAGACGCGAAATGAAACTGCAAATGCCTTCCAACAGGCTTGGAAAAGTGTGTTCTATATCTCTGCCAAACAGACTCCCCGGAGGTTGAGCTTTCAGAAGCAAGTTTAACTCTAAGGGAGGAAGCAGCAGAATGTGCCTCTCACATCTAGCCTGTAGGAATTCAGGTTGGCAAGTTCTATGGGGAAGCCCATTGGCGCCTTCGTTGGAAACGGGTTTGGAAATTTCAGTTTCAAAATCTCTGTGAAAAAGCGTCAGAGAAGCTTCTCCGTTTAGAATCCAGCATATCTCACTGAACCGAAGAAGTGGTAGTTAGAAGGGAGTTAGAGCTGCAAGCAGTTTGGTTTGGGAAATTAGACGCGAAATGAAACTGCAAATGCCTTCCAACAGGCTTGGAAAAGTGTGTTCTATATCTCTGCCAAACAGAGTCCCCGGAGGTTGAGCTTTCAGAAGCAAGTTTAACTCTAAGGGAGGAAGCAGCAGAATGTGCCTCTCACATCTAGCCTGTAGGAATTCAGGTTGGCAAGTTCTATGGGGAAGCCCATTGCTGCCTATGGTGGAAACGGCATGGGAGATTTCAGTTTCAAAATCTCTGTGAAAAAGCGTCAGAGAAGCTTCTCCGTTTAGAATCCAGCATATCTCACTGAACCGAAGAAGTGGTAGTTAGAAGGGAGTTAGAGCTGCAAGCAGTTTGATTTGGGAAATTAGACGCGAAATGAAACTGCAAATGCCTTAAAACAGGCTTGGAAAAGTGTGTTCTATATCTCTGCCAAACAGACTCCCCGGAGGTTGAGCTTTCAGAAGCAAGTTTAACTCTAAGGGAGGAAGCAGCAGAATGTGCCTCTCACATCTAGCCTGTAGGAATTCAGGTTGGCAAGTTCTATGGTGAAGCCCATTGCTGCCTATGGTGGAAACGGCATGGGAGATTTCAGTTTCAAAATCTCTGTGAAAAAGCGTCAGAGAAGCTTCTCCGTTTAGAATCCAGCATATCTCACTGAACCGAAGAAGTGGTAGTTAGAAGGGAGTTAGAGCTGCAAGCAGTTTGGTTTGGGAAATTAGACGCGAAATGAAACTGCAAATGCCTTCCAACAGGCTTGGAAAAGTGTGTTCTATATCTCTGCCAAACAGACTCCCCGGAGGTTGAGCTTTCAGAAGCAAGTTTAACTCTAAGGGAGGAAGCAGCAGAATGTGCCTCTCACATCTAGCCTGTAGGAATTCAGGTTGGCAAGTTCTATGGGGAAGCCCATTGGCGCCTTCGTTGGAAACGGGTTTGGAAATTTCAGTTTCAAAATCTCTGTGAAAAAGCGTCAGAGAAGCTTCTCCGTTTAGAATCCAGCATATCTCACTGAACCGAAGAAGTGGTAGTTAGAAGGGAGTTAGAGCTGCAAGCAGTTTGGTTTGGGAAATTAGATGCGAAATGACACTGCAAAGGCCTTCCAACAGGCTTGGAAAAGTGTGTTCTATATCTCTGCCAAACAGACTCCCCGGAGGTTGAGCTTTCAGAAGCAAGCTTAACTCTTAGGGACGAAGCAGCAGAATGTGCCTCTCACATCTAGCCTGTAGGAATTCAGGTTGGCAAGTTCTATGGGGAAGCCCATTGCTGCCTATGGTGGAAACGGCATGGGAGATTTCAGTTTCAAAATCTCTGTGAAAAAGCGTCAGAGAAGCTTCTCCGTTTAGAATCCAGCATATCTCACTGAACCGAAGAAGTGGTAGTTAGAAGGGAGTTAGAGCTTCAAGCAGTTTGGTTGGGGAAATTAGACGCGAAATGAAACTGCAAATGCCTTCCAACAGGCTTGGAAAAGTGTGTTCTATATCTCTGCCAAACAAACTCCCCGGAGGTTGAGCTTTCAGAAGCAAGTTTAACTCTAAGGGAGGAGGCAGCAGAATGTGCCTCTCACATCTAGCCTTTAGGAATTCAGGTTGGCAAGTTCTATGGGGAAGCCCATTGGCGCCATCGTTGGAAACGGGTTTGGAAATTTCAGTTTCAAAATCTCTGTGAAAAAGCGTCAGAGAAGCTTCTCCGTTTAGAATCCAGCATATCTCACTGAACCGAAGAAGTGGTAGTTAGAAGGGAGTTAGAGCTGCAAGCAGTTTGGTTTGGGAAATTAGACGCGAAATGAAACTGCAAATGCCTTCCAACAGGCTTGGAAAAGTGTGTTCTATATCTCGGCCAAACAAACTCCCCGGAGGTTGAGCTTTCAGAAGCAAGTTTAACTCTAAGGGAGGAAGCAGCAGAATGTGCCTCTCACATCTAGCCTTTAGGAATTCAGGTTGGCAAGTTCTATGGGGAAGCCCATTGCTGCCTATGGTGGAAACGGCATGGGAGATTTCAGTTTCAAAATCTCTGTGAAAAAGCGTCAGAGAAGCTTCTCCGTTTAGAATCCAGCATATCTCACTGAACCGAAGAAGTGGTAGTTAGAAGGGAGTTAGAGCTGCAAGCAGTTTGGTTTGGGAAATTAGATGCGAAATGACACTGCAAAGGCCTTCCAACAGGCTTGGAAAAGTGTGTTCTATATCTCGGCCAAACAGACTCCCCGGAGGTTGAGCTTTCAGAAGCAAGCTTAACTCTTAGGGAGGAAGCAGCAGAATGTGCCTCTCACATCTAGCCTGTAGGAATTCAGGTTGGCAAGTTCTATGGGGAAGCCCATTGCTGCCTATGGTGGAAACGACATGGGAGATTTCAGTTTCAAAATCTCTGTGAAAAAGCGTCAGAGAAGCTTCTCCGTTTAGAATCCAGCATATCTCACTGAACCGAAGAAGTGATAGTTAGAAGGGAGTTAGAGCTGCAAGCAGTTTGGTTTGGGAAATTAGATGCGAAATGACACTGCAAAGGCCTTCCAACAGGCTTGGAAAAGTGTGTTCTATATCTCTGCCAAACAGAGTCCCCGGAGGTTGAGCTTTCAGAAGGAAGCTTAACTGTTAGGGAGGAAGCAGCAGAATGTGCCTCTCACATCTAGCCTTTAGGAATTCAGGTTGGCAAGTTCTATGGGGAAGCCCATTGCTGCCTATGGTGGAAACGGCATGGGAGATTTCAGTTTCAAAATCTCTGTGAAAAAGCGTCCGAGAAGCTTCTCCATTTAGAATCCAGCATATCTCACTGAACCGAAGAAGTGGTAGTTAGAAGGGAGTTAGAGCTGCAAGCAGTTTGGTTTGGGAAATTAGACGCGAAATGAAACTGCAAATGCCTTCCAACAGGCTTGGAAAAGTGTGTTCTATATCTCTGCCAAACAAACTCCCCGGAGGTTGAGCTTTCAGAAGCAAGTTTAACTCTAAGGGAGGAAGCAGCAGAATGTGCCTCTCACATCTAGCCTGTAGGAATTCAGGTTGGCAAGTTCTATGGGGAAGCCCAATGGCGCCTTCGTTGGAAACGGGTTTGGAAATTTCAGTTTCAAAATCTCTGTGAAAAAGCGTCAGAGAAGCTTCTCCGTTTAGAATCCAGCATATCTCACTGAACCGAAGAAGTGGTAGTTAGAAGGGAGTTAGAGCTGCAAGCAGTTTGGTTTGGGAAATTAGACGCGAAATGAAACTGCAAATGCCTTCCAACAGGATTGGAAAAGTGTGTTCTATATCTCGGCCAAACAAACTCCCCGGAGGTTGAGCTTTCAGAAGCAAGTTTAACTCTAAGGGAGGAAGCAGCAGAATGTGCCTCTCACATCTAGCCTGTAGGAATTCAGGTTGGCAAGTTCTATGGGGAAGCCCATTGCTCCCTATGGAGGAAACGGCATGGGAGATTTCAGTTTCAAAATCTCTGTGAAAAAGCGTCAGAGAAGCTTCTCCATTTAGAATCCAGCATATCTCACTGAACCGAAGAAGTGGTAGTTAGAAGGGAGTTAGAGCTGCAAGCAGTTTGGTTTGGGAAATTAGACGCGAAATGAAACTGCAAATGCCTTCCAACAGGCTTGGAAAGTGTGTTCTATATCTCTGCCAAACAAACTCCCCGGAGGTTGAGCTTTCAGAAGCTAGTTTAACTCTAAGGGAGGAAGCAGCAGAATGTGCCTCTCACATCTAGCCTGTAGGAATTCAGGTTGGCAAGTTCTATGGGGAAGCCCATTGGCGCCTTCGTTGGAAACGGGTTTGGAAATTTCAGTTTCAAAATCTCTGTGAAAAAGCGTCAGAGAAGCTTCTCCGTTTAGAATCCAGCATATCTCACTGAACCGAAGAAGTGGTAGTTAGAAGGGAGTTAGAGCTGCAAGCAGTTTGGTTTGGGAAATTAGATGCGAAATGACACTGCAAAGGCCTTCCAACAGGCTTGGAAAAGTGTGTTCTATATCTCTGCCAAACAGAGTCCCCGGAGGTTGAGCTTTCAGAAGCAAGCTTAACTGTTAGGGAGGAAGCAGCAGAATGTGCCTCTCACATCTAGCCTTTAGGAATTCAGGTTGGCAAGTTCTATGGGGAAGCCCATTGCTGCCTATGGTGGAAACGGCATGGGAGATTTCAGTTTCAAAATCTCTGTGAAAAAGCGTCCGAGAAGCTTCTCCATTTAGAATCCAGCATATCTCACTGAACCGAAGAAGTGGTAGTTAGAAGGGAGTTAGAGCTGCAAGCAGTTTGGTTTGGGAAATTAGACGCGAAATGAAACTGCAAATGCCTTCCAACAGGCTTGGAAAAGTGTGTTCTATATCTCTGCCAAACAAACTCCCCGGAGGTTGAGCTTTCAGAAGCAAGTTTAACTCTAAGGGAGGAAGCAGCAGAATGTGCCTCTCACATCTAGCCTGTAGGAATTCAGGTTGGCAAGTTCTATGGGGAAGCCCAATGGCGCCTTCGTTGGAAACGGGTTTGGAAATTTCAGTTTCAAAATCTCTGTGAAAAAGCGTCAGAGAAGCTTCTCCGTTTAGAATCCAGCATATCTCACTGAACCGAAGAAGTGGTAGTTAGAAGGGAGTTAGAGCTGCAAGCAGTTTGGTTTGGGAAATTAGACGCGAAATGAAACTGCAAATGCCTTCCAACAGGATTGGAAAAGTGTGTTCTATATCTCGGCCAAACAAACTCCCCGGAGGTTGAGCTTTCAGAAGCAAGTTTAACTCTAAGGGAGGAAGCAGCAGAATGTGCCTCTCACATCTAGCCTGTAGGAATTCAGGTTGGCAAGTTCTATGGGGAAGCCCATTGCTCCCTATGGAGGAAACGGCATGGGAGATTTCAGTTTCAAAATCTCTGTGAAAAAGCGTCAGAGAAGCTTCTCCATTTAGAATCCAGCATATCTCACTGAACCGAAGAAGTGGTAGTTAGAAGGGAGTTAGAGCTGCAAGCAGTTTGGTTTGGGAAATTAGACGCGAAATGAAACTGCAAATGCCTTCCAACAGGCTTGGAAAGTGTGTTCTATATCTCTGCCAAACAAACTCCCCGGAGGTTGAGCTTTCAGAAGCTAGTTTAACTCTAAGGGAGGAAGCAGCAGAATGTGCCTCTCACATCTAGCCTGTAGGAATTCAGGTTGGCAAGTTCTATGGGGAAGCCCATTGGCGCCTTCGTTGGAAACGGGTTTGGAAATTTCAGTTTCAAAATCTCTGTGAAAAAGCGTCAGAGAAGCTTCTCCGTTTAGAATCCAGCATATCTCACTGAACCGAAGAAGTGGTAGTTAGAAGGGAGTTAGAGCTGCAAGCAGTTTGGTTTGGGAAATTAGATGCGAAATGACACTGCAAAGGCCTTCCAACAGGCTTGGAAAAGTGTGTTCTATATCTCTGCCAAACAGACTCCCCGGAGGTTGAGCTTTCAGAAGCAAGCTTAACTGTTAGGGAGGAAGCAGCAGAATGTGCCTCTCACATCTAGCCTGTAGGAATTCAGGTTGGCAAGTTCTATGGGGAAGCCCATTGCTGCCTATGGTGGAAATGGCATGGGAGATTTCAGTTTCAAAATCTCTGTGAAAAAGCGTCAGAGAAGCTTCTCCGTTTAGAATCCAGCATATCTCACTGAACCGAAGAAGTGTTAGTTAGAAGGGAGTTAGAGCTGCAAGCAGTTTGGTTTGGGAAATTAGACGCGAAATGAAACTGCAAATGCCTTCCAACAGGCTTGGAAAAGTGTGTTCTATATCTCTGCCAAACAGACTCCCCGGAGGTTGAGCTTTCAGAAGCAAGTTTAACTCTAAGGGAGGAAGCAGCAGAATGTGCCTCTCACATCTAGCCTGTAGGAATTCAGGTTGGCAAGTTCTATGGGGAAGCCCATTGGCGCCTTCGTTGGAAACGGGTTTGGAAATTTCAGTTTCAAAATCTCTGTGAAAAAGCGTCAGAGAAGCTTCTCCGTTTAGAATCCAGCATATCTCACTGAACCGAAGAAGTGGTAGTTAGAAGGGAGTTAGAGCTGCAAGCAGTTTGGTTTGGGAAATTAGACGCGAAATGAAACTGCAAATGCCTTCCAACAGGCTTGGAAAAGTGTGTTCTATATCTCTGCCAAACAGACTCCCCGGAGGTTGAGCTTTCAGAAGCAAGTTTAACTCTAAGGGAGGAAGCAGCAGAATGTGCCTCTCACATCTAGCCTGTAGGAATTCAGGTTGGCAAGTTCTATGGGGAAGCCCATTGCTGCCTATGGTGGAAACGGCATGGGAGATTTCAGTTTCAAAATCTCTGTGAAAAAGCGTCAGAGAAGCTTCTCCGTTTAGAATCCAGCATATCTCACTGAACCGAAGAAGTGGTAGTTAGAAGGGAGTTAGAGCTGCAAGCAGTTTGATTTGGGAAATTAGACGCGAAATGAAACTGCAAATGCCTTAAAACAGGCTTGGAAAAGTGTGTTCTATATCTCTGCCAAACAGACTCCCCGGAGGTTGAGCTTTCAGAAGCAAGTTTAACTCTAAGGGAGGAAGCAGCAGAATGTGCCTCTCACATCTAGCCTGTAGGAATTCAGGTTGGCAAGTTCTATGGTGAAGCCCATTGCTGCCTATGGTGGAAACGGCATGGGAGATTTCAGTTTCAAAATCTCTGTGAAAAAGCGTCAGAGAAGCTTCTCCGTTTAGAATCCAGCATATCTCACTGAACCGAAGAAGTGGTAGTTAGAAGGGAGTTAGAGCTGCAAGCAGTTTGGTTTGGGAAATTAGACGCGAAATGAAACTGCAAATGCCTTCCAACAGGCTTGGAAAAGTGTGTTCTATATCTCTGCCAAACAGACTCCCCGGAGGTTGAGCTTTCAGAAGCAAGTTTAACTCTAAGGGAGGAAGCAGCAGAATGTGCCTCTCACATCTAGCCTGTAGGAATTCAGGTTGGCAAGTTCTATGGGGAAGCCCATTGGCGCCTTCGTTGGAAACGGGTTTGGAAATTTCAGTTTCAAAATCTCTGTGAAAAAGCGTCAGAGAAGCTTCTCCGTTTAGAATCCAGCATATCTCACTGAACCGAAGAAGTGGTAGTTAGAAGGGAGTTAGAGCTGCAAGCAGTTTGGTTTGGGAAATTAGATGCGAAATGACACTGCAAAGGCCTTCCAACAGGCTTGGAAAAGTGTGTTCTATATCTCTGCCAAACAGACTCCCCGGAGGTTGAGCTTTCAGAAGCAAGCTTAACTCTTAGGGACGAAGCAGCAGAATGTGCCTCTCACATCTAGCCTGTAGGAATTCAGGTTGGCAAGTTCTATGGGGAAGCCCATTGCTGCCTATGGTGGAAACGGCATGGGAGATTTCAGTTTCAAAATCTCTGTGAAAAAGCGTCAGAGAAGCTTCTCCGTTTAGAATCCAGCATATCTCACTGAACCGAAGAAGTGGTAGTTAGAAGGGAGTTAGAGCTTCAAGCAGTTTGGTTGGGGAAATTAGACGCGAAATGAAACTGCAAATGCCTTCCAACAGGCTTGGAAAAGTGTGTTCTATATCTCTGCCAAACAAACTCCCCGGAGGTTGAGCTTTCAGAAGCAAGTTTAACTCTAAGGGAGGAGGCAGCAGAATGTGCCTCTCACATCTAGCCTTTAGGAATTCAGGTTGGCAAGTTCTATGGGGAAGCCCATTGGCGCCATCGTTGGAAACGGGTTTGGAAATTTCAGTTTCAAAATCTCTGTGAAAAAGCGTCAGAGAAGCTTCTCCGTTTAGAATCCAGCATATCTCACTGAACCGAAGAAGTGGTAGTTAGAAGGGAGTTAGAGCTGCAAGCAGTTTGGTTTGGGAAATTAGACGCGAAATGAAACTGCAAATGCCTTCCAACAGGCTTGGAAAAGTGTGTTCTATATCTCGGCCAAACAAACTCCCCGGAGGTTGAGCTTTCAGAAGCAAGTTTAACTCTAAGGGAGGAAGCAGCAGAATGTGCCTCTCACTTCTAGCCTGTAGGAATTCAGGTTGGCAAGTTCTATGGGGAAGCCCATTGCTGCCTATGGTGGAAACGGCATGGGAGATTTCAGTTTCAAAATCTCTGTGAAAAAGCGTCAGAGAAGCTTCTCCGTTTAGAATCCAGCATATCTCACTGAACCGAAGAAGTGGTAGTTAGAAGGGAGTTAGAGCTGCAAGCAGTTTGGTTTGGGAAATTAGACGCGAAATGAAACTGCAAATGCCTTCCAACAGGCTTGGAAACGTGTGTTCTATATCTCGGCCAAACAAACTCCCCGGAGGTTGAGCTTTCAGAAGCTAGTTTAACTCTAAGGGAGGAAGCAGCAGAATGTGCCTCTCACATCTAGCCTGTAGGAATTCAGGTTGGCAAGTTCTATGGGGAAGCCCATTGGCGCCTTCGTTGGAAACGGGTTTGGAAATTTCAGTTTCAAAATCTCTGTGAAAAAGCGTCAGAGAAGCTTCTCCGTTTTGAATCCAGCATATCTCACTGAACCGAAGAAGTGGTAGTTAGAAGGGAGTTAGAGCTGCAAGCAGTTTGGTTTGGGAAATTAGATGCGAAATGACACTGCAAAGGCCTTCCAACAGGCTTGGAAAAGTGTGTTCTATATCTCTGCCAAACAGACTCCCCGGAGGTTGAGCTTTCAGAAGCAAGCTTAACTCTTAGGGAGGAAGCAGCAGAATGTGCCTCTCACATCTAGCCTGTAGGAATTCAGGTTGGCAAGTTCTATGGGGAAGCCCATTGCTGCCTATGGTGGAAACGGCATGGGAGATTTCAGTTTCAAAATCTCTGTGAAAAAGCGTCAGAGAAGCTTCTCCGTTTAGAATCCAGCATATCTCACTGAACCGAAGAAGTGGTAGTTAGAAGGGAGTTAGAGCTGCAAGCAGTTTGGTTTGGGAAATTAGATGCGAAATGACACTGCAAAGGCCTTCCAACAGGCTTGGAAAAGTGTGTTCTTTATCTGTGCCAAACAGAGTCCCCGGAGGTTGAGCTTTCAGAAGCAAGCTTAACTGTTAGGGAGGAAGCAGCAGAATGTGCCTCTCACATCTAGCCTGTAGGAATTCAGGTTGGCAAGTTCTATGGGGAAGCCCATTGCTGCCTATGGTGGAAACGGCATTGGAGATTTCAGTTTCAAAATCTCTGTGAAAAAGCGTCAGAGAAGCTTCTCCGTTTAGAATCCAGCATATCTCACTGAACCGAAGAAGTGGTAGTTAGAAGGGAGTTAGAGCTGCAAGCAGTTTGGTTTGGGAAATTAGACGCGAAATGAAACTGCAAATGCCTTCCAACAGGCTTGGAAAAGTGTGTTCTATATCTCTGCCAAACAAACTCCCCCGGAGGTTGAGCTTTCAGAAGCTAGTTTAACTCTAAGGGAGGAAGCAGCACAATGTGCCTCTCACATCTAGCCTGTAGGAATTCAGGTTGGCAAGTTCTATGGGGAAGCCCATTGGCGCCTTCGTTGGAAACGGGTTTGGAAATTTCAGTTTCAAAATCTCTGTGAAAAAGCGTCAGAGAAGCTTCTCCGTTTAGAATCCAGCATATCTCACTGAACCGAAGAAGTGGTAGTTAGAAGGGAGTTAGAGCTGCAAGCAGTTTGGTTTGGGAAATTAGATGCGAAATGACACTGCAAAGGCCTTCCAACAGGCTTGGAAAAGTGTGTTCTATATCTCTGCCAAACAGACTCTCCGGAGGTTGAGCTTTCAGAAGCAAGCTTAACTCTTAGGGAGGAAGCAGCAGAATGTGCCTCTCACATCTAGCCTGTAGGAATTCAGGTTGGCAAGTTCTATGGGGAAGCCCATTGCTGCCTATGGTGGAAACGGCATGGGAGATTTCAGTTTCAAAATCTCTGTGAATAAGCGTCAGAGAAGCTTCTCCGTTTAGAATCCAGCATATCTCACTGAACCGAAGAAGTGGTAGTTAGAAGGGAGTTAGAGCTGCAAGCAGTTTGGTTTGGGAAATTAGACGCGAAATGAAACTGCAAATGCCTTCCAACAGGCTTGGAAAAGTGTGTTCTATATCTCTGCCAAACAAACTCCCCGGAGGTTGAGCTTTCAGAAGCTAGTTTAACTCTAAGGGAGGAAGCAGCAGAATGTGCCTCTCACATCTAGCCTGTAGGAATTCAGGTTGGCAAGTTCTATGGGGAAGCCCATTGCTGCCTATGGTGGAAACGGCATGGGAGATTTCAGTTTCAAAATCTCTGTGAAAAAGCGTCAGAGAAGCTTCTCCGTTTAGAATCCAGCATATCTCACTGAACCGAAGAAGTGGTAGTTAGAAGGGAGTTAGAGCTGCAAGCAGTTTGGTTTGGGAAATTAGACGCGAAATGAAACTGCAAATGCCTTCCAACAGGCTTGGAAAAGTGTGTTCTATATCTCTGCCAAACAAACTCCCCGGAGGTTGAGCTTTCAGAAGCAAGTTTAACTCTAAGGGAGGAAGCAGCAGAATGTGCCTCTCACATCTAGCCTGTAGGAATTCAGGTTGGCAAGTTCTATGGGGAAGCCCATTGCTGCCTATGGTGGAAACGGCATGGGAGATTTCAGTTTCAAAATCTCTGTGAATAAGCATCAGAGAAGCTTCTCCGTTTAGAATCCAGCATATCTCACTGAACCGAAGAAGTGGTAGTTAGAAGGGAGTTAGAGCTGCAAGCAGTTTGGTTTGGGAAATTAGACGCGAAATGAAACTGCAAATGCCTTCCAACAGGCTTGGAAAAGTGTGTTCTATATCTCTGCCAAACAAACTCCCCGGAGGTTGAGCTTTCAGAAGCTAGTTTAACTCTAAGGGAGGAAGCAGCAGAATGTGCCTCTCACATCTAGCCTGTAGGAATTCAGGTTGGCAAGTTCTATGGGGAAGCCCATTGCTGCCTATGGTGGAAACGGCATGGGAGATTTCAGTTTCAAAATCTCTGTGAAAAAGCGTCAGAGAAGCTTCTCCGTTTAGAATCCAGCATATCTCACTGAACCGAAGAAGTGGTAGTTAGAAGGGAGTTAGAGCTGCAAGCAGTTTGGTTTGGGAAATTAGACGCGAAATGAAACTGCAAATGCCTTCCAACAGGCTTGGAAAAGTGTGTTCTATATCTCGGCCAAACAAACTCCCCGGAGGTTGAGCTTTCAGAAGCAAGTTTAACTCTAAGGGAGGAAGCAGCAGAATGTGCCTCTCACATCTAGCCTGTAGGAATTCAGGTTGGCAAGTTCTATGGGGAAGCCCATTGCTCCCTATGGAGGAAACGGCATGGGAGATTTCAGTTTCAAAATCTCTGTGAAAAAGCGTCAGAGAAGCTTCTCCATTTAGAATCCAGCATATCTCACTGAACCGAAGAAGTGGTAGTTAGAAGGGAGTTAGAGCTGCAAGCAGTTTGGTTTGGGAAATTAGACGCGAAATGAAACTGCAAATGCCTTCCAACAGGCTTGGAAAAGTGTGTTCTATATCTCTGCCAAACAAACTCCCCGGAGGTTGAGCTTTCAGAAGCTAGTTTAACTCTAAGGGAGGAAGCAGCAGAATGTGCCTCTCACATCTAGCCTGTAGGAATTCAGGTTGGCAAGTTCTATGGGGAAGCCCATTGGCGCCTTCGTTGGAAACGGGTTTGGAAATTTCAGTTTCAAAATCTCTGTGAAAAAGCGTCAGAGAAGCTTCTCCGTTTAGAATCCAGCATATCTCACTGAACCGAAGAAGTGGTAGTTAGAAGGGAGTTAGAGCTGCAAGCAGTTTGGTTTGGGAAATTAGATGCGAAATGACACTGCAAAGGCCTTCCAACAGGCTTGGAAAAGTGTGTTCTATATCTCTGCCAAACAGACTCCCCGGAGGTTGAGCTTTCAGAAGCAAGCTTTACTCTTAGGGAGGAAGCAGCAGAATGTGCCTCTCACATCTAGCCTGTAGGAATTCAGGTTGGCAAGTTCTATGGGGAAGCCCATTGCTGCCTATGGTGGAAACGGCATGGGAGATTTCAGTTTCAAAATCTCTGTGAAAAAGCGTCAGAGAAGCTTCTCCGTTTAGAATCCAGCATATCTCACTGAACCGAAGAAGTGGTAGTTAGAAGGGAGTTAGAGCTGCAAGCAGTTTGGTTTGGGAAATTAGACGCGAAATGAAACTGCAAATGCCTTCCAACAGGCTTGGAAAAGTGTGTTCTATATCTCTGCCAAACAAACTCCCCGGAGGTTGAGCTTTCAGAAGCAAGTTTAACTCTAAGGGAGGAAGCAGCAGAATGTGCCTCTCACATCTAGCCTGTAGGAATTCAGGTTGGCAAGTTCTATGGGGAAGCCCATTGGCGCCTTCGTTGGAAACGGGTTTGGAAATTTCAGTTTCAAAATCTCTGTGAAAAAGCGTCAGAGAAGCTTCTCCGTTTAGAATCCAGCATATCTCACTGAACCGAAGAAGTGGTAGTTAGAAGGGAGTTAGAGCTGCAAGCAGTTTGGTTTGGGAAATTAGACGCGAAATGAAACTGCAAATGCCTTCCAACAGGCTTGGAAAAGTGTGTTCTATATCTCTGCCAAACAAACTCCCCGGAGGTTGAGCTTTCAGAAGCTAGTTTAACTCTAAGGGAGGAAGCAGCAGAATGTGCCTCTCACATCTAGCCTGTAGGAATTCAGGTTGGCAAGTTCTATGGGGAAGCCCATTGGCGCCTTCGTTGGAAACGGGTTTGGAAATTTCAGTTTCAAAATCTCTGTGAAAAAGCGTCAGAGAAGCTTCTCCGTTTAGAATCCAGCATATCTCACTGAACCGAAGAAGTGGTAGTTAGAAGGGAGTTAGAGCTGCAAGCAGTTTGGTTTGGGAAATTAGATGCGAAATGACACTGCAAAGGCCTTCCAACAGGCTTGGAAAAGTGTGTTCTATATCTCTGCCAAACAGACTCTCCGGAGGTTGAGCTTTCAGAAGCAAGCTTAACTCTTAGGGAGGAAGCAGCAGAATGTGCCTCTCACATCTAGCCTGTAGGAATTCAGGTTGGCAAGTTCTATGGGGAAGCCCATTGCTGCCTATGGTGGAAACGGCATGGGAGATTTCAGTTTCAAAATCTCTGTGAAAAAGCGTCAGAGAAGCTTCTCCGTTTAGAATCCAGCATATCTCACTGAACCGAAGAAGTGGTACTTAGAAGGGAGTTAGAGCTGCAAGCAGTTTGGTTTGGGAAATTAGACGCGAAATGAAACTGCAAATGCCTTCCAACAGGCTTGGAAAAGTGTGTTCTATATCTCTGCCAAACAAACTCCCCGGAGGTTGAGCTTTCAGAAGCTAGTTTAACTCTAAGGGAGGAAGCAGCAGAATGTGCCTCTCACATCTAGCCTGTAGGAATTCAGGTTGGCAAGTTCTATGGGGAAGCCCATTGCTGCCTATGGTGGAAACGGCATGGGAGATTTCAGTTTCAAAATCTCTGTGAAAAAGCGTCAGAGAAGCTTCTCCGTTTAGAATCCAGCATATCTCACTGAACCGAAGAAGTGGTAGTTAGAAGGGAGTTAGAGCTGCAAGCAGTTTGGTTTGGGAAATTAGACGCGAAATGAAACTGCAAATGCCTTCCAACAGGCTTGGAAAAGTGTGTTCTATATCTCTGCCAAACAGACTCCCCGGAGGTTGAGCTTTCAGAAGCAAGTTTAACTCTAAGGGAGGAAGCAGCAGAATGTGCCTCTCACATCTAGCCTGTAGGAATTCAGGTTGGCAAGTTCTATGGGGAAGCCCATTGGCGCCTTCGTTGGAAACGGGTTTGGAAATTTCAGTTTCAAAATCTCTGTGAAAAAGCGTCAGAGAAGCTTCTCCGTTTAGAATCCAGCATATCTCACTGAACCGAAGAAGTGGTAGTTAGAAGGGAGTTAGAGCTGCAAGCAGTTTGGTTTGGGAAATTAGATGCGAAATGACACTGCAAAGGCCTTCCAACAGGCTTGGAAAAGTGTGTTCTATATCTCTGCCAAACAGACTCCCCGGAGGTTGAGCTTTCAGAAGCAAGCTTAACTCTTAGGGACGAAGCAGCAGAATGTGCCTCTCACATCTAGCCTGTAGGAATTCAGGTTGGCAAGTTCTATGGGGAAGCCCATTGCTGCCTATGGTGGAAACGGCATGGGAGATTTCAGTTTCAAAATCTCTGTGAAAAAGCGTCAGAGAAGCTTCTCCGTTTAGAATCCAGCATATCTCACTGAACCGAAGAAGTGGTAGTTAGAAGGGAGTTAGAGCTTCAAGCAGTTTGGTTGGGGAAATTAGACGCGAAATGAAACTGCAAATGCCTTCCAACAGGCTTGGAAAAGTGTGTTCTATATCTCTGCCAAACAAACTCCCCGGAGGTTGAGCTTTCAGAAGCAAGTTTAACTCTAAGGGAGGAGGCAGCAGAATGTGCCTCTCACATCTAGCCTTTAGGAATTCAGGTTGGCAAGTTCTATGGGGAAGCCCATTGGCGCCATCGTTGGAAACGGGTTTGGAAATTTCAGTTTCAAAATCTCTGTGAAAAAGCGTCAGAGAAGCTTCTCCGTTTAGAATCCAGCATATCTCACTGAACCGAAGAAGTGGTAGTTAGAAGGGAGTTAGAGCTGCAAGCAGTTTGGTTTGGGAAATTAGACGCGAAATGAAACTGCAAATGCCTTCCAACAGGCTTGGAAAAGTGTGTTCTATATCTCGGCCAAACAAACTCCCCGGAGGTTGAGCTTTCAGAAGCAAGTTTAACTCTAAGGGAGGAAGCAGCAGAATGTGCCTCTCACATCTAGCCTTTAGGAATTCAGGTTGGCAAGTTCTATGGGGAAGCCCATTGCTGCCTATGGTGGAAACGGCATGGGAGATTTCAGTTTCAAAATCTCTGTGAAAAAGCGTCAGAGAAGCTTCTCCGTTTAGAATCCAGCATATCTCACTGAACCGAAGAAGTGGTAGTTAGAAGGGAGTTAGAGCTGCAAGCAGTTTGGTTTGGGAAATTAGATGCGAAATGACACTGCAAAGGCCTTCCAACAGGCTTGGAAAAGTGTGTTCTATATCTCGGCCAAACAGACTCCCCGGAGGTTGAGCTTTCAGAAGCAAGCTTAACTCTTAGGGAGGAAGCAGCAGAATGTGCCTCTCACATCTAGCCTGTAGGAATTCAGGTTGGCAAGTTCTATGGGGAAGCCCATTGCTGCCTATGGTGGAAACGACATGGGAGATTTCAGTTTCAAAATCTCTGTGAAAAAGCGTCAGAGAAGCTTCTCCGTTTAGAATCCAGCATATCTCACTGAACCGAAGAAGTGATAGTTAGAAGGGAGTTAGAGCTGCAAGCAGTTTGGTTTGGGAAATTAGATGCGAAATGACACTGCAAAGGCCTTCCAACAGGCTTGGAAAAGTGTGTTCTATATCTCTGCCAAACAGAGTCCCCGGAGGTTGAGCTTTCAGAAGGAAGCTTAACTGTTAGGGAGGAAGCAGCAGAATGTGCCTCTCACATCTAGCCTTTAGGAATTCAGGTTGGCAAGTTCTATGGGGAAGCCCATTGCTGCCTATGGTGGAAACGGCATGGGAGATTTCAGTTTCAAAATCTCTGTGAAAAAGCGTCCGAGAAGCTTCTCCATTTAGAATCCAGCATATCTCACTGAACCGAAGAAGTGGTAGTTAGAAGGGAGTTAGAGCTGCAAGCAGTTTGGTTTGGGAAATTAGACGCGAAATGAAACTGCAAATGCCTTCCAACAGGCTTGGAAAAGTGTGTTCTATATCTCTGCCAAACAAACTCCCCGGAGGTTGAGCTTTCAGAAGCAAGTTTAACTCTAAGGGAGGAAGCAGCAGAATGTGCCTCTCACATCTAGCCTGTAGGAATTCAGGTTGGCAAGTTCTATGGGGAAGCCCAATGGCGCCTTCGTTGGAAACGGGTTTGGAAATTTCAGTTTCAAAATCTCTGTGAAAAAGCGTCAGAGAAGCTTCTCCGTTTAGAATCCAGCATATCTCACTGAACCGAAGAAGTGGTAGTTAGAAGGGAGTTAGAGCTGCAAGCAGTTTGGTTTGGGAAATTAGACGCGAAATGAAACTGCAAATGCCTTCCAACAGGATTGGAAAAGTGTGTTCTATATCTCGGCCAAACAAACTCCCCGGAGGTTGAGCTTTCAGAAGCAAGTTTAACTCTAAGGGAGGAAGCAGCAGAATGTGCCTCTCACATCTAGCCTGTAGGAATTCAGGTTGGCAAGTTCTATGGGGAAGCCCATTGCTCCCTATGGAGGAAACGGCATGGGAGATTTCAGTTTCAAAATCTCTGTGAAAAAGCGTCAGAGAAGCTTCTCCATTTAGAATCCAGCATATCTCACTGAACCGAAGAAGTGGTAGTTAGAAGGGAGTTAGAGCTGCAAGCAGTTTGGTTTGGGAAATTAGACGCGAAATGAAACTGCAAATGCCTTCCAACAGGCTTGGAAAGTGTGTTCTATATCTCTGCCAAACAAACTCCCCGGAGGTTGAGCTTTCAGAAGCTAGTTTAACTCTAAGGGAGGAAGCAGCAGAATGTGCCTCTCACATCTAGCCTGTAGGAATTCAGGTTGGCAAGTTCTATGGGGAAGCCCATTGGCGCCTTCGTTGGAAACGGGTTTGGAAATTTCAGTTTCAAAATCTCTGTGAAAAAGCGTCAGAGAAGCTTCTCCGTTTAGAATCCAGCATATCTCACTGAACCGAAGAAGTGGTAGTTAGAAGGGAGTTAGAGCTGCAAGCAGTTTGGTTTGGGAAATTAGATGCGAAATGACACTGCAAAGGCCTTCCAACAGGCTTGGAAAAGTGTGTTCTATATCTCTGCCAAACAGAGTCCCCGGAGGTTGAGCTTTCAGAAGCAAGCTTAACTGTTAGGGAGGAAGCAGCAGAATGTGCCTCTCACATCTAGCCTTTAGGAATTCAGGTTGGCAAGTTCTATGGGGAAGCCCATTGCTGCCTATGGTGGAAACGGCATGGGAGATTTCAGTTTCAAAATCTCTGTGAAAAAGCGTCCGAGAAGCTTCTCCATTTAGAATCCAGCATATCTCACTGAACCGAAGAAGTGGTAGTTAGAAGGGAGTTAGAGCTGCAAGCAGTTTGGTTTGGGAAATTAGACGCGAAATGAAACTGCAAATGCCTTCCAACAGGCTTGGAAAAGTGTGTTCTATATCTCTGCCAAACAAACTCCCCGGAGGTTGAGCTTTCAGAAGCAAGTTTAACTCTAAGGGAGGAAGCAGCAGAATGTGCCTCTCACATCTAGCCTGTAGGAATTCAGGTTGGCAAGTTCTATGGGGAAGCCCAATGGCGCCTTCGTTGGAAACGGGTTTGGAAATTTCAGTTTCAAAATCTCTGTGAAAAAGCGTCAGAGAAGCTTCTCCGTTTAGAATCCAGCATATCTCACTGAACCGAAGAAGTGGTAGTTAGAAGGGAGTTAGAGCTGCAAGCAGTTTGGTTTGGGAAATTAGACGCGAAATGAAACTGCAAATGCCTTCCAACAGGATTGGAAAAGTGTGTTCTATATCTCGGCCAAACAAACTCCCCGGAGGTTGAGCTTTCAGAAGCAAGTTTAACTCTAAGGGAGGAAGCAGCAGAATGTGCCTCTCACATCTAGCCTGTAGGAATTCAGGTTGGCAAGTTCTATGGGGAAGCCCATTGCTCCCTATGGAGGAAACGGCATGGGAGATTTCAGTTTCAAAATCTCTGTGAAAAAGCGTCAGAGAAGCTTCTCCATTTAGAATCCAGCATATCTCACTGAACCGAAGAAGTGGTAGTTAGAAGGGAGTTAGAGCTGCAAGCAGTTTGGTTTGGGAAATTAGACGCGAAATGAAACTGCAAATGCCTTCCAACAGGCTTGGAAAGTGTGTTCTATATCTCTGCCAAACAAACTCCCCGGAGGTTGAGCTTTCAGAAGCTAGTTTAACTCTAAGGGAGGAAGCAGCAGAATGTGCCTCTCACATCTAGCCTGTAGGAATTCAGGTTGGCAAGTTCTATGGGGAAGCCCATTGGCGCCTTCGTTGGAAACGGGTTTGGAAATTTCAGTTTCAAAATCTCTGTGAAAAAGCGTCAGAGAAGCTTCTCCGTTTAGAATCCAGCATATCTCACTGAACCGAAGAAGTGGTAGTTAGAAGGGAGTTAGAGCTGCAAGCAGTTTGGTTTGGGAAATTAGATGCGAAATGACACTGCAAAGGCCTTCCAACAGGCTTGGAAAAGTGTGTTCTATATCTCTGCCAAACAGACTCCCCGGAGGTTGAGCTTTCAGAAGCAAGCTTAACTGTTAGGGAGGAAGCAGCAGAATGTGCCTCTCACATCTAGCCTGTAGGAATTCAGGTTGGCAAGTTCTATGGGGAAGCCCATTGCTGCCTATGGTGGAAATGGCATGGGAGATTTCAGTTTCAAAATCTCTGTGAAAAAGCGTCAGAGAAGCTTCTCCGTTTAGAATCCAGCATATCTCACTGAACCGAAGAAGTGTTAGTTAGAAGGGAGTTAGAGCTGCAAGCAGTTTGGTTTGGGAAATTAGACGCGAAATGAAACTGCAAATGCCTTCCAACAGGCTTGGAAAAGTGTGTTCTATATCTCTGCCAAACAGACTCCCCGGAGGTTGAGCTTTCAGAAGCAAGTTTAACTCTAAGGGAGGAAGCAGCAGAATGTGCCTCTCACATCTAGCCTGTAGGAATTCAGGTTGGCAAGTTCTATGGGGAAGCCCATTGGCGCCTTCGTTGGAAACGGGTTTGGAAATTTCAGTTTCAAAATCTCTGTGAAAAAGCGTCAGAGAAGCTTCTCCGTTTAGAATCCAGCATATCTCACTGAACCGAAGAAGTGGTAGTTAGAAGGGAGTTAGAGCTGCAAGCAGTTTGGTTTGGGAAATTAGACGCGAAATGAAACTGCAAATGCCTTCCAACAGGCTTGGAAAAGTGTGTTCTATATCTCTGCCAAACAGACTCCCCGGAGGTTGAGCTTTCAGAAGCAAGTTTAACTCTAAGGGAGGAAGCAGCAGAATGTGCCTCTCACATCTAGCCTGTAGGAATTCAGGTTGGCAAGTTCTATGGGGAAGCCCATTGCTGCCTATGGTGGAAACGGCATGGGAGATTTCAGTTTCAAAATCTCTGTGAAAAAGCGTCAGAGAAGCTTCTCCGTTTAGAATCCAGCATATCTCACTGAACCGAAGAAGTGGTAGTTAGAAGGGAGTTAGAGCTGCAAGCAGTTTGATTTGGGAAATTAGACGCGAAATGAAACTGCAAATGCCTTAAAACAGGCTTGGAAAAGTGTGTTCTATATCTCTGCCAAACAGACTCCCCGGAGGTTGAGCTTTCAGAAGCAAGTTTAACTCTAAGGGAGGAAGCAGCAGAATGTGCCTCTCACATCTAGCCTGTAGGAATTCAGGTTGGCAAGTTCTATGGTGAAGCCCATTGCTGCCTATGGTGGAAACGGCATGGGAGATTTCAGTTTCAAAATCTCTGTGAAAAAGCGTCAGAGAAGCTTCTCCGTTTAGAATCCAGCATATCTCACTGAACCGAAGAAGTGGTAGTTAGAAGGGAGTTAGAGCTGCAAGCAGTTTGGTTTGGGAAATTAGACGCGAAATGAAACTGCAAATGCCTTCCAACAGGCTTGGAAAAGTGTGTTCTATATCTCTGCCAAACAGACTCCCCGGAGGTTGAGCTTTCAGAAGCAAGTTTAACTCTAAGGGAGGAAGCAGCAGAATGTGCCTCTCACATCTAGCCTGTAGGAATTCAGGTTGGCAAGTTCTATGGGGAAGCCCATTGGCGCCTTCGTTGGAAACGGGTTTGGAAATTTCAGTTTCAAAATCTCTGTGAAAAAGCGTCAGAGAAGCTTCTCCGTTTAGAATCCAGCATATCTCACTGAACCGAAGAAGTGGTAGTTAGAAGGGAGTTAGAGCTGCAAGCAGTTTGGTTTGGGAAATTAGATGCGAAATGACACTGCAAAGGCCTTCCAACAGGCTTGGAAAAGTGTGTTCTATATCTCTGCCAAACAGACTCCCCGGAGGTTGAGCTTTCAGAAGCAAGCTTAACTCTTAGGGACGAAGCAGCAGAATGTGCCTCTCACATCTAGCCTGTAGGAATTCAGGTTGGCAAGTTCTATGGGGAAGCCCATTGCTGCCTATGGTGGAAACGGCATGGGAGATTTCAGTTTCAAAATCTCTGTGAAAAAGCGTCAGAGAAGCTTCTCCGTTTAGAATCCAGCATATCTCACTGAACCGAAGAAGTGGTAGTTAGAAGGGAGTTAGAGCTTCAAGCAGTTTGGTTGGGGAAATTAGACGCGAAATGAAACTGCAAATGCCTTCCAACAGGCTTGGAAAAGTGTGTTCTATATCTCTGCCAAACAAACTCCCCGGAGGTTGAGCTTTCAGAAGCAAGTTTAACTCTAAGGGAGGAGGCAGCAGAATGTGCCTCTCACATCTAGCCTTTAGGAATTCAGGTTGGCAAGTTCTATGGGGAAGCCCATTGGCGCCATCGTTGGAAACGGGTTTGGAAATTTCAGTTTCAAAATCTCTGTGAAAAAGCGTCAGAGAAGCTTCTCCGTTTAGAATCCAGCATATCTCACTGAACCGAAGAAGTGGTAGTTAGAAGGGAGTTAGAGCTGCAAGCAGTTTGGTTTGGGAAATTAGACGCGAAATGAAACTGCAAATGCCTTCCAACAGGCTTGGAAAAGTGTGTTCTATATCTCGGCCAAACAAACTCCCCGGAGGTTGAGCTTTCAGAAGCAAGTTTAACTCTAAGGGAGGAAGCAGCAGAATGTGCCTCTCACTTCTAGCCTGTAGGAATTCAGGTTGGCAAGTTCTATGGGGAAGCCCATTGCTGCCTATGGTGGAAACGGCATGGGAGATTTCAGTTTCAAAATCTCTGTGAAAAAGCGTCAGAGAAGCTTCTCCGTTTAGAATCCAGCATATCTCACTGAACCGAAGAAGTGGTAGTTAGAAGGGAGTTAGAGCTGCAAGCAGTTTGGTTTGGGAAATTAGACGCGAAATGAAACTGCAAATGCCTTCCAACAGGCTTGGAAACGTGTGTTCTATATCTCGGCCAAACAAACTCCCCGGAGGTTGAGCTTTCAGAAGCTAGTTTAACTCTAAGGGAGGAAGCAGCAGAATGTGCCTCTCACATCTAGCCTGTAGGAATTCAGGTTGGCAAGTTCTATGGGGAAGCCCATTGGCGCCTTCGTTGGAAACGGGTTTGGAAATTTCAGTTTCAAAATCTCTGTGAAAAAGCGTCAGAGAAGCTTCTCCGTTTTGAATCCAGCATATCTCACTGAACCGAAGAAGTGGTAGTTAGAAGGGAGTTAGAGCTGCAAGCAGTTTGGTTTGGGAAATTAGATGCGAAATGACACTGCAAAGGCCTTCCAACAGGCTTGGAAAAGTGTGTTCTATATCTCTGCCAAACAGACTCCCCGGAGGTTGAGCTTTCAGAAGCAAGCTTAACTCTTAGGGAGGAAGCAGCAGAATGTGCCTCTCACATCTAGCCTGTAGGAATTCAGGTTGGCAAGTTCTATGGGGAAGCCCATTGCTGCCTATGGTGGAAACGGCATGGGAGATTTCAGTTTCAAAATCTCTGTGAAAAAGCGTCAGAGAAGCTTCTCCGTTTAGAATCCAGCATATCTCACTGAACCGAAGAAGTGGTAGTTAGAAGGGAGTTAGAGCTGCAAGCAGTTTGGTTTGGGAAATTAGATGCGAAATGACACTGCAAAGGCCTTCCAACAGGCTTGGAAAAGTGTGTTCTTTATCTGTGCCAAACAGAGTCCCCGGAGGTTGAGCTTTCAGAAGCAAGCTTAACTGTTAGGGAGGAAGCAGCAGAATGTGCCTCTCACATCTAGCCTGTAGGAATTCAGGTTGGCAAGTTCTATGGGGAAGCCCATTGCTGCCTATGGTGGAAACGGCATTGGAGATTTCAGTTTCAAAATCTCTGTGAAAAAGCGTCAGAGAAGCTTCTCCGTTTAGAATCCAGCATATCTCACTGAACCGAAGAAGTGGTAGTTAGAAGGGAGTTAGAGCTGCAAGCAGTTTGGTTTGGGAAATTAGACGCGAAATGAAACTGCAAATGCCTTCCAACAGGCTTGGAAAAGTGTGTTCTATATCTCTGCCAAACAAACTCCCCCGGAGGTTGAGCTTTCAGAAGCTAGTTTAACTCTAAGGGAGGAAGCAGCACAATGTGCCTCTCACATCTAGCCTGTAGGAATTCAGGTTGGCAAGTTCTATGGGGAAGCCCATTGGCGCCTTCGTTGGAAACGGGTTTGGAAATTTCAGTTTCAAAATCTCTGTGAAAAAGCGTCAGAGAAGCTTCTCCGTTTAGAATCCAGCATATCTCACTGAACCGAAGAAGTGGTAGTTAGAAGGGAGTTAGAGCTGCAAGCAGTTTGGTTTGGGAAATTAGATGCGAAATGACACTGCAAAGGCCTTCCAACAGGCTTGGAAAAGTGTGTTCTATATCTCTGCCAAACAGACTCTCCGGAGGTTGAGCTTTCAGAAGCAAGCTTAACTCTTAGGGAGGAAGCAGCAGAATGTGCCTCTCACATCTAGCCTGTAGGAATTCAGGTTGGCAAGTTCTATGGGGAAGCCCATTGCTGCCTATGGTGGAAACGGCATGGGAGATTTCAGTTTCAAAATCTCTGTGAATAAGCGTCAGAGAAGCTTCTCCGTTTAGAATCCAGCATATCTCACTGAACCGAAGAAGTGGTAGTTAGAAGGGAGTTAGAGCTGCAAGCAGTTTGGTTTGGGAAATTAGACGCGAAATGAAACTGCAAATGCCTTCCAACAGGCTTGGAAAAGTGTGTTCTATATCTCTGCCAAACAAACTCCCCGGAGGTTGAGCTTTCAGAAGCTAGTTTAACTCTAAGGGAGGAAGCAGCAGAATGTGCCTCTCACATCTAGCCTGTAGGAATTCAGGTTGGCAAGTTCTATGGGGAAGCCCATTGCTGCCTATGGTGGAAACGGCATGGGAGATTTCAGTTTCAAAATCTCTGTGAAAAAGCGTCAGAGAAGCTTCTCCGTTTAGAATCCAGCATATCTCACTGAACCGAAGAAGTGGTAGTTAGAAGGGAGTTAGAGCTGCAAGCAGTTTGGTTTGGGAAATTAGACGCGAAATGAAACTGCAAATGCCTTCCAACAGGCTTGGAAAAGTGTGTTCTATATCTCTGCCAAACAAACTCCCCGGAGGTTGAGCTTTCAGAAGCAAGTTTAACTCTAAGGGAGGAAGCAGCAGAATGTGCCTCTCACATCTAGCCTGTAGGAATTCAGGTTGGCAAGTTCTATGGGGAAGCCCATTGCTGCCTATGGTGGAAACGGCATGGGAGATTTCAGTTTCAAAATCTCTGTGAATAAGCATCAGAGAAGCTTCTCCGTTTAGAATCCAGCATATCTCACTGAACCGAAGAAGTGGTAGTTAGAAGGGAGTTAGAGCTGCAAGCAGTTTGGTTTGGGAAATTAGACGCGAAATGAAACTGCAAATGCCTTCCAACAGGCTTGGAAAAGTGTGTTCTATATCTCTGCCAAACAAACTCCCCGGAGGTTGAGCTTTCAGAAGCTAGTTTAACTCTAAGGGAGGAAGCAGCAGAATGTGCCTCTCACATCTAGCCTGTAGGAATTCAGGTTGGCAAGTTCTATGGGGAAGCCCATTGCTGCCTATGGTGGAAACGGCATGGGAGATTTCAGTTTCAAAATCTCTGTGAAAAAGCGTCAGAGAAGCTTCTCCGTTTAGAATCCAGCATATCTCACTGAACCGAAGAAGTGGTAGTTAGAAGGGAGTTAGAGCTGCAAGCAGTTTGGTTTGGGAAATTAGACGCGAAATGAAACTGCAAATGCCTTCCAACAGGCTTGGAAAAGTGTGTTCTATATCTCGGCCAAACAAACTCCCCGGAGGTTGAGCTTTCAGAAGCAAGTTTAACTCTAAGGGAGGAAGCAGCAGAATGTGCCTCTCACATCTAGCCTGTAGGAATTCAGGTTGGCAAGTTCTATGGGGAAGCCCATTGCTCCCTATGGAGGAAACGGCATGGGAGATTTCAGTTTCAAAATCTCTGTGAAAAAGCGTCAGAGAAGCTTCTCCATTTAGAATCCAGCATATCTCACTGAACCGAAGAAGTGGTAGTTAGAAGGGAGTTAGAGCTGCAAGCAGTTTGGTTTGGGAAATTAGACGCGAAATGAAACTGCAAATGCCTTCCAACAGGCTTGGAAAAGTGTGTTCTATATCTCTGCCAAACAAACTCCCCGGAGGTTGAGCTTTCAGAAGCTAGTTTAACTCTAAGGGAGGAAGCAGCAGAATGTGCCTCTCACATCTAGCCTGTAGGAATTCAGGTTGGCAAGTTCTATGGGGAAGCCCATTGGCGCCTTCGTTGGAAACGGGTTTGGAAATTTCAGTTTCAAAATCTCTGTGAAAAAGCGTCAGAGAAGCTTCTCCGTTTAGAATCCAGCATATCTCACTGAACCGAAGAAGTGGTAGTTAGAAGGGAGTTAGAGCTGCAAGCAGTTTGGTTTGGGAAATTAGATGCGAAATGACACTGCAAAGGCCTTCCAACAGGCTTGGAAAAGTGTGTTCTATATCTCTGCCAAACAGACTCCCCGGAGGTTGAGCTTTCAGAAGCAAGCTTTACTCTTAGGGAGGAAGCAGCAGAATGTGCCTCTCACATCTAGCCTGTAGGAATTCAGGTTGGCAAGTTCTATGGGGAAGCCCATTGCTGCCTATGGTGGAAACGGCATGGGAGATTTCAGTTTCAAAATCTCTGTGAAAAAGCGTCAGAGAAGCTTCTCCGTTTAGAATCCAGCATATCTCACTGAACCGAAGAAGTGGTAGTTAGAAGGGAGTTAGAGCTGCAAGCAGTTTGGTTTGGGAAATTAGACGCGAAATGAAACTGCAAATGCCTTCCAACAGGCTTGGAAAAGTGTGTTCTATATCTCTGCCAAACAAACTCCCCGGAGGTTGAGCTTTCAGAAGCAAGTTTAACTCTAAGGGAGGAAGCAGCAGAATGTGCCTCTCACATCTAGCCTGTAGGAATTCAGGTTGGCAAGTTCTATGGGGAAGCCCATTGGCGCCTTCGTTGGAAACGGGTTTGGAAATTTCAGTTTCAAAATCTCTGTGAAAAAGCGTCAGAGAAGCTTCTCCGTTTAGAATCCAGCATATCTCACTGAACCGAAGAAGTGGTAGTTAGAAGGGAGTTAGAGCTGCAAGCAGTTTGGTTTGGGAAATTAGACGCGAAATGAAACTGCAAATGCCTTCCAACAGGCTTGGAAAAGTGTGTTCTATATCTCTGCCAAACAAACTCCCCGGAGGTTGAGCTTTCAGAAGCTAGTTTAACTCTAAGGGAGGAAGCAGCAGAATGTGCCTCTCACATCTAGCCTGTAGGAATTCAGGTTGGCAAGTTCTATGGGGAAGCCCATTGGCGCCTTCGTTGGAAACGGGTTTGGAAATTTCAGTTTCAAAATCTCTGTGAAAAAGCGTCAGAGAAGCTTCTCCGTTTAGAATCCAGCATATCTCACTGAACCGAAGAAGTGGTAGTTAGAAGGGAGTTAGAGCTGCAAGCAGTTTGGTTTGGGAAATTAGATGCGAAATGACACTGCAAAGGCCTTCCAACAGGCTTGGAAAAGTGTGTTCTATATCTCTGCCAAACAGACTCTCCGGAGGTTGAGCTTTCAGAAGCAAGCTTAACTCTTAGGGAGGAAGCAGCAGAATGTGCCTCTCACATCTAGCCTGTAGGAATTCAGGTTGGCAAGTTCTATGGGGAAGCCCATTGCTGCCTATGGTGGAAACGGCATGGGAGATTTCAGTTTCAAAATCTCTGTGAAAAAGCGTCAGAGAAGCTTCTCCGTTTAGAATCCAGCATATCTCACTGAACCGAAGAAGTGGTACTTAGAAGGGAGTTAGAGCTGCAAGCAGTTTGGTTTGGGAAATTAGACGCGAAATGAAACTGCAAATGCCTTCCAACAGGCTTGGAAAAGTGTGTTCTATATCTCTGCCAAACAAACTCCCCGGAGGTTGAGCTTTCAGAAGCTAGTTTAACTCTAAGGGAGGAAGCAGCAGAATGTGCCTCTCACATCTAGCCTGTAGGAATTCAGGTTGGCAAGTTCTATGGGGAAGCCCATTGCTGCCTATGGTGGAAACGGCATGGGAGATTTCAGTTTCAAAATCTCTGTGAAAAAGCGTCAGAGAAGCTTCTCCGTTTAGAATCCAGCATATCTCACTGAACCGAAGAAGTGGTAGTTAGAAGGGAGTTAGAGCTGCAAGCAGTTTGGTTTGGGAAATTAGATGCGAAATGACACTGCAAAGGCCTTCCAACAGGCTTGGAAAAGTGTGTTCTTTATCTGTGCCAAACAGAGTCCCCGGAGGTTGAGCTTTCAGAAGCAAGCTTAACTGTTAGGGAGGAAGCAGCAGAATGTGCCTCTCACATCTAGCCTGTAGGAATTCAGGTTGGCAAGTTCTATGGGGAAGCCCATTGCTGCCTATGGTGGAAACGGCATTGGAGATTTCAGTTTCAAAATCTCTGTGAAAAAGCGTCAGAGAAGCTTCTCCGTTTAGAATCCAGCATATCTCGCTGAACCGAAGAAGTGGTAGTTAGAAGGGAGTTAGAGCTGCAAGCAGTTTGGTTTGGGAAATTAGACGCGAAATGAAACTGCAAATGCCTTCCAACAGGCTTGGAAAAGTGTGTTCTATATCTCGGCCAAACAAACTCCCCGGAGGTTGAGCTTTCAGAAGCTAGTTTAACTCTAAGGGAGGAAGCAGCAGAATGTGCCTCTCACATCTAGCCTGTAGGAATTCAGGTTGGCAAGTTCTATGGGGAAGCCCATTGGCGCCTTCGTTGGAAACGGGTTTGGAAATTTCAGTTTCAAAATCTCTGTGAAAAAGCGTCAGAGAAGCTTCTCCGTTTTGAATCCAGCATATCTCACTGAACCGAAGAAGTGGTAGTTAGAAGGGAGTTAGAGCTGCAAGCAGTTTGGTTTGGGAAATTAGATGCGAAATGACACTGCAAAGGCCTTCCAACAGGCTTGGAAAAGTGTGTTCTATATCTCTGCCAAACAGACTCCCCGGAGGTTGAGCTTTCAGAAGCAAGCTTAACTCTTAGGGAGGAAGCAGCAGAATGTGCCTCTCACATCTAGCCTGTAGGAATTCAGGTTGGCAAGTTCTATGGGGAAGCCCATTGCTGCCTATGGTGGAAACGGCATGGGAGATTTCAGTTTCAAAATCTCTGTGAAAAAGCGTCAGAGAAGCTTCTCCGTTTAGAATCCAGCATATCTCACTGAACCGAAGAAGTGGTAGTTAGAAGGGAGTTAGAGCTGCAAGCAGTTTGGTTTGGGAAATTAGATGCGAAATGACACTGCAAAGGCCTTCCAACAGGCTTGGAAAAGTGTGTTCTTTATCTGTGCCAAACAGAGTCCCCGGAGGTTGAGCTTTCAGAAGCAAGCTTAACTGTTAGGGAGGAAGCAGCAGAATGTGCCTCTCACATCTAGCCTGTAGGAATTCAGGTTGGCAAGTTCTATGGGGAAGCCCATTGCTGCCTATGGTGGAAACGGCATTGGAGATTTCAGTTTCAAAATCTCTGTGAAAAAGCGTCAGAGAAGCTTCTCCGTTTAGAATCCAGCATATCTCACTGAACCGAAGAAGTGGTAGTTAGAAGGGAGTTAGAGCTGCAAGCAGTTTGGTTTGGGAAATTAGACGCGAAATGAAACTGCAAATGCCTTCCAACAGGCTTGGAAAAGTGTGTTCTATATCTCTGCCAAACAAACTCCCCCGGAGGTTGAGCTTTCAGAAGCTAGTTTAACTCTAAGGGAGGAAGCAGCACAATGTGCCTCTCACATCTAGCCTGTAGGAATTCAGGTTGGCAAGTTCTATGGGGAAGCCCATTGGCGCCTTCGTTGGAAACGGGTTTGGAAATTTCAGTTTCAAAATCTCTGTGAAAAAGCGTCAGAGAAGCTTCTCCGTTTAGAATCCAGCATATCTCACTGAACCGAAGAAGTGGTAGTTAGAAGGGAGTTAGAGCTGCAAGCAGTTTGGTTTGGGAAATTAGATGCGAAATGACACTGCAAAGGCCTTCCAACAGGCTTGGAAAAGTGTGTTCTATATCTCTGCCAAACAGACTCTCCGGAGGTTGAGCTTTCAGAAGCAAGCTTAACTCTTAGGGAGGAAGCAGCAGAATGTGCCTCTCACATCTAGCCTGTAGGAATTCAGGTTGGCAAGTTCTATGGGGAAGCCCATTGCTGCCTATGGTGGAAACGGCATGGGAGATTTCAGTTTCAAAATCTCTGTGAATAAGCGTCAGAGAAGCTTCTCCGTTTAGAATCCAGCATATCTCACTGAACCGAAGAAGTGGTAGTTAGAAGGGAGTTAGAGCTGCAAGCAGTTTGGTTTGGGAAATTAGACGCGAAATGAAACTGCAAATGCCTTCCAACAGGCTTGGAAAAGTGTGTTCTATATCTCTGCCAAACAAACTCCCCGGAGGTTGAGCTTTCAGAAGCTAGTTTAACTCTAAGGGAGGAAGCAGCAGAATGTGCCTCTCACATCTAGCCTGTAGGAATTCAGGTTGGCAAGTTCTATGGGGAAGCCCATTGCTGCCTATGGTGGAAACGGCATGGGAGATTTCAGTTTCAAAATCTCTGTGAAAAAGCGTCAGAGAAGCTTCTCCGTTTAGAATCCAGCATATCTCACTGAACCGAAGAAGTGGTAGTTAGAAGGGAGTTAGAGCTGCAAGCAGTTTGGTTTGGGAAATTAGACGCGAAATGAAACTGCAAATGCCTTCCAACAGGCTTGGAAAAGTGTGTTCTATATCTCTGCCAAACAAACTCCCCGGAGGTTGAGCTTTCAGAAGCAAGTTTAACTCTAAGGGAGGAAGCAGCAGAATGTGCCTCTCACATCTAGCCTGTAGGAATTCAGGTTGGCAAGTTCTATGGGGAAGCCCATTGCTGCCTATGGTGGAAACGGCATGGGAGATTTCAGTTTCAAAATCTCTGTGAATAAGCATCAGAGAAGCTTCTCCGTTTAGAATCCAGCATATCTCACTGAACCGAAGAAGTGGTAGTTAGAAGGGAGTTAGAGCTGCAAGCAGTTTGGTTTGGGAAATTAGACGCGAAATGAAACTGCAAATGCCTTCCAACAGGCTTGGAAAAGTGTGTTCTATATCTCTGCCAAACAAACTCCCCGGAGGTTGAGCTTTCAGAAGCTAGTTTAACTCTAAGGGAGGAAGCAGCAGAATGTGCCTCTCACATCTAGCCTGTAGGAATTCAGGTTGGCAAGTTCTATGGGGAAGCCCATTGCTGCCTATGGTGGAAACGGCATGGGAGATTTCAGTTTCAAAATCTCTGTGAAAAAGCGTCAGAGAAGCTTCTCCGTTTAGAATCCAGCATATCTCACTGAACCGAAGAAGTGGTAGTTAGAAGGGAGTTAGAGCTGCAAGCAGTTTGGTTTGGGAAATTAGACGCGAAATGAAACTGCAAATGCCTTCCAACAGGCTTGGAAAAGTGTGTTCTATATCTCGGCCAAACAAACTCCCCGGAGGTTGAGCTTTCAGAAGCAAGTTTAACTCTAAGGGAGGAAGCAGCAGAATGTGCCTCTCACATCTAGCCTGTAGGAATTCAGGTTGGCAAGTTCTATGGGGAAGCCCATTGCTCCCTATGGAGGAAACGGCATGGGAGATTTCAGTTTCAAAATCTCTGTGAAAAAGCGTCAGAGAAGCTTCTCCATTTAGAATCCAGCATATCTCACTGAACCGAAGAAGTGGTAGTTAGAAGGGAGTTAGAGCTGCAAGCAGTTTGGTTTGGGAAATTAGACGCGAAATGAAACTGCAAATGCCTTCCAACAGGCTTGGAAAAGTGTGTTCTATATCTCTGCCAAACAAACTCCCCGGAGGTTGAGCTTTCAGAAGCTAGTTTAACTCTAAGGGAGGAAGCAGCAGAATGTGCCTCTCACATCTAGCCTGTAGGAATTCAGGTTGGCAAGTTCTATGGGGAAGCCCATTGGCGCCTTCGTTGGAAACGGGTTTGGAAATTTCAGTTTCAAAATCTCTGTGAAAAAGCGTCAGAGAAGCTTCTCCGTTTAGAATCCAGCATATCTCACTGAACCGAAGAAGTGGTAGTTAGAAGGGAGTTAGAGCTGCAAGCAGTTTGGTTTGGGAAATTAGATGCGAAATGACACTGCAAAGGCCTTCCAACAGGCTTGGAAAAGTGTGTTCTATATCTCTGCCAAACAGACTCCCCGGAGGTTGAGCTTTCAGAAGCAAGCTTTACTCTTAGGGAGGAAGCAGCAGAATGTGCCTCTCACATCTAGCCTGTAGGAATTCAGGTTGGCAAGTTCTATGGGGAAGCCCATTGCTGCCTATGGTGGAAACGGCATGGGAGATTTCAGTTTCAAAATCTCTGTGAAAAAGCGTCAGAGAAGCTTCTCCGTTTAGAATCCAGCATATCTCACTGAACCGAAGAAGTGGTAGTTAGAAGGGAGTTAGAGCTGCAAGCAGTTTGGTTTGGGAAATTAGACGCGAAATGAAACTGCAAATGCCTTCCAACAGGCTTGGAAAAGTGTGTTCTATATCTCTGCCAAACAAACTCCCCGGAGGTTGAGCTTTCAGAAGCAAGTTTAACTCTAAGGGAGGAAGCAGCAGAATGTGCCTCTCACATCTAGCCTGTAGGAATTCAGGTTGGCAAGTTCTATGGGGAAGCCCATTGGCGCCTTCGTTGGAAACGGGTTTGGAAATTTCAGTTTCAAAATCTCTGTGAAAAAGCGTCAGAGAAGCTTCTCCGTTTAGAATCCAGCATATCTCACTGAACCGAAGAAGTGGTAGTTAGAAGGGAGTTAGAGCTGCAAGCAGTTTGGTTTGGGAAATTAGACGCGAAATGAAACTGCAAATGCCTTCCAACAGGCTTGGAAAAGTGTGTTCTATATCTCTGCCAAACAAACTCCCCGGAGGTTGAGCTTTCAGAAGCTAGTTTAACTCTAAGGGAGGAAGCAGCAGAATGTGCCTCTCACATCTAGCCTGTAGGAATTCAGGTTGGCAAGTTCTATGGGGAAGCCCATTGGCGCCTTCGTTGGAAACGGGTTTGGAAATTTCAGTTTCAAAATCTCTGTGAAAAAGCGTCAGAGAAGCTTCTCCGTTTAGAATCCAGCATATCTCACTGAACCGAAGAAGTGGTAGTTAGAAGGGAGTTAGAGCTGCAAGCAGTTTGGTTTGGGAAATTAGATGCGAAATGACACTGCAAAGGCCTTCCAACAGGCTTGGAAAAGTGTGTTCTATATCTCTGCCAAACAGACTCTCCGGAGGTTGAGCTTTCAGAAGCAAGCTTAACTCTTAGGGAGGAAGCAGCAGAATGTGCCTCTCACATCTAGCCTGTAGGAATTCAGGTTGGCAAGTTCTATGGGGAAGCCCATTGCTGCCTATGGTGGAAACGGCATGGGAGATTTCAGTTTCAAAATCTCTGTGAAAAAGCGTCAGAGAAGCTTCTCCGTTTAGAATCCAGCATATCTCACTGAACCGAAGAAGTGGTACTTAGAAGGGAGTTAGAGCTGCAAGCAGTTTGGTTTGGGAAATTAGACGCGAAATGAAACTGCAAATGCCTTCCAACAGGCTTGGAAAAGTGTGTTCTATATCTCTGCCAAACAAACTCCCCGGAGGTTGAGCTTTCAGAAGCTAGTTTAACTCTAAGGGAGGAAGCAGCAGAATGTGCCTCTCACATCTAGCCTGTAGGAATTCAGGTTGGCAAGTTCTATGGGGAAGCCCATTGCTGCCTATGGTGGAAACGGCATGGGAGATTTCAGTTTCAAAATCTCTGTGAAAAAGCGTCAGAGAAGCTTCTCCGTTTAGAATCCAGCATATCTCACTGAACCGAAGAAGTGGTAGTTAGAAGGGAGTTAGAGCTGCAAGCAGTTTGGTTTGGGAAATTAGATGCGAAATGACACTGCAAAGGCCTTCCAACAGGCTTGGAAAAGTGTGTTCTTTATCTGTGCCAAACAGAGTCCCCGGAGGTTGAGCTTTCAGAAGCAAGCTTAACTGTTAGGGAGGAAGCAGCAGAATGTGCCTCTCACATCTAGCCTGTAGGAATTCAGGTTGGCAAGTTCTATGGGGAAGCCCATTGCTGCCTATGGTGGAAACGGCATTGGAGATTTCAGTTTCAAAATCTCTGTGAAAAAGCGTCAGAGAAGCTTCTCCGTTTAGAATCCAGCATATCTCGCTGAACCGAAGAAGTGGTAGTTAGAAGGGAGTTAGAGCTGCAAGCAGTTTGGTTTGGGAAATTAGACGCGAAATGAAACTGCAAATGCCTTCCAACAGGCTTGGAAAAGTGTGTTCTATATCTCTGCCAAACAAACTCCCCCGGAGGTTGAGCTTTCAGAAGCTAGTTTAACTCTAAGGGAGGAAGCAGCACAATGTGCCTCTCACATCTAGCCTGTAGGAATTCAGGTTGGCAAGTTCTATGGGGAAGCCCATTGGCGCCTTCGTTGGAAACGGGTTTGGAAATTTCAGTTTCAAAATCTCTGTGAAAAAGCGTCAGAGAAGCTTCTCCGTTTAGAATCCAGCATATCTCACTGAACCGAAGAAGTGGTAGTTAGAAGGGAGTTAGAGCTGCAAGCAGTTTGGTTTGGGAAATTAGATGCGAAATGACACTGCAAAGGCCTTCCAACAGGCTTGGAAAAGTGTGTTCTATATCTCTGCCAAACAGACTCTCCGGAGGTTGAGCTTTCAGAAGCAAGCTTAACTCTTAGGGAGGAAGCAGCAGAATGTGCCTCTCACATCTAGCCTGTAGGAATTCAGGTTGGCAAGTTCTATGGGGAAGCCCATTGCTGCCTATGGTGGAAACGGCATGGGAGATTTCAGTTTCAAAATCTCTGTGAATAAGCGTCAGAGAAGCTTCTCCGTTTAGAATCCAGCATATCTCACTGAACCGAAGAAGTGGTAGTTAGAAGGGAGTTAGAGCTGCAAGCAGTTTGGTTTGGGAAATTAGACGCGAAATGAAACTGCAAATGCCTTCCAACAGGCTTGGAAAAGTGTGTTCTATATCTCTGCCAAACAAACTCCCCGGAGGTTGAGCTTTCAGAAGCTAGTTTAACTCTAAGGGAGGAAGCAGCAGAATGTGCCTCTCACATCTAGCCTGTAGGAATTCAGGTTGGCAAGTTCTATGGGGAAGCCCATTGCTGCCTATGGTGGAAACGGCATGGGAGATTTCAGTTTCAAAATCTCTGTGAAAAAGCGTCAGAGAAGCTTCTCCGTTTAGAATCCAGCATATCTCACTGAACCGAAGAAGTGGTAGTTAGAAGGGAGTTAGAGCTGCAAGCAGTTTGGTTTGGGAAATTAGATGCGAAATGACACTGCAAAGGCCTTTCAACAGGCTTGGAAAAGTGTGTTATATATCTCTGCCAAACAGACTCTCCGGAGGTTGAGCTTTCAGAAGCAAGCTTAAATTTTAGGGAGGAAGCAGCAGAATGTGCCTCTCACATCTAGCCTGTAGGAATTCAGGTTGGCAAGTTCTATGGGGAAGCCCATTGGCGCCTTCGTTGGAAACGGGTTTGGAAATTTCAGTTTCAAAATCTCTGTGAAAAAGCGTCAGAGAAGCTTCTCCGTTTAGAATCCAGCATATCTCACTGAACCGAAGAAGTGGTAGTTAGAAGGGAGTTAGAGCTGCAAGCAGTTTGGTTTGGGAAATTAGACGCGAAATGAAACTGCAAATGCCTTCCAACAGGCTTGGAAAAGTGTGTTCTATATCTCTGCCAAACAAACTCCCCGGAGGTTGAGCTTTCAGAAGCAAGTTTAACTCTAAGGGAGGAAGCAGCAGAATGTGCCTCTCACATCTAGCCTGTAGGAATTCAGGTTGGCAAGTTCTATGGGGAAGCCCATTGCTGCCTATGGTGGAAACGGCATGGGAGATTTCAGTTTCAAAATCTCTGTGAATAAGCATCAGAGAAGCTTCTCCGTTTAGAATCCAGCATATCTCACTGAACCGAAGAAGTGGTAGTTAGAAGGGAGTTAGAGCTGCAAGCAGTTTGGTTTGGGAAATTAGACGCGAAATGAAACTGCAAATGCCTTCCAACAGGCTTGGAAAAGTGTGTTCTATATCTCTGCCAAACAAACTCCCCGGAGGTTGAGCTTTCAGAAGCTAGTTTAACTCTAAGGGAGGAAGCAGCAGAATGTGCCTCTCACATCTAGCCTGTAGGAATTCAGGTTGGCAAGTTCTATGGGGAAGCCCATTGCTGCCTATGGTGGAAACGGCATGGGAGATTTCAGTTTCAAAATCTCTGTGAAAAAGCGTCAGAGAAGCTTCTCCGTTTAGAATCCAGCATATCTCACTGAACCGAAGAAGTGGTAGTTAGAAGGGAGTTAGAGCTGCAAGCAGTTTGGTTTGGGAAATTAGACGCGAAATGAAACTGCAAATGCCTTCCAACAGGCTTGGAAAAGTGTGTTCTATATCTCTGCCAAACAAACTCCCCGGAGGTTGAGCTTTCAGAAGCTAGTTTAACTCTAAGGGAGGAAGCAGCAGAATGTGCCTCTCACATCTAGCCTGTAGGAATTCAGGTTGGCAAGTTCTATGGGGAAGCCCATTGCTGCCTATGGTGGAAACGGCATGGGAGATTTCAGTTTCAAAATCTCTGTGAAAAAGCGTCAGAGAAGCTTCTCCGTTTAGAATCCAGCATATCTCACTGAACCGAAGAAGTGGTAGTTAGAAGGGAGTTAGAGCTGCAAGCAGTTTGGTTTGGGAAATTAGACGCGAAATGAAACTGCAAATGCCTTCCAACAGGCTTGGAAAAGTGTGTTCTATATCTCTGCCAAACAAACTCCCCGGAGGTTGAGCTTTCAGAAGCTAGTTTAACTCTAAGGGAGGAAGCAGCAGAATGTGCCTCTCACATCTAGCCTGTAGGAATTCAGGTTGGCAAGTTCTATGGGGAAGCCCATTGGCGCCTTCGTTGGAAACGGGTTTGGAAATTTCAGTTTCAAAATCTCTGTGAAAAAGCGTCAGAGAAGCTTCTCCGTTTAGAATCCAGCATATCTCACTGAACCGAAGAAGTGGTAGTTAGAAGGGAGTTAGAGCTGCAAGCAGTTTGGTTTGGGAAATTAGACGCGAAATGAAACTGCAAATGCCTTCCAACAGGCTTGGAAAAGTGTGTTCTATATCTCTGCCAAACAAACTCCCCGGAGGTTGAGCTTTCAGAAGCAAGTTTAACTCTAAGGGAGGAAGCAGCAGAATGTGCCTCTCACATCTAGCCTGTAGGAATTCAGGTTGGCAAGTTCTATGGGGAAGCCCATTGCTGCCTATGGTGGAAACGGCATGGGAGATTTCAGTTTCAAAATCTCTGTGAAAAAGCGTCAGAGAAGCTTCTCCATTTAGAATCCAGCATATCTCACTGAACCGAAGAAGTGGTAGTTAGAAGGGAGTTAGAGCTGCAAGCAGTTTGGTTTGGGAAATTAGACGCGAAATGAAACTGCAAATGCCTTCCAACAGGCTTGGAAAAGTGTGTTCTATATCTCTGCAAAACAAACTCCCCGGAGGTTGAGCTTTCAGAAGCTAGTTTAACTCTAAGGGAGGAAGCAGCAGAATGTGCCTCTCACATCTAGCCTGTAGGAATTCAGGTTGGCAAGTTCTATGGGGAAGCCCATTGGCGCCTTCGTTGGAAACGGGTTTGGAAATTTCAGTTTCAAAATCTCTGTGAAAAAGCGTCAGAGAAGCTTCTCCGTTTAGAATCCAGCATATCTCACTGAACCGAAGAAGTGGTAGTTAGAAGGGAGTTAGAGCTGCAAGCAGTTTGGTTTGGGAAATTAGACGCGAAATGAAACTGCAAATGCCTTCCAACAGGCTTGGAAAAGTGTGTTCTATATCTCTGCCAAACAAACTCCCCGGAGGTTGAGCTTTCAGAAGCAAGTTTAACTCTAAGGGAGGAAGCAGCAGAATGTGCCTCTCACATCTAGCCTGTAGGAATTCAGGTTGGCAAGTTCTATGGGGAAGCCCATTGCTGCCTATGGTGGAAACGGCATGGGAGATTTCAGTTTCAAAATCTCTGTGAAAAAGCGTCAGAGAAGCTTCTCCATTTAGAATCCAGCATATCTCACTGAACCGAAGAAGTGGTAGTTAGAAGGGAGTTAGAGCTGCAAGCAGTTTGGTTTGGGAAATTAGACGCGAAATGAAACTGCAGATGCCTTCCAACAGGCTTGGAAAAGTGTGTTCTATATCTCTGCCAAACAAACTCCCCGGAGGTTGAGCTTTCAGAAGCAAGTTTAACTCTAAGGGAGGAAGCAGCAGAATGTGCCTCTCACATCTAGCCTGTAGGAATTCAGGTTGGCAAGTTCTATGGGGAAGCCCATTGCTGCCTATGGTGGAAACGGCATGGGAGATTTCAGTTTCAAAATCTCTGTGAAAAAGCGTCAGAGAAGCTTCTCCATTTAGAATCCAGCATATCTCACTGAACCGAAGAAGTGGTAGTTAGAAGGGAGTTAGAGCTGCAAGCAGTTTGGTTTGGGAAATTAGACGCGAAATGAAACTGCAAATGCCTTCCAACAGGCTTGGAAAAGTGTGTTCTATATCTCTGCCAAACAAACTCCCCGGAGGTTGAGCTTTCAGAAGCTAGTTTAACTCTAAGGGAGGAAGCAGCAGAATGTGCCTCTCACATCTAGCCTGTAGGAATTCAGGTTGGCAAGTTCTATGGGGAAGCCCATTGGCGCCTTCGTTGGTAACGGGTTTGGAAATTTCAGTTTCAAAATCTCTGTGAAAAAGCGTCAGAGAAGCTTCTCCGTTTAGAATCCAGCATATCTCACTGAACCGAAGAAGTGGTAGTTAGAAGGGAGTTAGAGCTGCAAGCAGTTTGGTTTGGGAAATTAGACGCGAAATGAAACTGCAAATGCCTTCCAACAGGCTTGGAAAAGTGTGTTCTATATCTCTGCCAAACAAACTCCCCGGAGGTTGAGCTTTCAGAAGCAAGTTTAACTCTAAGGGAGGAAGCAGCAGAATGTGCCTCTCACATCTAGCCTGTAGGAATTCAGGTTGGCAAGTTCTATGGGGAAGCCCATTGCTGCCTATGGTGGAAACGGCATGGGAGATTTCAGTTTCAAAATCTCTGTGAAAAAGCGTCAGAGAAGCTTCTCCATTTAGAATCCAGCATATCTCACTGAACCGAAGAAGTGGTAGTTAGAAGGGAGTTAGAGGTGCAAGCAGTTTGGTTTGGGAAATTAGACGCGAAATGAAACTGCAAATGCCTTCCAACAGGCTTGGAAAAGTGTGTTCTATATCTCTGCCAAACAAACTCCCCGGAGGTTGAGCTTTCAGAAGCAAGTTTAACTCTAAGGGAGGAAGCAGCAGAATGTGCCTCTCACATCTAGCCTGTAGGAATTCAGGTTGGCAAGTTCTATGGGGAAGCCCATTGCTGCCTATGGTGGAAACGGCATGGGAGATTTCAGTTTCAAAATCTCTGTGAAAAAGCGTCAGAGAAGCTTCTCCATTTAGAATCCAGCATATCTCACTGAACCGAAGAAGTGGTAGTTAGAAGGGAGTTAGAGCTGCAAGCAGTTTGGTTTGGGAAATTAGACGCGAAATGAAACTGCAAATGCCTTCCAACAGGCTTGGAAAAGTGTGTTCTATATCTCTGCAAAACAAACTCCCCGGAGGTTGAGCTTTCAGAAGCTAGTTTAACTCTAAGGGAGGAAGCAGCAGAATGTGCCTCTCACATCTAGCCTGTAGGAATTCAGGTTGGCAAGTTCTATGGGGAAGCCCATTGGCGCCTTCGTTGGAAACGGGTTTGGAAATTTCAGTTTCAAAATCTCTGTGAAAAAGCGTCAGAGAAGCTTCTCCGTTTAGAATCCAGCATATCTCACTGAACCGAAGAAGTGGTAGTTAGAAGGGAGTTAGAGCTGCAAGCAGTTTGGTTTGGGAAATTAGACGCGAAATGAAACTGCAAATGCCTTCCAACAGGCTTGGAAAAGTGTGTTCTATATCTCGGCCAAACAAACTCCCCGGAGGTTGAGCTTTCAGAAGCAAGTTTAACTCTAAGGGAGGAAGCAGCAGAATGTGCCTCTCACATCTAGCCTGTAGGAATTCAGGTTGGCAAGTTCTATGGGGAAGCCCATTGCTGCCTATGGTGGAAACGGCATGGGAGATTTCAGTTTCAAAATCTCTGTGAAAAAGCGTCAGAGAAGCTTCTCCGTTTAGAATCCAGCATATCTCACTGAACCGAAGAAGTGGTAGTTAGAAGGGAGTTAGAGCTGCAAGCAGTTTGGTTTGGGAAATTAGACGCGAAATGAAACTGCAAATGCCTTCCAACAGGCTTGGAAAAGTGTGTTCTATATCTCTGCAAAACAAACTCCCCGGAGGTTGAGCTTTCAGAAGCTAGTTTAACTCTAAGGGAGGAAGCAGCAGAATGTGCCTCTCACATCTAGCCTGTAGGAATTCAGGTTGGCAAGTTCTATGGGGAAGCCCATTGGCGCCTTCGTTGGAAACGGGTTTGGAAATTTCAGTTTCAAAATCTCTGTGAAAAAGCGTCAGAGAAGCTTCTCCGTTTAGAATCCAGCATATCTCACTGAACCGAAGAAGTGGTAGTTAGAAGGGAGTTAGAGCTGCAAGCAGTTTGGTTTGGGAAATTAGACGCGAAATGAAACTGCAAATGCCTTCCAACAGGCTTGGAAAAGTGTGTTCTATATCTCTGCAAAACAAACTCCCCGGAGGTTGAGCTTTCAGAAGCTAGTTTAACTCTAAGGGAGGAAGCAGCAGAATGTGCCTCTCACATCTAGCCTGTAGGAATTCAGGTTGGCAAGTTCTATGGGGAAGCCCATTGGCGCCTTCGTTGGAAACGGGTTTGGAAATTTCAGTTTCAAAATCTCTGTGAAAAAGCGTCAGAGAAGCTTCTCCGTTTAGAATCCAGCGTATCTCACTGAACCGAAGAAGTGGTAGTTAGAAGGGAGTTAGAGCTGCAAGCAGTTTGGTTTGGGAAATTAGACGCGAAATGAAACTGCAAATGCCTTCCAACAGGCTTGGAAAAGTGTGTTCTATATCTCTGCCAAACAAACTCCCCGGAGGTTGAGCTTTCAGAAGCAAGTTTAACTCTAAGGGAGGAAGCAGCAGAATGTGCCTCTCACATCTAGCCTGTAGGAATTCAGGTTGGCAAGTTCTATGGGGAAGCCCATTGCTGCCTATGGTGGAAACGGCATGGGAGATTTCAGTTTCAAAATCTCTGTGAATAAGCGTCAGAGAAGCTTCTCCGTTTAGAATCCAGCATATCTCACTGAACCGAAGAAGTGGTAGTTAGAAGGGAGTTAGAGCTGCAAGCAGTTTGGTTTGGGAAATTAGACGCGAAATGAAACTGCAAATGCCTTCCAACAGGCTTGGAAAAGTGTGTTCTATATCTCTGCCAAACAAACTCCCCGGAGGTTGAGCTTTCAGAAGCAAGTTTAACTCTAAGGGAGGAAGCAGCAGAATGTGCCTCTCACATCTAGCCTGTAGGAATTCAGGTTGGCAAGTTCTATGGGGAAGCCCATTGCTGCCTATGGTGGAAACGGCATGGGAGATTTCAGTTTCAAAATCTCTGTGAAAAAGCGTCAGAGAAGCTTCTCCATTTAGAATCCAGCATATCTCACTGAACCGAAGAAGTGGTAGTTAGAAGGGAGTTAGAGCTGCAAGCAGTTTGGTTTGGGAAATTAGACGCGAAATGAAACTGCAAATGCCTTCCAACAGGCTTGGAAAAGTGTGTTCTATATCTCTGCAAAACAAACTCCCCGGAGGTTGAGCTTTCAGAAGCTAGTTTAACTCTAAGGGAGGAAGCAGCAGAATGTGCCTCTCACATCTAGCCTGTAGGAATTCAGGTTGGCAAGTTCTATGGGGAAGCCCATTGGCGCCTTCGTTGGAAACGGGTTTGGAAATTTCAGTTTCAAAATCTCTGTGAAAAAGCGTCAGAGAAGCTTCTCCGTTTAGAATCCAGCATATCTCACTGAACCGAAGAAGTGGTAGTTAGAAGGGAGTTAGAGCTGCAAGCAGTTTGGTTTGGGAAATTAGACGCGAAATGAAACTGCAAATGCCTTCCAACAGGCTTGGAAAAGTGTGTTCTATATCTCTGCCAAACAAACTCCCCGGAGGTTGAGCTTTCAGAAGCAAGTTTAACTCTAAGGGAGGAAGCAGCAGAATGTGCCTCTCACATCTAGCCTGTAGGAATTCAGGTTGGCAAGTTCTATGGGGAAGCCCATTGCTGCCTATGGTGGAAACGGCATGGGAGATTTCAGTTTCAAAATCTCTGTGAAAAAGCGTCAGAGAAGCTTCTCCATTTAGAATCCAGCATATCTCACTGAACCGAAGAAGTGGTAGTTAGAAGGGAGTTAGAGCTGCAAGCAGTTTGGTTTGGGAAATTAGACGCGAAATGAAACTGCAAATGCCTTCCAACAGGCTTGGAAAAGTGTGTTCTATATCTCTGCAAAACAAACTCCCCGGAGGTTGAGCTTTCAGAAGCTAGTTTAACTCTAAGGGAGGAAGCAGCAGAATGTGCCTCTCACATCTAGCCTGTAGGAATTCAGGTCGGCAAGTTCTATGGGGAAGCCCATTGGCGCCTTCGTTGGAAACGGGTTTGGAAATTTCAGTTTCAAAATCTCTGTGAAAAAGCGTCAGAGAAGCTTCTCCGTTTAGAATCCAGCATATCTCACTGAACCGAAGAAGTGGTAGTTAGAAGGGAGTTAGAGCTGCAAGCAGTTTGGTTTGGGAAATTAGACGCGAAATGAAACTGCAAATGCCTTCCAACAGGCTTGGAAAAGTGTGTTCTATATCTCTGCCAAACAAACTCCCCGGAGGTTGAGCTTTCAGAAGCAAGTTTAACTCTAAGGGAGGAAGCAGCAGAATGTGCCTCTCACATCTAGCCTGTAGGAATTCAGGTTGGCAAGTTCTATGGGGAAGCCCATTGCTGCCTATGGTGGAAACGGCATGGGAGATTTCAGTTTCAAAATCTCTGTGAAAAAGCGTCAGAGAAGCTTCTCCATTTAGAATCCAGCATATCTCACTGAACCGAAGAAGTGGTAGTTAGAAGGGAGTTAGAGCTGCAAGCAGTTTGGTTTGGGAAATTAGACGCGAAATGAAACTGCAAATGCCTTCCAACAGGCTTGGAAAAGTGTGTTCTATATCTCTGCCAAACAAACTCCCCGGAGGTTGAGCTTTCAGAAGCAAGTTTAACTCTAAGGGAGGAAGCAGCAGAATGTGCCTCTCACATCTAGCCTGTAGGAATTCAGGTTGGCAAGTTCTATGGGGAAGCCCATTGCTGCCTATGGTGGAAACGGCATGGGAGATTTCAGTTTCAAAATCTCTGTGAAAAAGCGTCAGAGAAGCTTCTCCATTTAGAATCCAGCATATCTCACTGAACCGAAGAAGTGGTAGTTAGAAGGGAGTTAGAGCTGCAAGCAGTTTGGTTTGGGAAATTAGACGCGAAATGAAACTGCAAATGCCTTCCAACAGGCTTGGAAAAGTGTGTTCTATATCTCTGCAAAACAAACTCCCCGGAGGTTGAGCTTTCAGAAGCTAGTTTAACTCTAAGGGAGGAAGCAGCAGAATGTGCCTCTCACATCTAGCCTGTAGGAATTCAGGTTGGCAAGTTCTATGGGGAAGCCCATTGGCGCCTTCGTTGGAAACGGGTTTGGAAATTTCAGTTTCAAAATCTCTGTGAAAAAGCGTCAGAGAAGCTTCTCCGTTTAGAATCCAGCATATCTCACTGAACCGAAGAAGTGGTAGTTAGAAGGGAGTTAGAGCTGCAAGCAGTTTGGTTTGGGAAATTAGACGCGAAATGAAACTGCAAATGCCTTCCAACAGGCTTGGAAAAGTGTGTTCTATATCTCTGCCAAACAAACTCCCCGGAGGTTGAGCTTTCAGAAGCAAGTTTAACTCTAAGGGAGGAAGCAGCAGAATGTGCCTCTCACATCTAGCCTGTAGGAATTCAGGTTGGCAAGTTCTATGGGGAAGCCCATTGCTGCCTATGGTGGAAACGGCATGGGAGATTTCAGTTTCAAAATCTCTGTGAAAAAGCGTCAGAGAAGCTTCTCCATTTAGAATCCAGCATATCTCACTGAACCGAAGAAGTGGTAGTTAGAAGGGAGTTAGAGCTGCAAGCAGTTTGGTTTGGGAAATTAGACGCGAAATGAAACTGCAAATGCCTTCCAACAGGCTTGGAAAAGTGTGTTCTATATCTCTGCCAAACAAACTCCCCGGAGGTTGAGCTTTCAGAAGCAAGTTTAACTCTAAGGGAGGAAGCAGCAGAATGTGCCTCTCACATCTAGCCTGTAGGAATTCAGGTTGGCAAGTTCTATGGGGAAGCCCATTGCTGCCTATGGTGGAAACGGCATGGGAGATTTCAGTTTCAAAATCTCTGTGAAAAAGCGTCAGAGAAGCTTCTCCATTTAGAATCCAGCATATCTCACTGAACCGAAGAAGTGGTAGTTAGAAGGGAGTTAGAGCTGCAAGCAGTTTGGTTTGGGAAATTAGACGCGAAATGAAACTGCAAATGCCTTCCAACAGGCTTGGAAAAGTGTGTTCTATATCTCTGCAAAACAAACTCCCCGGAGGTTGAGCTTTCAGAAGCTAGTTTAACTCTAAGGGAGGAAGCAGCAGAATGTGCCTCTCACATCTAGCCTGTAGGAATTCAGGTTGGCAAGTTCTATGGGGAAGCCCATTGGCGCCTTCGTTGGAAACGGGTTTGGAAATTTCAGTTTCAAAATCTCTGTGAAAAAGCGTCAGAGAAGCTTCTCCGTTTAGAATCCAGCATATCTCACTGAACCGAAGAAGTGGTAGTTAGAAGGGAGTTAGAGCTGCAAGCAGTTTGGTTTGGGAAATTAGACGCGAAATGAAACTGCAAATGCCTTCCAACAGGCTTGGAAAAGTGTGTTCTATATCTCTGCCAAACAAACTCCCCGGAGGTTGAGCTTTCAGAAGCAAGTTTAACTCTAAGGGAGGAAGCAGCAGAATGTGCCTCTCACATCTAGCCTGTAGGAATTCAGGTTGGCAAGTTCTATGGGGAAGCCCATTGCTGCCTATGGTGGAAACGGCATGGGAGATTTCAGTTTCAAAATCTCTGTGAAAAAGCGTCAGAGAAGCTTCTCCATTTAGAATCCAGCATATCTCACTGAACCGAAGAAGTGGTAGTTAGAAGGGAGTTAGAGCTGCAAGCAGTTTGGTTTGGGAAATTAGACGCGAAATGAAACTGCAAATGCCTTCCAACAGGCTTGGAAAAGTGTGTTCTATATCTCTGCCAAACAAACTCCCCGGAGGTTGAGCTTTCAGAAGCAAGTTTAACTCTAAGGGAGGAAGCAGCAGAATGTGCCTCTCACATCTAGCCTGTAGGAATTCAGGTTGGCAAGTTCTATGGGGAAGCCCATTGCTGCCTATGGTGGAAACGGCATGGGAGATTTCAGTTTCAAAATCTCTGTGAAAAAGCGTCAGAGAAGCTTCTCCATTTAGAATCCAGCATATCTCACTGAACCGAAGAAGTGGTAGTTAGAAGGGAGTTAGAGCTGCAAGCAGTTTGGTTTGGGAAATTAGACGCGAAATGAAACTGCAAATGCCTTCCAACAGGCTTGGAAAAGTGTGTTCTATATCTCTGCCAAACAAACTCCCCGGAGGTTGAGCTTTCAGAAGCAAGTTTAACTCTAAGGGAGGAAGCAGCAGAATGTGCCTCTCACATCTAGCCTGTAGGAATTCAGGTTGGCAAGTTCTATGGGGAAGCCCATTGCTGCCTATGGTGGAAACGGCATGGGAGATTTCAGTTTCAAAATCTCTGTGAAAAAGCGTCAGAGAAGCTTCTCCATTTAGAATCCAGCATATCTCACTGAACCGAAGAAGTGGTAGTTAGAAGGGAGTTAGAGCTGCAAGCAGTTTGGTTTGGGAAATTAGACGCGAAATGAAACTGCAAATGCCTTCCAACAGGCTTGGAAAAGTGTGTTCTATATCTCTGCAAAACAAACTCCCCGGAGGTTGAGCTTTCAGAAGCTAGTTTAACTCTAAGGGAGGAAGCAGCAGAATGTGCCTCTCACATCTAGCCTGTAGGAATTCAGGTTGGCAAGTTCTATGGGGAAGCCCATTGGCGCCTTCGTTGGAAACGGGTTTGGAAATTTCAGTTTCAAAATCTCTGTGAAAAAGCGTCAGAGAAGCTTCTCCGTTTAGAATCCAGCATATCTCACTGAACCGAAGAAGTGGTAGTTAGAAGGGAGTTAGAGCTGCAAGCAGTTTGGTTTGGGAAATTAGACGCGAAATGAAACTGCAAATGCCTTCCAACAGGCTTGGAAAAGTGTGTTCTATATCTCTGCCAAACAAACTCCCCGGAGGTTGAGCTTTCAGAAGCAAGTTTAACTCTAAGGGAGGAAGCAGCAGAATGTGCCTCTCACATCTAGCCTGTAGGAATTCAGGTTGGCAAGTTCTATGGGGAAGCCCATTGCTGCCTATGGTGGAAACGGCATGGGAGATTTCAGTTTCAAAATCTCTGTGAAAAAGCGTCAGAGAAGCTTCTCCATTTAGAATCCAGCATATCTCACTGAACCGAAGAAGTGGTAGTTAGAAGGGAGTTAGAGCTGCAAGCAGTTTGGTTTGGGAAATTAGACGCGAAATGAAACTGCAAATGCCTTCCAACAGGCTTGGAAAAGTGTGTTCTATATCTCTGCCAAACAAACTCCCCGGAGGTTGAGCTTTCAGAAGCAAGTTTAACTCTAAGGGAGGAAGCAGCAGAATGTGCCTCTCACATCTAGCCTGTAGGAATTCAGGTTGGCAAGTTCTATGGGGAAGCCCATTGCTGCCTATGGTGGAAACGGCATGGGAGATTTCAGTTTCAAAATCTCTGTGAAAAAGCGTCAGAGAAGCTTCTCCATTTAGAATCCAGCATATCTCACTGAACCGAAGAAGTGGTAGTTAGAAGGGAGTTAGAGCTGCAAGCAGTTTGGTTTGGGAAATTAGACGCGAAATGAAACTGCAAATGCCTTCCAACAGGCTTGGAAAAGTGTGTTCTATATCTCTGCAAAACAAACTCCCCGGAGGTTGAGCTTTCAGAAGCTAGTTTAACTCTAAGGGAGGAAGCAGCAGAATGTGCCTCTCACATCTAGCCTGTAGGAATTCAGGTTGGCAAGTTCTATGGGGAAGCCCATTGGCGCCTTCGTTGGAAACGGGTTTGGAAATTTCAGTTTCAAAATCTCTGTGAAAAAGCGTCAGAGAAGCTTCTCCGTTTAGAATCCAGCATATCTCACTGAACCGAAGAAGTGGTAGTTAGAAGGGAGTTAGAGCTGCAAGCAGTTTGGTTTGGGAAATTAGACGCGAAATGAAACTGCAAATGCCTTCCAACAGGCTTGGAAAAGTGTGTTCTATATCTCTGCCAAACAAACTCCCCGGAGGTTGAGCTTTCAGAAGCAAGTTTAACTCTAAGGGAGGAAGCAGCAGAATGTGCCTCTCACATCTAGCCTGTAGGAATTCAGGTTGGCAAGTTCTATGGGGAAGCCCATTGCTGCCTATGGTGGAAACGGCATGGGAGATTTCAGTTTCAAAATCTCTGTGAAAAAGCGTCAGAGAAGCTTCTCCATTTAGAATCCAGCATATCTCACTGAACCGAAGAAGTGGTAGTTAGAAGGGAGTTAGAGCTGCAAGCAGTTTGGTTTGGGAAATTAGACGCGAAATGAAACTGCAAATGCCTTCCAACAGGCTTGGAAAAGTGTGTTCTATATCTCTGCCAAACAAACTCCCCGGAGGTTGAGCTTTCAGAAGCAAGTTTAACTCTAAGGGCGGAAGCAGCAGAATGTGCCTCTCACATCTAGCCTGTAGGAATTCAGGTTGGCAAGTTCTATGGGGAAGCCCATTGCTGCCTATGGTGGAAACGGCATGGGAGATTTCAGTTTCAAAATCTCTGTGAAAAAGCGTCAGAGAAGCTTCTCCATTTAGAATCCAGCATATCTCACTGAACCGAAGAAGTGGTAGTTAGAAGGGAGTTAGAGCTGCAAGCAGTTTGGTTTGGGAAATTAGACGCGAAATGAAACTGCAAATGCCTTCCAACAGGCTTGGAAAAGTGTGTTCTATATCTCTGCAAAACAAACTCCCCGGAGGTTGAGCTTTCAGAAGCTAGTTTAACTCTAAGGGAGGAAGCAGCAGAATGTGCCTCTCACATCTAGCCTGTAGGAATTCAGGTTGGCAAGTTCTATGGGGAAGCCCATTGGCGCCTTCGTTGGAAACGGGTTTGGAAATTTCAGTTTCAAAATCTCTGTGAAAAAGCGTCAGAGAAGCTTCTCCGTTTAGAATCCAGCATATCTCACTGAACCGAAGAAGTGGTAGTTAGAAGGGAGTTAGAGCTGCAAGCAGTTTGGTTTGGGAAATTAGACGCGAAATGAAACTGCAAATGCCTTCCAACAGGCTTGGAAAAGTGTGTTCTATATCTCTGCCAAACAAACTCCCCGGAGGTTGAGCTTTCAGAAGCAAGTTTAACTCTAAGGGAGGAAGCAGCAGAATGTGCCTCTCACATCTAGCCTGTAGGAATTCAGGTTGGCAAGTTCTATGGGGAAGCCCATTGCTGCCTATGGTGGAAACGGCATGGGAGATTTCAGTTTCAAAATCTCTGTGAAAAAGCGTCAGAGAAGCTTCTCCATTTAGAATCCAGCATATCTCACTGAACCGAAGAAGTGGTAGTTAGAAGGGAGTTAGAGCTGCAAGCAGTTTGGTTTGGGAAATTAGACGCGAAATGAAACTGCAGATGCCTTCCAACAGGCTTGGAAAAGTGTGTTCTATATCTCTGCCAAACAAACTCCCCGGAGGTTGAGCTTTCAGAAGCAAGTTTAACTCTAAGGGAGGAAGCAGCAGAATGTGCCTCTCACATCTAGCCTGTAGGAATTCAGGTTGGCAAGTTCTATGGGGAAGCCCATTGCTGCCTATGGTGGAAACGGCATGGGAGATTTCAGTTTCAAAATCTCTGTGAAAAAGCGTCAGAGAAGCTTCTCCATTTAGAATCCAGCATATCTCACTGAACCGAAGAAGTGGTAGTTAGAAGGGAGTTAGAGCTGCAAGCAGTTTGGTTTGGGAAATTAGACGCGAAATGAAACTGCAAATGCCTTCCAACAGGCTTGGAAAAGTGTGTTCTATATCTCTGCCAAACAAACTCCCCGGAGGTTGAGCTTTCAGAAGCTAGTTTAACTCTAAGGGAGGAAGCAGCAGAATGTGCCTCTCACATCTAGCCTGTAGGAATTCAGGTTGGCAAGTTCTATGGGGAAGCCCATTGGCGCCTTCGTTGGTAACGGGTTTGGAAATTTCAGTTTCAAAATCTCTGTGAAAAAGCGTCAGAGAAGCTTCTCCGTTTAGAATCCAGCATATCTCACTGAACCGAAGAAGTGGTAGTTAGAAGGGAGTTAGAGCTGCAAGCAGTTTGGTTTGGGAAATTAGACGCGAAATGAAACTGCAAATGCCTTCCAACAGGCTTGGAAAAGTGTGTTCTATATCTCTGCCAAACAAACTCCCCGGAGGTTGAGCTTTCAGAAGCAAGATTAACTCTAAGGGAGGAAGCAGCAGAATGTGCCTCTCACATCTAGCCTGTAGGAATTCAGGTTGGCAAGTTCTATGGGGAAGCCCATTGCTGCCTATGGTGGAAACGGCATGGGAGATTTCAGTTTCAAAATCTCTGTGAAAAAGCGTCAGAGAAGCTTCTCCATTTAGAATCCAGCATATCTCACTGAACCGAAGAAGTGGTAGTTAGAAGGGAGTTAGAGGTGCAAGCAGTTTGGTTTGGGAAATTAGACGCGAAATGAAACTGCAAATGCCTTCCAACAGGCTTGGAAAAGTGTGTTCTATATCTCGGCCAAACAAACTCCCCGGAGGTTGAGCTTTCAGAAGCAAGTTTAACTCTAAGGGAGGAAGCAGCAGAATGTGCCTCTCACATCTAGCCTGTAGGAATTCAGGTTGGCAAGTTCTATGGGGAAGCCCATTGCTGCCTATGGTGGAAACGGCATGGGAGATTTCAGTTTCAAAATCTCTGTGAAAAAGCGTCAGAGAAGCTTCTCCGTTTAGAATCCAGCATATCTCACTGAACCGAAGAAGTGGTAGTTAGAAGGGAGTTAGAGCTGCAAGCAGTTTGGTTTGGGAAATTAGACGCGAAATGAAACTGCAAATGCCTTCCAACAGGCTTGGAAAAGTGTGTTCTATATCTCTGCAAAACAAACTCCCCGGAGGTTGAGCTTTCAGAAGCTAGTTTAACTCTAAGGGAGGAAGCAGCAGAATGTGCCTCTCACATCTAGCCTGTAGGAATTCAGGTTGGCAAGTTCTATGGGGAAGCCCATTGGCGCCTTCGTTGGAAACGGGTTTGGAAATTTCAGTTTCAAAATCTCTGTGAAAAAGCGTCAGAGAAGCTTCTCCGTTTAGAATCCAGCATATCTCACTGAACCGAAGAAGTGGTAGTTAGAAGGGAGTTAGAGCTGCAAGCAGTTTGGTTTGGGAAATTAGACGCGAAATGAAACTGCAAATGCCTTCCAACAGGATTGGAAAAGTGTGTTCTATATCTCTGCAAAACAAACTCCCCGGAGGTTGAGCTTTCAGAAGCTAGTTTAACTCTAAGGGAGGAAGCAGCAGAATGTGCCTCTCACATCTAGCCTGTAGGAATTCAGGTTGGCAAGTTCTATGGGGAAGCCCATTGGCGCCTTCGTTGGAAACGGGTTTGGAAATTTCAGTTTCAAAATCTCTGTGAAAAAGCGTCAGAGAAGCTTCTCCGTTTAGAATCCAGCATATCTCACTGAACCGAAGAAGTGGTAGTTAGAAGGGAGTTAGAGCTGCAAGCAGTTTGGTTTGGGAAATTAGACGCGAAATGAAACTGCAAATGCCTTCCAACAGGCTTGGAAAAGTGTGTTCTATATCTCTGCCAAACAAACTCCCCGGAGGTTGAGCTTTCAGAAGCAAGTTTAACTCTAAGGGAGGAAGCAGCAGAATGTGCCTCTCACATCTAGCCTGTAGGAATTCAGGTTGGCAAGTTCTATGGGGAAGCCCATTGCTGCCTATGGTGGAAACGGCATGGGAGATTTCAGTTTCAAAATCTCTGTGAATAAGCGTCAGAGAAGCTTCTCCGTTTAGAATCCAGCATATCTCACTGAACCGAAGAAGTGGTAGTTAGAAGGGAGTTAGAGCTGCAAGCAGTTTGGTTTGGGAAATTAGACGCGAAATGAAACTGCAAATGCCTTCCAACAGGCTTGGAAAAGTGTGTTCTATATCTCTGCCAAACAAACTCCCCGGAGGTTGAGCTTTCAGAAGCAAGTTTAACTCTAAGGGAGGAAGCAGCAGAATGTGCCTCTCACATCTAGCCTGTAGGAATTCAGGTTGGCAAGTTCTATGGGGAAGCCCATTGCTGCCTATGGTGGAAACGGCATGGGAGATTTCAGTTTCAAAATCTCTGTGAAAAAGCGTCAGAGAAGCTTCTCCATTTAGAATCCAGCATATCTCACTGAACCGAAGAAGTGGTAGTTAGAAGGGAGTTAGAGCTGCAAGCAGTTTGGTTTGGGAAATTAGACGCGAAATGAAACTGCAAATGCCTTCCAACAGGCTTGGAAAAGTGTGTTCTATATCTCTGCAAAACAAACTCCCCGGAGGTTGAGCTTTCAGAAGCTAGTTTAACTCTAAGGGAGGAAGCAGCAGAATGTGCCTCTCACATCTAGCCTGTAGGAATTCAGGTTGGCAAGTTCTATGGGGAAGCCCATTGGCGCCTTCGTTGGAAACGGGTTTGGAAATTTCAGTTTCAAAATCTCTGTGAAAAAGCGTCAGAGAAGCTTCTCCGTTTAGAATCCAGCATATCTCACTGAACCGAAGAAGTGGTAGTTAGAAGGGAGTTAGAGCTGCAAGCAGTTTGGTTTGGGAAATTAGACGCGAAATGAAACTGCAAATGCCTTCCAACAGGCTTGGAAAAGTGTGTTCTATATCTCTGCCAAACAAACTCCCCGGAGGTTGAGCTTTCAGAAGCAAGTTTAACTCTAAGGGAGGAAGCAGCAGAATGTGCCTCTCACATCTAGCCTGTAGGAATTCAGGTTGGCAAGTTCTATGGGGAAGCCCATTGCTGCCTATGGTGGAAACGGCATGGGAGATTTCAGTTTCAAAATCTCTGTGAAAAAGCGTCAGAGAAGCTTCTCCATTTAGAATCCAGCATATCTCACTGAACCGAAGAAGTGGTAGTTAGAAGGGAGTTAGAGCTGCAAGCAGTTTGGTTTGGGAAATTAGACGCGAAATGAAACTGCAAATGCCTTCCAACAGGCTTGGAAAAGTGTGTTCTATATCTCTGCAAAACAAACTCCCCGGAGGTTGAGCTTTCAGAAGCTAGTTTAACTCTAAGGGAGGAAGCAGCAGAATGTGCCTCTCACATCTAGCCTGTAGGAATTCAGGTCGGCAAGTTCTATGGGGAAGCCCATTGGCGCCTTCGTTGGAAACGGGTTTGGAAATTTCAGTTTCAAAATCTCTGTGAAAAAGCGTCAGAGAAGCTTCTCCGTTTAGAATCCAGCATATCTCACTGAACCGAAGAAGTGGTAGTTAGAAGGGAGTTAGAGCTGCAAGCAGTTTGGTTTGGGAAATTAGACGCGAAATGAAACTGCAAATGCCTTCCAACAGGCTTGGAAAAGTGTGTTCTATATCTCTGCCAAACAAACTCCCCGGAGGTTGAGCTTTCAGAAGCAAGTTTAACTCTAAGGGAGGAAGCAGCAGAATGTGCCTCTCACATCTAGCCTGTAGGAATTCAGGTTGGCAAGTTCTATGGGGAAGCCCATTGCTGCCTATGGTGGAAACGGCATGGGAGATTTCAGTTTCAAAATCTCTGTGAAAAAGCGTCAGAGAAGCTTCTCCATTTAGAATCCAGCATATCTCACTGAACCGAAGAAGTGGTAGTTAGAAGGGAGTTAGAGCTGCAAGCAGTTTGGTTTGGGAAATTAGACGCGAAATGAAACTGCAAATGCCTTCCAACAGGCTTGGAAAAGTGTGTTCTATATCTCTGCAAAACAAACTCCCCGGAGGTTGAGCTTTCAGAAGCTAGTTTAACTCTAAGGGAGGAAGCAGCAGAATGTGCCTCTCACATCTAGCCTGTAGGAATTCAGGTTGGCAAGTTCTATGGGGAAGCCCATTGGCGCCTTCGTTGGAAACGGGTTTGGAAATTTCAGTTTCAAAATCTCTGTGAAAAAGCGTCAGAGAAGCTTCTCCGTTTAGAATCCAGCATATCTCACTGAACCGAAGAAGTGGTAGTTAGAAGGGAGTTAGAGCTGCAAGCAGTTTGGTTTGGGAAATTAGACGCGAAATGAAACTGCAAATGCCTTCCAACAGGCTTGGAAAAGTGTGTTCTATATCTCTGCCAAACAAACTCCCCGGAGGTTGAGCTTTCAGAAGCAAGTTTAACTCTAAGGGAGGAAGCAGCAGAATGTGCCTCTCACATCTAGCCTGTAGGAATTCAGGTTGGCAAGTTCTATGGGGAAGCCCATTGCTGCCTATGGTGGAAACGGCATGGGAGATTTCAGTTTCAAAATCTCTGTGAAAAAGCGTCAGAGAAGCTTCTCCATTTAGAATCCAGCATATCTCACTGAACCGAAGAAGTGGTAGTTAGAAGGGAGTTAGAGCTGCAAGCAGTTTGGTTTGGGAAATTAGACGCGAAATGAAACTGCAAATGCCTTCCAACAGGCTTGGAAAAGTGTGTTCTATATCTCTGCCAAACAAACTCCCCGGAGGTTGAGCTTTCAGAAGCAAGTTTAACTCTAAGGGAGGAAGCAGCAGAATGTGCCTCTCACATCTAGCCTGTAGGAATTCAGGTTGGCAAGTTCTATGGGGAAGCCCATTGCTGCCTATGGTGGAAACGGCATGGGAGATTTCAGTTTCAAAATCTCTGTGAAAAAGCGTCAGAGAAGCTTCTCCATTTAGAATCCAGCATATCTCACTGAACCGAAGAAGTGGTAGTTAGAAGGGAGTTAGAGCTGCAAGCAGTTTGGTTTGGGAAATTAGACGCGAAATGAAACTGCAAATGCCTTCCAACAGGCTTGGAAAAGTGTGTTCTATATCTCTGCAAAACAAACTCCCCGGAGGTTGAGCTTTCAGAAGCTAGTTTAACTCTAAGGGAGGAAGCAGCAGAATGTGCCTCTCACATCTAGCCTGTAGGAATTCAGGTTGGCAAGTTCTATGGGGAAGCCCATTGGCGCCTTCGTTGGAAACGGGTTTGGAAATTTCAGTTTCAAAATCTCTGTGAAAAAGCGTCAGAGAAGCTTCTCCGTTTAGAATCCAGCATATCTCACTGAACCGAAGAAGTGGTAGTTAGAAGGGAGTTAGAGCTGCAAGCAGTTTGGTTTGGGAAATTAGACGCGAAATGAAACTGCAAATGCCTTCCAACAGGCTTGGAAAAGTGTGTTCTATATCTCTGCCAAACAAACTCCCCGGAGGTTGAGCTTTCAGAAGCTAGTTTAACTCTAAGGGAGGAAGCAGCAGAATGTGCCTCTCACATCTAGCCTGTAGGAATTCAGGTTGGCAAGTTCTATGGGGAAGCCCATTGCTGCCTATGGTGGAAACGGCATGGGAGATTTCAGTTTCAAAATCTCTGTGAAAAAGCGTCAGAGAAGCTTCTCCATTTAGAATCCAGCATATCTCACTGAACCGAAGAAGTGGTAGTTAGAAGGGAGTTAGAGCTGCAAGCAGTTTGGTTTGGGAAATTAGACGCGAAATGAAACTGCAAATGCCTTCCAACAGGCTTGGAAAAGTGTGTTCTATATCTCTGCCAAACAAACTCCCCGGAGGTTGAGCTTTCAGAAGCAAGTTTAACTCTAAGGGAGGAAGCAGCAGAATGTGCCTCTCACATCTAGCCTGTAGGAATTCAGGTTGGCAAGTTCTATGGGGAAGCCCATTGCTGCCTATGGTGGAAACGGCATGGGAGATTTCAGTTTCAAAATCTCTGTGAAAAAGCGTCAGAGAAGCTTCTCCATTTAGAATCCAGCATATCTCACTGAACCGAAGAAGTGGTAGTTAGAAGGGAGTTAGAGCTGCAAGCAGTTTGGTTTGGGAAATTAGACGCGAAATGAAACTGCAAATGCCTTCCAACAGGCTTGGAAAAGTGTGTTCTATATCTCTGCAAAACAAACTCCCCGGAGGTTGAGCTTTCAGAAGCTAGTTTAACTCTAAGGGAGGAAGCAGCAGAATGTGCCTCTCACATCTAGCCTGTAGGAATTCAGGTTGGCAAGTTCTATGGGGAAGCCCATTGGCGCCTTCGTTGGAAACGGGTTTGGAAATTTCAGTTTCAAAATCTCTGTGAAAAAGCGTCAGAGAAGCTTCTCCGTTTAGAATCCAGCATATCTCACTGAACCGAAGAAGTGGTAGTTAGAAGGGAGTTAGAGCTGCAAGCAGTTTGGTTTGGGAAATTAGACGCGAAATGAAACTGCAAATGCCTTCCAACAGGCTTGGAAAAGTGTGTTCTATATCTCTGCCAAACAAACTCCCCGGAGGTTGAGCTTTCAGAAGCAAGTTTAACTCTAAGGGAGGAAGCAGCAGAATGTGCCTCTCACATCTAGCCTGTAGGAATTCAGGTTGGCAAGTTCTATGGGGAAGCCCATTGCTGCCTATGGTGGAAACGGCATGGGAGATTTCAGTTTCAAAATCTCTGTGAAAAAGCGTCAGAGAAGCTTCTCCATTTAGAATCCAGCATATCTCACTGAACCGAAGAAGTGGTAGTTAGAAGGGAGTTAGAGCTGCAAGCAGTTTGGTTTGGGAAATTAGACGCGAAATGAAACTGCAAATGCCTTCCAACAGGCTTGGAAAAGTGTGTTCTATATCTCTGCCAAACAAACTCCCCGGAGGTTGAGCTTTCAGAAGCAAGTTTAACTCTAAGGGAGGAAGCAGCAGAATGTGCCTCTCACATCTAGCCTGTAGGAATTCAGGTTGGCAAGTTCTATGGGGAAGCCCATTGCTGCCTATGGTGGAAACGGCATGGGAGATTTCAGTTTCAAAATCTCTGTGAAAAAGCGTCAGAGAAGCTTCTCCATTTAGAATCCAGCATATCTCACTGAACCGAAGAAGTGGTAGTTAGAAGGGAGTTAGAGCTGCAAGCAGTTTGGTTTGGGAAATTAGACGCGAAATGAAACTGCAAATGCCTTCCAACAGGCTTGGAAAAGTGTGTTCTATATCTCTGCAAAACAAACTCCCCGGAGGTTGAGCTTTCAGAAGCTAGTTTAACTCTAAGGGAGGAAGCAGCAGAATGTGCCTCTCACATCTAGCCTGTAGGAATTCAGGTTGGCAAGTTCTATGGGGAAGCCCATTGGCGCCTTCGTTGGAAACGGGTTTGGAAATTTCAGTTTCAAAATCTCTGTGAAAAAGCGTCAGAGAAGCTTCTCCGTTTAGAATCCAGCATATCTCACTGAACCGAAGAAGTGGTAGTTAGAAGGGAGTTAGAGCTGCAAGCAGTTTGGTTTGGGAAATTAGACGCGAAATGAAACTGCAAATGCCTTCCAACAGGCTTGGAAAAGTGTGTTCTATATCTCTGCCAAACAAACTCCCCGGAGGTTGAGCTTTCAGAAGCAAGTTTAACTCTAAGGGAGGAAGCAGCAGAATGTGCCTCTCACATCTAGCCTGTAGGAATTCAGGTTGGCAAGTTCTATGGGGAAGCCCATTGCTGCCTATGGTGGAAACGGCATGGGAGATTTCAGTTTCAAAATCTCTGTGAAAAAGCGTCAGAGAAGCTTCTCCATTTAGAATCCAGCATATCTCACTGAACCGAAGAAGTGGTAGTTAGAAGGGAGTTAGAGCTGCAAGCAGTTTGGTTTGGGAAATTAGACGCGAAATGAAACTGCAAATGCCTTCCAACAGGCTTGGAAAAGTGTGTTCTATATCTCTGCAAAACAAACTCCCCGGAGGTTGAGCTTTCAGAAGCTAGTTTAACTCTAAGGGAGGAAGCAGCAGAATGTGCCTCTCACATCTAGCCTGTAGGAATTCAGGTTGGCAAGTTCTATGGGGAAGCCCATTGGCGCCTTCGTTGGAAACGGGTTTGGAAATTTCAGTTTCAAAATCTCTGTGAAAAAGCGTCAGAGAAGCTTCTCCGTTTAGAATCCAGCATATCTCACTGAACCGAAGAAGTGGTAGTTAGAAGGGAGTTAGAGCTGCAAGCAGTTTGGTTTGGGAAATTAGACGCGAAATGAAACTGCAAATGCCTTCCAACAGGCTTGGAAAAGTGTGTTCTATATCTCTGCCAAACAAACTCCCCGGAGGTTGAGCTTTCAGAAGCAAGTTTAACTCTAAGGGAGGAAGCAGCAGAATGTGCCTCTCACATCTAGCCTGTAGGAATTCAGGTTGGCAAGTTCTATGGGGAAGCCCATTGCTGCCTATGGTGGAAACGGCATGGGAGATTTCAGTTTCAAAATCTCTGTGAAAAAGCGTCAGAGAAGCTTCTCCGTTTAGAATCCAGCATATCTCACTGAACCGAAGAAGTGGTAGTTAGAAGGGAGTTAGAGCTGCAAGCAGTTTGGTTTGGGAAATTAGACGCGAAATGAAACTGCAAATGCCTTCCAACAGGCTTGGAAAAGTGTGTTCTATATCTCTGCCAAACAAACTCCCCGGAGGTTGAGCTTTCAGAAGCTAGTTTAACTCTAAGGGAGGAAGCAGCAGAATGTGCCTCTCACATCTAGCCTGTAGGAATTCAGGTTGGCAAGTTCTATGGGGAAGCCCATTGCTGCCTATGGTGGAAACGGCATGGGAGATTTCAGTTTCAAAATCTCTGTGAAAAAGCGTCAGAGAAGCTTCTCCGTTTAGAATCCAGCATATCTCACTGAACCGAAGAAGTGGTAGTTAGAAGGGAGTTAGAGCTGCAAGCAGTTTGGTTTGGGAAATTAGACGCGAAATGAAACTGCAAATGCCTTCCAACAGGCTTGGAAAAGTGTGTTCTATATCTCTGCCAAACAAACTCCCCGGAGGTTGAGCTTTCAGAAGCTAGTTTAACTCTAAGGGAGGAAGCAGCAGAATGTGCCTCTCACATCTAGCCTGTAGGAATTCAGGTTGGCAAGTTCTATGGGGAAGCCCATTGGCGCCTTCGTTGGAAACGGGTTTGGAAATTTCAGTTTCAAAATCTCTGTGAAAAAGCGTCAGAGAAGCTTCTCCGTTTAGAATCCAGCATATCTCACTGAACCGAAGAAGTGGTACTTAGAAGGGAGTTAGAGCTGCAAGCAGTTTGGTTTGGGAAATTAGATGCGAAATGACACTGCAAAGGCCTTCCAACAGGCTTGGAAAAGTGTGTTCTATATCTCTGCCAAACAGACTCTCCGGAGGTTGAGCTTTCAGAAGCAAGCTTAACTCTTAGGGAGGAAGCAGCAGAATGTGCCTCTCACATCTAGCCTGTAGGAATTCAGGTTGGCAAGTTCTATGGGGAAGCCCATTGCTGCCTATGGTGGAAACGGCATGGGAGATTTCAGTTTCAAAATCTCTGTGAAAAAGCGTCAGAGAAGCTTCTCCGTTTAGAATCCAGCATATCTCACTGAACCGAAGAAGTGGTACTTAGAAGGGAGTTAGAGCTGCAAGCAGTTTGGTTTGGGAAATTAGACGCGAAATGAAACTGCAAAGGCCTTCCAACAGGCTTGGAAAAGTGTGTTCTATATCTCTGCCAAACAGACTCTCCGGAGGTTGAGCTTTCAGAAGCAAGTTTAACTCTAAGGGAGGAAGCAGCAGAATGTGCCTCTCACATCTAGCCTGTAGGAATTCAGGTTGGCAAGTTCTATGGGGAAGCCCATTGCTGCCTATGGTGGAAACGGCATGGGAGATTTCAGTTTCAAAATCTCTGTGAAAAAGCGTCAGAGAAGCTTCTCCGTTTAGAATCCAGCATATCTCGCTGAACCGAAGAAGTGGTAGTTAGAAGGGAGTTAGAGCTGCAAGCAGTTTGGTTTGGGAAATTAGATGCGAAATGACACTGCAAAGGCCTTCCAACAGGCTTGGAAAAGTGTGTTCTTTATCTGTGCCAAACAGAGTCCCCGGAGGTTGAGCTTTCAGAAGCAAGCTTAACTGTTAGGGAGGAAGCAGCAGAATGTGCCTCTCACATCTAGCCTGTAGGAATTCAGGTTGGCAAGTTCTATGGGGAAGCCCATTGCTGCCTATGGTGGAAACGGCATTGGAGATTTCAGTTTCAAAATCTCTGTGAAAAAGCGTCAGAGAAGCTTCTCCGTTTAGAATCCAGCATATCTCGCTGAACCGAAGAAGTGGTAGTTAGAAGGGAGTTAGAGCTGCAAGCAGTTTGGTTTGGGAAATTAGACGCGAAATGAAACTGCAAATGCCTTCCAACAGGCTTGGAAAAGTGTGTTCTATATCTCTGCCAAACAGACTCCCCCGGAGGTTGAGCTTTCAGAAGCTAGTTTAACTCTAAGGGAGGAAGCAGCACAATGTGCCTCTCACATCTAGCCTGTAGGAATTCAGGTTGGCAAGTTCTATGGGGAAGCCCATTGGCGCCTTCGTTGGAAACGGCATGGGAGATTTCAGTTTCAAAATCTCTGTGAAAAAGCGTCAGAGAAGCTTCTCCGTTTAGAATCCAGCATATCTCACTGAACCGAAGAAGTGGTAGTTAGAAGGGAGTTAGAGCTGCAAGCAGTTTGGTTTGGGAAATTAGATGCGAAATGACACTGCAAAGGCCTTCCAACAGGCTTGGAAAAGTGTGTTCTATATCTCTGCCAAACAGACTCTCCGGAGGTTGAGCTTTCAGAAGCAAGCTTAACTCTTAGGGAGGAAGCAGCAGAATGTGCCTCTCACATCTAGCCTGTAGGAATTCAGGTTGGCAAGTTCTATGGGGAAGCCCATTGCTGCCTATGGTGGAAACGGCATGGGAGATTTCAGTTTCAAAATCTCTGTGAATAAGCGTCAGAGAAGCTTCTCCGTTTAGAATCCAGCATATCTCACTGAACCGAAGAAGTGGTAGTTAGAAGGGAGTTAGAGCTGCAAGCAGTTTGGTTTGGGAAATTAGACGCGAAATGAAACTGCAAATGCCTTCCAACAGGCTTGGAAAAGTGTGTTCTATATCTCTGCCAAACAGACTCCCCGGAGGTTGAGCTTTCAGAAGCTAGTTTAACTCTAAGGGAGGAAGCAGCAGAATGTGCCTCTCACATCTAGCCTGTAGGAATTCAGGTTGGCAAGTTCTATGGGGAAGCCCATTGCTGCCTATGGTGGAAACGGCATGGGAGATTTCAGTTTCAAAATCTCTGTGAAAAAGCGTCAGAGAAGCTTCTCCGTTTAGAATCCAGCATATCTCACTGAACCGAAGAAGTGGTAGTTAGAAGGGAGTTAGAGCTGCAAGCAGTTTGGTTTGGGAAATTAGATGCGAAATGACACTGCAAAGGCCTTTCAACAGGCTTGGAAAAGTGTGTTATATATCTCTGCCAAACAGACTCTCCGGAGGTTGAGCTTTCAGAAGCAAGCTTAAATTTTAGGGAGGAAGCAGCAGAATGTGCCTCTCACATCTAGCCTGTAGGAATTCAGGTTGGCAAGTTCTATGGGGAAGCCCATTGCTGCCTATGGTGGAAACGGCATGGGAGATTTCAGTTTCAAAATCTCTGTGAAAAAGCGTCAGAGAAGCTTCTCCGTTTAGAATCCAGCATATCTCACTGAACCGAAGAAGTGGTAGTTAGAAGGGAGTTAGAGCTGCAAGCAGTTTGGTTTGGGAAATTAGACGCGAAATGAAACTGCAAATGCCTTCCAACAGGCTTGGAAAAGTGTGTTCTATATCTCTGCCAAACAAACTCCCCGGAGGTTGAGCTTTCAGAAGCAAGTTTAACTCTAAGGGAGGAAGCAGCAGAATGTGCCTCTCACATCTAGCCTGTAGGAATTCAGGTTGGCAAGTTCTATGGGGAAGCCCATTGCTGCCTATGGTGGAAACGGCATGGGAGATTTCAGTTTCAAAATCTCTGTGAAAAAGCGTCAGAGAAGCTTCTCCGTTTAGAATCCAGCATATCTCACTGAACCGAAGAAGTGGTAGTTAGAAGGGAGTTAGAGCTGCAAGCAGTTTGGTTTGGGAAATTAGATGCGAAATGACACTGCAAAGGCCTTCCAACAGGCTTGGAAAAGTGTGTTCTTTATCTGTGCCAAACAGAGTCCCCGGAGGTTGAGCTTTCAGAAGCAAGCTTAACTGTTAGGGAGGAAGCAGCAGAATGTGCCTCTCACATCTAGCCTGTAGGAATTCAGGTTGGCAAGTTCTATGGGGAAGCCCATTGCTGCCTATGGTGGAAACGGCATGGGAGATTTCAGTTTCAAAATCTCTGTGAAAAAGCGTCAGAGAAGCTTCTCCGTTTAGAATCCAGCATATCTCGCTGAACCGAAGAAGTGGTAGTTAGAAGGGAGTTAGAGCTGCAAGCAGTTTGGTTTGGGAAATTAGACGCGAAATGAAACTGCAAATGCCTTCCAACAGGCTTGGAAAAGTGTGTTCTATATCTCTGCCAAACAAACTCCCCCGGAGGTTGAGCTTTCAGAAGCTAGTTTAACTCTAAGGGAGGAAGCAGCACAATGTGCCTCTCACATCTAGCCTGTAGGAATTCAGGTTGGCAAGTTCTATGGGGAAGCCCATTGGCGCCTTCGTTGGAAACGGGTTTGGAAATTTCAGTTTCAAAATCTCTGTGAAAAAGCGTCAGAGAAGCTTCTCCGTTTAGAATCCAGCATATCTCACTGAACCGAAGAAGTGGTAGTTAGAAGGGAGTTAGAGCTGCAAGCAGTTTGGTTTGGGAAATTAGATGCGAAATGACACTGCAAAGGCCTTCCAACAGGCTTGGAAAAGTGTGTTCTATATCTCTGCCAAACAGACTCTCCGGAGGTTGAGCTTTCAGAAGCAAGCTTAACTCTTAGGGAGGAAGCAGCAGAATGTGCCTCTCACATCTAGCCTGTAGGAATTCAGGTTGGCAAGTTCTATGGGGAAGCCCATTGCTGCCTATGGTGGAAACGGCATGGGAGATTTCAGTTTCAAAATCTCTGTGAAAAAGCGTCAGAGAAGCTTCTCCGTTTAGAATCCAGCATATCTCACTGAACCGAAGAAGTGGTAGTTAGAAGGGAGTTAGAGCTGCAAGCAGTTTGGTTTGGGAAATTAGATGCGAAATGACACTGCAAAGGCCTTTCAACAGGCTTGGAAAAGTGTGTTATATATCTCTGCCAAACAGACTCTCCGGAGGTTGAGCTTTCAGAAGCAAGCTTAAATTTTAGGGAGGAAGCAGCAGAATGTGCCTCTCACATCTAGCCTGTAGGAATTCAGGTTGGCAAGTTCTATGGGGAAGCCCATTGCTGCCTATGGTGGAAACGGCATGGGAGATTTCAGTTTCAAAATCTCTGTGAAAAAGCGTCAGAGAAGCTTCTCCGTTTAGAATCCAGCATATCTCACTGAACCGAAGAAGTGGTAGTTAGAAGGGAGTTAGAGCTGCAAGCAGTTTGGTTTGGGAAATTAGATGCGAAATGACACTGCAAAGGCCTTCCAACAGGCTTGGAAAAGTGTGTTCTATATCTCTGCCAAACAGACTCCCCGGAGGTTGAGCTTTCAGAAGCAAGCTTTACTCTTAGGGAGGAAGCAGCAGAATGTGCCTCTCACATCTAGCCTGTAGGAATTCAGGTTGGCAAGTTCTATGGGGAAGCCCATTGCTGCCTATGGTGGAAACGGCATGGGAGATTTCAGTTTCAAAATCTCTGTGAAAAAGCGTCAGAGAAGCTTCTCCATTTAGAATCCAGCATATCTCACTGAACCGAAGAAGTGGTAGTTAGAAGGGAGTTAGAGCTGCAAGCAGTTTGGTTTGGGAAATTAGACGCGAAATGAAACTGCAAATGCCTTCCAACAGGCTTGGAAAAGTGTGTTCTATATCTCTGCCAAACAAACTCCCCGGAGGTTGAGCTTTCAGAAGCAAGTTTAACTCTAAGGGAGGAAGCAGCAGAATGTGCCTCTCACATCTAGCCTGTAGGAATTCAGGTTGGCAAGTTCTATGGGGAAGCCCATTGCTGCCTATGGTGGAAACGGCATGGGAGATTTCAGTTTCAAAATCTCTGTGAAAAAGCGTCAGAGAAGCTTCTCCATTTAGAATCCAGCATATCTCACTGAACCGAAGAAGTGGTAGTTAGAAGGGAGTTAGAGCTGCAAGCAGTTTGGTTTGGGAAATTAGACGCGAAATGAAACTGCAAATGCCTTCCAACAGGCTTGGAAAAGTGTGTTCTATATCTCTGCCAAACAAACTCCCCGGAGGTTGAGCTTTCAGAAGCAAGTTTAACTCTAAGGGAGGAAGCAGCAGAATGTGCCTCTCACATCTAGCCTGTAGGAATTCAGGTTGGCAAGTTCTATGGGGAAGCCCATTGCTGCCTATGGTGGAAACGGCATGGGAGATTTCAGTTTCAAAATCTCTGTGAAAAAGCGTCAGAGAAGCTTCTCCATTTAGAATCCAGCATATCTCACTGAACCGAAGAAGTGGTAGTTAGAAGGGAGTTAGAGCTGCAAGCAGTTTGGTTTGGGAAATTAGACGCGAAATGAAACTGCAAATGCCTTCCAACAGGCTTGGAAAAGTGTGTTCTATATCTCTGCAAAACAAACTCCCCGGAGGTTGAGCTTTCAGAAGCTAGTTTAACTCTAAGGGAGGAAGCAGCAGAATGTGCCTCTCACATCTAGCCTGTAGGAATTCAGGTTGGCAAGTTCTATGGGGAAGCCCATTGGCGCCTTCGTTGGAAACGGGTTTGGAAATTTCAGTTTCAAAATCTCTGTGAAAAAGCGTCAGAGAAGCTTCTCCGTTTAGAATCCAGCATATCTCACTGAACCGAAGAAGTGGTAGTTAGAAGGGAGTTAGAGCTGCAAGCAGTTTGGTTTGGGAAATTAGACGCGAAATGAAACTGCAAATGCCTTCCAACAGGCTTGGAAAAGTGTGTTCTATATCTCTGCCAAACAAACTCCCCGGAGGTTGAGCTTTCAGAAGCAAGTTTAACTCTAAGGGAGGAAGCAGCAGAATGTGCCTCTCACATCTAGCCTGTAGGAATTCAGGTTGGCAAGTTCTATGGGGAAGCCCATTGCTGCCTATGGTGGAAACGGCATGGGAGATTTCAGTTTCAAAATCTCTGTGAAAAAGCGTCAGAGAAGCTTCTCCATTTAGAATCCAGCATATCTCACTGAACCGAAGAAGTGGTAGTTAGAAGGGAGTTAGAGCTGCAAGCAGTTTGGTTTGGGAAATTAGACGCGAAATGAAACTGCAAATGCCTTCCAACAGGCTTGGAAAAGTGTGTTCTATATCTCTGCAAAACAAACTCCCCGGAGGTTGAGCTTTCAGAAGCTAGTTTAACTCTAAGGGAGGAAGCAGCAGAATGTGCCTCTCACATCTAGCCTGTAGGAATTCAGGTTGGCAAGTTCTATGGGGAAGCCCATTGGCGCCTTCGTTGGAAACGGGTTTGGAAATTTCAGTTTCAAAATCTCTGTGAAAAAGCGTCAGAGAAGCTTCTCCGTTTAGAATCCAGCATATCTCACTGAACCGAAGAAGTGGTAGTTAGAAGGGAGTTAGAGCTGCAAGCAGTTTGGTTTGGGAAATTAGACGCGAAATGAAACTGCAAATGCCTTCCAACAGGCTTGGAAAAGTGTGTTCTATATCTCTGCCAAACAAACTCCCCGGAGGTTGAGCTTTCAGAAGCAAGTTTAACTCTAAGGGAGGAAGCAGCAGAATGTGCCTCTCACATCTAGCCTGTAGGAATTCAGGTTGGCAAGTTCTATGGGGAAGCCCATTGCTGCCTATGGTGGAAACGGCATGGGAGATTTCAGTTTCAAAATCTCTGTGAAAAAGCGTCAGAGAAGCTTCTCCGTTTAGAATCCAGCATATCTCACTGAACCGAAGAAGTGGTAGTTAGAAGGGAGTTAGAGCTGCAAGCAGTTTGGTTTGGGAAATTAGACGCGAAATGAAACTGCAAATGCCTTCCAACAGGCTTGGAAAAGTGTGTTCTATATCTCTGCCAAACAAACTCCCCGGAGGTTGAGCTTTCAGAAGCTAGTTTAACTCTAAGGGAGGAAGCAGCAGAATGTGCCTCTCACATCTAGCCTGTAGGAATTCAGGTTGGCAAGTTCTATGGGGAAGCCCATTGCTGCCTATGGTGGAAACGGCATGGGAGATTTCAGTTTCAAAATCTCTGTGAAAAAGCGTCAGAGAAGCTTCTCCGTTTAGAATCCAGCATATCTCACTGAACCGAAGAAGTGGTAGTTAGAAGGGAGTTAGAGCTGCAAGCAGTTTGGTTTGGGAAATTAGACGCGAAATGAAACTGCAAATGCCTTCCAACAGGCTTGGAAAAGTGTGTTCTATATCTCTGCCAAACAAACTCCCCGGAGGTTGAGCTTTCAGAAGCTAGTTTAACTCTAAGGGAGGAAGCAGCAGAATGTGCCTCTCACATCTAGCCTGTAGGAATTCAGGTTGGCAAGTTCTATGGGGAAGCCCATTGGCGCCTTCGTTGGAAACGGGTTTGGAAATTTCAGTTTCAAAATCTCTGTGAAAAAGCGTCAGAGAAGCTTCTCCGTTTAGAATCCAGCATATCTCACTGAACCGAAGAAGTGGTACTTAGAAGGGAGTTAGAGCTGCAAGCAGTTTGGTTTGGGAAATTAGATGCGAAATGACACTGCAAAGGCCTTCCAACAGGCTTGGAAAAGTGTGTTCTATATCTCTGCCAAACAGACTCTCCGGAGGTTGAGCTTTCAGAAGCAAGCTTAACTCTTAGGGAGGAAGCAGCAGAATGTGCCTCTCACATCTAGCCTGTAGGAATTCAGGTTGGCAAGTTCTATGGGGAAGCCCATTGCTGCCTATGGTGGAAACGGCATGGGAGATTTCAGTTTCAAAATCTCTGTGAAAAAGCGTCAGAGAAGCTTCTCCGTTTAGAATCCAGCATATCTCACTGAACCGAAGAAGTGGTACTTAGAAGGGAGTTAGAGCTGCAAGCAGTTTGGTTTGGGAAATTAGACGCGAAATGAAACTGCAAAGGCCTTCCAACAGGCTTGGAAAAGTGTGTTCTATATCTCTGCCAAACAGACTCTCCGGAGGTTGAGCTTTCAGAAGCAAGTTTAACTCTAAGGGAGGAAGCAGCAGAATGTGCCTCTCACATCTAGCCTGTAGGAATTCAGGTTGGCAAGTTCTATGGGGAAGCCCATTGCTGCCTATGGTGGAAACGGCATGGGAGATTTCAGTTTCAAAATCTCTGTGAAAAAGCGTCAGAGAAGCTTCTCCGTTTAGAATCCAGCATATCTCGCTGAACCGAAGAAGTGGTAGTTAGAAGGGAGTTAGAGCTGCAAGCAGTTTGGTTTGGGAAATTAGATGCGAAATGACACTGCAAAGGCCTTCCAACAGGCTTGGAAAAGTGTGTTCTTTATCTGTGCCAAACAGAGTCCCCGGAGGTTGAGCTTTCAGAAGCAAGCTTAACTGTTAGGGAGGAAGCAGCAGAATGTGCCTCTCACATCTAGCCTGTAGGAATTCAGGTTGGCAAGTTCTATGGGGAAGCCCATTGCTGCCTATGGTGGAAACGGCATTGGAGATTTCAGTTTCAAAATCTCTGTGAAAAAGCGTCAGAGAAGCTTCTCCGTTTAGAATCCAGCATATCTCGCTGAACCGAAGAAGTGGTAGTTAGAAGGGAGTTAGAGCTGCAAGCAGTTTGGTTTGGGAAATTAGACGCGAAATGAAACTGCAAATGCCTTCCAACAGGCTTGGAAAAGTGTGTTCTATATCTCTGCCAAACAGACTCCCCCGGAGGTTGAGCTTTCAGAAGCTAGTTTAACTCTAAGGGAGGAAGCAGCACAATGTGCCTCTCACATCTAGCCTGTAGGAATTCAGGTTGGCAAGTTCTATGGGGAAGCCCATTGGCGCCTTCGTTGGAAACGGCATGGGAGATTTCAGTTTCAAAATCTCTGTGAAAAAGCGTCAGAGAAGCTTCTCCGTTTAGAATCCAGCATATCTCACTGAACCGAAGAAGTGGTAGTTAGAAGGGAGTTAGAGCTGCAAGCAGTTTGGTTTGGGAAATTAGATGCGAAATGACACTGCAAAGGCCTTCCAACAGGCTTGGAAAAGTGTGTTCTATATCTCTGCCAAACAGACTCTCCGGAGGTTGAGCTTTCAGAAGCAAGCTTAACTCTTAGGGAGGAAGCAGCAGAATGTGCCTCTCACATCTAGCCTGTAGGAATTCAGGTTGGCAAGTTCTATGGGGAAGCCCATTGCTGCCTATGGTGGAAACGGCATGGGAGATTTCAGTTTCAAAATCTCTGTGAATAAGCGTCAGAGAAGCTTCTCCGTTTAGAATCCAGCATATCTCACTGAACCGAAGAAGTGGTAGTTAGAAGGGAGTTAGAGCTGCAAGCAGTTTGGTTTGGGAAATTAGACGCGAAATGAAACTGCAAATGCCTTCCAACAGGCTTGGAAAAGTGTGTTCTATATCTCTGCCAAACAGACTCCCCGGAGGTTGAGCATTCAGAAGCTAGTTTAACTCTAAGGGAGGAAGCAGCAGAATGTGCCTCTCACATCTAGCCTGTAGGAATTCAGGTTGGCAAGTTCTATGGGGAAGCCCATTGCTGCCTATGGTGGAAACGGCATGGGAGATTTCAGTTTCAAAATCTCTGTGAAAAAGCGTCAGAGAAGCTTCTCCGTTTAGAATCCAGCATATCTCACTGAACCGAAGAAGTGGTAGTTAGAAGGGAGTTAGAGCTGCAAGCAGTTTGGTTTGGGAAATTAGATGCGAAATGACACTGCAAAGGCCTTTCAACAGGCTTGGAAAAGTGTGTTATATATCTCTGCCAAACAGACTCTCCGGAGGTTGAGCTTTCAGAAGCAAGCTTAAATTTTAGGGAGGAAGCAGCAGAATGTGCCTCTCACATCTAGCCTGTAGGAATTCAGGTTGGCAAGTTCTATGGGGAAGCCCATTGCTGCCTATGGTGGAAACGGCATGGGAGATTTCAGTTTCAAAATCTCTGTGAAAAAGCGTCAGAGAAGCTTCTCCGTTTAGAATCCAGCATATCTCACTGAACCGAAGAAGTGGTAGTTAGAAGGGAGTTAGAGCTGCAAGCAGTTTGGTTTGGGAAATTAGACGCGAAATGAAACTGCAAATGCCTTCCAACAGGCTTGGAAAAGTGTGTTCTATATCTCTGCCAAACAAACTCCCCGGAGGTTGAGCTTTCAGAAGCAAGTTTAACTCTAAGGGAGGAAGCAGCAGAATGTGCCTCTCACATCTAGCCTGTAGGAATTCAGGTTGGCAAGTTCTATGGGGAAGCCCATTGCTGCCTATGGTGGAAACGGCATGGGAGATTTCAGTTTCAAAATCTCTGTGAAAAAGCGTCAGAGAAGCTTCTCCGTTTAGAATCCAGCATATCTCACTGAACCGAAGAAGTGGTAGTTAGAAGGGAGTTAGAGCTGCAAGCAGTTTGGTTTGGGAAATTAGATGCGAAATGACACTGCAAAGGCCTTCCAACAGGCTTGGAAAAGTGTGTTCTTTATCTGTGCCAAACAGAGTCCCCGGAGGTTGAGCTTTCAGAAGCAAGCTTAACTGTTAGGGAGGAAGCAGCAGAATGTGCCTCTCACATCTAGCCTGTAGGAATTCAGGTTGGCAAGTTCTATGGGGAAGCCCATTGCTGCCTATGGTGGAAACGGCATTGGAGATTTCAGTTTCAAAATCTCTGTGAAAAAGCGTCAGAGAAGCTTCTCCGTTTAGAATCCAGCATATCTCGCTGAACCGAAGAAGTGGTAGTTAGAAGGGAGTTAGAGCTGCAAGCAGTTTGGTTTGGGAAATTAGACGCGAAATGAAACTGCAAATGCCTTCCAACAGGCTTGGAAAAGTGTGTTCTATATCTCTGCCAAACAAACTCCCCCGGAGGTTGAGCTTTCAGAAGCTAGTTTAACTCTAAGGGAGGAAGCAGCACAATGTGCCTCTCACATCTAGCCTGTAGGAATTCAGGTTGGCAAGTTCTATGGGGAAGCCCATTGGCGCCTTCGTTGGAAACGGGTTTGGAAATTTCAGTTTCAAAATCTCTGTGAAAAAGCGTCAGAGAAGCTTCTCCGTTTAGAATCCAGCATATCTCACTGAACCGAAGAAGTGGTAGTTAGAAGGGAGTTAGAGCTGCAAGCAGTTTGGTTTGGGAAATTAGATGCGAAATGACACTGCAAAGGCCTTCCAACAGGCTTGGAAAAGTGTGTTCTATATCTCTGCCAAACAGACTCTCCGGAGGTTGAGCTTTCAGAAGCAAGCTTAACTCTTAGGGAGGAAGCAGCAGAATGTGCCTCTCACATCTAGCCTGTAGGAATTCAGGTTGGCAAGTTCTATGGGGAAGCCCATTGCTGCCTATGGTGGAAACGGCATGGGAGATTTCAGTTTCAAAATCTCTGTGAATAAGCGTCAGAGAAGCTTCTCCGTTTAGAATCCAGCATATCTCACTGAACCGAAGAAGTGGTAGTTAGAAGGGAGTTAGAGCTGCAAGCAGTTTGGTTTGGGAAATTAGACGCGAAATGAAACTGCAAATGCCTTCCAACAGGCTTGGAAAAGTGTGTTCTATATCTCTGCCAAACAAACTCCCCGGAGGTTGAGCTTTCAGAAGCTAGTTTAACTCTAAGGGAGGAAGCAGCAGAATGTGCCTCTCACATCTAGCCTGTAGGAATTCAGGTTGGCAAGTTCTATGGGGAAGCCCATTGCTGCCTATGGTGGAAACGGCATGGGAGATTTCAGTTTCAAAATCTCTGTGAAAAAGCGTCAGAGAAGCTTCTCCGTTTAGAATCCAGCATATCTCACTGAACCGAAGAAGTGGTAGTTAGAAGGGAGTTAGAGCTGCAAGCAGTTTGGTTTGGGAAATTAGATGCGAAATGACACTGCAAAGGCCTTTCAACAGGCTTGGAAAAGTGTGTTATATATCTCTGCCAAACAGACTCTCCGGAGGTTGAGCTTTCAGAAGCAAGCTTAAATTTTAGGGAGGAAGCAGCAGAATGTGCCTCTCACATCTAGCCTGTAGGAATTCAGGTTGGCAAGTTCTATGGGGAAGCCCATTGCTGCCTATGGTGGAAACGGCATGGGAGATTTCAGTTTCAAAATCTCTGTGAAAAAGCGTCAGAGAAGCTTCTCCGTTTAGAATCCAGCATATCTCACTGAACCGAAGAAGTGGTAGTTAGAAGGGAGTTAGAGCTGCAAGCAGTTTGGTTTGGGAAATTAGACGCGAAATGAAACTGCAAATGCCTTCCAACAGGCTTGGAAAAGTGTGTTCTATATCTCTGCCAAACAAACTCCCCGGAGGTTGAGCTTTCAGAAGCAAGTTTAACTCTAAGGGAGGAAGCAGCAGAATGTGCCTCTCACATCTAGCCTGTAGGAATTCAGGTTGGCAAGTTCTATGGGGAAGCCCATTGCTGCCTATGGTGGAAACGGCATGGGAGATTTCAGTTTCAAAATCTCTGTGAATAAGCGTCAGAGAAGCTTCTCCGTTTAGAATCCAGCATATCTCACTGAACCGAAGAAGTGGTAGTTAGAAGGGAGTTAGAGCTGCAAGCAGTTTGGTTTGGGAAATTAGACGCGAAATGAAACTGCAAATGCCTTCCAACAGGCTTGGAAAAGTGTGTTCTATATCTCTGCCAAACAAACTCCCCGGAGGTTGAGCTTTCAGAAGCTAGTTTAACTCTAAGGGAGGAAGCAGCAGAATGTGCCTCTCACATCTAGCCTGTAGGAATTCAGGTTGGCAAGTTCTATGGGGAAGCCCATTGCTGCCTATGGTGGAAACGGCATGGGAGATTTCAGTTTCAAAATCTCTGTGAAAAAGCGTCAGAGAAGCTTCTCCGTTTAGAATCCAGCATATCTCACTGAACCGAAGAAGTGGTAGTTAGAAGGGAGTTAGAGCTGCAAGCAGTTTGGTTTGGGAAATTAGACGCGAAATGAAACTGCAAATGCCTTCCAACAGGCTTGGAAAAGTGTGTTCTATATCTCGGCCAAACAAACTCCCCGGAGGTTGAGCTTTCAGAAGCAAGTTTAACTCTAAGGGAGGAAGCAGCAGAATGTGCCTCTCACATCTAGCCTGTAGGAATTCAGGTTGGCAAGTTCTATGGGGAAGCCCATTGCTCCCTATGGAGGAAACGGCATGGGAGATTTCAGTTTCAAAATCTCTGTGAAAAAGCGTCAGAGAAGCTTCTCCATTTAGAATCCAGCATATCTCACTGAACCGAAGAAGTGGTAGTTAGAAGGGAGTTAGAGCTGCAAGCAGTTTGGTTTGGGAAATTAGACGCGAAATGAAACTGCAAATGCCTTCCAACAGGCTTGGAAAAGTGTGTTCTATATCTCTGCCAAACAAACTCCCCGGAGGTTGAGCTTTCAGAAGCTAGTTTAACTCTAAGGGAGGAAGCAGCAGAATGTGCCTCTCACATCTAGCCTGTAGGAATTCAGGTTGGCAAGTTCTATGGGGAAGCCCATTGGCGCCTTCGTTGGAAACGGGTTTGGAAATTTCAGTTTCAAAATCTCTGTGAAAAAGCGTCAGAGAAGCTTCTCCGTTTAGAATCCAGCATATCTCACTGAACCGAAGAAGTGGTAGTTAGAAGGGAGTTAGAGCTGCAAGCAGTTTGGTTTGGGAAATTAGATGCGAAATGACACTGCAAAGGCCTTCCAACAGGCTTGGAAAAGTGTGTTCTATATCTCTGCCAAACAGACTCCCCGGAGGTTGAGCTTTCAGAAGCAAGCTTTACTCTTAGGGAGGAAGCAGCAGAATGTGCCTCTCACATCTAGCCTGTAGGAATTCAGGTTGGCAAGTTCTATGGGGAAGCCCATTGCTGCCTATGGTGGAAACGGCATGGGAGATTTCAGTTTCAAAATCTCTGTGAAAAAGCGTCAGAGAAGCTTCTCCGTTTAGAATCCAGCATATCTCACTGAACCGAAGAAGTGGTAGTTAGAAGGGAGTTAGAGCTGCAAGCAGTTTGGTTTGGGAAATTAGACGCGAAATGAAACTGCAAATGCCTTCCAACAGGCTTGGAAAAGTGTGTTCTATATCTCTGCAAAACAAACTCCCCGGAGGTTGAGCTTTCAGAAGCTAGTTTAACTCTAAGGGAGGAAGCAGCAGAATGTGCCTCTCACATCTAGCCTGTAGGAATTCAGGTTGGCAAGTTCTATGGGGAAGCCCATTGGCGCCTTCGTTGGAAACGGGTTTGGAAATTTCAGTTTCAAAATCTCTGTGAAAAAGCGTCAGAGAAGCTTCTCCGTTTAGAATCCAGCATATCTCACTGAACCGAAGAAGTGGTAGTTAGAAGGGAGTTAGAGCTGCAAGCAGTTTGGTTTGGGAAATTAGACGCGAAATGAAACTGCAAATGCCTTCCAACAGGCTTGGAAAAGTGTGTTCTATATCTCTGCCAAACAAACTCCCCGGAGGTTGAGCTTTCAGAAGCAAGTTTAACTCTAAGGGAGGAAGCAGCAGAATGTGCCTCTCACATCTAGCCTGTAGGAATTCAGGTTGGCAAGTTCTATGGGGAAGCCCATTGCTGCCTATGGTGGAAACGGCATGGGAGATTTCAGTTTCAAAATCTCTGTGAAAAAGCGTCAGAGAAGCTTCTCCATTTAGAATCCAGCATATCTCACTGAACCGAAGAAGTGGTAGTTAGAAGGGAGTTAGAGCTGCAAGCAGTTTGGTTTGGGAAATTAGACGCGAAATGAAACTGCAAATGCCTTCCAACAGGCTTGGAAAAGTGTGTTCTATATCTCTGCAAAACAAACTCCCCGGAGGTTGAGCTTTCAGAAGCTAGTTTAACTCTAAGGGAGGAAGCAGCAGAATGTGCCTCTCACATCTAGCCTGTAGGAATTCAGGTTGGCAAGTTCTATGGGGAAGCCCATTGGCGCCTTCGTTGGAAACGGGTTTGGAAATTTCAGTTTCAAAATCTCTGTGAAAAAGCGTCAGAGAAGCTTCTCCGTTTAGAATCCAGCATATCTCACTGAACCGAAGAAGTGGTAGTTAGAAGGGAGTTAGAGCTGCAAGCAGTTTGGTTTGGGAAATTAGACGCGAAATGAAACTGCAAATGCCTTCCAACAGGCTTGGAAAAGTGTGTTCTATATCTCTGCCAAACAAACTCCCCGGAGGTTGAGCTTTCAGAAGCAAGTTTAACTCTAAGGGAGGAAGCAGCAGAATGTGCCTCTCACATCTAGCCTGTAGGAATTCAGGTTGGCAAGTTCTATGGGGAAGCCCATTGCTGCCTATGGTGGAAACGGCATGGGAGATTTCAGTTTCAAAATCTCTGTGAAAAAGCGTCAGAGAAGCTTCTCCGTTTAGAATCCAGCATATCTCACTGAACCGAAGAAGTGGTAGTTAGAAGGGAGTTAGAGCTGCAAGCAGTTTGGTTTGGGAAATTAGACGCGAAATGAAACTGCAAATGCCTTCCAACAGGCTTGGAAAAGTGTGTTCTATATCTCTGCCAAACAAACTCCCCGGAGGTTGAGCTTTCAGAAGCTAGTTTAACTCTAAGGGAGGAAGCAGCAGAATGTGCCTCTCACATCTAGCCTGTAGGAATTCAGGTTGGCAAGTTCTATGGGGAAGCCCATTGCTGCCTATGGTGGAAACGGCATGGGAGATTTCAGTTTCAAAATCTCTGTGAAAAAGCGTCAGAGAAGCTTCTCCGTTTAGAATCCAGCATATCTCACTGAACCGAAGAAGTGGTAGTTAGAAGGGAGTTAGAGCTGCAAGCAGTTTGGTTTGGGAAATTAGACGCGAAATGAAACTGCAAATGCCTTCCAACAGGCTTGGAAAAGTGTGTTCTATATCTCTGCCAAACAAACTCCCCGGAGGTTGAGCTTTCAGAAGCTAGTTTAACTCTAAGGGAGGAAGCAGCAGAATGTGCCTCTCACATCTAGCCTGTAGGAATTCAGGTTGGCAAGTTCTATGGGGAAGCCCATTGGCGCCTTCGTTGGAAACGGGTTTGGAAATTTCAGTTTCAAAATCTCTGTGAAAAAGCGTCAGAGAAGCTTCTCCGTTTAGAATCCAGCATATCTCACTGAACCGAAGAAGTGGTAGTTAGAAGGGAGTTAGAGCTGCAAGCAGTTTGGTTTGGGAAATTAGACGCGAAATGAAACTGCAAATGCCTTCCAACAGGCTTGGAAAAGTGTGTTCTATATCTCTTCCAAACAAACTCCCCGGAGGTTGAGCTTTCAGAAGCAAGTTTAACTCTAAGGGAGGAAGCAGCAGAATGTGCCTCTCACATCTAGCCTGTAGGAATTCAGGTTGGCAAGTTCTATGGGGAAGCCCATTGCTGCCTATGGTGGAAACGGCATGGGAGATTTCAGTTTCAAAATCTCTGTGAAAAAGCGTCAGAGAAGCTTCTCCATTTAGAATCCAGCATATCTCACTGAACCGAAGAAGTGGTAGTTAGAAGGGAGTTAGAGCTGCAAGCAGTTTGGTTTGGGAAATTAGACGCGAAATGAAACTGCAAATGCCTTCCAACAGGCTTGGAAAAGTGTGTTCTATATCTCTGCAAAACAAACTCCCCGGAGGTTGAGCTTTCAGAAGCTAGTTTAACTCTAAGGGAGGAAGCAGCAGAATGTGCCTCTCACATCTAGCCTGTAGGAATTCAGGTTGGCAAGTTCTATGGGGAAGCCCATTGGCGCCTTCGTTGGAAACGGGTTTGGAAATTTCAGTTTCAAAATCTCTGTGAAAAAGCGTCAGAGAAGCTTCTCCGTTTAGAATCCAGCATATCTCACTGAACCGAAGAAGTGGTAGTTAGAAGGGAGTTAGAGCTGCAAGCAGTTTGGTTTGGGAAATTAGACGCGAAATGAAACTGCAAATGCCTTCCAACAGGCTTGGAAAAGTGTGTTCTATATCTCTGCCAAACAAACTCCCCGGAGGTTGAGCTTTCAGAAGCAAGTTTAACTCTAAGGGAGGAAGCAGCAGAATGTGCCTCTCACATCTAGCCTGTAGGAATTCAGGTTGGCAAGTTCTATGGGGAAGCCCATTGCTGCCTATGGTGGAAACGGCATGGGAGATTTCAGTTTCAAAATCTCTGTGAAAAAGCGTCAGAGAAGCTTCTCCATTTAGAATCCAGCATATCTCACTGAACCGAAGAAGTGGTAGTTAGAAGGGAGTTAGAGCTGCAAGCAGTTTGGTTTGGGAAATTAGACGCGAAATGAAACTGCAGATGCCTTCCAACAGGCTTGGAAAAGTGTGTTCTATATCTCTGCCAAACAAACTCCCCGGAGGTTGAGCTTTCAGAAGCAAGTTTAACTCTAAGGGAGGAAGCAGCAGAATGTGCCTCTCACATCTAGCCTGTAGGAATTCAGGTTGGCAAGTTCTATGGGGAAGCCCATTGCTGCCTATGGTGGAAACGGCATGGGAGATTTCAGTTTCAAAATCTCTGTGAAAAAGCGTCAGAGAAGCTTCTCCATTTAGAATCCAGCATATCTCACTGAACCGAAGAAGTGGTAGTTAGAAGGGAGTTAGAGCTGCAAGCAGTTTGGTTTGGGAAATTAGACGCGAAATGAAACTGCAAATGCCTTCCAACAGGCTTGGAAAAGTGTGTTCTATATCTCTGCCAAACAAACTCCCCGGAGGTTGAGCTTTCAGAAGCTAGTTTAACTCTAAGGGAGGAAGCAGCAGAATGTGCCTCTCACATCTAGCCTGTAGGAATTCAGGTTGGCAAGTTCTATGGGGAAGCCCATTGGCGCCTTCGTTGGTAACGGGTTTGGAAATTTCAGTTTCAAAATCTCTGTGAAAAAGCGTCAGAGAAGCTTCTCCGTTTAGAATCCAGCATATCTCACTGAACCGAAGAAGTGGTAGTTAGAAGGGAGTTAGAGCTGCAAGCAGTTTGGTTTGGGAAATTAGACGCGAAATGAAACTGCAAATGCCTTCCAACAGGCTTGGAAAAGTGTGTTCTATATCTCTGCCAAACAAACTCCCCGGAGGTTGAGCTTTCAGAAGCAAGTTTAACTCTAAGGGAGGAAGCAGCAGAATGTGCCTCTCACATCTAGCCTGTAGGAATTCAGGTTGGCAAGTTCTATGGGGAAGCCCATTGCTGCCTATGGTGGAAACGGAATGGGAGATTTCAGTTTCAAAATCTCTGTGAAAAAGCGTCAGAGAAGCTTCTCCATTTAGAATCCAGCATATCTCACTGAACCGAAGAAGTGGTAGTTAGAAGGGAGTTAGAGGTGCAAGCAGTTTGGTTTGGGAAATTAGACGCGAAATGAAACTGCAAATGCCTTCCAACAGGCTTGGAAAAGTGTGTTCTATATCTCTGCCAAACAAACTCCCCGGAGGTTGAGCTTTCAGAAGCAAGTTTAACTCTAAGGGAGGAAGCAGCAGAATGTGCCTCTCACATCTAGCCTGTAGGAATTCAGGTTGGCAAGTTCTATGGGGAAGCCCATTGCTGCCTATGGTGGAAACGGCATGGGAGATTTCAGTTTCAAAATCTCTGTGAAAAAGCGTCAGAGAAGCTTCTCCATTTAGAATCCAGCATATCTCACTGAACCGAAGAAGTGGTAGTTAGAAGGGAGTTAGAGCTGCAAGCAGTTTGGTTTGGGAAATTAGACGCGAAATGAAACTGCAAATGCCTTCCAACAGGCTTGGAAAAGTGTGTTCTATATCTCTGCAAAACAAACTCCCCGGAGGTTGAGCTTTCAGAAGCTAGTTTAACTCTAAGGGAGGAAGCAGCAGAATGTGCCTCTCACATCTAGCCTGTAGGAATTCAGGTTGGCAAGTTCTATGGGGAAGCCCATTGGCGCCTTCGTTGGAAACGGGTTTGGAAATTTCAGTTTCAAAATCTCTGTGAAAAAGCGTCAGAGAAGCTTCTCCGTTTAGAATCCAGCATATCTCACTGAACCGAAGAAGTGGTAGTTAGAAGGGAGTTAGAGCTGCAAGCAGTTTGGTTTGGGAAATTAGACGCGAAATGAAACTGCAAATGCCTTCCAACAGGCTTGGAAAAGTGTGTTCTATATCTCGGCCAAACAAACTCCCCGGAGGTTGAGCTTTCAGAAGCAAGTTTAACTCTAAGGGAGGAAGCAGCAGAATGTGCCTCTCACATCTAGCCTGTAGGAATTCAGGTTGGCAAGTTCTATGGGGAAGCCCATTGCTGCCTATGGTGGAAACGGCATGGGAGATTTCAGTTTCAAAATCTCTGTGAAAAAGCGTCAGAGAAGCTTCTCCGTTTAGAATCCAGCATATCTCACTGAACCGAAGAAGTGGTAGTTAGAAGGGAGTTAGAGCTGCAAGCAGTTTGGTTTGGGAAATTAGACGCAAAATGAAACTGCAAATGCCTTCCAACAGGCTTGGAAAAGTGTGTTCTATATCTCTGCAAAACAAACTCCCCGGAGGTTGAGCTTTCAGAAGCTAGTTTAACTCTAAGGGAGGAAGCAGCAGAATGTGCCTCTCACATCTAGCCTGTAGGAATTCAGGTTGGCAAGTTCTATGGGGAAGCCCATTGGCGCCTTCGTTGGAAACGGGTTTGGAAATTTCAGTTTCAAAATCTCTGTGAAAAAGCGTCAGAGAAGCTTCTCCGTTTAGAATCCAGCATATCTCACTGAACCGAAGAAGTGGTAGTTAGAAGGGAGTTAGAGCTGCAAGCAGTTTGGTTTGGGAAATTAGACGCGAAATGAAACTGCAAATGCCTTCCAACAGGCTTGGAAAAGTGTGTTCTATATCTCTGCCAAACAAACTCCCCGGAGGTTGAGCTTTCAGAAGCAAGTTTAACTCTAAGGGAGGAAGCAGCAGAATGTGCCTCTCACATCTAGCCTGTAGGAATTCAGGTTGGCAAGTTCTATGGGGAAGCCCATTGCTGCCTATGGTGGAAACGGCATGGGAGATTTCAGTTTCAAAATCTCTGTGAAAAAGCGTCAGAGAAGCTTCTCCATTTAGAATCCAGCATATCTCACTGAACCGAAGAAGTGGTAGTTAGAAGGGAGTTAGAGCTGCAAGCAGTTTGGTTTGGGAAATTAGACGCGAAATGAAACTGCAAATGCCTTCCAACAGGCTTGGAAAAGTGTGTTCTATATCTCTGCAAAACAAACTCCCCGGAGGTTGAGCTTTCAGAAGCTAGTTTAACTCTAAGGGAGGAAGCAGCAGAATGTGCCTCTCACATCTAGCCTGTAGGAATTCAGGTCGGCAAGTTCTATGGGGAAGCCCATTGGCGCCTTCGTTGGAAACGGGTTTGGAAATTTCAGTTTCAAAATCTCTGTGAAAAAGCGTCAGAGAAGCTTCTCCGTTTAGAATCCAGCATATCTCACTGAACCGAAGAAGTGGTAGTTAGAAGGGAGTTAGAGCTGCAAGCAGTTTGGTTTGGGAAATTAGACGCGAAATGAAACTGCAAATGCCTTCCAACAGGCTTGGAAAAGTGTGTTCTATATCTCTGCCAAACAAACTCCCCGGAGGTTGAGCTTTCAGAAGCAAGTTTAACTCTAAGGGAGGAAGCAGCAGAATGTGCCTCTCACATCTAGCCTGTAGGAATTCAGGTTGGCAAGTTCTATGGGGAAGCCCATTGCTGCCTATGGTGGAAACGGCATGGGAGATTTCAGTTTCAAAATCTCTGTGAAAAAGCGTCAGAGAAGCTTCTCCATTTAGAATCCAGCATATCTCACTGAACCGAAGAAGTGGTAGTTAGAAGGGAGTTAGAGCTGCAAGCAGTTTGGTTTGGGAAATTAGACGCGAAATGAAACTGCAAATGCCTTCCAACAGGCTTGGAAAAGTGTGTTCTATATCTCTGCAAAACAAACTCCCCGGAGGTTGAGCTTTCAGAAGCTAGTTTAACTCTAAGGGAGGAAGCAGCAGAATGTGCCTCTCACATCTAGCCTGTAGGAATTCAGGTTGGCAAGTTCTATGGGGAAGCCCATTGGCGCCTTCGTTGGAAACGGGTTTGGAAATTTCAGTTTCAAAATCTCTGTGAAAAAGCGTCAGAGAAGCTTCTCCGTTTAGAATCCAGCATATCTCACTGAACCGAAGAAGTGGTAGTTAGAAGGGAGTTAGAGCTGCAAGCAGTTTGGTTTGGGAAATTAGACGCGAAATGAAACTGCAAATGCCTTCCAACAGGCTTGGAAAAGTGTGTTCTATATCTCTGCCAAACAAACTCCCCGGAGGTTGAGCTTTCAGAAGCAAGTTTAACTCTAAGGGAGGAAGCAGCAGAATGTGCCTCTCACATCTAGCCTGTAGGAATTCAGGTTGGCAAGTTCTATGGGGAAGCCCATTGCTGCCTATGGTGGAAACGGCATGGGAGATTTCAGTTTCAAAATCTCTGTGAAAAAGCGTCAGAGAAGCTTCTCCATTTAGAATCCAGCATATCTCACTGAACCGAAGAAGTGGTAGTTAGAAGGGAGTTAGAGCTGCAAGCAGTTTGGTTTGGGAAATTAGACGCGAAATGAAACTGCAAATGCCTTCCAACAGGCTTGGAAAAGTGTGTTCTATATCTCTGCCAAACAAACTCCCCGGAGGTTGAGCTTTCAGAAGCAAGTTTAACTCTAAGGGAGGAAGCAGCAGAATGTGCCTCTCACATCTAGCCTGTAGGAATTCAGGTTGGCAAGTTCTATGGGGAAGCCCATTGCTGCCTATGGTGGAAACGGCATGGGAGATTTCAGTTTCAAAATCTCTGTGAAAAAGCGTCAGAGAAGCTTCTCCATTTAGAATCCAGCATATCTCACTGAACCGAAGAAGTGGTAGTTAGAAGGGAGTTAGAGCTGCAAGCAGTTTGGTTTGGGAAATTAGACGCGAAATGAAACTGCAAATGCCTTCCAACAGGCTTGGAAAAGTGTGTTCTATATCTCTGCAAAACAAACTCCCCGGAGGTTGAGCTTTCAGAAGCTAGTTTAACTCTAAGGGAGGAAGCAGCAGAATGTGCCTCTCACATCTAGCCTGTAGGAATTCAGGTTGGCAAGTTCTATGGGGAAGCCCATTGGCGCCTTCGTTGGAAACGGGTTTGGAAATTTCAGTTTCAAAATCTCTGTGAAAAAGCGTCAGAGAAGCTTCTCCGTTTAGAATCCAGCATATCTCACTGAACCGAAGAAGTGGTAGTTAGAAGGGAGTTAGAGCTGCAAGCAGTTTGGTTTGGGAAATTAGACGCGAAATGAAACTGCAAATGCCTTCCAACAGGCTTGGAAAAGTGTGTTCTATATCTCTGCCAAACAAACTCCCCGGAGGTTGAGCTTTCAGAAGCAAGTTTAACTCTAAGGGAGGAAGCAGCAGAATGTGCCTCTCACATCTAGCCTGTAGGAATTCAGGTTGGCAAGTTCTATGGGGAAGCCCATTGCTGCCTATGGTGGAAACGGCATGGGAGATTTCAGTTTCAAAATCTCTGTGAAAAAGCGTCAGAGAAGCTTCTCCATTTAGAATCCAGCATATCTCACTGAACCGAAGAAGTGGTAGTTAGAAGGGAGTTAGAGCTGCAAGCAGTTTGGTTTGGGAAATTAGACGCGAAATGAAACTGCAAATGCCTTCCAACAGGCTTGGAAAAGTGTGTTCTATATCTCTGCCAAACAAACTCCCCGGAGGTTGAGCTTTCAGAAGCAAGTTTAACTCTAAGGGAGGAAGCAGCAGAATGTGCCTCTCACATCTAGCCTGTAGGAATTCAGGTTGGCAAGTTCTATGGGGAAGCCCATTGCTGCCTATGGTGGAAACGGCATGGGAGATTTCAGTTTCAAAATCTCTGTGAAAAAGCGTCAGAGAAGCTTCTCCATTTAGAATCCAGCATATCTCACTGAACCGAAGAAGTGGTAGTTAGAAGGGAGTTAGAGCTGCAAGCAGTTTGGTTTGGGAAATTAGACGCGAAATGAAACTGCAAATGCCTTCCAACAGGCTTGGAAAAGTGTGTTCTATATCTCTGCAAAACAAACTCCCCGGAGGTTGAGCTTTCAGAAGCTAGTTTAACTCTAAGGGAGGAAGCAGCAGAATGTGCCTCTCACATCTAGCCTGTAGGAATTCAGGTTGGCAAGTTCTATGGGGAAGCCCATTGGCGCCTTCGTTGGAAACGGGTTTGGAAATTTCAGTTTCAAAATCTCTGTGAAAAAGCGTCAGAGAAGCTTCTCCGTTTAGAATCCAGCATATCTCACTGAACCGAAGAAGTGGTAGTTAGAAGGGAGTTAGAGCTGCAAGCAGTTTGGTTTGGGAAATTAGACGCGAAATGAAACTGCAAATGCCTTCCAACAGGCTTGGAAAAGTGTGTTCTATATCTCTGCCAAACAAACTCCCCGGAGGTTGAGCTTTCAGAAGCAAGTTTAACTCTAAGGGAGGAAGCAGCAGAATGTGCCTCTCACATCTAGCCTGTAGGAATTCAGGTTGGCAAGTTCTATGGGGAAGCCCATTGCTGCCTATGGTGGAAACGGCATGGGAGATTTCAGTTTCAAAATCTCTGTGAAAAAGCGTCAGAGAAGCTTCTCCATTTAGAATCCAGCATATCTCACTGAACCGAAGAAGTGGTAGTTAGAAGGGAGTTAGAGCTGCAAGCAGTTTGGTTTGGGAAATTAGACGCGAAATGAAACTGCAAATGCCTTCCAACAGGCTTGGAAAAGTGTGTTCTATATCTCTGCAAAACAAACTCCCCGGAGGTTGAGCTTTCAGAAGCTAGTTTAACTCTAAGGGAGGAAGCAGCAGAATGTGCCTCTCACATCTAGCCTGTAGGAATTCAGGTTGGCAAGTTCTATGGGGAAGCCCATTGGCGCCTTCGTTGGAAACGGGTTTGGAAATTTCAGTTTCAAAATCTCTGTGAAAAAGCGTCAGAGAAGCTTCTCCGTTTAGAATCCAGCATATCTCACTGAACCGAAGAAGTGGTAGTTAGAAGGGAGTTAGAGCTGCAAGCAGTTTGGTTTGGGAAATTAGACGCGAAATGAAACTGCAAATGCCTTCCAACAGGCTTGGAAAAGTGTGTTCTATATCTCTGCCAAACAAACTCCCCGGAGGTTGAGCTTTCAGAAGCAAGTTTAACTCTAAGGGAGGAAGCAGCAGAATGTGCCTCTCACATCTAGCCTGTAGGAATTCAGGTTGGCAAGTTCTATGGGGAAGCCCATTGCTGCCTATGGTGGAAACGGCATGGGAGATTTCAGTTTCAAAATCTCTGTGAAAAAGCGTCAGAGAAGCTTCTCCGTTTAGAATCCAGCATATCTCACTGAACCGAAGAAGTGGTAGTTAGAAGGGAGTTAGAGCTGCAAGCAGTTTGGTTTGGGAAATTAGACGCGAAATGAAACTGCAAATGCCTTCCAACAGGCTTGGAAAAGTGTGTTCTATATCTCTGCCAAACAAACTCCCCGGAGGTTGAGCTTTCAGAAGCTAGTTTAACTCTAAGGGAGGAAGCAGCAGAATGTGCCTCTCACATCTAGCCTGTAGGAATTCAGGTTGGCAAGTTCTATGGGGAAGCCCATTGCTGCCTATGGTGGAAACGGCATGGGAGATTTCAGTTTCAAAATCTCTGTGAAAAAGCGTCAGAGAAGCTTCTCCGTTTAGAATCCAGCATATCTCACTGAACCGAAGAAGTGGTAGTTAGAAGGGAGTTAGAGCTGCAAGCAGTTTGGTTTGGGAAATTAGATGCGAAATGACACTGCAAAGGCCTTCCAACAGGCTTGGAAAAGTGTGTTCTATATCTCTGCCAAACAGACTCTCCGGAGGTTGAGCTTTCAGAAGCAAGCTTAACTCTTAGGGAGGAAGCAGCAGAATGTGCCTCTCACATCTAGCCTGTAGGAATTCAGGTTGGCAAGTTCTATGGGGAAGCCCATTGCTGCCTATGGTGGAAACGGCATGGGAGATTTCAGTTTCAAAATCTCTGTGAATAAGCGTCAGAGAAGCTTCTCCGTTTAGAATCCAGCATATCTCACTGAACCGAAGAAGTGGTAGTTAGAAGGGAGTTAGAGCTGCAAGCAGTTTGGTTTGGGAAATTAGACGCGAAATGAAACTGCAAATGCCTTCCAACAGGCTTGGAAAAGTGTGTTCTATATCTCTGCCAAACAAACTCCCCGGAGGTTGAGCTTTCAGAAGCTAGTTTAACTCTAAGGGAGGAAGCAGCAGAATGTGCCTCTCACATCTAGCCTGTAGGAATTCAGGTTGGCAAGTTCTATGGGGAAGCCCATTGCTGCCTATGGTGGAAACGGCATGGGAGATTTCAGTTTCAAAATCTCTGTGAAAAAGCGTCAGAGAAGCTTCTCCGTTTAGAATCCAGCATATCTCACTGAACCGAAGAAGTGGTAGTTAGAAGGGAGTTAGAGCTGCAAGCAGTTTGGTTTGGGAAATTAGACGCGAAATGAAACTGCAAATGCCTTCCAACAGGCTTGGAAAAGTGTGTTCTATATCTCTGCCAAACAAACTCCCCGGAGGTTGAGCTTTCAGAAGCAAGTTTAACTCTAAGGGAGGAAGCAGCAGAATGTGCCTCTCACATCTAGCCTGTAGGAATTCAGGTTGGCAAGTTCTATGGGGAAGCCCATTGCTGCCTATGGTGGAAACGGCATGGGAGATTTCAGTTTCAAAATCTCTGTGAATAAGCGTCAGAGAAGCTTCTCCGTTTAGAATCCAGCATATCTCACTGAACCGAAGAAGTGGTAGTTAGAAGGGAGTTAGAGCTGCAAGCAGTTTGGTTTGGGAAATTAGACGCGAAATGAAACTGCAAATGCCTTCCAACAGGCTTGGAAAAGTGTGTTCTATATCTCTGCCAAACAAACTCCCCGGAGGTTGAGCTTTCAGAAGCTAGTTTAACTCTAAGGGAGGAAGCAGCAGAATGTGCCTCTCACATCTAGCCTGTAGGAATTCAGGTTGGCAAGTTCTATGGGGAAGCCCATTGCTGCCTATGGTGGAAACGGCATGGGAGATTTCAGTTTCAAAATCTCTGTGAAAAAGCGTCAGAGAAGCTTCTCCGTTTAGAATCCAGCATATCTCACTGAACCGAAGAAGTGGTAGTTAGAAGGGAGTTAGAGCTGCAAGCAGTTTGGTTTGGGAAATTAGACGCGAAATGAAACTGCAAATGCCTTCCAACAGGCTTGGAAAAGTGTGTTCTATATCTCGGCCAAACAAACTCCCCGGAGGTTGAGCTTTCAGAAGCAAGTTTAACTCTAAGGGAGGAAGCAGCAGAATGTGCCTCTCACATCTAGCCTGTAGGAATTCAGGTTGGCAAGTTCTATGGGGAAGCCCATTGCTCCCTATGGAGGAAACGGCATGGGAGATTTCAGTTTCAAAATCTCTGTGAAAAAGCGTCAGAGAAGCTTCTCCATTTAGAATCCAGCATATCTCACTGAACCGAAGAAGTGGTAGTTAGAAGGGAGTTAGAGCTGCAAGCAGTTTGGTTTGGGAAATTAGACGCGAAATGAAACTGCAAATGCCTTCCAACAGGCTTGGAAAAGTGTGTTCTATATCTCTGCCAAACAAACTCCCCGGAGGTTGAGCTTTCAGAAGCTAGTTTAACTCTAAGGGAGGAAGCAGCAGAATGTGCCTCTCACATCTAGCCTGTAGGAATTCAGGTTGGCAAGTTCTATGGGGAAGCCCATTGGCGCCTTCGTTGGAAACGGGTTTGGAAATTTCAGTTTCAAAATCTCTGTGAAAAAGCGTCAGAGAAGCTTCTCCGTTTAGAATCCAGCATATCTCACTGAACCGAAGAAGTGGTAGTTAGAAGGGAGTTAGAGCTGCAAGCAGTTTGGTTTGGGAAATTAGATGCGAAATGACACTGCAAAGGCCTTCCAACAGGCTTGGAAAAGTGTGTTCTATATCTCTGCCAAACAGACTCCCCGGAGGTTGAGCTTTCAGAAGCAAGCTTTACTCTTAGGGAGGAAGCAGCAGAATGTGCCTCTCACATCTAGCCTGTAGGAATTCAGGTTGGCAAGTTCTATGGGGAAGCCCATTGCTGCCTATGGTGGAAACGGCATGGGAGATTTCAGTTTCAAAATCTCTGTGAAAAAGCGTCAGAGAAGCTTCTCCGTTTAGAATCCAGCATATCTCACTGAACCGAAGAAGTGGTAGTTAGAAGGGAGTTAGAGCTGCAAGCAGTTTGGTTTGGGAAATTAGACGCGAAATGAAACTGCAAATGCCTTCCAACAGGCTTGGAAAAGTGTGTTCTATATCTCTGCAAAACAAACTCCCCGGAGGTTGAGCTTTCAGAAGCTAGTTTAACTCTAAGGGAGGAAGCAGCAGAATGTGCCTCTCACATCTAGCCTGTAGGAATTCAGGTTGGCAAGTTCTATGGGGAAGCCCATTGGCGCCTTCGTTGGAAACGGGTTTGGAAATTTCAGTTTCAAAATCTCTGTGAAAAAGCGTCAGAGAAGCTTCTCCGTTTAGAATCCAGCATATCTCACTGAACCGAAGAAGTGGTAGTTAGAAGGGAGTTAGAGCTGCAAGCAGTTTGGTTTGGGAAATTAGACGCGAAATGAAACTGCAAATGCCTTCCAACAGGCTTGGAAAAGTGTGTTCTATATCTCTGCCAAACAAACTCCCCGGAGGTTGAGCTTTCAGAAGCAAGTTTAACTCTAAGGGAGGAAGCAGCAGAATGTGCCTCTCACATCTAGCCTGTAGGAATTCAGGTTGGCAAGTTCTATGGGGAAGCCCATTGCTGCCTATGGTGGAAACGGCATGGGAGATTTCAGTTTCAAAATCTCTGTGAAAAAGCGTCAGAGAAGCTTCTCCATTTAGAATCCAGCATATCTCACTGAACCGAAGAAGTGGTAGTTAGAAGGGAGTTAGAGCTGCAAGCAGTTTGGTTTGGGAAATTAGACGCGAAATGAAACTGCAAATGCCTTCCAACAGGCTTGGAAAAGTGTGTTCTATATCTCTGCAAAACAAACTCCCCGGAGGTTGAGCTTTCAGAAGCTAGTTTAACTCTAAGGGAGGAAGCAGCAGAATGTGCCTCTCACATCTAGCCTGTAGGAATTCAGGTTGGCAAGTTCTATGGGGAAGCCCATTGCTGCCTATGGTGGAAACGGCATGGGAGATTTCAGTTTCAAAATCTCTGTGAAAAAGCGTCAGAGAAGCTTCTCCGTTTAGAATCCAGCATATCTCACTGAACCGAAGAAGTGGTAGTTAGAAGGGAGTTAGAGCTGCAAGCAGTTTGGTTTGGGAAATTAGACGCGAAATGAAACTGCAAATGCCTTCCAACAGGCTTGGAAAAGTGTGTTCTATATCTCTGCCAAACAAACTCCCCGGAGGTTGAGCTTTCAGAAGCTAGTTTAACTCTAAGGGAGGAAGCAGCAGAATGTGCCTCTCACATCTAGCCTGTAGGAATTCAGGTTGGCAAGTTCTATGGGGAAGCCCATTGCTGCCTATGGTGGAAACGGCATGGGAGATTTCAGTTTCAAAATCTCTGTGAAAAAGCGTCAGAGAAGCTTCTCCGTTTAGAATCCAGCATATCTCACTGAACCGAAGAAGTGGTAGTTAGAAGGGAGTTAGAGCTGCAAGCAGTTTGGTTTGGGAAATTAGACGCGAAATGAAACTGCAGATGCCTTCCAACAGGCTTGGAAAAGTGTGTTCTATATCTCTGCCAAACAAACTCCCCGGAGGTTGAGCTTTCAGAAGCAAGTTTAACTCTAAGGGAGGAAGCAGCAGAATGTGCCTCTCACATCTAGCCTGTAGGAATTCAGGTTGGCAAGTTCTATGGGGAAGCCCATTGCTGCCTATGGTGGAAACGGCATGGGAGATTTCAGTTTCAAAATCTCTGTGAAAAAGCGTCAGAGAAGCTTCTCCATTTAGAATCCAGCATATCTCACTGAACCGAAGAAGTGGTAGTTAGAAGGGAGTTAGAGCTGCAAGCAGTTTGGTTTGGGAAATTAGACGCGAAATGAAACTGCAAATGCCTTCCAACAGGCTTGGAAAAGTGTGTTCTATATCTCTGCCAAACAAACTCCCCGGAGGTTGAGCTTTCAGAAGCTAGTTTAACTCTAAGGGAGGAAGCAGCAGAATGTGCCTCTCACATCTAGCCTGTAGGAATTCAGGTTGGCAAGTTCTATGGGGAAGCCCATTGGCGCCTTCGTTGGTAACGGGTTTGGAAATTTCAGTTTCAAAATCTCTGTGAAAAAGCGTCAGAGAAGCTTCTCCGTTTAGAATCCAGCATATCTCACTGAACCGAAGAAGTGGTAGTTAGAAGGGAGTTAGAGCTGCAAGCAGTTTGGTTTGGGAAATTAGACGCGAAATGAAACTGCAAATGCCTTCCAACAGGCTTGGAAAAGTGTGTTCTATATCTCTGCCAAACAAACTCCCCGGAGGTTGAGCTTTCAGAAGCAAGTTTAACTCTAAGGGAGGAAGCAGCAGAATGTGCCTCTCACATCTAGCCTGTAGGAATTCAGGTTGGCAAGTTCTATGGGGAAGCCCATTGCTGCCTATGGTGGAAACGGAATGGGAGATTTCAGTTTCAAAATCTCTGTGAAAAAGCGTCAGAGAAGCTTCTCCATTTAGAATCCAGCATATCTCACTGAACCGAAGAAGTGGTAGTTAGAAGGGAGTTAGAGGTGCAAGCAGTTTGGTTTGGGAAATTAGACGCGAAATGAAACTGCAAATGCCTTCCAACAGGCTTGGAAAAGTGTGTTCTATATCTCTGCCAAACAAACTCCCCGGAGGTTGAGCTTTCAGAAGCAAGTTTAACTCTAAGGGAGGAAGCAGCAGAATGTGCCTCTCACATCTAGCCTGTAGGAATTCAGGTTGGCAAGTTCTATGGGGAAGCCCATTGCTGCCTATGGTGGAAACGGCATGGGAGATTTCAGTTTCAAAATCTCTGTGAAAAAGCGTCAGAGAAGCTTCTCCATTTAGAATCCAGCATATCTCACTGAACCGAAGAAGTGGTAGTTAGAAGGGAGTTAGAGCTGCAAGCAGTTTGGTTTGGGAAATTAGACGCGAAATGAAACTGCAAATGCCTTCCAACAGGCTTGGAAAAGTGTGTTCTATATCTCTGCAAAACAAACTCCCCGGAGGTTGAGCTTTCAGAAGCTAGTTTAACTCTAAGGGAGGAAGCAGCAGAATGTGCCTCTCACATCTAGCCTGTAGGAATTCAGGTTGGCAAGTTCTATGGGGAAGCCCATTGGCGCCTTCGTTGGAAACGGGTTTGGAAATTTCAGTTTCAAAATCTCTGTGAAAAAGCGTCAGAGAAGCTTCTCCGTTTAGAATCCAGCATATCTCACTGAACCGAAGAAGTGGTAGTTAGAAGGGAGTTAGAGCTGCAAGCAGTTTGGTTTGGGAAATTAGACGCGAAATGAAACTGCAAATGCCTTCCAACAGGCTTGGAAAAGTGTGTTCTATATCTCGGCCAAACAAACTCCCCGGAGGTTGAGCTTTCAGAAGCAAGTTTAACTCTAAGGGAGGAAGCAGCAGAATGTGCCTCTCACATCTAGCCTGTAGGAATTCAGGTTGGCAAGTTCTATGGGGAAGCCCATTGCTGCCTATGGTGGAAACGGCATGGGAGATTTCAGTTTCAAAATCTCTGTGAAAAAGCGTCAGAGAAGCTTCTCCGTTTAGAATCCAGCATATCTCACTGAACCGAAGAAGTGGTAGTTAGAAGGGAGTTAGAGCTGCAAGCAGTTTGGTTTGGGAAATTAGACGCGAAATGAAACTGCAAATGCCTTCCAACAGGCTTGGAAAAGTGTGTTCTATATCTCTGCAAAACAAACTCCCCGGAGGTTGAGCTTTCAGAAGCTAGTTTAACTCTAAGGGAGGAAGCAGCAGAATGTGCCTCTCACATCTAGCCTGTAGGAATTCAGGTTGGCAAGTTCTATGGGGAAGCCCATTGGCGCCTTCGTTGGAAACGGGTTTGGAAATTTCAGTTTCAAAATCTCTGTGAAAAAGCGTCAGAGAAGCTTCTCCGTTTAGAATCCAGCATATCTCACTGAACCGAAGAAGTGGTAGTTAGAAGGGAGTTAGAGCTGCAAGCAGTTTGGTTTGGGAAATTAGACGCGAAATGAAACTGCAAATGCCTTCCAACAGGCTTGGAAAAGTGTGTTCTATATCTCTGCCAAACAAACTCCCCGGAGGTTGAGCTTTCAGAAGCAAGTTTAACTCTAAGGGAGGAAGCAGCAGAATGTGCCTCTCACATCTAGCCTGTAGGAATTCAGGTTGGCAAGTTCTATGGGGAAGCCCATTGCTGCCTATGGTGGAAACGGCATGGGAGATTTCAGTTTCAAAATCTCTGTGAAAAAGCGTCAGAGAAGCTTCTCCATTTAGAATCCAGCATATCTCACTGAACCGAAGAAGTGGTAGTTAGAAGGGAGTTAGAGCTGCAAGCAGTTTGGTTTGGGAAATTAGACGCGAAATGAAACTGCAAATGCCTTCCAACAGGCTTGGAAAAGTGTGTTCTATATCTCTGCAAAACAAACTCCCCGGAGGTTGAGCTTTCAGAAGCTAGTTTAACTCTAAGGGAGGAAGCAGCAGAATGTGCCTCTCACATCTAGCCTGTAGGAATTCAGGTCGGCAAGTTCTATGGGGAAGCCCATTGGCGCCTTCGTTGGAAACGGGTTTGGAAATTTCAGTTTCAAAATCTCTGTGAAAAAGCGTCAGAGAAGCTTCTCCGTTTAGAATCCAGCATATCTCACTGAACCGAAGAAGTGGTAGTTAGAAGGGAGTTAGAGCTGCAAGCAGTTTGGTTTGGGAAATTAGACGCGAAATGAAACTGCAAATGCCTTCCAACAGGCTTGGAAAAGTGTGTTCTATATCTCTGCCAAACAAACTCCCCGGAGGTTGAGCTTTCAGAAGCAAGTTTAACTCTAAGGGAGGAAGCAGCAGAATGTGCCTCTCACATCTAGCCTGTAGGAATTCAGGTTGGCAAGTTCTATGGGGAAGCCCATTGCTGCCTATGGTGGAAACGGCATGGGAGATTTCAGTTTCAAAATCTCTGTGAAAAAGCGTCAGAGAAGCTTCTCCATTTAGAATCCAGCATATCTCACTGAACCGAAGAAGTGGTAGTTAGAAGGGAGTTAGAGCTGCAAGCAGTTTGGTTTGGGAAATTAGACGCGAAATGAAACTGCAAATGCCTTCCAACAGGCTTGGAAAAGTGTGTTCTATATCTCTGCAAAACAAACTCCCCGGAGGTTGAGCTTTCAGAAGCTAGTTTAACTCTAAGGGAGGAAGCAGCAGAATGTGCCTCTCACATCTAGCCTGTAGGAATTCAGGTCGGCAAGTTCTATGGGGAAGCCCATTGGCGCCTTCGTTGGAAACGGGTTTGGAAATTTCAGTTTCAAAATCTCTGTGAAAAAGCGTCAGAGAAGCTTCTCCGTTTAGAATCCAGCATATCTCACTGAACCGAAGAAGTGGTAGTTAGAAGGGAGTTAGAGCTGCAAGCAGTTTGGTTTGGGAAATTAGACGCGAAATGAAACTGCAAATGCCTTCCAACAGGCTTGGAAAAGTGTGTTCTATATCTCTGCCAAACAAACTCCCCGGAGGTTGAGCTTTCAGAAGCAAGTTTAACTCTAAGGGAGGAAGCAGCAGAATGTGCCTCTCACATCTAGCCTGTAGGAATTCAGGTTGGCAAGTTCTATGGGGAAGCCCATTGCTGCCTATGGTGGAAACGGCATGGGAGATTTCAGTTTCAAAATCTCTGTGAAAAAGCGTCAGAGAAGCTTCTCCATTTAGAATCCAGCATATCTCACTGAACCGAAGAAGTGGTAGTTAGAAGGGAGTTAGAGCTGCAAGCAGTTTGGTTTGGGAAATTAGACGCGAAATGAAACTGCAAATGCCTTCCAACAGGCTTGGAAAAGTGTGTTCTATATCTCTGCAAAACAAACTCCCCGGAGGTTGAGCTTTCAGAAGCTAGTTTAACTCTAAGGGAGGAAGCAGCAGAATGTGCCTCTCACATCTAGCCTGTAGGAATTCAGGTTGGCAAGTTCTATGGGGAAGCCCATTGGCGCCTTCGTTGGAAACGGGTTTGGAAATTTCAGTTTCAAAATCTCTGTGAAAAAGCGTCAGAGAAGCTTCTCCGTTTAGAATCCAGCATATCTCACTGAACCGAAGAAGTGGTAGTTAGAAGGGAGTTAGAGCTGCAAGCAGTTTGGTTTGGGAAATTAGACGCGAAATGAAACTGCAAATGCCTTCCAACAGGCTTGGAAAAGTGTGTTCTATATCTCTGCCAAACAAACTCCCCGGAGGTTGAGCTTTCAGAAGCAAGTTTAACTCTAAGGGAGGAAGCAGCAGAATGTGCCTCTCACATCTAGCCTGTAGGAATTCAGGTTGGCAAGTTCTATGGGGAAGCCCATTGCTGCCTATGGTGGAAACGGCATGGGAGATTTCAGTTTCAAAATCTCTGTGAAAAAGCGTCAGAGAAGCTTCTCCATTTAGAATCCAGCATATCTCACTGAACCGAAGAAGTGGTAGTTAGAAGGGAGTTAGAGCTGCAAGCAGTTTGGTTTGGGAAATTAGACGCGAAATGAAACTGCAAATGCCTTCCAACAGGCTTGGAAAAGTGTGTTCTATATCTCTGCCAAACAAACTCCCCGGAGGTTGAGCTTTCAGAAGCAAGTTTAACTCTAAGGGAGGAAGCAGCAGAATGTGCCTCTCACATCTAGCCTGTAGGAATTCAGGTTGGCAAGTTCTATGGGGAAGCCCATTGCTGCCTATGGTGGAAACGGCATGGGAGATTTCAGTTTCAAAATCTCTGTGAAAAAGCGTCAGAGAAGCTTCTCCATTTAGAATCCAGCATATCTCACTGAACCGAAGAAGTGGTAGTTAGAAGGGAGTTAGAGCTGCAAGCAGTTTGGTTTGGGAAATTAGACGCGAAATGAAACTGCAAATGCCTTCCAACAGGCTTGGAAAAGTGTGTTCTATATCTCTGCAAAACAAACTCCCCGGAGGTTGAGCTTTCAGAAGCTAGTTTAACTCTAAGGGAGGAAGCAGCAGAATGTGCCTCTCACATCTAGCCTGTAGGAATTCAGGTTGGCAAGTTCTATGGGGAAGCCCATTGGCGCCTTCGTTGGAAACGGGTTTGGAAATTTCAGTTTCAAAATCTCTGTGAAAAAGCGTCAGAGAAGCTTCTCCGTTTAGAATCCAGCATATCTCACTGAACCGAAGAAGTGGTAGTTAGAAGGGAGTTAGAGCTGCAAGCAGTTTGGTTTGGGAAATTAGACGCGAAATGAAACTGCAAATGCCTTCCAACAGGCTTGGAAAAGTGTGTTCTATATCTCTGCCAAACAAACTCCCCGGAGGTTGAGCTTTCAGAAGCAAGTTTAACTCTAAGGGAGGAAGCAGCAGAATGTGCCTCTCACATCTAGCCTGTAGGAATTCAGGTTGGCAAGTTCTATGGGGAAGCCCATTGCTGCCTATGGTGGAAACGGCATGGGAGATTTCAGTTTCAAAATCTCTGTGAAAAAGCGTCAGAGAAGCTTCTCCATTTAGAATCCAGCATATCTCACTGAACCGAAGAAGTGGTAGTTAGAAGGGAGTTAGAGCTGCAAGCAGTTTGGTTTGGGAAATTAGACGCGAAATGAAACTGCAAATGCCTTCCAACAGGCTTGGAAAAGTGTGTTCTATATCTCTGCCAAACAAACTCCCCGGAGGTTGAGCTTTCAGAAGCAAGTTTAACTCTAAGGGAGGAAGCAGCAGAATGTGCCTCTCACATCTAGCCTGTAGGAATTCAGGTTGGCAAGTTCTATGGGGAAGCCCATTGCTGCCTATGGTGGAAACGGCATGGGAGATTTCAGTTTCAAAATCTCTGTGAAAAAGCGTCAGAGAAGCTTCTCCATTTAGAATCCAGCATATCTCACTGAACCGAAGAAGTGGTAGTTAGAAGGGAGTTAGAGCTGCAAGCAGTTTGGTTTGGGAAATTAGACGCGAAATGAAACTGCAAATGCCTTCCAACAGGCTTGGAAAAGTGTGTTCTATATCTCTGCAAAACAAACTCCCCGGAGGTTGAGCTTTCAGAAGCTAGTTTAACTCTAAGGGAGGAAGCAGCAGAATGTGCCTCTCACATCTAGCCTGTAGGAATTCAGGTTGGCAAGTTCTATGGGGAAGCCCATTGGCGCCTTCGTTGGAAACGGGTTTGGAAATTTCAGTTTCAAAATCTCTGTGAAAAAGCGTCAGAGAAGCTTCTCCGTTTAGAATCCAGCATATCTCACTGAACCGAAGAAGTGGTAGTTAGAAGGGAGTTAGAGCTGCAAGCAGTTTGGTTTGGGAAATTAGACGCGAAATGAAACTGCAAATGCCTTCCAACAGGCTTGGAAAAGTGTGTTCTATATCTCTGCCAAACAAACTCCCCGGAGGTTGAGCTTTCAGAAGCAAGTTTAACTCTAAGGGAGGAAGCAGCAGAATGTGCCTCTCACATCTAGCCTGTAGGAATTCAGGTTGGCAAGTTCTATGGGGAAGCCCATTGCTGCCTATGGTGGAAACGGCATGGGAGATTTCAGTTTCAAAATCTCTGTGAAAAAGCGTCAGAGAAGCTTCTCCATTTAGAATCCAGCATATCTCACTGAACCGAAGAAGTGGTAGTTAGAAGGGAGTTAGAGCTGCAAGCAGTTTGGTTTGGGAAATTAGACGCGAAATGAAACTGCAAATGCCTTCCAACAGGCTTGGAAAAGTGTGTTCTATATCTCTGCAAAACAAACTCCCCGGAGGTTGAGCTTTCAGAAGCTAGTTTAACTCTAAGGGAGGAAGCAGCAGAATGTGCCTCTCACATCTAGCCTGTAGGAATTCAGGTTGGCAAGTTCTATGGGGAAGCCCATTGGCGCCTTCGTTGGAAACGGGTTTGGAAATTTCAGTTTCAAAATCTCTGTGAAAAAGCGTCAGAGAAGCTTCTCCGTTTAGAATCCAGCATATCTCACTGAACCGAAGAAGTGGTAGTTAGAAGGGAGTTAGAGCTGCAAGCAGTTTGGTTTGGGAAATTAGACGCGAAATGAAACTGCAAATGCCTTCCAACAGGCTTGGAAAAGTGTGTTCTATATCTCTGCCAAACAAACTCCCCGGAGGTTGAGCTTTCAGAAGCAAGTTTAACTCTAAGGGAGGAAGCAGCAGAATGTGCCTCTCACATCTAGCCTGTAGGAATTCAGGTTGGCAAGTTCTATGGGGAAGCCCATTGCTGCCTATGGTGGAAACGGCATGGGAGATTTCAGTTTCAAAATCTCTGTGAAAAAGCGTCAGAGAAGCTTCTCCGTTTAGAATCCAGCATATCTCACTGAACCGAAGAAGTGGTAGTTAGAAGGGAGTTAGAGCTGCAAGCAGTTTGGTTTGGGAAATTAGACGCGAAATGAAACTGCAAATGCCTTCCAACAGGCTTGGAAAAGTGTGTTCTATATCTCTGCCAAACAAACTCCCCGGAGGTTGAGCTTTCAGAAGCTAGTTTAACTCTAAGGGAGGAAGCAGCAGAATGTGCCTCTCACATCTAGCCTGTAGGAATTCAGGTTGGCAAGTTCTATGGGGAAGCCCATTGCTGCCTATGGTGGAAACGGCATGGGAGATTTCAGTTTCAAAATCTCTGTGAAAAAGCGTCAGAGAAGCTTCTCCGTTTAGAATCCAGCATATCTCACTGAACCGAAGAAGTGGTAGTTAGAAGGGAGTTAGAGCTGCAAGCAGTTTGGTTTGGGAAATTAGACGCGAAATGAAACTGCAAATGCCTTCCAACAGGCTTGGAAAAGTGTGTTCTATATCTCTGCCAAACAAACTCCCCGGAGGTTGAGCTTTCAGAAGCTAGTTTAACTCTAAGGGAGGAAGCAGCAGAATGTGCCTCTCACATCTAGCCTGTAGGAATTCAGGTTGGCAAGTTCTATGGGGAAGCCCATTGCTGCCTATGGTGGAAACGGCATGGGAGATTTCAGTTTCAAAATCTCTGTGAAAAAGCGTCAGAGAAGCTTCTCCGTTTAGAATCCAGCATATCTCACTGAACCGAAGAAGTGGTAGTTAGAAGGGAGTTAGAGCTGCAAGCAGTTTGGTTTGGGAAATTAGACGCGAAATGAAACTGCAAATGCCTTCCAACAGGCTTGGAAAAGTGTGTTCTATATCTCTGCCTAACAAACTCCCCGGAGGTTGAGCTTTCAGAAGCAAGTTTAACTCTAAGGGAGGAAGCAGCAGAATGTGCCTCTCACATCTAGCCTGTAGGAATTCAGGTTGGCAAGTTCTATGGGGAAGCCCATTGCTGCCTATGGTGGAAACGGCATGGGAGATTTCAGTTTCAAAATCTCTGTGAAAAAGCGTCAGAGAAGCTTCTCCATTTAGAATCCAGCATATCTCACTGAACCGAAGAAGTGGTAGTTAGAAGGGAGTTAGAGCTGCAAGCAGTTTGGTTTGGGAAATTAGACGCGAAATGAAACTGCAAATGCCTTCCAACAGGCTTGGAAAAGTGTGTTCTATATCTCTGCAAAACAAACTCCCCGGAGGTTGAGCTTTCAGAAGCTAGTTTAACTCTAAGGGAGGAAGCAGCAGAATGTGCCTCTCACATCTAGCCTGTAGGAATTCAGGTTGGCAAGTTCTATGGGGAAGCCCATTGGCGCCTTCGTTGGAAACGGGTTTGGAAATTTCAGTTTCAAAATCTCTGTGAAAAAGCGTCAGAGAAGCTTCTCCTTTTAGAATCCAGCATATCTCACTGAACCGAAGAAGTGGTAGTTAGAAGGGAGTTAGAGCTGCAAGCAGTTTGGTTTGGGAAATTAGACGCGAAATGAAACTGCAAATGCCTTCCAACAGGCTTGGAAAAGTGTGTTCTATATCTCTGCCAAACAAACTCCCCGGAGGTTGAGCTTTCAGAAGCAAGTTTAACTCTAAGGGAGGAAGCAGCAGAATGTGCCTCTCACATCTAGCCTGTAGGAATTCAGGTTGGCAAGTTCTATGGGGAAGCCCATTGCTGCCTATGGTGGAAACGGCATGGGAGATTTCAGTTTCAAAATCTCTGTGAAAAAGCGTCAGAGAAGCTTCTCCGTTTAGATTCCAGCATATCTCACTGAACCGAAGAAGTGGTAGTTAGAAGGGAGTTAGAGCTGCAAGCAGTTTGGTTTGGGAAATTAGACGCGAAATGAAACTGCAAATGCCTTCCAACAGGCTTGGAAAAGTGTGTTCTATATCTCTGCCAAACAAACTCCCCGGAGGTTGAGCTTTCAGAAGCAAGTTTAACTCTAAGGGAGGAAGCAGCAGAATGTGCCTCTCACATCTAGCCTGTAGGAATTCAGGTTGGCAAGTTCTATGGGGAAGCCCATTGCTGCCTATGGTGGAAACGGCATGGGAGATTTCAGTTTCAAAATCTCTGTGAAAAAGCGTCAGAGAAGCTTCTCCGTTTAGAATCCAGCATATCTCACTGAACCGAAGAAGTGGTAGTTAGAAGGGAGTTAGAGCTGCAAGCAGTTTGGTTTGGGAAATTAGACGCGAAATGAAACTGCAAATGCCTTCCAACAGGCTTGGAAAAGTGTGTTCTATATCTCTGCCAAACAAACTCCCCGGAGGTTGAGCTTTCAGAAGCTAGTTTAACTCTAAGGGAGGAAGCAGCAGAATGTGCCTCTCACATCTAGCCTGTAGGAATTCAGGTTGGCAAGTTCTATGGGGAAGCCCATTGCTGCCTATGGTGGAAACGGCATGGGAGATTTCAGTTTCAAAATCTCTGTGAAAAAGCGTCAGAGAAGCTTCTCCGTTTAGAATCCAGCATATCTCACTGAACCGAAGAAGTGGTAGTTAGAAGGGAGTTAGAGCTGCAAGCAGTTTGGTTTGGGAAATTAGACGCGAAATGAAACTGCAAATGCCTTCCAACAGGCTTGGAAAAGTGTGTTCTATATCTCTGCAAAACAAACTCCCCGGAGGTTGAGCTTTCAGAAGCTAGTTTAACTCTAAGGGAGGAAGCAGCAGAATGTGCCTCTCACATCTAGCCTGTAGGAATTCAGGTTGGCAAGTTCTATGGGGAAGCCCATTGGCGCCTTCGTTGGAAACGGGTTTGGAAATTTCAGTTTCAAAATCTCTGTGAAAAAGCGTCAGAGAAGCTTCTCCGTTTAGAATCCAGCATATCTCACTGAACCGAAGAAGTGGTAGTTAGAAGGGAGTTAGAGCTGCAAGCAGTTTGGTTTGGGAAATTAGACGCGAAATGAAACTGCAAATGCCTTCCAACAGGCTTGGAAAAGTGTGTTCTATATCTCTGCCAAACAAACTCCCCGGAGGTTGAGCTTTCAGAAGCAAGTTTAACTCTAAGGGAGGAAGCAGCAGAATGTGCCTCTCACATCTAGCCTGTAGGAATTCAGGTTGGCAAGTTCTATGGGGAAGCCCATTGCTGCCTATGGTGGAAACGGCATGGGAGATTTCAGTTTCAAAATCTCTGTGAAAAAGCGTCAGAGAAGCTTCTCCATTTAGAATCCAGCATATCTCACTGAACCGAAGAAGTGGTAGTTAGAAGGGAGTTAGAGCTGCAAGCAGTTTGGTTTGGGAAATTAGACGCGAAATGAAACTGCAAATGCCTTCCAACAGGCTTGGAAAAGTGTGTTCTATATCTCTGCAAAACAAACTCCCCGGAGGTTGAGCTTTCAGAAGCTAGTTTAACTCTAAGGGAGGAAGCAGCAGAATGTGCCTCTCACATCTAGCCTGTAGGAATTCAGGTTGGCAAGTTCTATGGGGAAGCCCATTGGCGCCTTCGTTGGAAACGGGTTTGGAAATTTCAGTTTCAAAATCTCTGTGAAAAAGCGTCAGAGAAGCTTCTCCGTTTAGAATCCAGCATATCTCACTGAACCGAAGAAGTGGTAGTTAGAAGGGAGTTAGAGCTGCAAGCAGTTTGGTTTGGGAAATTAGACGCGAAATGAAACTGCAAATGCCTTCCAACAGGCTTGGAAAAGTGTGTTCTATATCTCGGCCAAACAAACTCCCCGGAGGTTGAGCTTTCAGAAGCAAGTTTAACTCTAAGGGAGGAAGCAGCAGAATGTGCCTCTCACATCTAGCCTGTAGGAATTCAGGTTGGCAAGTTCTATGGGGAAGCCCATTGCTGCCTATGGTGGAAACGGCATGGGAGATTTCAGTTTCAAAATCTCTGTGAAAAAGCGTCAGAGAAGCTTCTCCGTTTAGAATCCAGCATATCTCACTGAACCGAAGAAGTGGTAGTTAGAAGGGAGTTAGAGCTGCAAGCAGTTTGGTTTGGGAAATTAGACGCGAAATGAAACTGCAAATGCCTTCCAACAGGCTTGGAAAAGTGTGTTCTATATCTCTGCCAAACAAACTCCCCGGAGGTTGAGCTTTCAGAAGCTAGTTTAACTCTAAGGGAGGAAGCAGCAGAATGTGCCTCTCACATCTAGCCTGTAGGAATTCAGGTTGGCAAGTTCTATGGGGAAGCCCATTGCTGCCTATGGTGGAAACGGCATGGGAGATTTCAGTTTCAAAATCTCTGTGAAAAAGCGTCAGAGAAGCTTCTCCGTTTAGAATCCAGCATATCTCACTGAACCGAAGAAGTGGTAGTTAGAAGGGAGTTAGAGCTGCAAGCAGTTTGGTTTGGGAAATTAGACGCGAAATGAAACTGCAAATGACTTCCAACAGGCTTGGAAAAGTGTGTTCTATATCTCTGCCAAACAAACTCCCCGGAGGTTGAGCTTTCAGAAGCTAGTTTAACTCTAAGGGAGGAAGCAGCAGAATGTGCCTCTCACATCTAGCCTGTAGGAATTCAGGTTGGCAAGTTCTATGGGGAAGCCCATTGGCGCCTTCGTTGGAAACGGGTTTGGAAATTTCAGTTCCAAAATCTCTGTGAAAAAGCGTCAGAGAAGCTTCTCCGTTTAGAATCCAGCATATCTCACTGAACCGAAGAAGTGGTAGTTAGAAGGGAGTTAGAGCTGCAAGCAGTTTGGTTTGGGAAATTAGATGCGAAATGACACTGCAAAGGCCTTCCAACAGGCTTGGAAAAGTGTGTTCTATATCTCTGCCAAACAGACTCTCTGGAGGTTGAGCTTTCAGAAGCAAGCTTAACTCTTAGGGAGGAAGCAGCAGAATGTGCCTCTCAAATCTAGCCTGTAGGAATTCAGGTTGGCAAGTTCTATGGGGAAGCCCATTGCTGCCTATGGTGGAAACGGCATGGGAGATTTCAGTTTCAAAATATCTGTGAAAAAGCGTCAGAGAAGCTTCTCCATTTAGAATCCAGCATATCTCACTGAACCGAAGAAGTGGTAGTTAGAAGGGAGTTAGAGCTGCAAGCAGTTTGGTTTGGGAAATTAGACGCGAAATGAAACTGCAAATGCCTTCCAACAGGCTTGGAAAAGTGTGTTCTATATCTCTGCCAAACAAACTCCCCAGAGGTTGAGCTTTCAGAAGCTAGTTTAACTCTAAGGGAGGAAGCAGCAGAATGTGCCTCTCACATCTAGCCTGTAGGAATTCAGGTTGGCAAGTTCTATGGGGAAGCCCATTGGCGCCTTCGTTGGAAACGGGTTTGGAAATTTCAGTTTCAAAATCTCTGTGAAAAAGCGTCAGAGAAGCTTCTCCGTTTAGAATCCAGCATATCTCACTGAACCGAAGAAGTGGTAGTTAGAAGGGAGTTAGAGCTGCAAGCAGTTTGGTTTGGGAAATTAGACGCGAAATGAAACTGCAAATGCCTTCCAACAGGCTTGGAAAAGTGTGTTCTATATCTCGGCCAAACAAACTCCCCGGAGGTTGAGCTTTCAGAAGCAAGTTTAACTCTAAGGGAGGAAGCAGCAGAATGTGCCTCTCACATCTAGCCTGTAGGAATTCAGGTTGGCAAGTTCTATGGGGAAGCCCATTGCTGCCTATGGTGGAAACGGCATGGGAGATTTCAGTTTCAAAATCTCTGTGAAAAAGCGTCAGAGAAGCTTCTCCGTTTAGAATCCAGCATATCTCACTGAACCGAAGAAGTGGTAGTTAGAAGGGAGTTAGAGCTGCAAGCAGTTTGGTTTGGGAAATTAGACGCGAAATGAAACTGCAAATGCCTTCCAACAGGCTTGGAAAAGTGTGTTCTATATCTCTGCCAAACAAACTCCCCGGAGGTTGAGCTTTCAGAAGCTAGTTTAACTCTAAGGGAGGAAGCAGCAGAATGTGCCTCTCACATCTAGACTGTAGGAATTCAGGTTGGCAAGTTCTATGGGGAAGCCCATTGCTGCCTATGGTGGAAACGGCATGGGAGATTTCAGTTTCAAAATCTCTGTGAAAAAGCGTCAGAGAAGCTTCTCCGTTTAGAATCCAGCATATCTCACTGAACCGAAGAAGTGGTAGTTAGAAGGGAGTTAGAGCTGCAAGCAGTTTGGTTTGGGAAATTAGACGCGAAATGAAACTGCAAATGCCTTCCAACAGGCTTGGAAAAGTGTGTTCTATATCTCTGCCAAACAAACTCCCCGGAGGTTGAGCTTTCAGAAGCTAGTTTAACTCTAAGGGAGGAAGCAGCAGAATGTGCCTCTCACATCTAGCCTGTAGGAATTCAGGTTGGCAAGTTCTATGGGGAAGCCCATTGCTGCCTATGGTGGAAACGGCATGGGAGATTTCAGTTTCAAAATCTCTGTGAAAAAGCGTCAGAGAAGCTTCTCCGTTTAGAATCCAGCATATCTCACTGAACCGAAGAAGTGGTAGTTAGAAGGGAGTTAGAGCTGCAAGCAGTTTGGTTTGGGAAATTAGACGCGAAATGAAACTGCAAATGCCTTCCAACAGGCTTGGAAAAGTGTGTTCTATATCTCTGCCAAACAAACTCCCCGGAGGTTGAGCTTTCAGAAGCTAGTTTAACTCTAAGGGAGGAAGCAGCAGAATGTGCCTCTCACATCTAGCCTGTAGGAATTCAGGTTGGCAAGTTCTATGGGGAAGCCCATTGGCGCCTTCGTTGGAAACGGGTTTGGAAATTTCAGTTCCAAAATCTCTGTGAAAAAGCGTCAGAGAAGCTTCTCCGTTTAGAATCCAGCATATCTCACTGAACCGAAGAAGTGGTAGTTAGAAGGGAGTTAGAGCTGCAAGCAGTTTGGTTTGGGAAATTAGATGCGAAATGACACTGCAAAGGCCTTCCAACAGGCTTGGAAAAGTGTGTTCTATATCTCTGCCAAACAGACTCTCTGGAGGTTGAGCTTTCAGAAGCAAGCTTAACTCTTAGGGAGGAAGCAGCAGAATGTGCCTCTCAAATCTAGCCTGTAGGAATTCAGGTTGGCAAGTTCTATGGGGAAGCCCATTGCTGCCTATGGTGGAAACGGCATGGGAGATTTCAGTTTCAAAATATCTGTGAAAAAGCGTCAGAGAAGCTTCTCCATTTAGAATCCAGCATATCTCACTGAACCGAAGAAGTGGTAGTTAGAAGGGAGTTAGAGCTGCAAGCAGTTTGGTTTGGGAAATTAGACGCGAAATGAAACTGCAAATGCCTTCCAACAGGCTTGGAAAAGTGTGTTCTATATCTCTGCCAAACAAACTCCCCGGAGGTTGAGCTTTCAGAAGCTAGTTTAACTCTAAGGGAGGAAGCAGCAGAATGTGCCTCTCACATCTAGCCTGTAGGAATTCAGGTTGGCAAGTTCTATGGGGAAGCCCATTGGCGCCTTCGTTGGAAACGGGTTTGGAAATTTCAGTTTCAAAATCTCTGTGAAAAAGCGTCAGAGAAGCTTCTCCGTTTAGAATCCAGCATATCTCACTGAACCGAAGAAGTGGTAGTTAGAAGGGAGTTAGAGCTGCAAGCAGTTTGGTTTGGGAAATTAGACGCGAAATGAAACTGCAAATGCCTTCCAACAGGCTTGGAAAAGTGTGTTCTATATCTCGGCCAAACAAACTCCCCGGAGGTTGAGCTTTCAGAAGCAAGTTTAACTCTAAGGGAGGAAGCAGCAGAATGTGCCTCTCACATCTAGCCTGTAGGAATTCAGGTTGGCAAGTTCTATGGGGAAGCCCATTGCTGCCTATGGTGGAAACGGCATGGGAGATTTCAGTTTCAAAATCTCTGTGAAAAAGCGTCAGAGAAGCTTCTCCGTTTAGAATCCAGCATATCTCACTGAACCAAAGAAGTGGTAGTTAGAAGGGAGTTAGAGCTGCAAGCAGTTTGGTTTGGGAAATTAGACGCGAAATGAAACTGCAAATGCCTTCCAACAGGCTTGGAAAAGTGTGTTCTATATCTCTGCCAAACAAACTCCCCGGAGGTTGAGCTTTCAGAAGCTAGTTTAACTCTAAGGGAGGAAGCAGCAGAATGTGCCTCTCACATCTAGCCTGTAGGAATTCAGGTTGGCAAGTTCTATGGGGAAGCCCATTGCTGCCTATGGTGGAAACGGCATGGGAGATTTCAGTTTCAAAATCTCTGTGAAAAAGCGTCAGAGAAGCTTCTCCGTTTAGAATCCAGCATATCTCACTGAACCGAAGAAGTGGTAGTTAGAAGGGAGTTAGAGCTGCAAGCAGTTTGGTTTGGGAAATTAGACGCGAAATGAAACTGCAAATGCCTTCCAACAGGCTTGGAAAAGTGTGTTCTATATCTCTGCCAAACAAACTCCCCGGAGGTTGAGCTTTCAGAAGCTAGTTTAACTCTAAGGGAGGAAGCAGCAGAATGTGCCTCTCACATCTAGCCTGTAGGAATTCAGGTTGGCAAGTTCTATGGGGAAGCCCATTGGCGCCTTCGTTGGAAACGGGTTTGGAAATTTCAGTTCCAAAATCTCTGTGAAAAAGCGTCAGAGAAGCTTCTCCGTTTAGAATCCAGCATATCTCACTGAACCGAAGAAGTGGTAGTTAGAAGGGAGTTAGAGCTGCAAGCAGTTTGGTTTGGGAAATTAGATGCGAAATGACACTGCAAAGGCCTTCCAACAGGCTTGGAAAAGTGTGTTCTATATCTCTGCCAAACAGACTCTCCGGAGGTGGAGCTTTCAGAAGCAAGCTTAACTCTTAGGGAGGAAGCAGCAGAATGTGCCTCTCACATCTAGCCTGTAGGAATTCAGGTTGGCAAGTTCTATGGGGAAGCCCATTGCTGCCTATGGTGGAAACGGCATGGGAGATTTCAGTTTCAAAATCTCTGTGAAAAAGCGTCAGAGAAGCTTCTCCGTTTAGAATCCAGCATATCTCACTGAACCGAAGAAGTGGTAGTTAGAAGGGAGTTAGAGCTGCAAGCAGTTTGGTTTGGGAAATTAGACGCGAAATGAAACTGCAAATGCCTTCCAACAGGCTTGGAAAAGTGTGTTCTATATCTCTGCCAAACAAACTCCCCGGAGGTTGAGCTTTCAGAAGCAAGTTTAACTCTAAGGGAGGAAGCAGCAGAATGTGCCTCTCACATCTAGCCTGTAGGAATTCAGGTTGGCAAGTTCTATGGGGAAGCCCATTGCTGCCTATGGTGGAAACGGCATGGGAGATTTCAGTTTCAAAATCTCTGTGAAAAAGCGTCAGAGAAGCTTCTCCATTTAGAATCCAGCATATCTCACTGAACCGAAGAAGTGGTAGTTAGAAGGGAGTTAGAGCTGCAAGCAGTTTGGTTTGGGAAATTAGACGCGAAATGAAACTGCAAATGCCTTCCAACAGGCTTGGAAAAGTGTGTTCTATATCTCTGCCAAACAAACTCCCCGGAGGTTGAGCTTTCAGAAGCTAGTTTAACTCTAAGGGAGGAAGCAGCAGAATGTGCCTCTCACATCTAGCCTGTAGGAATTCAGGTTGGCAAGTTCTATGGGGAAGCCCATTGGCGCCTTCGTTGGAAACGGGTTTGGAAATTTCAGTTTCAAAATCACTGTGAAAAAGCGTCAGAGAAGCTTCTCCGTTTAGAATCCAGCATATCTCACTGAACCGAAGAAGTGGTAGTTAGAAGGGAGTTAGAGCTGCAAGCAGTTTGGTTTGGGAAATTAGACGCGAAATGAAACTGCAAATGCCTTCCAACAGGCTTGGAAAAGTGTGTTCTATATCTCTGCCCAACAAACTCCCCGGAGGTTGAGCTTTCAGAAGCAAGTTTAACTCTAAGGGAGGAAGCAGCAGAATGTGCCTCTCACATCTAGCCTTTAGGAATTCAGGTTGGCAAGTTCTATGGGGAAGCCCATTGCTGCCTATGGTGGAAACGGCATGGGAGATTTCAGTTTCAAAATCTCTGTGAAAAAGCGTCAGAGAAGCTTCTCCGTTTAGAATCCAGCATATCTCACTGAACCGAAGAAGTGGTAGTTAGAAGGGAGTAAGAGCTGCAAGCAGTTTGGTTTGGGAAATTAGATGCGAAATGACACTGCAAAGGCCTTCCAACAGGCTTGGAAAAGTGTGTTCTATATCTCTGCCAAACAGTCTCCCCGGAGGTTGAGCTTTCAGAAGCACGCTTAACTCTGAGGGAGGAAGCAGCAGAATGTGCCTCTCACATCTAGCCTGTAGGAATTCAGGTTGGCAAGTTCTATGGGGAAGCCCATTGCTGCCTATGGTGGAAACGGCATGGGAGATTTCAGTTTCAAAATCTCTGTGAAAAAGCGTCAGAGAAGCTTCTCCGTTTAGAATCCAGCATATCTCACTGAACCGAAGAAGTGGTAGTTAGAAGGGAGTTAGAGCTGCAAGCAGTTTGGTTTGGGAAATTAGATGCGAAATGACACTGCAAAGGCCTTCCAACAGGCTTGGAAAAGTGTGTTCTATATCTCTGCCAAACAGACTCTCCGGAGGTGGAGCTTTCAGAAGCAAGCTTAACTCTTAGGGAGGAAGCAGCAGAATGTGCCTCTCACATCTAGCCTGTAGGAATTCAGGTTGGCAAGTTCTATGGGGAAGCCCATTGCTGCCTATGGTGGAAACGGCATGGGAGATTTCAGTTTCAAAATCTCTGTGAAAAAGCGTCAGAGAAGCTTCTCCGTTTAGAATCCAGCATATCTCACTGAACCGAAGAAGTGGTAGTTAGAAGGGAGTTAGAGATGCAAGCAGTTTGGTTTGGGAAATTAGACGCGAAATGAAACTGCAAATGCCTTCCAACAGGCTTGGAAAAGTGTGTTCTATATCTCTGCCAAACAAACTCCCCGGAGGTTGAGCTTTCAGAAGCTAGTTTAACTCTAAGGGAGGAAGCAGCAGAATGTGCCTCTCACATCTAGCCTGTAGGAATTCAGGTTGGCAAGTTCTATGGGGAAGCCCATTGCTGCCTATGGTGGAAACGGCATGGGAGATTTCAGTTTCAAAATCTCTGTGAAAAAGCGTCAGAGAAGCTTCTCCATTTAGAATCCAGCATATCTCACTGAACCGAAGAAGTGGTAGTTAGAAGGGAGTTAGAGCTGCAAGCAGTTTGGTTTGGGAAATTAGACGCGAAATGAAACTGCAAATGCCTTCCAACAGGCTTGGAAAAGTGTGTTCTATATCTCTGCCAAACAAACTCCCCGGAGGTTGAGCTTTCAGAAGCTAGTTTAACTCTAAGGGAGGAAGCAGCAGAATGTGCCTCTCACATCTAGCCTGTAGGAATTCAGGTTGGCAAGTTCTATGGGGAAGCCCATTGGCGCCTTCGTTGGAAACGGGTTTGGAAATTTCAGTTTCAAAATCACTGTGAAAAAGCGTCAGAGAAGCTTCTCCGTTTAGAATCCAGCATATCTCACTGAACCGAAGAAGTGGTAGTTAGAAGGGAGTTAGAGCTGCAAGCAGTTTGGTTTGGGAAATTAGACGCGAAATGAAACTGCAAATGCCTTCCAACAGGCTTGGAAAAGTGTGTTCTATATCTCTGCCCAACAAACTCCCCGGAGGTTGAGCTTTCAGAAGCAAGTTTAACTCTAAGGGAGGAAGCAGCAGAATGTGCCTCTCACATCTAGCCTTTAGGAATTCAGGTTGGCAAGTTCTATGGGGAAGCCCATTGCTGCCTATGGTGGAAACGGCATGGGAGATTTCAGTTTCAAAATCTCTGTGAAAAAGCGTCAGAGAAGCTTCTCCGTTTAGAATCCAGCATATCTCACTGAACCGAAGAAGTGGTAGTTAGAAGGGAGTTAGAGCTGCAAGCAGTTTGGTTTGGGAAATTAGATGCGAAATGACACTGCAAAGGCCTTCCAACAGGCTTGGAAAAGTGTGTTCTATATCTCTGCCAAACAGTCTCCCCGGAGGTTGAGCTTTCAGAAGCACGCTTAACTCTGAGGGAGGAAGCAGCAGAATGTGCCTCTCACATCTAGCCTGTAGGAATTCAGGTTGGCAAGTTCTATGGGGAAGCCCATTGCTGCCTATGGTGGAAACGGCATGGGAGATTTCAGTTTCAAAATCTCTGTGAAAAAGCGTCAGAGAAGCTTCTCCGTTTAGAATCCAGCATATCTCACTGAACCGAAGAAGTGGTAGTTAGAAGGGAGTTAGAGCTGCAAGCAGTTTGGTTTGGGAAATTAGATGCGAAATGACACTGCAAAGGCCTTCCAACAGGCTTGGAAAAGTGTGTTCTATATCTCTGCCAAACAGACTCTCCGGAGGTGGAGCTTTCAGAAGCAAGCTTAACTCTTAGGGAGGAAGCAGCAGAATGTGCCTCTCACATCTAGCCTGTAGGAATTCAGGTTGGCAAGTTCTATGGGGAAGCCCATTGCTGCCTATGGTGGAAACGGCATGGGAGATTTCAGTTTCAAAATCTCTGTGAAAAAGCGTCAGAGAAGCTTCTCCGTTTAGAATCCAGCATATCTCACTGAACCGAAGAAGTGGTAGTTAGAAGGGAGTTAGAGCTGCAAGCAGTTTGGTTTGGGAAATTAGACGCGAAATGAAACTGCAAATGCCTTCCAACAGGCTTGGAAAAGTGTGTTCTATATCTCTGCCAAACAAACTCCCCGGAGGTTGAGCTTTCAGAAGCTAGTTTAACTCTAAGGGAGGAAGCAGCAGAATGTGCCTCTCACATCTAGCCTGTAGGAATTCAGGTTGGCAAGTTCTATGGGGAAGCCCATTGGCGCCTTCGTTGGAAACGGGTTTGGAAATTTCAGTTTCAAAATCTCTGTGAAAAAGCGTCAGAGAAGCTTCTCCGTTTAGAATCCAGCATATCTCACTGAACCGAAGAAGTGGTAGTTAGAAGGGAGTTAGAGCTGCAAGCAGTTTGGTTTGGGAAATTAGACGCGAAATGAAACTGCAAATGCCTTCCAACAGGCTTGGAAAAGTGTGTTCTATATCTCGGCCAAACAAACTCCCCGGAGGTTGAGCTTTCAGAAGCAAGTTTAACTCTAAGGGAGGAAGCAGCAGAATGTGCCTCTCACATCTAGCCTTTAGGAATTCAGGTTGGCAAGTTCTATGGGGAAGCCCATTGGCGCCTTCGTTGGAAACGGGTTTGGAAATTTCAGTTTCAAAATCTCTGTGAAAAAGCGTCAGAGAAGCTTCTCCGTTTAGAATCCAGCATATCTCACTGAACCGAAGAAGTGGTAGTTAGAAGGGAGTTAGAGCTGCAAGCAGTTTGGTTTGGGAAATTAGATGCGAAATGACACTGCAAAGGCCTTCCAACAGGCTTGGAAAAGTGTGTTCTATATCTGTGCCAAACAGAGTCCCCGGAGGTTGAGCTTTCAGAAGCAAGCTTAACTGTTAGGGAGGAAGCAGCAGAATGTGCCTCTCACATCTAGCCTGTAGGAATTCAGGTTGGCAAGTTCTATGGGGAAGCCCATTGCTGCCTATGGTGGAAACGGCATGGGAGATTTCAGTTTCAAAATCTCCGTGAAAAAGCGTAAGAGAAGCTTCTCCGTTTAGAATCCAGCATATCTCACTGAACCGAAGAAGTGGTAGTTAGAAGGGAGTTAGAGCTGCAAGCAGTTTGGTTTGGGAAATTAGATGCGAAATGACACTGCAAAGGCCTTCCAACAGGCTTGGAAAAGTGTGTTCTATATCTCTGCCAAACAGACTCCCCGGAGGTTGAGCTTTCAGAACCAAGCTTAACTCTTAGGGAGGAAGCAGCAGAATGTGCCTCTCACATCTAGCCTGTAGGAATTCAGGTTGGCAAGTTCTATGGGGAAGCCCATTGCTGCCTATGGTGGAAACGGCATGGGAGATTTCAGTTTCAAAATCTCTGTGAAAAAGCGTCAGAGAAGCTTCTCCGTTTAGAATCCAGCATATCTCACTGAACCGAAGAAGTGGTAGTTAGAAGGGAGTTAGAGCTGCAAGCAGTTTGGTTTGGGAAATTAGATGCGAAATGACACTGCAAAGGCCTTCCAACAGGCTTGGAAAAGTGTGTTCTATATCTCTGCCAAACAGAGTCCCCGGAGGTTGAGCTTTCAGAAGCAAGCTTAACTGTTAGGGAGGAAGCAGCAGAATGTGCCTCTCACATCTAGCCTTTAGGAATTCAGGTTGGCAAGTTCTATGGGGAAGCCCATTGCTGCCTATGGTGGAAACGGCATGGGAGATTTCAGTTTCAAAATCTCTGTGAAAAAGCGTCAGAGAAGCTTCTCCGTTTAGAATCCAGCATATCTCACTGAACCGAAGAAGTGGTAGTTAGAAGGGAGTTAGAGCTGCAAGCAGTTTGGTTTGGGAAATTAGATGCGAAATGACACTGCAAAGGCCTTCCAACAGGCTTGGAAAAGTGTGTTCTATATCTGTGCCAACAGAGTCCCCTTAGGTTGAGCTTTCAGAAGCAAGCTTAACTGTTAGGGAGGAAGCAGCAGAATGTGCCTCTCACATCTAGCCTGTAGGAATTCAGGTTGGCAAGTTCTATGGGGAAGCCCATTGCTGCCTATGGTGGAAACGGCATGGGAGATTTCAGTTTCAAAATCTCTGTGAAAAAGCGTCAGAGAAGCTTCTCCGTTTAGAATCCAGCATATCTCACTGAACCGAAGAAGTGGTAGTTAGAAGGGAGTTAGAGCTGCAAGCAGTTTGGTTTGGGAAATTAGACGCGAAATGAAACTCCAAATGCCTTCCAACAGGCTTGGAAAAGTGTGTTCTATATCTCTGCCAAACAAACTCCCCGGAGGTTGAGCTTTCAGAAGCTAGTTTAACTCTAAGGGAGGAAGCAGCAGAATGTGCCTCTCACATCTAGCCTGTAGGAATTCAGGTTGGCAAGTTCTATGGGGAAGCCCATTGGCGCCTTCGTTGGAAACGGGTTTGGAAATTTCAGTTTCAAAATCTCTGTGAAAAAGCGTCAGAGAAGCTTCTCCGTTTAGAATCCAGCATATCTCACTGAACCGAAGAAGTGGTAGTTAGAAGGGAGTTAGAGCTGCAAGCAGTTTGGTTTGGGAAATTAGACGCGAAATGAAACTGCAAATGCCTTCCAACAGGCTTGGAAAAGTGTGTTCTATATCTCTGCCAAACAAACTCCCCGGAGGTTGAGCTTTCAGAAGCAAGTTTAACTCTAAGGGAGGAAGCAGCAGAATGTGCCTCTCACATCTAGCCTGTAGGAATTCAGGTTGGCAAGTTCTATGGGGAAGCCCATTGCTGCCTATGGTGGAAACGGCATGGGAGATTTCAGTTTCAAAATCTCTGTGAAAAAGCGTCAGAGAAGCTTCTCCGTTTAGAATCCAGCATATCTCACTGAACCGAAGAAGTGGTAGTTAGAAGGGAGTTAGAGCTGCAAGCAGTTTGGTTTGGGAAATTAGACGCGAAATGAAACTGCAAATCCCTTCCAACAGGCTTGGAAAAGTGTGTTCTATATCTCTGCCAAACAAACTCCCCGGAGGTTGAGCTTTCAGAAGCTAGTTTAACTCTAAGGGAGGAAGCAGCAGAATGTGCCTCTCTCATCTAGCCTGTAGGAATTCAGGTTGGCAAGTTCTATGGGGAAGCCCATTGGCGCCTTCGTTGGAAACGGGTTTGGAAATTTCAGTTTCAAAATCTCTGTGAAAAAGCGTCAGAGAAGCTTCTCCGTTTAGAATCCAGCATATCTCACTGAACCGAAGAAGTGGTAGTTAGAAGGGAGTTAGAGCTGCAAGCAGTTTGGTTTGGGAAATTAGACGCGAAATGAAACTGCAAATGCCTTCCAACAGGCTTGGAAAAGTGTGTTCTATATCTCGGCCAAACAAACTCCCCGGAGGTTGAGCTTTCAGAAGCAAGTTTAACTCTAAGGGAGGAAGCAGCAGAATGTGCCTCTCACATCTAGCCTTTAGGAATTCAGGTTGGCAAGTTCTATGGGGAAGCCCATTGCTGCCTATGGTGGAAACGGCATGGGAGATTTCAGTTTCAAAATCTCTGTGAAAAAGCGTCAGAGAAGCTTCTCCGTTTAGAATCCAGCATATCTCACTGAACCGAAGAAGTGGTAGTTAGAAGGGAGTTAGAGCTGCAAGCAGTTTGGTTTGGGAAATTAGATGCGAAATGACACTGCAAAGGCCTTCCAACAGGCTTGGAAAAGTGTGTTCTATATCTCTGCCAAACAGAGTCCCCGGAGGTTGAGCTTTCAGAAGCAAGCTTAACTGTTAGGGAGGAAGCAGCAGAATGTGCCTCTCACATCTAGCCTGTAGGAATTCAGGTTGGCAAGTTCTATGGGGAAGCCCATTGCTGCCTATGGTGGAAACGGCATGGGAGATTTCAGTTTCAAAATCTCTGTGAAAAAGCGTCAGAGAAGCTTCTCCGTTTAGAATCCAGCATATCTCACTGAACCGAAGAAGTGGTAGTTAGAAGGGAGTTAGAGCTGCAAGCAGTTTGGTTTGGGAAATTAGACGCGAAATGAAACTGCAAATGCCTTCCAACAGGCTTGGAAAAGTGTGTTCTATATCTCGGCCAAACAAACTCCCCGGAGGTTGAGCTTTCAGAAGCAAGCTTAACTGTTAGGGAGGAAGCAGCAGAATGTGCCTCTCACATCTAGCCTGTAGGAATTCAGGTTGGCAAGTTCTATGGGGAAGCCCATTGCTGCCTATGGTGGAAACGGCATGGGAGATTTCAGTTTCAAAATCTCTGTGAAAAAGCGTCAGAGAAGCTTCTCCGTTTAGAATCCAGCATATCTCACTGAACCGAAGAAGTGGTAGTTAGAAGGGAGTTAGAGCTGCAAGCAGTTTGGTTTGGGAAATTAGACGCGAAATGAAACTGCAAATGCCTTCCAACAGGCTTGTAAAAGTGTGTTCTATATCTCTGCCAAACAAACTCCCCGGAGGTTGAGCTTTCAGAAGCTAGTTTAACTCTAAGGGAGGAAGCAGCAGAATGTGCCTCTCTCATCTAGCCTGTAGGAATTCAGGTTGGCAAGTTCTATGGGGAAGCCCATTGGCGCCTTCGTTGGAAACGGGTTTGGAAATTTCAGTTTCAAAATCTCTGTGAAAAAGCGTCAGAGAAGCTTCTCCGTTTAGAATCCAGCATATCTCACTGAACCGAAGAAGTGGTAGTTAGAAGGGAGTTAGAGCTGCAAGCAGTTTGGTTTGGGAAATTAGACGCGAAATGAAACTGCAAATGCCTTCCAACAGGCTTGGAAAAGTGTGTTCTATATCTCTGCCAAACAAACTCCCCGGAGGTTGAGCTTTCAGAAGCAAGTTTAACTCTAAGGGAGGAAGCAGCAGAATGTGCCTCTCACATCTAGCCTGTAGGAATTCAGGTTGGCAAGTTCTATGGGGAAGCCCATTGCTGCCTATGGTGGAAACGGCATGGGAGATTTCAGTTTCAAAATCTCTGTGAAAAAGCGTCAGAGAAGCTTCTCCGTTTAGAATCCAGCATATCTCACTGAACCGAAGAAGTGGTAGTTAGAAGGGAGTTAGAGCTGCAAGCAGTTTGGTTTGGGAAATTAGACGCGAAATGAAACTGCAAATCCCTTCCAACAGGCTTGGAAAAGTGTGTTCTATATCTCTGCCAAACAAACTCCCCGGAGGTTGAGCTTTCAGAAGCTAGTTTAACTCTAAGGGAGGAAGCAGCAGAATGTGCCTCTCTCATCTAGCCTGTAGGAATTCAGGTTGGCAAGTTCTATGGGGAAGCCCATTGGCGCCTTCGTTGGAAACGGGTTTGGAAATTTCAGTTTCAAAATCTCTGTGAAAAAGCGTCAGAGAAGCTTCTCCGTTTAGAATCCAGCATATCTCACTGAACCGAAGAAGTGGTAGTTAGAAGGGAGTTAGAGCTGCAAGCAGTTTGGTTTGGGAAATTAGACGCGAAATGAAACTGCAAATGCCTTCCAACAGGCTTGGAAAAGTGTGTTCTATATCTCGGCCAAACAAACTCCCCGGAGGTTGAGCTTTCAGAAGCAAGTTTAACTCTAAGGGAGGAAGCAGCAGAATGTGCCTCTCACATCTAGCCTTTAGGAATTCAGGTTGGCAAGTTCTATGGGGAAGCCCATTGCTGCCTATGGTGGAAACGGCATGGGAGATTTCAGTTTCAAAATCTCTGTGAAAAAGCATCAGAGAAGCTTCTCCGTTTAGAATCCAGCATATCTCACTGAACCGAAGAAGTGGTAGTTAGAAGGGAGTTAGAGCTGCAAGCAGTTTGGTTTGGGAAATTAGATGCGAAATGACACTGCAAAGGCCTTCCAACAGGCTTGGAAAAGTGTGTTCTATATCTCTGCCAAACAGACTCCCCGGAGGTTGAGCTTTCAGAAGCAAGCTTAACTCTTAGGGAGGAAGCAGCAGAATGTGCCTCTCACATCTAGCCTGTAGGAATTCAGGTTGGCAAGTTCTATGGGGAAGCCCATTGCTGCCTATGGTGGAAACGGCATGGGAGATTTCAGTTTCAAAATCTCTGTGAAAAAGCGTCAGAGAAGCTTCTCCGTTTAGAATCCAGCATATCTCACTGAACCGAAGAAGTGGTAGTTAGAAGGGAGTTAGAGCTGCAAGCAGTTTGGTTTGGGAAATTAGATGCGAAATGACACTGCAAAGGCCTTCCAACAGGCTTGGAAAAGTGTGTTCTATATCTGTGCCAAACAGAGTCCCCTCAGGTTGAGCTTTCAGAAGCAAGCTTAACTGTTAGGGAGGAAGCAGCAGAATGTGCCTCTCACATCTAGCCTGTAGGAATTCAGGTTGGCAAGTTCTATGGGGAAGCCCATTGCTGCCTATGGTGGAAACGGCATGGGAGATTTCAGTTTCAAAATCTCTGTGAAAAAGCGTCAGAGAAGCTTCTCCGTTTAGAATCCAGCATATCTCACTGAACCGAAGAAGTGGTAGTTAGAAGGGAGTTAGAGCTGCAAGCAGTTTGGTTTGGGAAATTAGACGCGAAATGTAACTGCAAATGCCTTCCAACAGGCTTGGAAAAGTGTGTTCTATATCTCTGCCAAACAAACTCCCCGGAGGTTGAGCTTTCAGAAGCTAGTTTAACTCTAAGGGAGGAAGCAGCAGAATGTGCCTCTCACATCTAGCCTGTAGGAATTCAGGTTGGCAAGTTCTATGGGGAAGCCCATTGGCGCCTTCGTTGGAAACGGGTTTGGAAATTTCAGTTTCAAAATCTCTGTGAAAAAGCGTCAGAGAAGCTTCTCCGTTTAGAATCCAGCATATCTCACTGAACCGAAGAAGTGGTAGTTAGAAGGGAGTTAGAGCTGCAAGCAGTTTGGTTTGGGAAATTAGACGCGAAATGAAACTGCAAATGCCTTCCAACAGGCTTGGAAAAGTGTGTTCTATATCTCTGCCAAACAAACTCCCCGGAGGTTGAGCTTTCAGAAGCAAGTTTAACTCTAAGGGAGGAAGCAGCAGAATGTGCCTCTCACATCTAGCCTGTAGGAATTCAGGTTGGCAAGTTCTATGGGGAAGCCCATTGCTGCCTATGGTGGAAACGGCATGGGAGATTTCAGTTTCAAAATCTCTGTGAAAAAGCGTCAGAGAAGCTTCTCCGTTTAGAATCCAGCATATCTCACTGAACCGAAGAAGTGGTAGTTAGAAGGGAGTTAGAGCTGCAAGCAGTTTGGTTTGGGAAATTAGACGCGAAATGAAACTGCAAATCCCTTCCAACAGGCTTGGAAAAGTGTGTTCTATATCTCTGCCAAACAAACTCCCCGGAGGTTGAGCTTTCAGAAGCTAGTTTAACTCTAAGGGAGGAAGCAGCAGAATGTGCCTCTCTCATCTAGCCTGTAGGAATTCAGGTTGGCAAGTTCTATGGGGAAGCCCATTGGCGCCTTCGTTGGAAACGGGTTTGGAAATTTCAGTTTCAAAATCTCTGTGAAAAAGCGTCAGAGAAGCTTCTCCGTTTAGAATCCAGCATATCTCACTGAACCGAAGAAGTGGTAGTTAGAAGGGAGTTAGAGCTGCAAGCAGTTTGGTTTGGGAAATTAGACGCGAAATGAAACTGCAAATGCCTTCCAACAGGCTTGGAAAAGTGTGTTCTATATCTCGGCCAAACAAACTCCCCGGAGGTTGAGCTTTCAGAAGCAAGTTTAACTCTAAGGGAGGAAGCAGCAGAATGTGCCTCTCACATCTAGCCTTTAGGAATTCAGGTTGGCAAGTTCTATGGGGAAGCCCATTGCTGCCTATGGTGGAAACGGCATGGGAGATTTCAGTTTCAAAATCTCTGTGAAAAAGCGTCAGAGAAGCTTCTCCGTTTAGAATCCAGCATATCTCACTGAACCGAAGAAGTGGTAGTTAGAAGGGAGTTAGAGCTGCAAGCAGTTTGGTTTGGGAAATTAGATGCGAAATGACACTGCAAAGGCCTTCCAACAGGCTTGGAAAAGTGTGTTCTATATCTCTGCCAAACAGACTCCCCGGAGGTTGAGCTTTCAGAAGCAAGCTTAACTCTTAGGGAGGAAGCAGCAGAATGTGCCTCTCACATCTAGCCTGTAGGAATTCAGGTTGGCAAGTTCTATGGGGAAGCCCATTGCTGCCTATGGTGGAAACGGCATGGGAGATTTCAGTTTCAAAATCTCTGTGAAAAAGCGTCAGAGAAGCTTCTCCGTTTAGAATCCAGCATATCTCACTGAACCGAAGAAGTGGTAGTTAGAAGGGAGTTAGAGCTGCAAGCAGTTTGGTTTGGGAAATTAGATGCGAAATGACACTGCAAAGGCCTTCCACCAGGCTTGGAAAAGTGTGTTCTATATCTCTGCCAAACAGAGTCCCCGGAGGTTGAGCTTTCAGAAGCAAGTTTAACTGTTAGGGAGGAAGCAGCAGAATGTGTCTCTCACATCTAGCCTGTAGGAATTCAGGTTGGCAAGTTCTATGGGGAAGCCCATTGCTGCCTATGGTGGAAACGGCATGGGAGATTTCAGTTTCAAAATCTCTGTGAAAAAGCGTCAGAGAAGCTTCTCCATTTAGAATCCAGCATATCTCACTGAACCGAAGAAGTGGTAGTTAGAAGGGAGTTAGAGCTGCAAGCAGTTTGGTTTGGGAAATTAGACGCGAAATGAAACTGCAAATGCCTTCCAACAGGCTTGGAAAAGTGTGTTCTATATCTCTGCCAAACAAACTCCCCGGAGGTTGAGCTTTCAGAAGCTAGTTTAACTCTAAGGGAGGAAGCAGCAGAATGTGCCTCTCACATCTAGCCTGTAGGAATTCAGGTTGGCAAGTTCTATGGGGAAGCCCATTGCTGCCTATGGTGGAAACGGCATGGGAGATTTCAGTTTCAAAATCTCTGTGAAAAAGCGTCAGAGAAGCTTCTCCGTTTAGAATCCAGCATATCTCACTGAACCGAAGAAGTGGTAGTTAGAAGGGAGTTAGAGCTGCAAGCAGTTTGGTTTGGGAAATTAGACGCGAAATGAAACTGCAAATGCCTTCCAACAGGCTTGGAAAAGTGTGTTCTATATCTCTGCCAAACAAACTCCCCGGAGGTTGAGCTTTCAGAAGCTAGTTTAACTCTAAGGGAGGAAGCAGCAGAATGTGCCTCTCTCATCTAGCCTGTAGGAATTCAGGTTGGCAAGTTCTATGGGGAAGCCCATTGGCGCCTTCGTTGGAAACGGGTTTGGAAATTTCAGTTTCAAAATCTCTGTGAAAAAGCGTCAGAGAAGCTTCTCCGTTTAGAATCCAGCATATCTCACTGAACCGAAGAAGTGGTAGTTAGAAGGGAGTTAGAGCTGCAAGCAGTTTGGTTTGGGAAATTAGACGCGAAATGAAACTGCAAATGCCTTCCAACAGGCTTGGAAAAGTGTGTTCTATATCTCGGCCAAACAAACTCCCCGGAGGTTGAGCTTTCAGAAGCAAGTTTAACTCTAAGGGAGGAAGCAGCAGAATGTGCCTCTCACATCTAGCCTTTAGGAATTCAGGTTGGCAAGTTCTATGGGGAAGCCCATTGCTGCCTATGGTGGAAACGGCATGGGAGATTTCAGTTTCAAAATCTCTGTGAAAAAGCGTCAGAGAAGCTTCTCCGTTTAGAATCCAGCATATCTCACTGAACCGAAGAAGTGGTAGTTAGAAGGGAGTTAGAGCTGCAAGCAGTTTGGTTTGGGAAATTAGATGCGAAATGACACTGCAAAGGCCTTCCAACAGGCTTGGAAAAGTGTGTTCTATATCTCGGCCAAACAGACTCCCCGGAGGTTGAGCTTTCAGAAGCAAGCTTAACTCTTAGGGAGGAAGCAGCAGAATGTGCCTCTCACATCTAGCCTGTAGGAATTCAGGTTGGCAAGTTCTATGGGGAAGCCCATTGCTGCCTATGGTGGAAACGGCATGGGAGATTTCAGTTTCAAAATCTCTGTGAAAAAGCGTCAGAGAAGCTTCTCCGTTTAGAATCCAGCATATCTCACTGAACCGAAGAAGTGATAGTTAGAAGGGAGTTAGAGCTGCAAGCAGTTTGGTTTGGGAAATTAGATGCGAAATGACACTGCAAAGGCCTTCCAACAGGCTTGGAAAAGTGTGTTCTATATCTCTGCCAAACAGAGTCCCCGGAGGTTGAGCTTTCAGAAGCAAGCTTAACTGTTAGGGAGGAAGCAGCAGAATGTGCCTCTCACATCTAGCCTTTAGGAATTCAGGTTGGCAAGTTCTATGGGGAAGCCCATTGCTGCCTATGGTGGAAACGGCATGGGAGATTTCAGTTTCAAAATCTCTGTGAAAAAGCGTCCGAGAAGCTTCTCCATTTAGAATCCAGCATATCTCACTGAACCGAAGAAGTGGTAGTTAGAAGGGAGTTAGAGCTGCAAGCAGTTTGGTTTGGGAAATTAGACGCGAAATGAAACTGCAAATGCCTTCCAACAGGCTTGGAAAAGTGTGTTCTATATCTCTGCCAAACAAACTCCCCGGAGGTTGAGCTTTCAGAAGCAAGTTTAACTCTAAGGGAGGAAGCAGCAGAATGTGCCTCTCACATCTAGCCTGTAGGAATTCAGGTTGGCAAGTTCTATGGGGAAGCCCAATGGCGCCTTCGTTGGAAACGGGTTTGGAAATTTCAGTTTCAAAATCTCTGTGAAAAAGCGTCAGAGAAGCTTCTCCGTTTAGAATCCAGCATATCTCACTGAACCGAAGAAGTGGTAGTTAGAAGGGAGTTAGAGCTGCAAGCAGTTTGGTTTGGGAAATTAGACGCGAAATGAAACTGCAAATGCCTTCCAACAGGATTGGAAAAGTGTGTTCTATATCTCGGCCAAACAAACTCCCCGGAGGTTGAGCTTTCAGAAGCAAGTTTAACTCTAAGGGAGGAAGCAGCAGAATGTGCCTCTCACATCTAGCCTGTAGGAATTCAGGTTGGCAAGTTCTATGGGGAAGCCCATTGCTCCCTATGGAGGAAACGGCATGGGAGATTTCAGTTTCAAAATCTCTGTGAAAAAGCGTCAGAGAAGCTTCTCCATTTAGAATCCAGCATATCTCACTGAACCGAAGAAGTGGTAGTTAGAAGGGAGTTAGAGCTGCAAGCAGTTTGGTTTGGGAAATTAGACGCGAAATGAAACTGCAAATGCCTTCCAACAGGCTTGGAAAGTGTGTTCTATATCTCTGCCAAACAAACTCCCCGGAGGTTGAGCTTTCAGAAGCTAGTTTAACTCTAAGGGAGGAAGCAGCAGAATGTGCCTCTCACATCTAGCCTGTAGGAATTCAGGTTGGCAAGTTCTATGGGGAAGCCCATTGGCGCCTTCGTTGGAAACGGGTTTGGAAATTTCAGTTTCAAAATCTCTGTGAAAAAGCGTCAGAGAAGCTTCTCCGTTTAGAATCCAGCATATCTCACTGAACCGAAGAAGTGGTAGTTAGAAGGGAGTTAGAGCTGCAAGCAGTTTGGTTTGGGAAATTAGATGCGAAATGACACTGCAAAGGCCTTCCAACAGGCTTGGAAAAGTGTGTTCTATATCTCTGCCAAACAGAGTCCCCGGAGGTTGAGCTTTCAGAAGCAAGCTTAACTGTTAGGGAGGAAGCAGCAGAATGTGCCTCTCACATCTAGCCTTTAGGAATTCAGGTTGGCAAGTTCTATGGGGAAGCCCATTGCTGCCTATGGTGGAAACGGCATGGGAGATTTCAGTTTCAAAATCTCTGTGAAAAAGCGTCAGAGAAGCTTCTCCGTTTAGAATCCAGCATATCTCACTGAACCGAAGAAGTGGTAGTTAGAAGGGAGTTAGAGCTGCAAGCAGTTTGGTTTGGGAAATTAGATGCGAAATGACACTGCAAAGGCCTTCCAACAGGCTTGGAAAAGTGTGTTCTATATCTCTGCCAAACAGACTCCCCGGAGGTTGAGCTTTCAGAAGCAAGCTTAACTCTTAGGGAGGAAGCAGCAGAATGTGCCTCTCACATCTAGCCTGTAGGAATTCAGGTTGGCAAGTTCTATGGGGAAGCCCATTGCTGCCTATGGTGGAAACGGCATGGGAGATTTCAGTTTCAAAATCTCTGTGAAAAAGCGTCAGAGAAGCTTCTCCGTTTAGAATCCAGCATATCTCACTGAACCGAAGAAGTGGTAGTTAGAAGGGAGTTAGAGCTGCAAGCAGTTTGGTTTGGGAAATTAGATGCGAAATGACACTGCAAAGGCCTTCCACCAGGCTTGGAAAAGTGTGTTCTATATCTCTGCCAAACAGAGTCCCCGGAGGTTGAGCTTTCAGAAGCAAGTTTAACTGTTAGGGAGGAAGCAGCAGAATGTGTCTCTCACATCTAGCCTGTAGGAATTCAGGTTGGCAAGTTCTATGGGGAAGCCCATTGCTGCCTATGGTGGAAACGGCATGGGAGATTTCAGTTTCAAAATCTCTGTGAAAAAGCGTCAGAGAAGCTTCTCCATTTAGAATCCAGCATATCTCACTGAACCGAAGAAGTGGTAGTTAGAAGGGAGTTAGAGCTGCAAGCAGTTTGGTTTGGGAAATTAGACGCGAAATGAAACTGCAAATGCCTTCCAACAGGCTTGGAAAAGTGTGTTCTATATCTCTGCCAAACAAACTCCCCGGAGGTTGAGCTTTCAGAAGCTAGTTTAACTCTAAGGGAGGAAGCAGCAGAATGTGCCTCTCACATCTAGCCTGTAGGAATTCAGGTTGGCAAGTTCTATGGGGAAGCCCATTGCTGCCTATGGTGGAAACGGCATGGGAGATTTCAGTTTCAAAATCTCTGTGAAAAAGCGTCAGAGAAGCTTCTCCGTTTAGAATCCAGCATATCTCACTGAACCGAAGAAGTGGTAGTTAGAAGGGAGTTAGAGCTGCAAGCAGTTTGGTTTGGGAAATTAGACGCGAAATGAAACTGCAAATGCCTTCCAACAGGCTTGGAAAAGTGTGTTCTATATCTCTGCCAAACAAACTCCCCGGAGGTTGAGCTTTCAGAAGCTAGTTTAACTCTAAGGGAGGAAGCAGCAGAATGTGCCTCTCTCATCTAGCCTGTAGGAATTCAGGTTGGCAAGTTCTATGGGGAAGCCCATTGGCGCCTTCGTTGGAAACGGGTTTGGAAATTTCAGTTTCAAAATCTCTGTGAAAAAGCGTCAGAGAAGCTTCTCCGTTTAGAATCCAGCATATCTCACTGAACCGAAGAAGTGGTAGTTAGAAGGGAGTTAGAGCTGCAAGCAGTTTGGTTTGGGAAATTAGACGCGAAATGAAACTGCAAATGCCTTCCAACAGGCTTGGAAAAGTGTGTTCTATATCTCGGCCAAACAAACTCCCCGGAGGTTGAGCTTTCAGAAGCAAGTTTAACTCTAAGGGAGGAAGCAGCAGAATGTGCCTCTCACATCTAGCCTTTAGGAATTCAGGTTGGCAAGTTCTATGGGGAAGCCCATTGCTGCCTATGGTGGAAACGGCATGGGAGATTTCAGTTTCAAAATCTCTGTGAAAAAGCGTCAGAGAAGCTTCTCCGTTTAGAATCCAGCATATCTCACTGAACCGAAGAAGTGGTAGTTAGAAGGGAGTTAGAGCTGCAAGCAGTTTGGTTTGGGAAATTAGATGCGAAATGACACTGCAAAGGCCTTCCAACAGGCTTGGAAAAGTGTGTTCTATATCTCGGCCAAACAGACTCCCCGGAGGTTGAGCTTTCAGAAGCAAGCTTAACTCTTAGGGAGGAAGCAGCAGAATGTGCCTCTCACATCTAGCCTGTAGGAATTCAGGTTGGCAAGTTCTATGGGGAAGCCCATTGCTGCCTATGGTGGAAACGGCATGGGAGATTTCAGTTTCAAAATCTCTGTGAAAAAGCGTCAGAGAAGCTTCTCCGTTTAGAATCCAGCATATCTCACTGAACCGAAGAAGTGATAGTTAGAAGGGAGTTAGAGCTGCAAGCAGTTTGGTTTGGGAAATTAGATGCGAAATGACACTGCAAAGGCCGTCCAACAGGCTTGGAAAAGTGTGTTCTATATCTCTGCCAAACAGAGTCCCCGGAGGTTGAGCTTTCAGAAGCAAGCTTAACTGTTAGGGAGGAAGCAGCAGAATGTGCCTCTCACATCTAGCCTTTAGGAATTCAGGTTGGCAAGTTCTATGGGGAAGCCCATTGCTGCCTATGGTGGAAACGGCATGGGAGATTTCAGTTTCAAAATCTCTGTGAAAAAGCGTCCGAGAAGCTTCTCCATTTAGAATCCAGCATATCTCACTGAACCGAAGAAGTGGTAGTTAGAAGGGAGTTAGAGCTGCAAGCAGTTTGGTTTGGGAAATTAGACGCGAAATGAAACTGCAAATGCCTTCCAACAGGCTTGGAAAAGTGTGTTCTATATCTCTGCCAAACAAACTCCCCGGAGGTTGAGCTTTCAGAAGCAAGTTTAACTCTAAGGGAGGAAGCAGCAGAATGTGCCTCTCACATCTAGCCTGTAGGAATTCAGGTTGGCAAGTTCTATGGGGAAGCCCAATGGCGCCTTCGTTGGAAACGGGTTTGGAAATTTCAGTTTCAAAATCTCTGTGAAAAAGCGTCAGAGAAGCTTCTCCGTTTAGAATCCAGCATATCTCACTGAACCGAAGAAGTGGTAGTTAGAAGGGAGTTAGAGCTGCAAGCAGTTTGGTTTGGGAAATTAGACGCGAAATGAAACTGCAAATGCCTTCCAACAGGATTGGAAAAGTGTGTTCTATATCTCGGCCAAACAAACTCCCCGGAGGTTGAGCTTTCAGAAGCAAGTTTAACTCTAAGGGAGGAAGCAGCAGAATGTGCCTCTCACATCTAGCCTGTAGGAATTCAGGTTGGCAAGTTCTATGGGGAAGCCCATTGCTCCCTATGGAGGAAACGGCATGGGAGATTTCAGTTTCAAAATCTCTGTGAAAAAGCGTCAGAGAAGCTTCTCCATTTAGAATCCAGCATATCTCACTGAACCGAAGAAGTGGTAGTTAGAAGGGAGTTAGAGCTGCAAGCAGTTTGGTTTGGGAAATTAGACGCGAAATGAAACTGCAAATGCCTTCCAACAGGCTTGGAAAGTGTGTTCTATATCTCTGCCAAACAAACTCCCCGGAGGTTGAGCTTTCAGAAGCTAGTTTAACTCTAAGGGAGGAAGCAGCAGAATGTGCCTCTCACATCTAGCCTGTAGGAATTCAGGTTGGCAAGTTCTATGGGGAAGCCCATTGGCGCCTTCGTTGGAAACGGGTTTGGAAATTTCAGTTTCAAAATCTCTGTGAAAAAGCGTCAGAGAAGCTTCTCCGTTTAGAATCCATCATATCTCACTGAACCGAAGAAGTGGTAGTTAGAAGGGAGTTAGAGCTGCAAGCAGTTTGGTTTGGGAAATTAGATGCGAAATGACACTGCAAAGGCCTTCCAACAGGCTTGGAAAAGTGTGTTCTATATCTCTGCCAAACAGAGTCCCCGGAGGTTGAGCTTTCAGAAGCAAGCTTAACTGTTAGGGAGGAAGCAGCAGAATGTGCCTCTCACATCTAGCCTTTAGGAATTCAGGTTGGCAAGTTCTATGGGGAAGCCCATTGCTGCCTATGGTGGAAACGGCATGGGAGATTTCAGTTTCAAAATCTCTGTGAAAAAGCGTCCGAGAAGCTTCTCCATTTAGAATCCAGCATATCTCACTGAACCGAAGAAGTGGTAGTTAGAAGGGAGTTAGAGCTGCAAGCAGTTTGGTTTGGGAAATTAGACGCGAAATGAAACTGCAAATGCCTTCCAACAGGCTTGGAAAAGTGTGTTCTATATCTCTGCCAAACAAACTCCCCGGAGGTTGAGCTTTCAGAAGCAAGTTTAACTCTAAGGGAGGAAGCAGCAGAATGTGCCTCTCACATCTAGCCTGTAGGAATTCAGGTTGGCAAGTTCTATGGGGAAGCCCAATGGCGCCTTCGTTGGAAACGGGTTTGGAAATTTCAGTTTCAAAATCTCTGTGAAAAAGCGTCAGAGAAGCTTCTCCGTTTAGAATCCAGCATATCTCACTGAACCGAAGAAGTGGTAGTTAGAAGGGAGTTAGAGCTGCAAGCAGTTTGGTTTGGGAAATTAGACGCGAAATGAAACTGCAAATGCCTTCCAACAGGATTGGAAAAGTGTGTTCTATATCTCGGCCAAACAAACTCCCCGGAGGTTGAGCTTTCAGAAGCAAGTTTAACTCTAAGGGAGGAAGCAGCAGAATGTGCCTCTCACATCTAGCCTGTAGGAATTCAGGTTGGCAAGTTCTATGGGGAAGCCCATTGCTCCCTATGGAGGAAACGGCATGGGAGATTTCAGTTTCAAAATCTCTGTGAAAAAGCGTCAGAGAAGCTTCTCCATTTAGAATCCAGCATATCTCACTGAACCGAAGAAGTGGTAGTTAGAAGGGAGTTAGAGCTGCAAGCAGTTTGGTTTGGGAAATTAGACGCGAAATGAAACTGCAAATGCCTTCCAACAGGCTTGGAAAGTGTGTTCTATATCTCTGCCAAACAAACTCCCCGGAGGTTGAGCTTTCAGAAGCTAGTTTAACTCTAAGGGAGGAAGCAGCAGAATGTGCCTCTCACATCTAGCCTGTAGGAATTCAGGTTCGCAAGTTCTATGGGGAAGCCCATTGGCGCCTTCGTTGGAAACGGGTTTGGAAATTTCAGTTTCAAAATCTCTGTGAAAAAGCGTCAGAGAAGCTTCTCCGTTTAGAATCCAGCATATCTCACTGAACCGAAGAAGTGGTAGTTAGAAGGGAGTTAGAGCTGCAAGCAGTTTGGTTTGGGAAATTAGATGCGAAATGACACTGCAAAGGCCTTCCAACAGGCTTGGAAAAGTGTGTTCTATATCTCTGCCAAACAGACTCCCCGGAGGTTGAGCTTTCAGAAGCAAGCTTAACTGTTAGGGAGGAAGCAGCAGAATGTGCCTCTCACATCTAGCCTGTAGGAATTCAGGTTGGCAAGTTCTATGGGGAAGCCCATTGCTGCCTATGGTGGAAATGGCATGGGAGATTTCAGTTTCAAAATCTCTGTGAAAAAGCGTCAGAGAAGCTTCTCCGTTTAGAATCCAGCATATCTCACTGAACCGAAGAAGTGTTAGTTAGAAGGGAGTTAGAGCTGCAAGCAGTTTGGTTTGGGAAATTAGACGCGAAATGAAACTGCAAATGCCTTCCAACAGGCTTGGAAAAGTGTGTTCTATATCTCTGCCAAACAGACTCCCCGGAGGTTGAGCTTTCAGAAGCAAGTTTAACTCTAAGGGAGGAAGCAGCAGAATGTGCCTCTCACATCTAGCCTGTAGGAATTCAGGTTGGCAAGTTCTATGGGGAAGCCCATTGGCGCCTTCGTTGGAAACGGGTTTGGAAATTTCAGTTTCAAAATCTCTGTGAAAAAGCGTCAGAGAAGCTTCTCCGTTTAGAATCCAGCATATCTCACTGAACCGAAGAAGTGGTAGTTAGAAGGGAGTTAGAGCTGCAAGCAGTTTGGTTTGGGAAATTAGACGCGAAATGAAACTGCAAATGCCTTCCAACAGGCTTGGAAAAGTGTGTTCTATATCTCTGCCAAACAGACTCCCCGGAGGTTGAGCTTTCAGAAGCAAGTTTAACTCTAAGGGAGGAAGCAGCAGAATGTGCCTCTCACATCTAGCCTGTAGGAATTCAGGTTGGCAAGTTCTATGGGGAAGCCCATTGCTGCCTATGGTGGAAACGGCATGGGAGATTTCAGTTTCAAAATCTCTGTGAAAAAGCGTCAGAGAAGCTTCTCCGTTTAGAATCCAGCATATCTCACTGAACCGAAGAAGTGGTAGTTAGAAGGGAGTTAGAGCTGCAAGCAGTTTGATTTGGGAAATTAGACGCGAAATGAAACTGCAAATGCCTTAAAACAGGCTTGGAAAAGTGTGTTCTATATCTCTGCCAAACAGACTCCCCGGAGGTTGAGCTTTCAGAAGCAAGTTTAACTCTAAGGGAGGAAGCAGCAGAATGTGCCTCTCACATCTAGCCTGTAGGAATTCAGGTTGGCAAGTTCTATGGTGAAGCCCATTGCTGCCTATGGTGGAAACGGCATGGGAGATTTCAGTTTCAAAATCTCTGTGAAAAAGCGTCAGAGAAGCTTCTCCGTTTAGAATCCAGCATATCTCACTGAACCGAAGAAGTGGTAGTTAGAAGGGAGTTAGAGCTGCAAGCAGTTTGTTTGGGAAATTAGACGCGAAATGAAACTGCAAATGCCTTCCAACAGGCTTGGAAAAGTGTGTTCTATATCTCTGCCAAACAGACTCCCCGGAGGTTGAGCTTTCAGAAGCAAGTTTAACTCTAAGGGAGGAAGCAGCAGAATGTGCCTCTCACATCTAGCCTGTAGGAATTCAGGTTGGCAAGTTCTATGGGGAAGCCCATTGGCGCCTTCGTTGGAAACGGGTTTGGAAATTTCAGTTTCAAAATCTCTGTGAAAAAGCGTCAGAGAAGCTTCTCCGTTTAGAATCCAGCATATCTCACTGAACCGAAGAAGTGGTAGTTAGAAGGGAGTTAGAGCTGCAAGCAGTTTGGTTTGGGAAATTAGATGCGAAATGACACTGCAAAGGCCTTCCAACAGGCTTGGAAAAGTGTGTTCTATATCTCTGCCAAACAGACTCCCCGGAGGTTGAGCTTTCAGAAGCAAGCTTAACTCTTAGGGACGAAGCAGCAGAATGTGCCTCTCACATCTAGCCTGTAGGAATTCAGGTTGGCAAGTTCTATGGGGAAGCCCATTGCTGCCTATGGTGGAAACGGCATGGGAGATTTCAGTTTCAAAATCTCTGTGAAAAAGCGTCAGAGAAGCTTCTCCGTTTAGAATCCAGCATATCTCACTGAACCGAAGAAGTGGTAGTTAGAAGGGAGTTAGAGCTTCAAGCAGTTTGGTTGGGGAAATTAGACGCGAAATGAAACTGCAAATGCCTTCCAACAGGCTTGGAAAAGTGTGTTCTATATCTCTGCCAAACAAACTCCCCGGAGGTTGAGCTTTCAGAAGCAAGTTTAACTCTAAGGGAGGAGGCAGCAGAATGTGCCTCTCACATCTAGCCTTTAGGAATTCAGGTTGGCAAGTTCTATGGGGAAGCCCATTGGCGCCATCGTTGGAAACGGGTTTGGAAATTTCAGTTTCAAAATCTCTGTGAAAAAGCGTCAGAGAAGCTTCTCCGTTTAGAATCCAGCATATCTCACTGAACCGAAGAAGTGGTAGTTAGAAGGGAGTTAGAGCTGCAAGCAGTTTGGTTTGGGAAATTAGACGCGAAATGAAACTGCAAATGCCTTCCAACAGGCTTGGAAAAGTGTGTTCTATATCTCGGCCAAACAAACTCCCCGGAGGTTGAGCTTTCAGAAGCAAGTTTAACTCTAAGGGAGGAAGCAGCAGAATGTGCCTCTCACTTCTAGCCTGTAGGAATTCAGGTTGGCAAGTTCTATGGGGAAGCCCATTGCTGCCTATGGTGGAAACGGCATGGGAGATTTCAGTTTCAAAATCTCTGTGAAAAAGCGTCAGAGAAGCTTCTCCGTTTAGAATCCAGCATATCTCACTGAACCGAAGAAGTGGTAGTTAGAAGGGAGTTAGAGCTGCAAGCAGTTTGGTTTGGGAAATTAGACGCGAAATGAAACTGCAAATGCCTTCCAACAGGCTTGGAAACGTGTGTTCTATATCTCGGCCAAACAAACTCCCCGGAGGTTGAGCTTTCAGAAGCTAGTTTAACTCTAAGGGAGGAAGCAGCAGAATGTGCCTCTCACATCTAGCCTGTAGGAATTCAGGTTGGCAAGTTCTATGGGGAAGCCCATTGGCGCCTTCGTTGGAAACGGGTTTGGAAATTTCAGTTTCAAAATCTCTGTGAAAAAGCGTCAGAGAAGCTTCTCCGTTTTGAATCCAGCATATCTCACTGAACCGAAGAAGTGGTAGTTAGAAGGGAGTTAGAGCTGCAAGCAGTTTGGTTTGGGAAATTAGATGCGAAATGACACTGCAAAGGCCTTCCAACAGGCTTGGAAAAGTGTGTTCTATATCTCTGCCAAACAGACTCCCCGGAGGTTGAGCTTTCAGAAGCAAGCTTAACTCTTAGGGAGGAAGCAGCAGAATGTGCCTCTCACATCTAGCCTGTAGGAATTCAGGTTGGAAAGTTCTATGGGGAAGCCCATTGCTGCCTATGGTGGAAACGGCATGGGAGATTTCAGTTTCAAAATCTCTGTGAAAAAGCGTCAGAGAAGCTTCTCCGTTTAGAATCCAGCATATCTCACTGAACCGAAGAAGTGGTAGTTAGAAGGGAGTTAGAGCTGCAAGCAGTTTGGTTTGGGAAATTAGATGCGAAATGACACTGCAAAGGCCTTCCAACAGGCTTGGAAAAGTGTGTTCTTTATCTGTGCCAAACAGAGTCCCCGGAGGTTGAGCTTTCAGAAGCAAGCTTAACTGTTAGGGAGGAAGCAGCAGAATGTGCCTCTCACATCTAGCCTGTAGGAATTCAGGTTGGCAAGTTCTATGGGGAAGCCCATTGCTGCCTATGGTGGAAACGGCATTGGAGATTTCAGTTTCAAAATCTCTGTGAAAAAGCGTCAGAGAAGCTTCTCCGTTTAGAATCCAGCATATCTCACTGAACCGAAGAAGTGGTAGTTAGAAGGGAGTTAGAGCTGCAAGCAGTTTGGTTTGGGAAATTAGACGCGAAATGAAACTGCAAATGCCTTCCAACAGGCTTGGAAAAGTGTGTTCTATATCTCTGCCAAACAAACTCCCCCGGAGGTTGAGCTTTCAGAAGCTAGTTTAACTCTAAGGGAGGAAGCAGCACAATGTGCCTCTCACATCTAGCCTGTAGGAATTCAGGTTGGCAAGTTCTATGGGGAAGCCCATTGGCGCCTTCGTTGGAAACGGGTTTGGAAATTTCAGTTTCAAAATCTCTGTGAAAAAGCGTCAGAGAAGCTTCTCCGTTTAGAATCCAGCATATCTCACTGAACCGAAGAAGTGGTAGTTAGAAGGGAGTTAGAGCTGCAAGCAGTTTGGTTTGGGAAATTAGATGCGAAATGACACTGCAAAGGCCTTCCAACAGGCTTGGAAAAGTGTGTTCTATATCTCTGCCAAACAGACTCTCCGGAGGTTGAGCTTTCAGAAGCAAGCTTAACTCTTAGGGAGGAAGCAGCAGAATGTGCCTCTCACATCTAGCCTGTAGGAATTCAGGTTGGCAAGTTCTATGGGGAAGCCCATTGCTGCCTATGGTGGAAACGGCATGGGAGATTTCAGTTTCAAAATCTCTGTGAATAAGCGTCAGAGAAGCTTCTCCGTTTAGAATCCAGCATATCTCACTGAACCGAAGAAGTGGTAGTTAGAAGGGAGTTAGAGCTGCAAGCAGTTTGGTTTGGGAAATTAGACGCGAAATGAAACTGCAAATGCCTTCCAACAGGCTTGGAAAAGTGTGTTCTATATCTCTGCCAAACAAACTCCCCGGAGGTTGAGCTTTCAGAAGCTAGTTTAACTCTAAGGGAGGAAGCAGCAGAATGTGCCTCTCACATCTAGCCTGTAGGAATTCAGGTTGGCAAGTTCTATGGGGAAGCCCATTGCTGCCTATGGTGGAAACGGCATGGGAGATTTCAGTTTCAAAATCTCTGTGAAAAAGCGTCAGAGAAGCTTCTCCGTTTAGAATCCAGCATATCTCACTGAACCGAAGAAGTGGTAGTTAGAAGGGAGTTAGAGCTGCAAGCAGTTTGGTTTGGGAAATTAGATGCGAAATGACACTGCAAAGGCCTTCCAACAGGCTTGGAAAAGTGTGTTCTATATCTCTGCCAAACAGACTCCCCAGAGGTTGAGCTTTCAGAAGCAAGCTTAACTCTTAGGGAGGAAGCAGCAGAATGTGCCTCTCACATCTAGCCTGTAGGAATTCAGGTTGGCAAGTTCTATGGGGAAGCCCATTGCTGCCTATGGTGGAAACGGCATGGGAGATTTCAGTTTCAAAATCTCTGTGAAAAAGCGTCAGAGAAGCTTCTCCGTTTAGAATCCAGCATATCTCACTGAACCGAAGAAGTGGTAGTTAGAAGGGAGTTAGAGCTGCAAGCAGTTTGGTTTGGGAAATTAGACGCGAAATGAAACTGCAAATGCCTTCCAACAGGCTTGGAAAAGTGTGTTCTATATCTCTGCCAAAGAAACTCCCCGGAGGTTGAGCTTTCAGAAGCAAGTTTAACTCTAAGGGAGGAAGCAGCAGAATGTGCCTCTCACATCTAGCCTGTAGGAATTCAGGTTGGCAAGTTCTATGGGGAAGCCCAATGGCGCCTTCGTTGGAAACGGGTTTGGAAATTTCAGTTTCAAAATCTCTGTGAAAAAGCGTCAGAGAAGCTTCTCCGTTTAGAATCCAGCATATCTCACTGAACCGAAGAAGTGGTAGTTAGAAGGGAGTTAGAGCTGCAAGCAGTTTGGTTTGGGAAATTAGACGCGAAATGAAACTGCAAATGCCTTCCAACAGGCTTGGAAAAGTGTGTTCTATATCTCGGCCAAACAAACTCCCCGGAGGTTGAGCTTTCAGAAGCAAGTTTAACTCTAAGGGAGGAAGCAGCAGAATGTGCCTCTCACATCTAGCCTGTAGGAATTCAGGTTGGCAAGTTCTATGGGGAAGCCCATTGCTCCCTATGGAGGAAACGGCATGGGAGATTTCAGTTTCAAAATCTCTGTGAAAAAGCGTCAGAGAAGCTTCTCCATTTAGAATCCAGCATATCTCACTGAACCGAAGAAGTGGTAGTTAGAAGGGAGTTAGAGCTGCAAGCAGTTTGGTTTGGGAAATTAGACGCGAAATGAAACTGCAAATGCCTTCCAACAGGCTTGGAAAAGTGTGTTCTATATCTCTGCCAAACAAACTCCCCGGAGGTTGAGCTTTCAGAAGCCAGTTTAACTCTAAGGGAGGAAGCAGCAGAATGTGCCTCTCACATCTAGCCTGTAGGAATTCAGGTTGGCAAGTTCTATGGGGAAGCCCATTGGCGCCTTCGTTGGAAACGGGTTTGGAAATTTCAGTTTCAAAATCTCTGTGAAAAAGCGTCAGAGAAGCTTCTCCGTTTAGAATCCAGCATATCTCACTGAACCGAAGAAGTGGTAGTTAGAAGGGAGTTAGAGCTGCAAGCAGTTTGGTTTGGGAAATTAGATGCGAAATGACACTGCAAAGGCCTTCCAACAGGCTTGGAAAAGTGTGTTCTATATCTCTGCCAAACAGACTCCCCAGAGGTTGAGCTTTCAGAAGCAAGCTTAACTCTTAGGGAGGAAGCAGCAGAATGTGCCTCTCACATCTAGCCTGTAGGAATTCAGGTTGGCAAGTTCTATGGGGAAGCCCATTGCTGCCTATGGTGGAAACGGCATGGGAGATTTCAGTTTCAAAATCTCTGTGAAAAAGCGTCAGAGAAGCTTCTCCGTTTAGAATCCAGCATATCTCACTGAACCGAAGAAGTGGTAGTTAGAAGGGAGTTAGAGCTGCAAGCAGTTTGGTTTGGGAAATTAGACGCGAAATGAAACTGCAAATGCCTTCCAACAGGCTTGGAAAAGTGTGTTCTATATCTCTGCCAAACAAACTCCCCGGAGGTTGAGCTTTCAGAAGCAAGTTTAACTCTAAGGGAGGAAGCAGCAGAATGTGCCTCTCACATCTAGCCTGTAGGAATTCAGGTTGGCAAGTTCTATGGGGAAGCCCATTGCTGCCTATGGTGGAAACGGCATGGGAGATTTCAGTTTCAAAATCTCTGTGAAAAAGCGTCAGAGAAGCTTCTCCGTTTAGAATCCAGCATATCTCACTGAACCGAAGAAGTGGTAGTTAGAAGGGAGTTAGAGCTGCAAGCAGTTTGGTTTGGGAAATTAGATGCGAAATGACACTGCAAAGGCCTTCCAACAGGCTTGGAAAAGTGTGTTCTATATCTGTGTCAAACAGAGTCCCCGGAGGTTGAGCTTTCAGAAGCAAGATTAACTGTAAGGGCGGAAGCAGCAGAATGTGCCTCTCACATCTAGCCTGTAGGAATTCAGGTTGGCAAGTTCTATGGGGAAGCCCATTGCTGCCTATGGTGGAAACGGCATGGGAGATTTCAGTTTCAAAATCTCTGTGAAAAAGCGTCAGAGAAGCTTCTCCGTTTAGAATCCAGCATATCTCACTGAACCGAAGAAGTGGTAGTTAGAAGGGAGTTAGAGCTGCAAGCAGTTTGGTTTGGGAAATTAGACGCGAAATGAAACTGCAAATGCCTTCCAACAGGCTTGGAAAAGTGTGTTCTATATCTCTGCCAAACAAACTCCCCGGAGGTTGAGCTTTCAGAAGCTAGTTTAACTCTAAGGGAGGAAGCAGCAGAATGTGCCTCTCACATCTAGCCTGTAGGAATTCAGGTTGGCAAGTTCTATGGGGAAGCCCATTGCTGCCTATGGTGGAAACGGCATGGGAGATTTCAGTTTCAAAATCTCTGTGAAAAAGCGTCAGAGAAGCTTCTCCGTTTAGAATCCAGCATATCTCACTGAACCGAAGAAGTGGTAGTTAGAAGGGAGTTAGAGCTGCAAGCAGTTTGGTTTGGGAAATTAGACGCGAAATGAAACTGCAAATGCCTTCCAACAGGCTTGGAAAAGTGTGTTCTATATCTCTGCCAAACAAACTCCCCGGAGGTTGAGCTTTCAGAAGCTAGTTTAACTCTAAGGGAGGAAGCAGCAGAATGTGCCTCTCACATCTAGCCTGTAGGAATTCAGGTTGGCAAGTTCTATGGGGAAGCCCATTGGCGCCTTCGTTGGAAACGGGTTTGGAAATTTCAGTTTCAAAATCTCTGTGAAAAAGCGTCAGAGAAGCTTCTCCGTTTAGAATCCAGCATATCTCACTGAACCGAAGAAGTGGTAGTTAGAAGGGAGTTAGAGCTGCAAGCAGTTTGGTTTGGGAAATTAGACGCGAAATGACACTGCAAAGGCCTTCCACCAGGCTTGGAAAAGTGTGTTCTATATCTCTGCCAAACAGAGTCCCCGGAGGTTGAGCTTTCAGAAGCAAGTTTAACTGTTAGGGAGGAAGCAGCAGAATGTGCCTCTCACATCTAGCCTGTAGGAATTCAGGTTGGAAAGTTCTATGGGGAAGCCCATTGCTGCCTATGGTGGAAACGGCATGGGAGATTTCAGTTTCAAAATCTCTGTGAAAAAGCGTCAGAGAAGCTTCTCCATTTAGAATCCAGCATATCTCACTGAACCGAAGAAGTTGTAGTTAGAAGGGAGTTAGAGCTGCAAGCAGTTTGGTTTGGGAAATTAGACGCGAAATGAAACTGCAAATGCCTTCCAACAGGCTTGGAAAAGTGTGTTCTATATCTCTGCCAAACAAACTCCCCGGAGGTTGAGCTTTCAGAAGCTAGTTTAACTCTAAGGGAGGAAGCAGCAGAATGTGCCTCTCACATCTAGCCTGTAGGAATTCAGGTTGGCAAGTTCTATGGGGAAGCCCATTGCTGCCTATGGTGGAAACGGCATGGGAGATTTCAGTTTCAAAATCTCTGTGAAAAAGCGTCAGAGAAGCTTCTCCGTTTAGAATCCAGCATATCTCACTGAACCGAAGAAGTGGTAGTTAGAAGGGAGTTAGAGCTGCAAGCAGTTTGGTTTGGGAAATTAGACGCGAAATGAAACTGCAAATGCCTTCCAACAGGCTTGGAAAAGTGTGTTCTATATCTCTGCCAAACAAACTCCCCGGAGGTTGAGCTTTCAGAAGCTAGTTTAACTCTAAGGGAGGAAGCAGCAGAATGTGCCTCTCTCATCTAGCCTGTAGGAATTCAGGTTGGCAAGTTCTATGGGGAAGCCCATTGGCGCCTTCGTTGGAAACGGGTTTGGAAATTTCAGTTTCAAAATCTCTGTGAAAAAGCGTCAGAGAAGCTTCTCCGTTTAGAATCCAGCATATCTCACTGAACCGAAGAAGTGGTAGTTAGAAGGGAGTTAGAGCTGCAAGCAGTTTGGTTTGGGAAATTAGACGCGAAATGAAACTGCAAATGCCTTCCAACAGGCTTGGAAAAGTGTGTTCTATATCTCGGCCAAACAAACTCCCCGGAGGTTGAGCTTTCAGAAGCAAGTTTAACTCTAAGGGAGGAAGCAGCAGAATGTGCCTCTCACATCTAGCCTTTAGGAATTCAGGTTGGCAAGTTCTATGGGGAAGCCCATTGCTGCCTATGGTGGAAACGGCATGGGAGATTTCAGTTTCAAAATCTCTGTGAAAAAGCGTCAGAGAAGCTTCTCCGTTTAGAATCCAGCATATCTCACTGAACCGAAGAAGTGGTAGTTAGAAGGGAGTTAGAGCTGCAAGCAGTTTGGTTTGGGAAATTAGATGCGAAATGACACTGCAAAGGCCTTCCAACAGGCTTGGAAAAGTGTGTTCTATATCTCTGCCAAACAGACTCCCCGGAGGTTGAGCTTTCAGAAGCAAGCTTAACTCTTAGGGAGGAAGCAGCAGAATGTGCCTCTCACATCTAGCCTGTAGGAATTCAGGTTGGCAAGTTCTATGGGGAAGCCCATTGCTGCCTATGGTGGAAACGGCATGGGAGATTTCAGTTTCAAAATCTCTGTGAAAAAGCGTCAGAGAAGCTTCTCCGTTTAGAATCCAGCATATCTCACTGAACCGAAGAAGTGGTAGTTAGAAGGGAGTTAGAGCTGCAAGCAGTTTGGTTTGGGAAATTAGACGCGAAATGAAACTGCAAATGCCTTCCAACAGGCTTGGAAAAGTGTGTTCTATATCTCTGCCAAACAAACTCCCCGGAGGTTGAGCTTTCAGAAGCAAGTTTAACTCTAAGGGAGGAAGCAGCAGAATGTGCCTCTCACATCTAGCCTGTAGGAATTCAGGTTGGCAAGTTCTATGGGGAAGCCCATTGCTGCCTATGGTGGAAACGGCATGGGAGATTTCAGTTTCAAAATCTCTGTGAAAAAGCGTCAGAGAAGCTTCTCCGTTTAGAATCCAGCATATCTCACTGAACCGAAGAAGTGGTAGTTAGAAGGGAGTTAGAGCTGCAAGCAGTTTGGTTTGGGAAATTAGATGCGAAATGACACTGCAAAGGCCTTCCAACAGGCTTGGAAAAGTGTGTTCTATATCTGTGTCAAACAGAGTCCCCGGAGGTTGAGCTTTCAGAAGCAAGATTAACTGTAAGGGCGGAAGCAGCAGAATGTGCCTCTCACATCTAGCCTGTAGGAATTCAGGTTGGCAAGTTCTATGGGGAAGCCCATTGCTGCCTATGGTGGAAACGGCATGGGAGATTTCAGTTTCAAAATCTCTGTGAAAAAGCGTCAGAGAAGCTTCTCCGTTTAGAATCCAGCATATCTCACTGAACCGAAGAAGTGGTAGTTAGAAGGGAGTTAGAGCTGCAAGCAGTTTGGTTTGGGAAATTAGACGCGAAATGAAACTGCAAATGCCTTCCAACAGGCTTGGAAAAGTGTGTTCTATATCTCTGCCAAACAAACTCCCCGGAGGTTGAGCTTTCAGAAGCTAGTTTAACTCTAAGGGAGGAAGCAGCAGAATGTGCCTCTCACATCTAGCCTGTAGGAATTCAGGTTGGCAAGTTCTATGGGGAAGCCCATTGCTGCCTATGGTGGAAACGGCATGGGAGATTTCAGTTTCAAAATCTCTGTGAAAAAGCGTCAGAGAAGCTTCTCCGTTTAGAATCCAGCATATCTCACTGAACCGAAGAAGTGGTAGTTAGAAGGGAGTTAGAGCTGCAAGCAGTTTGGTTTGGGAAATTAGACGCGAAATGAAACTGCAAATGCCTTCCAACAGGCTTGGAAAAGTGTGTTCTATATCTCTGCCAAACAAACTCCCCGGAGGTTGAGCTTTCAGAAGCTAGTTTAACTCTAAGGGAGGAAGCAGCAGAATGTGCCTCTCACATCTAGCCTGTAGGAATTCAGGTTGGCAAGTTCTATGGGGAAGCCCATTGGCGCCTTCGTTGGAAACGGGTTTGGAAATTTCAGTTTCAAAATCTCTGTGAAAAAGCGTCAGAGAAGCTTCTCCGTTTAGAATCCAGCATATCTCACTGAACCGAAGAAGTGGTAGTTAGAAGGGAGTTAGAGCTGCAAGCAGTTTGGTTTGGGAAATTAGACGCGAAATGACACTGCAAAGGCCTTCCACCAGGCTTGGAAAAGTGTGTTCTATATCTCTGCCAAACAGAGTCCCCGGAGGTTGAGCTTTCAGAAGCAAGTTTAACTGTTAGGGAGGAAGCAGCAGAATGTGCCTCTCACATCTAGCCTGTAGGAATTCAGGTTGGCAAGTTCTATGGGGAAGCCCATTGCTGCCTATGGTGGAAACGGCATGGGAGATTTCAGTTTCAAAATCTCTGTGAAAAAGCGTCAGAGAAGCTTCTCCATTTAGAATCCAGCATATCTCACTGAACCGAAGAAGTTGTAGTTAGAAGGGAGTTAGAGCTGCAAGCAGTTTGGTTTGGGAAATTAGACGCGAAATGAAACTGCAAATGCCTTCCAACAGGCTTGGAAAAGTGTGTTCTATATCTCTGCCAAACAAACTCTCCGGAGGTTGAGCTTTCAGAAGCTAGTTTAACTCTAAGGGAGGAAGCAGCAGAATGTGCCTCTCACATCTAGCCTGTAGGAATTCAGGTTGGCAAGTTCTATGGGGAAGCCCATTGCTGCCTATGGTGGAAACGGCATGGGAGATTTCAGTTTCAAAATCTCTGTGAAAAAGCGTCAGAGAAGCTTCTCCGTTTAGAATCCAGCATATCTCACTGAACCGAAGAAGTGGTAGTTAGAAGGGAGTTAGAGCTGCAAGCAGTTTGGTTTGGGAAATTAGACGCGAAATGAAACTGCAAATGCCTTCCAACAGGCTTGGAAAAGTGTGTTCTATATCTCTGCCAAACAAACTCCCCGGAGGTTGAGCTTTCAGAAGCTAGTTTAACTCTAAGGGAGGAAGCAGCAGAATGTGCCTCTCTCATCTAGCCTGTAGGAATTCAGGTTGGCAAGTTTTATGGGGAAGCCCATTGGCGCCTTCGTTGGAAACGGGTTTGGAAATTTCAGTTTCAAAATCTCTGTGAAAAAGCGTCAGAGAAGCTTCTCCGTTTAGAATCCAGCATATCTCACTGAACCGAAGAAGTGGTAGTTAGAAGGGAGTTAGAGCTGCAAGCAGTTTGGTTTGGGAAATTAGACGCGAAATAAAACTGCAAATGCCTTCCAACAGGCTTGGAAAAGTGTGTTCTATATCTCGGCCAAACAAACTCCCCGGAGGTTGAGCTTTCAGAAGCAAGTTTAACTCTAAGGGAGGAAGCAGCAGAATGTGCCTCTCACATCTAGCCTTTAGGAATTCAGGTTGGCAAGTTCTATGGGGAAGCCCATTGCTGCCTATGGTGGAAACGGCATGGGAGATTTCAGTTTCAAAATCTCTGTGAAAAAGCGTCAGAGAAGCTTCTCCGTTTAGAATCCAGCATATCTCACTGAACCGAAGAAGTGGTAGTTAGAAGGGAGTTAGAGCTGCAAGCAGTTTGGTTTGGGAAATTAGATGCGAAATGACACTGCAAAGGCCTTCCAACAGGCTTGGAAAAGTGTGTTCTATATCTCTGCCAAACAGACTCCCCGGAGGTTGAGCTTTCAGAAGCAAGCTTAACTCTTAGGGAGGAAGCAGCAGAATGTGCCTCTCACATCTAGCCTGTAGGAATTCAGGTTGGCAAGTTCTATGGGGAAGCCCATTGCTGCCTATGGTGGAAACGGCATGGGAGATTTCAGTTTCAAAATCTCTGTGAAAAAGCGTCAGAGAAGCTTCTCCGTTTAGAATCCAGCATATCTCACTGAACCGAAGAAGTGGTAGTTAGAAGGGAGTTAGAGCTGCAAGCAGTTTGGTTTGGGAAATTAGACGCGAAATGAAACTGCAAATGCCTTCCAACAGGCTTGGAAAAGTGTGTTCTATATCTCTGCCAAACAAACTCCCCGGAGGTTGAGCTTTCAGAAGCTAGTTTAACTCTAAGGGAGGAAGCAGCAGAATGTGCCTCTCACATCTAGCCTGTAGGAATTCAGGTTGGCAAGTTCTATGGGGAAGCCCATTGGCGCCTTCGTTGGAAACGGGTTTGGAAATTTCAGTTTCAAAATCTCTGTGAAAAAGCGTCAGAGAAGCTTCTCCGTTTAGAATCCAGCATATCTCACTGAACCGAAGAAGTGGTAGTTAGAAGGGACTTAGAGCTGCAAGCAGTTTGGTTTGGGAAATTAGACGCGAAATGAAACTGCAAATGCCTTCCAACAGGCTTGGAAAAGTGTGTTCTATATCTCTGCCAAACAAACTCCCCGGAGGTTGAGCTTTCAGAAGCAAGTTTAACTCTAAGGGAGGAAGCAGCAGAATGTGCCTCTCACATCTAGCCTGTAGGAATTCAGGTTGGCAAGTTCTATGGGGAAGCCCATTGCTGCCTATGGTGGAAACGGCATGGGAGATTTCAGTTTCAAAATCTCTGTGAAAAAGCGTCAGAGAAGCTTCTCCGTTTAGAATCCAGCATATCTCACTGAACCGAAGAAGTGGTAGTTAGAAGGGAGTTAGAGCTGCAAGCAGTTTGGTTTGGGAAATTAGACGCGAAATGAAACTGCAAATCCCTTCCAACAGGCTTGGAAAAGTGTGTTCTATATCTCTGCCAAACAAACTCCCCGGAGGTTGAGCTTTCAGAAGCTAGTTTATCTCTAAGGGAGGAAGCAGCAGAATGTGCCTCTCTCATCTAGCCTGTAGGAATTCAGGTTGGCAAGTTCTATGGGGAAGCCCATTGGCGCCTTCGTTGGAAACGGGTTTGGAAATTTCAGTTTCAAAATCTCTGTGAAAAAGCGTCAGAGAAGCTTCTCCGTTTAGAATCCAGCATATCTCACTGAACCGAAGAAGTGGTAGTTAGAAGGGAGTTAGAGCTGCAAGCAGTTTGGTTTGGGAAATTAGACGCGAAATGAAACTGCAAATGCCTTCCAACAGGCTTGGAAAAGTGTGTTCTATATCTCGGCCAAACAAACTCCCCGGAGGTTGAGCTTTCAGAAGCAAGTTTAACTCTAAGGGAGGAAGCAGCAGAATGTGCCTCTCACATCTAGCCTTTAGGAATTCAGGTTGGCAAGTTCTATGGGGAAGCCCATTGCTGCCTATGGTGGAAACGGCATGGGAGATTTCAGTTTCAAAATCTCTGTGAAAAAGCGTCAGAGAAGCTTCTCCGTTTAGAATCCAGCATATCTCACTGAACCGAAGAAGTGGTAGTTAGAAGGGAGTTAGAGCTGCAAGCAGTTTGGTTTGGGAAATTAGATGCGAAATGACACTGCAAAGGCCTTCCAACAGGCTTGGAAAAGTGTGTTCTATATCTCTGCCAAACAGACTCCCCGGAGGTTGAGCTTTCAGAAGCTAGTTTAACTCTAAGGGAGGAAGCAGCAGAATGTGCCTCTCACATCTAGCCTGTAGGAATTCAGGTTGGCAAGTTCTATGGGGAAGCCCATTGCTGCCTATGGTGGAAACGGCATGGGAGATTTCAGTTTCAAAATCTCTGTGAAAAAGCGTTAGAGAAGCTTCTCCGTTTAGAATCCAGCATATCTCACTGAACCGAAGAAGTGGTAGTTAGAAGGGAGTTAGAGCTGCAAGCAGTTTGGTTTGGGAAATTAGACGCGAAATGAAACTGCAAATGCCTTCCAACAGGCTTGGAAAAGTGTGTTCTATATCTCTGCCAAACAGACTCCCCGGAGGTTGAGCTTTCAGAAGCAAGCTTAACTCTAAGGGAGGAAGCAGCAGAATGTGCCTCTCACATCTAGCCTGTAGGAATTCAGTTTGGCAAGTTCTATGGGGAAGCCCATTGCTGCCTATGGTGGAAACGGCATGGGAGATTTCAGTTTCAAAATCTCTGTGAAAAAGCGTCAGAGAAGCTTCTCCGTTTAGAATCCAGCATATCTCACTGAACCGAAGAAGTGGTAGTTAGAAGGGAGTTAGAGCTGCAAGCAGTTTGGTTTGGGAAATTAGACGCGAAATGAAACTGCAAATGCCTTCCAACAGGCTTGGAAAAGTGTGTTCTATATCTCTGCCAAACAAACTCCCCGGAGGTTGAGCTTTCAGAAGCTAGTTTAACTCTAAGGGAGGAAGCAGCAGAATGTGCCTCTCTCATCTAGCCTGTAGGAATTCAGGTTGGCAAGTTCTATGGGGAAGCCCATTGGCGCCTTCGTTGGAAACGGGTTTGGAAATTTCAGTTTCAAAATCTCTGTGAAAAAGCGTCAGAGAAGCTTCTCCGTTTAGAATCCAGCATATCTCACTGAACCGAAGAAGTGGTAGTTAGAAGGGAGTTAGAGCTGCAAGCAGTTTGGTTTGGGAAATTAGACGCGAAATGAAACTGCAAATGCCTTCCAACAGGCTTGGAAAAGTGTGTTCTATATCTCGGCCAAACAAACTCCCCGGAGGTTGAGCTTTCAGAAGCAAGTTTAACTCTAAGGGAGGAAGCAGCAGAATGTGCCTCTCACATCTAGCCTTTAGGAATTCAGGTTGGCAAGTTCTATGGGGAAGCCCATTGCTGCCTATGGTGGAAACGGCATGGGAGATTTCAGTTTCAAAATCTCTGTGAAAAAGCGTCAGAGAAGCTTCTCCGTTTAGAATCCAGCATATCTCACTGAACCGAAGAAGTGGTAGTTAGAAGGGAGTTAGAGCTGCAAGCAGTTTGGTTTGGGAAATTAGATGCGAAATGACACTGCAAAGGCCTTCCAACAGGCTTGGAAAAGTGTGTTCTATATCTCTGCCAAACAGACTCCCCGGAGGTTGAGCTTTCAGAAGCTAGTTTAACTCTAAGGGAGGAAGCAGCAGAATGTGCCTCTCACATCTAGCCTGTAGGAATTCAGGTTGGCAAGTTCTATGGGGAAGCCCATTGCTGCCTATGGTGGAAACGGCATGGGAGATTTCAGTTTCAAAATCTCTGTGAAAAAGCGTTAGAGAAGCTTCTCCGTTTAGAATCCAGCATATCTCACTGAACCGAAGAAGTGGTAGTTAGAAGGGAGTTAGAGCTGCAAGCAGTTTGGTTTGGGAAATTAGACGCGAAATGAAACTGCAAATGCCTTCCAACAGGCTTGGAAAAGTGTGTTCTATATCTCTGCCAAACAGACTCCCCGGAGGTTGAGCTTTCAGAAGCAAGCTTAACTCTAAGGGAGGAAGCAGCAGAATGTGCCTCTCATATCTAGCCTGTAGGAATTCAGTTTGGCAAGTTCTATGGGGAAGCCCATTGCTGCCTATGGTGGAAACGGCATGGGAGATTTCAGTTTCAAAATCTCTGTGAAAAAGCGTCAGAGAAGCTTCTCCGTTTAGAATCCAGCATATCTCACTGAACCGAAGAAGTGGTAGTTAGAAGGGAGTTAGAGCTGCAAGCAGTTTGGTTTGGGAAATTAGACGCGAAATGAAACTGCAAATGCCTTCCAACAGGCTTGGAAAAGTGTGTTCTATATCTCTGCCAAACAAACTCCCCGGAGGTTGAGCTTTCAGAAGCTAGTTTAACTCTAAGGGAGGAAGCAGCAGAATGTGCCTCTCACATCTAGCCTGTAGGAATTCAGGTTGGCAAGTTCTATGGGGAAGCCCATTGCTGCCTATGGTGGAAACGGCATGGGAGATTTCAGTTTCAAAATCTCTGTGAAAAAGCGTCAGAGAAGCTTCTCCGTTTAGAATCCAGCATATCTCACTGAACCGAAGAAGTGGTAGTTAGAAGGGAGTTAGAGCTGCAAGCAGTTTGGTTTGGGAAATTAGATGCGAAATGACACTGCAAAGGCCTTCCAACAGGCTTGGAAAAGTGTGTTCTATATCTCTGCCAAACAGACTCCCCGGAGGTTGAGCTTTCAGAAGCAAGCTTAACTCTTAGGGAGGAAGCAGCAGAATGTGCCTCTCACATCTAGCCTGTAGGAATTCAGTTTGGCAAGTTCTATGGGGAAGCCCATTGCTGCCTATGGTGGAAACGGCATGGGAGATTTCAGTTTCAAATTCTCTGTGAAAAAGCGTCAGAGAAGCTTCTCCGTTTAGAATCCAGCATATCTCACTGAACCGAAGAAGTGGTAGTTAGAAGGGAGTTAGAGCTGCAAGCAGTTTGGTTTGGGAAATTAGACGCGAAATGAAACTGCAAATGCCTTCCAACAGGCTTGGAAAAGTGTGTTCTATATCTCGGCCAAACAAACTCCCCGGAGGTTGAGCTTTCAGAAGCCAGTTTAACTCTAAGGGAGGAAGCAGCAGAATGTGCCTCTCACATCTAGCCTGTAGGAATTCAGGTTGGCAAGTTCTATGGGGAAGCCCATTGCTGCCTATGGTGGAAACGGCATGGGAGATTTCAGTTTCAAAATCTCTGTGAAAAAGCGTCAGAGAAGCTTCTCCGTTTAGAATCCAGCATATCTCACTGAACCGAAGAAGTGGTAGTTAGAAGGGAGTTAGAGCTCTAAGCAGTTTGGTTTGGGAAATTAGATGCGAAATGACACTGCAATTGCCTTCCAACAGGCTTGGAAAAGTGTGTTCTATATCTGTGCCAAACAGAGTCCCCGGAGGTTGAGCTTTCAGAAGCAAGCTTAACTGTTAGGGAGGAAGCAGCAGAATGTGCCTCTCACATCTAGCCTGTAGGAATTCAGGTTGGCAAGTTCTATGGGGAAGCCCATTGGCGCCTTCGTTGGAAACGGGTTTGGAAATTTCAGTTTCAAAATCTCTGTGAAAAAGCGTCAGAGAAGCTTCTCCGTTTAGAATCCAGCATATCTCACTGAACCGAAGAAGTGGTAGTTAGAAGGGAGTTAGAGCTGCAAGCAGTTTGGTTTGGGAAATTAGACGCGAAATGAAACTGCAAATGCCTTCCAACAGGCTTGGAAAAGTGTGTTCTATATCTCTGCCAAACAAACTCCCCGGAGGTTGAGCTTTCAGAAGCAAGTTTAACTCTAAGGGAGGAAGCAGCAGAATGTGCCTCTCACATCTAGCCTGTAGGAATTCAGGTTGGCAAGTTCTATGGGGAAGCCCATTGCTGCCTATGGTGGAAACGGCATGGGAGATTTCAGTTTCAAAATCTCTGTGAAAAAGCGTCAGAGAAGCTTCTCCGTTTAGAATCCAGCATATCTCACTGAACCGAAGAAGTGGTAGTTAGAAGGGAGTTAGAGCTGCAAGCAGTTTGGTTTGGGAAATTAGACGCGAAATGAAACTGCAAATCCCTTCCAACAGGCTTGGAAAAGTGTGTTCTATATCTCTGCCAAACAAACTCCCCGGAGGTTGAGCTTTCAGAAGCTAGTTTAACTCTAAGGGAGGAAGCAGCAGAATGTGCCTCTCTCATCTAGCCTGTAGGAATTCAGGTTGGCAAGTTCTATGGGGAAGCCCATTGGCGCCTTCGTTGGAAACGGGTTTGGAAATTTCAGTTTCAAAATCTCTGTGAAAAAGCGTCAGAGAAGCTTCTCCGTTTAGAATCCAGCATATCTCACTGAACCGAAGAAGTGGTAGTTAGAAGGGAGTTAGAGCTGCAAGCAGTTTGGTTTGGGAAATTAGACGCGAAATGAAACTGCAAATGCCTTCCAACAGGCTTGGAAAAGTGTGTTCTATATCTCGGCCAAACAAACTCCCCGGAGGTTGAGCTTTCAGAAGCAAGTTTAACTCTAAGGGAGGAAGCAGCAGAATGTGCCTCTCACATCTAGCCTTTAGGAATTCAGGTTGGCAAGTTCTATGGGGAAGCCCATTGCTGCCTATGGTGGAAACGGCATGGGAGATTTCAGTTTCAAAATCTCTGTGAAAAAGCATCAGAGAAGCTTCTCCGTTTAGAATCCAGCATATCTCACTGAACCGAAGAAGTGGTAGTTAGAAGGGAGTTAGAGCTGCAAGCAGTTTGGTTTGGGAAATTAGATGCGAAATGACACTGCAAAGGCCTTCCAACAGGCTTGGAAAAGTGTGTTCTATATCTCTGCCAAACAGACTCCCCGGAGGTTGAGCTTTCAGAAGCAAGCTTAACTCTTAGGGAGGAAGCAGCAGAATGTGCCTCTCACATCTAGCCTGTAGGAATTCAGGTTGGCAAGTTCTATGGGGAAGCCCATTGCTGCCTATGGTGGAAACGGCATGGGAGATTTCAGTTTCAAAATCTCTGTGAAAAAGCGTCAGAGAAGCTTCTCCGTTTAGAATCCAGCATATCTCACTGAACCGAAGAAGTGGTAGTTAGAAGGGAGTTAGAGCTGCAAGCAGTTTGGTTTGGGAAATTAGATGCGAAATGACACTGCAAAGGCCTTCCAACAGGCTTGGAAAAGTGTGTTCTATATCTGTGCCAAACAGAGTCCCCTCAGGTTGAGCTTTCAGAAGCAAGCTTAACTGTTAGGGAGGAAGCAGCAGAATGTGCCTCTCACATCTAGCCTGTAGGAATTCAGGTTGGCAAGTTCTATGGGGAAGCCCATTGCTGCCTATGGTGGAAACGGCATGGGAGATTTCAGTTTCAAAATCTCTGTGAAAAAGCGTCAGAGAAGCTTCTCCGTTTAGAATCCAGCATATCTCACTGAACCGAAGAAGTGGTAGTTAGAAGGGAGTTAGAGCTGCAAGCAGTTTGGTTTGGGAAATTAGACGCGAAATGTAACTGCAAATGCCTTCCAACAGGCTTGGAAAAGTGTGTTCTATATCTCTGCCAAACAAACTCCCCGGAGGTTGAGCTTTCAGAAGCTAGTTTAACTCTAAGGGAGGAAGCAGCAGAATGTGCCTCTCACATCTAGCCTGTAGGAATTCAGGTTGGCAAGTTCTATGGGGAAGCCCATTGGCGCCTTCGTTGGAAACGGGTTTGGAAATTTCAGTTTCAAAATCTCTGTGAAAAAGCGTCAGAGAAGCTTCTCCGTTTAGAATCCAGCATATCTCACTGAACCGAAGAAGTGGTAGTTAGAAGGGAGTTAGAGCTGCAAGCAGTTTGGTTTGGGAAATTAGACGCGAAATGAAACTGCAAATGCCTTCCAACAGGCTTGGAAAAGTGTGTTCTATATCTCTGCCAAACAAACTCCCCGGAGGTTGAGCTTTCAGAAGCAAGTTTAACTCTAAGGGAGGAAGCAGCAGAATGTGCCTCTCACATCTAGCCTGTAGGAATTCAGGTTGGCAAGTTCTATGGGGAAGCCCATTGCTGCCTATGGTGGAAACGGCATGGGAGATTTCAGTTTCAAAATCTCTGTGAAAAAGCGTCAGAGAAGCTTCTCCGTTTAGAATCCAGCATATCTCACTGAACCGAAGAAGTGGTAGTTAGAAGGGAGTTAGAGCTGCAAGCAGTTTGGTTTGGGAAATTAGACGCGAAATGAAACTGCAAATCCCTTCCAACAGGCTTGGAAAAGTGTGTTCTATATCTCTGCCAAACAAACTCCCCGGAGGTTGAGCTTTCAGAAGCTAGTTTATCTCTAAGGGAGGAAGCAGCAGAATGTGCCTCTCTCATCTAGCCTGTAGGAATTCAGGTTGGCAAGTTCTATGGGGAAGCCCATTGGCGCCTTCGTTGGAAACGGGTTTGGAAATTTCAGTTTCAAAATCTCTGTGAAAAAGCGTCAGAGAAGCTTCTCCGTTTAGAATCCAGCATATCTCACTGAACCGAAGAAGTGGTAGTTAGAAGGGAGTTAGAGCTGCAAGCAGTTTGGTTTGGGAAATTAGACGCGAAATGAAACTGCAAATGCCTTCCAACAGGCTTGGAAAAGTGTGTTCTATATCTCGGCCAAACAAACTCCCCGGAGGTTGAGCTTTCAGAAGCAAGTTTAACTCTAAGGGAGGAAGCAGCAGAATGTGCCTCTCACATCTAGCCTTTAGGAATTCAGGTTGGCAAGTTCTATGGGGAAGCCCATTGCTGCCTATGGTGGAAACGGCATGGGAGATTTCAGTTTCAAAATCTCTGTGAAAAAGCGTCAGAGAAGCTTCTCCGTTTAGAATCCAGCATATCTCACTGAACCGAAGAAGTGGTAGTTAGAAGGGAGTTAGAGCTGCAAGCAGTTTGGTTTGGGAAATTAGATGCGAAATGACACTGCAAAGGCCTTCCAACAGGCTTGGAAAAGTGTGTTCTATATCTCTGCCAAACAGACTCCCCGGAGGTTGAGCTTTCAGAAGCTAGTTTAACTCTAAGGGAGGAAGCAGCAGAATGTGCCTCTCACATCTAGCCTGTAGGAATTCAGGTTGGCAAGTTCTATGGGGAAGCCCATTGCTGCCTATGGTGGAAACGGCATGGGAGATTTCAGTTTCAAAATCTCTGTGAAAAAGCGTTAGAGAAGCTTCTCCGTTTAGAATCCAGCATATCTCACTGAACCGAAGAAGTGGTAGTTAGAAGGGAGTTAGAGCTGCAAGCAGTTTGGTTTGGGAAATTAGACGCGAAATGAAACTGCAAATGCCTTCCAACAGGCTTGGAAAAGTGTATTCTATATCTCTGCCAAACAGACTCCCCGGAGGTTGAGCTTTCAGAAGCAAGCTTAACTCTAAGGGAGGAAGCAGCAGAATGTGCCTCTCACATCTAGCCTGTAGGAATTCAGTTTGGCAAGTTCTATGGGGAAGCCCATTGCTGCCTATGGTGGAAACGGCATGGGAGATTTCAGTTTCAAAATCTCTGTGAAAAAGCGTCAGAGAAGCTTCTCCGTTTAGAATCCAGCATATCTCACTGAACCGAAGAAGTGGTAGTTAGAAGGGAGTTAGAGCTGCAAGCAGTTTGGTTTGGGAAATTAGACGCGAAATGAAACTGCAAATGCCTTCCAACAGGCTTGGAAAAGTGTGTTCTATATCTCTGCCAAACAAACTCCCCGGAGGTTGAGCTTTCAGAAGCTAGTTTAACTCTAAGGGAGGAAGCAGCAGAATGTGCCTCTCTCATCTAGCCTGTAGGAATTCAGGTTGGCAAGTTCTATGGGGAAGCCCATTGGCGCCTTCGTTGGAAACGGGTTTGGAAATTTCAGTTTCAAAATCTCTGTGAAAAAGCGTCAGAGAAGCTTCTCCGTTTAGAATCCAGCATATCTCACTGAACCGAAGAAGTGGTAGTTAGAAGGGAGTTAGAGCTGCAAGCAGTTTGGTTTGGGAAATTAGACGCGAAATGAAACTGCAAATGCCTTCCAACAGGCTTGGAAAAGTGTGTTCTATATCTCGGCCAAACAAACTCCCCGGAGGTTGAGCTTTCAGAAGCAAGTTTAACTCTAAGGGAGGAAGCAGCAGAATGTGCCTCTCACATCTAGCCTTTAGGAATTCAGGTTGGCAAGTTCTATGGGGAAGCCCATTGCTGCCTATGGTGGAAACGGCATGGGAGATTTCAGTTTCAAAATCTCTGTGAAAAAGCGTCAGAGAAGCTTCTCCGTTTAGAATCCAGCATATCTCACTGAACCGAAGAAGTGGTAGTTAGAAGGGAGTTAGAGCTGCAAGCAGTTTGGTTTGGGAAATTAGATGCGAAATGACACTGCAAAGGCCTTCCAACAGGCTTGGAAAAGTGTGTTCTATATCTCTGCCAAACAGACTCCCCGGAGGTTGAGCTTTCAGAAGCTAGTTTAACTCTAAGGGAGGAAGCAGCAGAATGTGCCTCTCACATCTAGCCTGTAGGAATTCAGGTTGGCAAGTTCTATGGGGAAGCCCATTGCTGCCTATGGTGGAAACGGCATGGGAGATTTCAGTTTCAAAATCTCTGTGAAAAAGCGTTAGAGAAGCTTCTCCGTTTAGAATCCAGCATATCTCACTGAACCGAAGAAGTGGTAGTTAGAAGGGAGTTAGAGCTGCAAGCAGTTTGGTTTGGGAAATTAGACGCGAAATGAAACTGCAAATGCCTTCCAACAGGCTTGGAAAAGTGTGTTCTATATCTCTGCCAAACAGACTCCCCGGAGGTTGAGCTTTCAGAAGCAAGCTTAACTCTAAGGGAGGAAGCAGCAGAATGTGCCTCTCATATCTAGCCTGTAGGAATTCAGTTTGGCAAGTTCTATGGGGAAGCCCATTGCTGCCTATGGTGGAAACGGCATGGGAGATTTCAGTTTCAAAATCTCTGTGAAAAAGCGTCAGAGAAGCTTCTCCGTTTAGAATCCAGCATATCTCACTGAACCGAAGAAGTGGTAGTTAGAAGGGAGTTAGAGCTGCAAGCAGTTTGGTTTGGGAAATTAGACGCGAAATGAAACTGCAAATGCCTTCCAACAGGCTTGGAAAAGTGTGTTCTATATCTCTGCCAAACAAACTCCCCGGAGGTTGAGCTTTCAGAAGCTAGTTTAACTCTAAGGGAGGAAGCAGCAGAATGTGCCTCTCACATCTAGCCTGTAGGAATTCAGGTTGGCAAGTTCTATGGGGAAGCCCATTGCTGCCTATGGTGGAAACGGCATGGGAGATTTCAGTTTCAAAATCTCTGTGAAAAAGCGTCAGAGAAGCTTCTCCGTTTAGAATCCAGCATATCTCACTGAACCGAAGAAGTGGTAGTTAGAAGGGAGTTAGAGCTGCAAGCAGTTTGGTTTGGGAAATTAGATGCGAAATGACACTGCAAAGGCCTTCCAACAGGCTTGGAAAAGTGTGTTCTATATCTCTGCCAAACAGACTCCCCGGAGGTTGAGCTTTCAGAAGCAAGCTTAACTCTTAGGGAGGAAGCAGCAGAATGTGCCTCTCACATCTAGCCTGTAGGAATTCAGTTTGGCAAGTTCTATGGGGAAGCCCATTGCTGCCTATGGTGGAAACGGCATGGGAGATTTCAGTTTCAAATTCTCTGTGAAAAAGCGTCAGAGAAGCTTCTCCGTTTAGAATCCAGCATATCTCACTGAACCGAAGAAGTGGTAGTTAGAAGGGAGTTAGAGCTGCAAGCAGTTTGGTTTGGGAAATTAGACGCGAAATGAAACTGCAAATGCCTTCCAACAGGCTTGGAAAAGTGTGTTCTATATCTCGGCCAAACAAACTCCCCGGAGGTTGAGCTTTCAGAAGCCAGTTTAACTCTAAGGGAGGAAGCAGCAGAATGTGCCTCTCACATCTAGCCTGTAGGAATTCAGGTTGGCAAGTTCTATGGGGAAGCCCATTGCTGCCTATGGTGGAAACGGCATGGGAGATTTCAGTTTCAAAATCTCTGTGAAAAAGCGTCAGAGAAGCTTCTCCGTTTAGAATCCAGCATATCTCACTGAACCGAAGAAGTGGTAGTTAGAAGGGAGTTAGAGCTCTAAGCAGTTTGGTTTGGGAAATTAGATGCGAAATGACACTGCAATTGCCTTCCAACAGGCTTGGAAAAGTGTGTTCTATATCTGTGCCAAACAGAGTCCCCGGAGGTTGAGCTTTCAGAAGCAAGCTTAACTGTTAGGGAGGAAGCAGCAGAATGTGCCTCTCACATCTAGCCTGTAGGAATTCAGGTTGGCAAGTTCTATGGGGAAGCCCATTGGCGCCTTCGTTGGAAACGGGTTTGGAAATTTCAGTTTCAAAATCTCTGTGAAAAAGCGTCAGAGAAGCTTCTCCGTTTAGAATCCAGCATATCTCACTGAACCGAAGAAGTGGTAGTTAGAAGGGAGTTAGAGCTGCAAGCAGTTTGGTTTGGGAAATTAGACGCGAAATGAAACTGCAAATGCCTTCCAACAGGCTTGGAAAAGTGTGTTCTATATCTCTGCCAAACAAACTCCCCGGAGGTTGAGCTTTCAGAAGCAAGTTTAACTCTAAGGGAGGAAGCAGCAGAATGTGCCTCTCACATCTAGCCTGTAGGAATTCAGGTTGGCAAGTTCTATGGGGAAGCCCATTGCTGCCTATGGTGGAAACGGCATGGGAGATTTCAGTTTCAAAATCTCTGTGAAAAAGCGTCAGAGAAGCTTCTCCGTTTAGAATCCAGCATATCTCACTGAACCGAAGAAGTGGTAGTTAGAAGGGAGTTAGAGCTGCAAGCAGTTTGGTTTGGGAAATTAGACGCGAAATGAAACTGCAAATCCCTTCCAACAGGCTTGGAAAAGTGTGTTCTATATCTCTGCCAAACAAACTCCCCGGAGGTTGAGCTTTCAGAAGCTAGTTTAACTCTAAGGGAGGAAGCAGCAGAATGTGCCTCTCTCATCTAGCCTGTAGGAATTCAGGTTGGCAAGTTCTATGGGGAAGCCCATTGGCGCCTTCGTTGGAAACGGGTTTGGAAATTTCAGTTTCAAAATCTCTGTGAAAAAGCGTCAGAGAAGCTTCTCCGTTTAGAATCCAGCATATCTCACTGAACCGAAGAAGTGGTAGTTAGAAGGGAGTTAGAGCTGCAAGCAGTTTGGTTTGGGAAATTAGACGCGAAATGAAACTGCAAATGCCTTCCAACAGGCTTGGAAAAGTGTGTTCTATATCTCGGCCAAACAAACTCCCCGGAGGTTGAGCTTTCAGAAGCAAGTTTAACTCTAAGGGAGGAAGCAGCAGAATGTGCCTCTCACATCTAGCCTTTAGGAATTCAGGTTGGCAAGTTCTATGGGGAAGCCCATTGCTGCCTATGGTGGAAACGGCATGGGAGATTTCAGTTTCAAAATCTCTGTGAAAAAGCATCAGAGAAGCTTCTCCGTTTAGAATCCAGCATATCTCACTGAACCGAAGAAGTGGTAGTTAGAAGGGAGTTAGAGCTGCAAGCAGTTTGGTTTGGGAAATTAGATGCGAAATGACACTGCAAAGGCCTTCCAACAGGCTTGGAAAAGTGTGTTCTATATCTCTGCCAAACAGACTCCCCGGAGGTTGAGCTTTCAGAAGCAAGCTTAACTCTTAGGGAGGAAGCAGCAGAATGTGCCTCTCACATCTAGCCTGTAGGAATTCAGGTTGGCAAGTTCTATGGGGAAGCCCATTGCTGCCTATGGTGGAAACGGCATGGGAGATTTCAGTTTCAAAATCTCTGTGAAAAAGCGTCAGAGAAGCTTCTCCGTTTAGAATCCAGCATATCTCACTGAACCGAAGAAGTGGTAGTTAGAAGGGAGTTAGAGCTGCAAGCAGTTTGGTTTGGGAAATTAGATGCGAAATGACACTGCAAAGGCCTTCCAACAGGCTTGGAAAAGTGTGTTCTATATCTGTGCCAAACAGAGTCCCCTCAGGTTGAGCTTTCAGAAGCAAGCTTAACTGTTAGGGAGGAAGCAGCAGAATGTGCCTCTCACATCTAGCCTGTAGGAATTCAGGTTGGCAAGTTCTATGGGGAAGCCCATTGCTGCCTATGGTGGAAACGGCATGGGAGATTTCAGTTTCAAAATCTCTGTGAAAAAGCGTCAGAGAAGCTTCTCCGTTTAGAATCCAGCATATCTCACTGAACCGAAGAAGTGGTAGTTAGAAGGGAGTTAGAGCTGCAAGCAGTTTGGTTTGGGAAATTAGACGCGAAATGTAACTGCAAATGCCTTCCAACAGGCTTGGAAAAGTGTGTTCTATATCTCTGCCAAACAAACTCCCCGGAGGTTGAGCTTTCAGAAGCTAGTTTAACTCTAAGGGAGGAAGCAGCAGAATGTGCCTCTCACATCTAGCCTGTAGGAATTCAGGTTGGCAAGTTCTATGGGGAAGCCCATTGGCGCCTTCGTTGGAAACGGGTTTGGAAATTTCAGTTTCAAAATCTCTGTGAAAAAGCGTCAGAGAAGCTTCTCCGTTTAGAATCCAGCATATCTCACTGAACCGAAGAAGTGGTAGTTAGAAGGGAGTTAGAGCTGCAAGCAGTTTGGTTTGGGAAATTAGACGCGAAATGAAACTGCAAATGCCTTCCAACAGGCTTGGAAAAGTGTGTTCTATATCTCTGCCAAACAAACTCCCCGGAGGTTGAGCTTTCAGAAGCAAGTTTAACTCTAAGGGAGGAAGCAGCAGAATGTGCCTCTCACATCTAGCCTGTAGGAATTCAGGTTGGCAAGTTCTATGGGGAAGCCCATTGCTGCCTATGGTGGAAACGGCATGGGAGATTTCAGTTTCAAAATCTCTGTGAAAAAGCGTCAGAGAAGCTTCTCCGTTTAGAATCCAGCATATCTCACTGAACCGAAGAAGTGGTAGTTAGAAGGGAGTTAGAGCTGCAAGCAGTTTGGTTTGGGAAATTAGACGCGAAATGAAACTGCAAATCCCTTCCAACAGGCTTGGAAAAGTGTGTTCTATATCTCTGCCAAACAAACTCCCCGGAGGTTGAGCTTTCAGAAGCTAGTTTAACTCTAAGGGAGGAAGCAGCAGAATGTGCCTCTCTCATCTAGCCTGTAGGAATTCAGGTTGGCAAGTTCTATGGGGAAGCCCATTGGCGCCTTCGTTGGAAACGGGTTTGGAAATTTCAGTTTCAAAATCTCTGTGAAAAAGCGTCAGAGAAGCTTCTCCGTTTAGAATCCAGCATATCTCACTGAACCGAAGAAGTGGTAGTTAGAAGGGAGTTAGAGCTGCAAGCAGTTTGGTTTGGGAAATTAGACGCGAAATGAAACTGCAAATGCCTTCCAACAGGCTTGGAAAAGTGTGTTCTATATCTCGGCCAAACAAACTCCCCGGAGGTTGAGCTTTCAGAAGCAAGTTTAACTCTAAGGGAGGAAGCAGCAGAATGTGCCTCTCACATCTAGCCTTTAGGAATTCAGGTTGGCAAGTTCTATGGGGAAGCCCATTGCTGCCTATGGTGGAAACGGCATGGGAGATTTCAGTTTCAAAATCTCTGTGAAAAAGCGTCAGAGAAGCTTCTCCGTTTAGAATCCAGCATATCTCACTGAACCGAAGAAGTGGTAGTTAGAAGGGAGTTAGAGCTGCAAGCAGTTTGGTTTGGGAAATTAGATGCGAAATGACACTGCAAAGGCCTTCCAACAGGCTTGGAAAAGTGTGTTCTATATCTCTGCCAAACAGACTCCCCGGAGGTTGAGCTTTCAGAAGCAAGCTTAACTCTTAGGGAGGAAGCAGCAGAATGTGCCTCTCACATCTAGCCTGTAGGAATTCAGGTTGGCAAGTTCTATGGGGAAGCCCATTGCTGCCTATGGTGGAAACGGCATGGGAGATTTCAGTTTCAAAATCTCTGTGAAAAAGCGTCAGAGAAGCTTCTCCGTTTAGAATCCAGCATATCTCACTGAACCGAAGAAGTGGTAGTTAGAAGGGAGTTAGAGCTGCAAGCAGTTTGGTTTGGGAAATTAGATGCGAAATGACACTGCAAAGGCCTTCCACCAGGCTTGGAAAAGTGTGTTCTATATCTCTGCCAAACAGAGTCCCCGGAGGTTGAGCTTTCAGAAGCAAGTTTAACTGTTAGGGAGGAAGCAGCAGAATGTGTCTCTCACATCTAGCCTGTAGGAATTCAGGTTGGCAAGTTCTATGGGGAAGCCCATTGCTGCCTATGGTGGAAACGGCATGGGAGATTTCAGTTTCAAAATCTCTGTGAAAAAGCGTCAGAGAAGCTTCTCCATTTAGAATCCAGCATATCTCACTGAACCGAAGAAGTGGTAGTTAGAAGGGAGTTAGAGCTGCAAGCAGTTTGGTTTGGGAAATTAGACGCGAAATGAAACTGCAAATGCCTTCCAACAGGCTTGGAAAAGTGTGTTCTATATCTCTGCCAAACAAACTCCCCGGAGGTTGAGCTTTCAGAAGCTAGTTTAACTCTAAGGGAGGAAGCAGCAGAATGTGCCTCTCACATCTAGCCTGTAGGAATTCAGGTTGGCAAGTTCTATGGGGAAGCCCATTGCTGCCTATGGTGGAAACGGCATGGGAGATTTCAGTTTCAAAATCTCTGTGAAAAAGCGTCAGAGAAGCTTCTCCGTTTAGAATCCAGCATATCTCACTGAACCGAAGAAGTGGTAGTTAGAAGGGAGTTAGAGCTGCAAGCAGTTTGGTTTGGGAAATTAGACGCGAAATGAAACTGCAAATGCCTTCCAACAGGCTTGGAAAAGTGTGTTCTATATCTCTGCCAAACAAACTCCCCGGAGGTTGAGCTTTCAGAAGCTAGTTTAACTCTAAGGGAGGAAGCAGCAGAATGTGCCTCTCTCATCTAGCCTGTAGGAATTCAGGTTGGCAAGTTCTATGGGGAAGCCCATTGGCGCCTTCGTTGGAAACGGGTTTGGAAATTTCAGTTTCAAAATCTCTGTGAAAAAGCGTCAGAGAAGCTTCTCCGTTTAGAATCCAGCATATCTCACTGAACCGAAGAAGTGGTAGTTAGAAGGGAGTTAGAGCTGCAAGCAGTTTGGTTTGGGAAATTAGACGCGAAATGAAACTGCAAATGCCTTCCAACAGGCTTGGAAAAGTGTGTTCTATATCTCGGCCAAACAAACTCCCCGGAGGTTGAGCTTTCAGAAGCAAGTTTAACTCTAAGGGAGGAAGCAGCAGAATGTGCCTCTCACATCTAGCCTTTAGGAATTCAGGTTGGCAAGTTCTATGGGGAAGCCCATTGCTGCCTATGGTGGAAACGGCATGGGAGATTTCAGTTTCAAAATCTCTGTGAAAAAGCGTCCGAGAAGCTTCTCCATTTAGAATCCAGCATATCTCACTGAACCGAAGAAGTGGTAGTTAGAAGGGAGTTAGAGCTGCAAGCAGTTTGGTTTGGGAAATTAGACGCGAAATGAAACTGCAAATGCCTTCCAACAGGCTTGGAAAAGTGTGTTCTATATCTCTGCCAAACAAACTCCCCGGAGGTTGAGCTTTCAGAAGCAAGTTTAACTCTAAGGGAGGAAGCAGCAGAATGTGCCTCTCACATCTAGCCTGTAGGAATTCAGGTTGGCAAGTTCTATGGGGAAGCCCAATGGCGCCTTCGTTGGAAACGGGTTTGGAAATTTCAGTTTCAAAATCTCTGTGAAAAAGCGTCAGAGAAGCTTCTCCGTTTAGAATCCAGCATATCTCACTGAACCGAAGAAGTGGTAGTTAGAAGGGAGTTAGAGCTGCAAGCAGTTTGGTTTGGGAAATTAGACGCGAAATGAAACTGCAAATGCCTTCCAACAGGATTGGAAAAGTGTGTTCTATATCTCGGCCAAACAAACTCCCCGGAGGTTGAGCTTTCAGAAGCAAGTTTAACTCTAAGGGAGGAAGCAGCAGAATGTGCCTCTCACATCTAGCCTGTAGGAATTCAGGTTGGCAAGTTCTATGGGGAAGCCCATTGCTCCCTATGGAGGAAACGGCATGGGAGATTTCAGTTTCAAAATCTCTGTGAAAAAGCGTCAGAGAAGCTTCTCCATTTAGAATCCAGCATATCTCACTGAACCGAAGAAGTGGTAGTTAGAAGGGAGTTAGAGCTGCAAGCAGTTTGGTTTGGGAAATTAGACGCGAAATGAAACTGCAAATGCCTTCCAACAGGCTTGGAAAGTGTGTTCTATATCTCTGCCAAACAAACTCCCCGGAGGTTGAGCTTTCAGAAGCTAGTTTAACTCTAAGGGAGGAAGCAGCAGAATGTGCCTCTCACATCTAGCCTGTAGGAATTCAGGTTGGCAAGTTCTATGGGGAAGCCCATTGGCGCCTTCGTTGGAAACGGGTTTGGAAATTTCAGTTTCAAAATCTCTGTGAAAAAGCGTCAGAGAAGCTTCTCCGTTTAGAATCCAGCATATCTCACTGAACCGAAGAAGTGGTAGTTAGAAGGGAGTTAGAGCTGCAAGCAGTTTGGTTTGGGAAATTAGATGCGAAATGACACTGCAAAGGCCTTCCAACAGGCTTGGAAAAGTGTGTTCTATATCTCTGCCAAACAGAGTCCCCGGAGGTTGAGCTTTCAGAAGCAAGCTTAACTGTTAGGGAGGAAGCAGCAGAATGTGCCTCTCACATCTAGCCTTTAGGAATTCAGGTTGGCAAGTTCTATGGGGAAGCCCATTGCTGCCTATGGTGGAAACGGCATGGGAGATTTCAGTTTCAAAATCTCTGTGAAAAAGCGTCCGAGAAGCTTCTCCATTTAGAATCCAGCATATCTCACTGAACCGAAGAAGTGGTAGTTAGAAGGGAGTTAGAGCTGCAAGCAGTTTGGTTTGGGAAATTAGACGCGAAATGAAACTGCAAATGCCTTCCAACAGGCTTGGAAAAGTGTGTTCTATATCTCTGCCAAACAAACTCCCCGGAGGTTGAGCTTTCAGAAGCAAGTTTAACTCTAAGGGAGGAAGCAGCAGAATGTGCCTCTCACATCTAGCCTGTAGGAATTCAGGTTGGCAAGTTCTATGGGGAAGCCCAATGGCGCCTTCGTTGGAAACGGGTTTGGAAATTTCAGTTTCAAAATCTCTGTGAAAAAGCGTCAGAGAAGCTTCTCCGTTTAGAATCCAGCATATCTCACTGAACCGAAGAAGTGGTAGTTAGAAGGGAGTTAGAGCTGCAAGCAGTTTGGTTTGGGAAATTAGATGCGAAATGACACTGCAAAGGCCTTCCAACAGGCTTGGAAAAGTGTGTTCTATATCTCTGCCAAACAGACTCCCCGGAGGTTGAGCTTTCAGAAGCAAGCTTAACTCTTAGGGAGGAAGCAGCAGAATGTGCCTCTCACATCTAGCCTGTAGGAATTCAGGTTGGCAAGTTCTATGGGGAAGCCCATTGCTGCCTATGGTGGAAACGGCATGGGAGATTTCAGTTTCAAAATCTCTGTGAAAAAGCGTCAGAGAAGCTTCTCCGTTTAGAATCCAGCATATCTCACTGAACCGAAGAAGTGGTAGTTAGAAGGGAGTTAGAGCTGCAAGCAGTTTGGTTTGGGAAATTAGATGCGAAATGACACTGCAAAGGCCTTCCAACAGGCTTGGAAAAGTGTGTTCTATATCTGTGCCAAACAGAGTCCCCTCAGGTTGAGCTTTCAGAAGCAAGCTTAACTGTTAGGGAGGAAGCAGCAGAATGTGCCTCTCACATCTAGCCTGTAGGAATTCAGGTTGGCAAGTTCTATGGGGAAGCCCATTGCTGCCTATGGTGGAAACGGCATGGGAGATTTCAGTTTCAAAATCTCTGTGAAAAAGCGTCAGAGAAGCTTCTCCGTTTAGAATCCAGCATATCTCACTGAACCGAAGAAGTGGTAGTTAGAAGGGAGTTAGAGCTGCAAGCAGTTTGGTTTGGGAAATTAGACGCGAAATGTAACTGCAAATGCCTTCCAACAGGCTTGGAAAAGTGTGTTCTATATCTCTGCCAAACAAACTCCCCGGAGGTTGAGCTTTCAGAAGCTAGTTTAACTCTAAGGGAGGAAGCAGCAGAATGTGCCTCTCACATCTAGCCTGTAGGAATTCAGGTTGGCAAGTTCTATGGGGAAGCCCATTGGCGCCTTCGTTGGAAACGGGTTTGGAAATTTCAGTTTCAAAATCTCTGTGAAAAAGCGTCAGAGAAGCTTCTCCGTTTAGAATCCAGCATATCTCACTGAACCGAAGAAGTGGTAGTTAGAAGGGAGTTAGAGCTGCAAGCAGTTTGGTTTGGGAAATTAGACGCGAAATGAAACTGCAAATGCCTTCCAACAGGCTTGGAAAAGTGTGTTCTATATCTCTGCCAAACAAACTCCCCGGAGGTTGAGCTTTCAGAAGCAAGTTTAACTCTAAGGGAGGAAGCAGCAGAATGTGCCTCTCACATCTAGCCTGTAGGAATTCAGGTTGGCAAGTTCTATGGGGAAGCCCATTGCTGCCTATGGTGGAAACGGCATGGGAGATTTCAGTTTCAAAATCTCTGTGAAAAAGCGTCAGAGAAGCTTCTCCGTTTAGAATCCAGCATATCTCACTGAACCGAAGAAGTGGTAGTTAGAAGGGAGTTAGAGCTGCAAGCAGTTTGGTTTGGGAAATTAGACGCGAAATGAAACTGCAAATCCCTTCCAACAGGCTTGGAAAAGTGTGTTCTATATCTCTGCCAAACAAACTCCCCGGAGGTTGAGCTTTCAGAAGCTAGTTTAACTCTAAGGGAGGAAGCAGCAGAATGTGCCTCTCTCATCTAGCCTGTAGGAATTCAGGTTGGCAAGTTCTATGGGGAAGCCCATTGGCGCCTTCGTTGGAAACGGGTTTGGAAATTTCAGTTTCAAAATCTCTGTGAAAAAGCGTCAGAGAAGCTTCTCCGTTTAGAATCCAGCATATCTCACTGAACCGAAGAAGTGGTAGTTAGAAGGGAGTTAGAGCTGCAAGCAGTTTGGTTTGGGAAATTAGACGCGAAATGAAACTGCAAATGCCTTCCAACAGGCTTGGAAAAGTGTGTTCTATATCTCGGCCAAACAAACTCCCCGGAGGTTGAGCTTTCAGAAGCAAGTTTAACTCTAAGGGAGGAAGCAGCAGAATGTGCCTCTCACATCTAGCCTTTAGGAATTCAGGTTGGCAAGTTCTATGGGGAAGCCCATTGCTGCCTATGGTGGAAACGGCATGGGAGATTTCAGTTTCAAAATGTCTGTGAAAAAGCGTCAGAGAAGCTTCTCCGTTTAGAATCCAGCATATCTCACTGAACCGAAGAAGTGGTAGTTAGAAGGGAGTTAGAGCTGCAAGCAGTTTGGTTTGGGAAATTAGATGCGAAATGACACTGCAAAGGCCTTCCAACAGGCTTGGAAAAGTGTGTTCTATATCTCTGCCAAACAGACTCCCCGGAGGTTGAGCTTTCAGAAGCAAGCTTAACTCTTAGGGAGGAAGCAGCAGAATGTGCCTCTCACATCTAGCCTGTAGGAATTCAGGTTGGCAAGTTCTATGGGGAAGCCCATTGCTGCCTATGGTGGAAACGGCATGGGAGATTTCAGTTTCAAAATCTCTGTGAAAAAGCGTCAGAGAAGCTTCTCCGTTTAGAATCCAGCATATCTCACTGAACCGAAGAAGTGGTAGTTAGAAGGGAGTTAGAGCTGCAAGCAGTTTGGTTTGGGAAATTAGATGCGAAATGACACTGCAAAGGCCTTCCACCAGGCTTGGAAAAGTGTGTTCTATATCTCTGCCAAACAGAGTCCCCGGAGGTTGAGCTTTCAGAAGCAAGTTTAACTGTTAGGGAGGAAGCAGCAGAATGTGTCTCTCACATCTAGCCTGTAGGAATTCAGGTTGGCAAGTTCTATGGGGAAGCCCATTGCTGCCTATGGTGGAAACGGCATGGGAGATTTCAGTTTCAAAATCTCTGTGAAAAAGCGTCAGAGAAGCTTCTCCATTTAGAATCCAGCATATCTCACTGAACCGAAGAAGTGGTAGTTAGAAGGGAGTTAGAGCTGCAAGCAGTTTGGTTTGGGAAATTAGACGCGAAATGAAACTGCAAATGCCTTCCAACAGGCTTGGAAAAGTGTGTTCTATATCTCTGCCAAACAAACTCCCCGGAGGTTGAGCTTTCAGAAGCTAGTTTAACTCTAAGGGAGGAAGCAGCAGAATGTGCCTCTCACATCTAGCCTGTAGGAATTCAGGTTGGCAAGTTCTATGGGGAAGCCCATTGCTGCCTATGGTGGAAACGGCATGGGAGATTTCAGTTTCAAAATCTCTGTGAAAAAGCGTCAGAGAAGCTTCTCCGTTTAGAATCCAGCATATCTCACTGAACCGAAGAAGTGGTAGTTAGAAGGGAGTTAGAGCTGCAAGCAGTTTGGTTTGGGAAATTAGACGCGAAATGAAACTGCAAATGCCTTCCAACAGGCTTGGAAAAGTGTGTTCTATATCTCTGCCAAACAAACTCCCCGGAGGTTGAGCTTTCAGAAGCTAGTTTAACTCTAAGGGAGGAAGCAGCAGAATGTGCCTCTCTAATCTAGCCTGTAGGAATTCAGGTTGGCAAGTTCTATGGGGAAGCCCATTGGCGCCTTCGTTGGAAACGGGTTTGGAAATTTCAGTTTCAAAATCTCTGTGAAAAAGCGTCAGAGAAGCTTCTCCGTTTAGAATCCAGCATATCTCACTGAACCGAAGAAGTGGTAGTTAGAAGGGAGTTAGAGCTGCAAGCAGTTTGGTTTGGGAAATTAGACGCGAAATGAAACTGCAAATGCCTTCCAACAGGCTTGGAAAAGTGTGTTCTATATCTCGGCCAAACAAACTCCCCGGAGGTTGAGCTTTCAGAAGCAAGTTTAACTCTAAGGGAGGAAGCAGCAGAATGTGCCTCTCACATCTAGCCTTTAGGAATTCAGGTTGGCAAGTTCTATGGGGAAGCCCATTGCTGCCTATGGTGGAAACGGCATGGGAGATTTCAGTTTCAAAATCTCTGTGAAAAAGCGTCAGAGAAGCTTCTCCGTTTAGAATCCAGCATATCTCACTGAACCGAAGAAGTGGTAGTTAGAAGGGAGTTAGAGCTGCAAGCAGTTTGGTTTGGGAAATTAGATGCGAAATGACACTGCAAAGGCCTTCCAACAGGCTTGGAAAAGTGTGTTCTATATCTCGGCCAAACAGACTCCCCGGAGGTTGAGCTTTCAGAAGCAAGCTTAACTCTTAGGGAGGAAGCAGCAGAATGTGCCTCTCACATCTAGCCTGTAGGAATTCAGGTTGGCAAGTTCTATGGGGAAGCCCATTGCTGCCTATGGTGGAAACGGCATGGGAGATTTCAGTTTCAAAATCTCTGTGAAAAAGCGTCAGAGAAGCTTCTCCGTTTAGAATCCAGCATATCTCACTGAACCGAAGAAGTGATAGTTAGAAGGGAGTTAGAGCTGCAAGCAGTTTGGTTTGGGAAATTAGATGCGAAATGACACTGCAAAGGCCTTCCAACAGGCTTGGAAAAGTGTGTTCTATATCTCTGCCAAACAGAGTCCCCGGAGGTTGAGCTTTCAGAAGCAAGCTTAACTGTTAGGGAGGAAGCAGCAGAATGTGCCTCTCACATCTAGCCTTTAGGAATTCAGGTTGGCAAGTTCTATGGGGAAGCCCATTGCTGCCTATGGTGGAAACGGCATGGGAGATTTCAGTTTCAAAATCTCTGTGAAAAAGCGTCCGAGAAGCTTCTCCATTTAGAATCCAGCATATCTCACTGAACCGAAGAAGTGGTAGTTAGAAGGGAGTTAGAGCTGCAAGCAGTTTGGTTTGGGAAATTAGACGCGAAATGAAACTGCAAATGCCTTCCAACAGGCTTGGAAAAGTGTGTTCTATATCTCTGCCAAACAAACTCCCCGGAGGTTGAGCTTTCAGAAGCAAGTTTAACTCTAAGGGAGGAAGCAGCAGAATGTGCCTCTCACATCTAGCCTGTAGGAATTCAGGTTGGCAAGTTCTATGGGGAAGCCCAATGGCGCCTTCGTTGGAAACGGGTTTGGAAATTTCAGTTTCAAAATCTCTGTGAAAAAGCGTCAGAGAAGCTTCTCCGTTTAGAATCCAGCATATCTCACTGAACCGAAGAAGTGGTAGTTAGAAGGGAGTTAGAGCTGCAAGCAGTTTGGTTTGGGAAATTAGACGCGAAATGAAACTGCAAATGCCTTCCAACAGGATTGGAAAAGTGTGTTCTATATCTCGGCCAAACAAACTCCCCGGAGGTTGAGCTTTCAGAAGCAAGTTTAACTCTAAGGGAGGAAGCAGCAGAATGTGCCTCTCACATCTAGCCTGTAGGAATTCAGGTTGGCAAGTTCTATGGGGAAGCCCATTGCTCCCTATGGAGGAAACGGCATGGGAGATTTCAGTTTCAAAATCTCTGTGAAAAAGCGTCAGAGAAGCTTCTCCATTTAGAATCCAGCATATCTCACTGAACCGAAGAAGTGGTAGTTAGAAGGGAGTTAGAGCTGCAAGCAGTTTGGTTTGGGAAATTAGACGCGAAATGAAACTGCAAATGCCTTCCAACAGGCTTGGAAAGTGTGTTCTATATCTCTGCCAAACAAACTCCCCGGAGGTTGAGCTTTCAGAAGCTAGTTTAACTCTAAGGGAGGAAGCAGCAGAATGTGCCTCTCACATCTAGCCTGTAGGAATTCAGGTTGGCAAGTTCTATGGGGAAGCCCATTGGCGCCTTCGTTGGAAACGGGTTTGGAAATTTCAGTTTCAAAATCTCTGTGAAAAAGCGTCAGAGAAGCTTCTCCGTTTAGAATCCAGCATATCTCACTGAACCGAAGAAGTGGTAGTTAGAAGGGAGTTAGAGCTGCAAGCAGTTTGGTTTGGGAAATTAGATGCGAAATGACACTGCAAAGGCCTTCCAACAGGCTTGGAAAAGTGTGTTCTATATCTCTGCCAAACAGAGTCCCCGGAGGTTGAGCTTTCAGAAGCAAGCTTAACTGTTAGGGAGGAAGCAGCAGAATGTGCCTCTCACATCTAGCCTTTAGGAATTCAGGTTGGCAAGTTCTATGGGGAAGCCCATTGCTGCCTATGGTGGAAACGGCATGGGAGATTTCAGTTTCAAAATCTCTGTGAAAAAGCGTCCGAGAAGCTTCTCCATTTAGAATCCAGCATATCTCACTGAACCGAAGAAGTGGTAGTTAGAAGGGAGTTAGAGCTGCAAGCAGTTTGGTTTGGGAAATTAGACGCGAAATGAAACTGCAAATGCCTTCCAACAGGCTTGGAAAAGTGTGTTCTATATCTCTGCCAAACAAACTCCCCGGAGGTTGAGCTTTCAGAAGCAAGTTTAACTCTAAGGGAGGAAGCAGCAGAATGTGCCTCTCACATCTAGCCTGTAGGAATTCAGGTTGGCAAGTTCTATGGGGAAGCCCAATGGCGCCTTCGTTGGAAACGGGTTTGGAAATTTCAGTTTCAAAATCTCTGTGAAAAAGCGTCAGAGAAGCTTCTCCGTTTAGAATCCAGCATATCTCACTGAACCGAAGAAGTGGTAGTTAGAAGGGAGTTAGAGCTGCAAGCAGTTTGGTTTGGGAAATTAGACGCGAAATGAAACTGCAAATGCCTTCCAACAGGATTGGAAAAGTGTGTTCTATATCTCGGCCAAACAAACTCCCCGGAGGTTGAGCTTTCAGAAGCAAGTTTAACTCTAAGGGAGGAAGCAGCAGAATGTGCCTCTCACATCTAGCCTGTAGGAATTCAGGTTGGCAAGTTCTATGGGGAAGCCCATTGCTCCCTATGGAGGAAACGGCATGGGAGATTTCAGTTTCAAAATCTCTGTGAAAAAGCGTCAGAGAAGCTTCTCCATTTAGAATCCAGCATATCTCACTGAACCGAAGAAGTGGTAGTTAGAAGGGAGTTAGAGCTGCAAGCAGTTTGGTTTGGGAAATTAGACGCGAAATGAAACTGCAAATGCCTTCCAACAGGCTTGGAAAGTGTGTTCTATATCTCTGCCAAACAAACTCCCCGGAGGTTGAGCTTTCAGAAGCTAGTTTAACTCTAAGGGAGGAAGCAGCAGAATGTGCCTCTCACATCTAGCCTGTAGGAATTCAGGTTGGCAAGTTCTATGGGGAAGCCCATTGGCGCCTTCGTTGGAAACGGGTTTGGAAATTTCAGTTTCAAAATCTCTGTGAAAAAGCGTCAGAGAAGCTTCTCCGTTTAGAATCCAGCATATCTCACTGAACCGAAGAAGTGGTAGTTAGAAGGGAGTTAGAGCTGCAAGCAGTTTGGTTTGGGAAATTAGATGCGAAATGACACTGCAAAGGCCTTCCAACAGGCTTGGAAAAGTGTGTTCTATATCTCTGCCAAACAGACTCCCCGGAGGTTGAGCTTTCAGAAGCAAGCTTAACTGTTAGGGAGGAAGCAGCAGAATGTGCCTCTCACATCTAGCCTGTAGGAATTCAGGTTGGCAAGTTCTATGGGGAAGCCCATTGCTGCCTATGGTGGAAATGGCATGGGAGATTTCAGTTTCAAAATCTCTGTGAAAAAGCGTCAGAGAAGCTTCTCCGTTTAGAATCCAGCATATCTCACTGAACCGAAGAAGTGTTAGTTAGAAGGGAGTTAGAGCTGCAAGCAGTTTGGTTTGGGAAATTAGACGCGAAATGAAACTGCAAATGCCTTCCAACAGGCTTGGAAAAGTGTGTTCTATATCTCTGCCAAACAGACTCCCCGGAGGTTGAGCTTTCAGAAGCAAGTTTAACTCTAAGGGAGGAAGCAGCAGAATGTGCCTCTCACATCTAGCCTGTAGGAATTCAGGTTGGCAAGTTCTATGGGGAAGCCCATTGGCGCCTTCGTTGGAAACGGGTTTGGAAATTTCAGTTTCAAAATCTCTGTGAAAAAGCGTCAGAGAAGCTTCTCCGTTTAGAATCCAGCATATCTCACTGAACCGAAGAAGTGGTAGTTAGAAGGGAGTTAGAGCTGCAAGCAGTTTGGTTTGGGAAATTAGACGCGAAATGAAACTGCAAATGCCTTCCAACAGGCTTGGAAAAGTGTGTTCTATATCTCTGCCAAACAGACTCCCCGGAGGTTGAGCTTTCAGAAGCAAGTTTAACTCTAAGGGAGGAAGCAGCAGAATGTGCCTCTCACATCTAGCCTGTAGGAATTCAGGTTGGCAAGTTCTATGGGGAAGCCCATTGCTGCCTATGGTGGAAACGGCATGGGAGATTTCAGTTTCAAAATCTCTGTGAAAAAGCGTCAGAGAAGCTTCTCCGTTTAGAATCCAGCATATCTCACTGAACCGAAGAAGTGGTAGTTAGAAGGGAGTTAGAGCTGCAAGCAGTTTGATTTGGGAAATTAGACGCGAAATGAAACTGCAAATGCCTTAAAACAGGCTTGGAAAAGTGTGTTCTATATCTCTGCCAAACAGACTCCCCGGAGGTTGAGCTTTCAGAAGCAAGTTTAACTCTAAGGGAGGAAGCAGCAGAATGTGCCTCTCACATCTAGCCTGTAGGAATTCAGGTTGGCAAGTTCTATGGGGAAGCCCATTGCTGCCTATGGTGGAAACGGCATGGGAGATTTCAGTTTCAAAATCTCTGTGAAAAAGCGTCAGAGAAGCTTCTCCGTTTAGAATCCAGCATATCTCACTGAACCGAAGAAGTGGTAGTTAGAAGGGAGTTAGAGCTGCAAGCAGTTTGGTTTGGGAAATTAGACGCGAAATGAAACTGCAAATGCCTTCCAACAGGCTTGGAAAAGTGTGTTCTATATCTCTGCCAAACAGACTCCCCGGAGGTTGAGCTTTCAGAAGCAAGTTTAACTCTAAGGGAGGAAGCAGCAGAATGTGCCTCTCACATCTAGCCTGTAGGAATTCAGGTTGGCAAGTTCTATGGGGAAGCCCATTGGCGCCTTCGTTGGAAACGGGTTTGGAAATTTCAGTTTCAAAATCTCTGTGAAAAAGCGTCAGAGAAGCTTCTCCGTTTAGAATCCAGCATATCTCACTGAACCGAAGAAGTGGTAGTTAGAAGGGAGTTAGAGCTGCAAGCAGTTTGGTTTGGGAAATTAGATGCGAAATGACACTGCAAAGGCCTTCCAACAGGCTTGGAAAAGTGTGTTCTATATCTCTGCCAAACAGACTCCCCGGAGGTTGAGCTTTCAGAAGCAAGCTTAACTCTTAGGGACGAAGCAGCAGAATGTGCCTCTCACATCTAGCCTGTAGGAATTCAGGTTGGCAAGTTCTATGGGGAAGCCCATTGCTGCCTATGGTGGAAACGGCATGGGAGATTTCAGTTTCAAAATCTCTGTGAAAAAGCGTCAGAGAAGCTTCTCCGTTTAGAATCCAGCATATCTCACTGAACCGAAGAAGTGGTAGTTAGAAGGGAGTTAGAGCTTCAAGCAGTTTGGTTGGGGAAATTAGACGCGAAATGAAACTGCAAATGCCTTCCAACAGGCTTGGAAAAGTGTGTTCTATATCTCTGCCAAACAAACTCCCCGGAGGTTGAGCTTTCAGAAGCAAGTTTAACTCTAAGGGAGGAGGCAGCAGAATGTGCCTCTCACATCTAGCCTTTAGGAATTCAGGTTGGCAAGTTCTATGGGGAAGCCCATTGGCGCCATCGTTGGAAACGGGTTTGGAAATTTCAGTTTCAAAATCTCTGTGAAAAAGCGTCAGAGAAGCTTCTCCGTTTAGAATCCAGCATATCTCACTGAACCGAAGAAGTGGTAGTTAGAAGGGAGTTAGAGCTGCAAGCAGTTTGGTTTGGGAAATTAGACGCGAAATGAAACTGCAAATGCCTTCCAACAGGCTTGGAAAAGTGTGTTCTATATCTCGGCCAAACAAACTCCCCGGAGGTTGAGCTTTCAGAAGCAAGTTTAACTCTAAGGGAGGAAGCAGCAGAATGTGCCTCTCACTTCTAGCCTGTAGGAATTCAGGTTGGCAAGTTCTATGGGGAAGCCCATTGCTGCCTATGGTGGAAACGGCATGGGAGATTTCAGTTTCAAAATCTCTGTGAAAAAGCGTCAGAGAAGCTTCTCCGTTTAGAATCCAGCATATCTCACTGAACCGAAGAAGTGGTAGTTAGAAGGGAGTTAGAGCTGCAAGCAGTTTGGTTTGGGAAATTAGACGCGAAATGAAACTGCAAATGCCTTCCAACAGGCTTGGAAACGTGTGTTCTATATCTCGGCCAAACAAACTCCCCGGAGGTTGAGCTTTCAGAAGCTAGTTTAACTCTAAGGGAGGAAGCAGCAGAATGTGCCTCTCACATCTAGCCTGTAGGAATTCAGGTTGGCAAGTTCTATGGGGAAGCCCATTGGCGCCTTCGTTGGAAACGGGTTTGGAAATTTCAGTTTCAAAATCTCTGTGAAAAAGCGTCAGAGAAGCTTCTCCGTTTTGAATCCAGCATATCTCACTGAACCGAAGAAGTGGTAGTTAGAAGGGAGTTAGAGCTGCAAGCAGTTTGGTTTGGGAAATTAGATGCGAAATGACACTGCAAAGGCCTTCCAACAGGCTTGGAAAAGTGTGTTCTATATCTCTGCCAAACAGACTCCCCGGAGGTTGAGCTTTCAGAAGCAAGCTTAACTCTTAGGGAGGAAGCAGCAGAATGTGCCTCTCACATCTAGCCTGTAGGAATTCAGGTTGGCAAGTTCTATGGGGAAGCCCATTGCTGCCTATGGTGGAAACGGCATGGGAGATTTCAGTTTCAAAATCTCTGTGAAAAAGCGTCAGAGAAGCTTCTCCGTTTAGAATCCAGCATATCTCACTGAACCGAAGAAGTGGTAGTTAGAAGGGAGTTAGAGCTGCAAGCAGTTTGGTTTGGGAAATTAGATGCGAAATGACACTGCAAAGGCCTTCCAACAGGCTTGGAAAAGTGTGTTCTTTATCTGTGCCAAACAGAGTCCCCGGAGGTTGAGCTTTCAGAAGCAAGCTTAACTGTTAGGGAGGAAGCAGCAGAATGTGCCTCTCACATCTAGCCTGTAGGAATTCAGGTTGGCAAGTTCTATGGGGAAGCCCATTGCTGCCTATGGTGGAAACGGCATTGGAGATTTCAGTTTCAAAATCTCTGTGAAAAAGCGTCAGAGAAGCTTCTCCGTTTAGAATCCAGCATATCTCACTGAACCGAAGAAGTGGTAGTTAGAAGGGAGTTAGAGCTGCAAGCAGTTTGGTTTGGGAAATTAGACGCGAAATGAAACTGCAAATGCCTTCCAACAGGCTTGGAAAAGTGTGTTCTATATCTCTGCCAAACAAACTCCCCCGGAGGTTGAGCTTTCAGAAGCTAGTTTAACTCTAAGGGAGGAAGCAGCACAATGTGCCTCTCACATCTAGCCTGTAGGAATTCAGGTTGGCAAGTTCTATGGGGAAGCCCATTGGCGCCTTCGTTGGAAACGGGTTTGGAAATTTCAGTTTCAAAATCTCTGTGAAAAAGCGTCAGAGAAGCTTCTCCGTTTAGAATCCAGCATATCTCACTGAACCGAAGAAGTGGTAGTTAGAAGGGAGTTAGAGCTGCAAGCAGTTTGGTTTGGGAAATTAGATGCGAAATGACACTGCAAAGGCCTTCCAACAGGCTTGGAAAAGTGTGTTCTATATCTCTGCCAAACAGACTCTCCGGAGGTTGAGCTTTCAGAAGCAAGCTTAACTCTTAGGGAGGAAGCAGCAGAATGTGCCTCTCACATCTAGCCTGTAGGAATTCAGGTTGGCAAGTTCTATGGGGAAGCCCATTGCTGCCTATGGTGGAAACGGCATGGGAGATTTCAGTTTCAAAATCTCTGTGAATAAGCGTCAGAGAAGCTTCTCCGTTTAGAATCCAGCATATCTCACTGAACCGAAGAAGTGGTAGTTAGAAGGGAGTTAGAGCTGCAAGCAGTTTGGTTTGGGAAATTAGACGCGAAATGAAACTGCAAATGCCTTCCAACAGGCTTGGAAAAGTGTGTTCTATATCTCTGCCAAACAAACTCCCCGGAGGTTGAGCTTTCAGAAGCTAGTTTAACTCTAAGGGAGGAAGCAGCAGAATGTGCCTCTCACATCTAGCCTGTAGGAATTCAGGTTGGCAAGTTCTATGGGGAAGCCCATTGCTGCCTATGGTGGAAACGGCATGGGAGATTTCAGTTTCAAAATCTCTGTGAAAAAGCGTCAGAGAAGCTTCTCCGTTTAGAATCCAGCATATCTCACTGAACCGAAGAAGTGGTAGTTAGAAGGGAGTTAGAGCTGCAAGCAGTTTGGTTTGGGAAATTAGATGCGAAATGACACTGCAAAGGCCTTTCAACAGGCTTGGAAAAGTGTGTTATATATCTCTGCCAAACAGACTCTCCGGAGGTTGAGCTTTCAGAAGCAAGCTTAAATTTTAGGGAGGAAGCAGCAGAATGTGCCTCTCACATCTAGCCTGTAGGAATTCAGGTTGGCAAGTTCTATGGGGAAGCCCATTGCTGCCTATGGTGGAAACGGCATGGGAGATTTCAGTTTCAAAATCTCTGTGAAAAAGCGTCAGAGAAGCTTCTCCGTTTAGAATCCAGCATATCTCACTGAACCGAAGAAGTGGTAGTTAGAAGGGAGTTAGAGCTGCAAGCAGTTTGGTTTGGGAAATTAGACGCGAAATGAAACTGCAAATGCCTTCCAACAGGCTTGGAAAAGTGTGTTCTATATCTCTGCCAAACAAACTCCCCGGAGGTTGAGCTTTCAGAAGCAAGTTTAACTCTAAGGGAGGAAGCAGCAGAATGTGCCTCTCACATCTAGCCTGTAGGAATTCAGGTTGGCAAGTTCTATGGGGAAGCCCATTGCTGCCTATGGTGGAAACGGCATGGGAGATTTCAGTTTCAAAATCTCTGTGAATAAGCATCAGAGAAGCTTCTCCGTTTAGAATCCAGCATATCTCACTGAACCGAAGAAGTGGTAGTTAGAAGGGAGTTAGAGCTGCAAGCAGTTTGGTTTGGGAAATTAGACGCGAAATGAAACTGCAAATGCCTTCCAACAGGCTTGGAAAAGTGTGTTCTATATCTCTGCCAAACAAACTCCCCGGAGGTTGAGCTTTCAGAAGCTAGTTTAACTCTAAGGGAGGAAGCAGCAGAATGTGCCTCTCACATCTAGCCTGTAGGAATTCAGGTTGGCAAGTTCTATGGGGAAGCCCATTGCTGCCTATGGTGGAAACGGCATGGGAGATTTCAGTTTCAAAATCTCTGTGAAAAAGCGTCAGAGAAGCTTCTCCGTTTAGAATCCAGCATATCTCACTGAACCGAAGAAGTGGTAGTTAGAAGGGAGTTAGAGCTGCAAGCAGTTTGGTTTGGGAAATTAGACGCGAAATGAAACTGCAAATGCCTTCCAACAGGCTTGGAAAAGTGTGTTCTATATCTCGGCCAAACAAACTCCCCGGAGGTTGAGCTTTCAGAAGCAAGTTTAACTCTAAGGGAGGAAGCAGCAGAATGTGCCTCTCACATCTAGCCTGTAGGAATTCAGGTTGGCAAGTTCTATGGGGAAGCCCATTGCTCCCTATGGAGGAAACGGCATGGGAGATTTCAGTTTCAAAATCTCTGTGAAAAAGCGTCAGAGAAGCTTCTCCATTTAGAATCCAGCATATCTCACTGAACCGAAGAAGTGGTAGTTAGAAGGGAGTTAGAGCTGCAAGCAGTTTGGTTTGGGAAATTAGACGCGAAATGAAACTGCAAATGCCTTCCAACAGGCTTGGAAAAGTGTGTTCTATATCTCTGCCAAACAAACTCCCCGGAGGTTGAGCTTTCAGAAGCTAGTTTAACTCTAAGGGAGGAAGCAGCAGAATGTGCCTCTCACATCTAGCCTGTAGGAATTCAGGTTGGCAAGTTCTATGGGGAAGCCCATTGGCGCCTTCGTTGGAAACGGGTTTGGAAATTTCAGTTTCAAAATCTCTGTGAAAAAGCGTCAGAGAAGCTTCTCCGTTTAGAATCCAGCATATCTCACTGAACCGAAGAAGTGGTAGTTAGAAGGGAGTTAGAGCTGCAAGCAGTTTGGTTTGGGAAATTAGATGCGAAATGACACTGCAAAGGCCTTCCAACAGGCTTGGAAAAGTGTGTTCTATATCTCTGCCAAACAGACTCCCCGGAGGTTGAGCTTTCAGAAGCAAGCTTTACTCTTAGGGAGGAAGCAGCAGAATGTGCCTCTCACATCTAGCCTGTAGGAATTCAGGTTGGCAAGTTCTATGGGGAAGCCCATTGCTGCCTATGGTGGAAACGGCATGGGAGATTTCAGTTTCAAAATCTCTGTGAAAAAGCGTCAGAGAAGCTTCTCCGTTTAGAATCCAGCATATCTCACTGAACCGAAGAAGTGGTAGTTAGAAGGGAGTTAGAGCTGCAAGCAGTTTGGTTTGGGAAATTAGACGCGAAATGAAACTGCAAATGCCTTCCAACAGGCTTGGAAAAGTGTGTTCTATATCTCTGCCAAACAAACTCCCCGGAGGTTGAGCTTTCAGAAGCAAGTTTAACTCTAAGGGAGGAAGCAGCAGAATGTGCCTCTCACATCTAGCCTGTAGGAATTCAGGTTGGCAAGTTCTATGGGGAAGCCCATTGGCGCCTTCGTTGGAAACGGGTTTGGAAATTTCAGTTTCAAAATCTCTGTGAAAAAGCGTCAGAGAAGCTTCTCCGTTTAGAATCCAGCATATCTCACTGAACCGAAGAAGTGGTAGTTAGAAGGGAGTTAGAGCTGCAAGCAGTTTGGTTTGGGAAATTAGACGCGAAATGAAACTGCAAATGCCTTCCAACAGGCTTGGAAAAGTGTGTTCTATATCTCTGCCAAACAAACTCCCCGGAGGTTGAGCTTTCAGAAGCTAGTTTAACTCTAAGGGAGGAAGCAGCAGAATGTGCCTCTCACATCTAGCCTGTAGGAATTCAGGTTGGCAAGTTCTATGGGGAAGCCCATTGGCGCCTTCGTTGGAAACGGGTTTGGAAATTTCAGTTTCAAAATCTCTGTGAAAAAGCGTCAGAGAAGCTTCTCCGTTTAGAATCCAGCATATCTCACTGAACCGAAGAAGTGGTAGTTAGAAGGGAGTTAGAGCTGCAAGCAGTTTGGTTTGGGAAATTAGATGCGAAATGACACTGCAAAGGCCTTCCAACAGGCTTGGAAAAGTGTGTTCTATATCTGTGCCAAACAGACTCTCCGGAGGTTGAGCTTTCAGAAGCAAGCTTAACTCTTAGGGAGGAAGCAGCAGAATGTGCCTCTCACATCTAGCCTGTAGGAATTCAGGTTGGCAAGTTCTATGGGGAAGCCCATTGCTGCCTATGGTGGAAACGGCATGGGAGATTTCAGTTTCAAAATCTGTGTGAAAAAGCGTCAGAGAAGCTTCTCCGTTTAGAATCCAGCATATCTCACTGAACCGAAGAAGTGGTACTTAGAAGGGAGTTAGAGCTGCAAGCAGTTTGGTTTGGGAAATTAGACGCGAAATGAAACTGCAAATGCCTTCCAACAGGCTTGGAAAAGTGTGTTCTATATCTCTGCCAAACAAACTCCCCGGAGGTTGAGCTTTCAGAAGCTAGTTTAACTCTAAGGGAGGAAGCAGCAGAATGTGCCTCTCACATCTAGCCTGTAGGAATTCAGGTTGGCAAGTTCTATGGGGAAGCCCATTGCTGCCTATGGTGGAAACGGCATGGGAGATTTCAGTTTCAAAATCTCTGTGAAAAAGCGTCAGAGAAGCTTCTCCGTTTAGAATCCAGCATATCTCACTGAACCGAAGAAGTGGTAGTTAGAAGGGAGTTAGAGCTGCAAGCAGTTTGGTTTGGGAAATTAGATGCGAAATGACACTGCAAAGGCCTTTCAACAGGCTTGGAAAAGTGTGTTATATATCTCTGCCAAACAGACTCTCCGGAGGTTGAGCTTTCAGAAGCAAGCTTAAATTTTAGGGAGGAAGCAGCAGAATGTGCCTCTCACATCTAGCCTGTAGGAATTCAGGTTGGCAAGTTCTATGGGGAAGCCCATTGCTGCCTATGGTGGAAACGGCATGGGAGATTTCAGTTTCAAAATCTCTGTGAAAAAGCGTCAGAGAAGCTTCTCCGTTTAGAATCCAGCATATCTCACTGAACCGAAGAAGTGGTAGTTAGAAGGGAGTTAGAGCTGCAAGCAGTTTGGTTTGGGAAATTAGACGCGAAATGAAACTGCAAATGCCTTCCAACAGGCTTGGAAAAGTGTGTTCTATATCTCTGCCAAACAAACTCCCCGGAGGTTGAGCTTTCAGAAGCAAGTTTAACTCTAAGGGAGGAAGCAGCAGAATGTGCCTCTCACATCTAGCCTGTAGGAATTCAGGTTGGCAAGTTCTATGGGGAAGCCCATTGCTGCCTATGGTGGAAACGGCATGGGAGATTTCAGTTTCAAAATCTCTGTGAATAAGCATCAGAGAAGCTTCTCCGTTTAGAATCCAGCATATCTCACTGAACCGAAGAAGTGGTAGTTAGAAGGGAGTTAGAGCTGCAAGCAGTTTGGTTTGGGAAATTAGACGCGAAATGAAACTGCAAATGCCTTCCAACAGGCTTGGAAAAGTGTGTTCTATATCTCTGCCAAACAAACTCCCCGGAGGTTGAGCTTTCAGAAGCTAGTTTAACTCTAAGGGAGGAAGCAGCAGAATGTGCCTCTCACATCTAGCCTGTAGGAATTCAGGTTGGCAAGTTCTATGGGGAAGCCCATTGCTGCCTATGGTGGAAACGGCATGGGAGATTTCAGTTTCAAAATCTCTGTGAAAAAGCGTCAGAGAAGCTTCTCCGTTTAGAATCCAGCATATCTCACTGAACCGAAGAAGTGGTAGTTAGAAGGGAGTTAGAGCTGCAAGCAGTTTGGTTTGGGAAATTAGACGCGAAATGAAACTGCAAATGCCTTCCAACAGGCTTGGAAAAGTGTGTTCTATATCTCGGCCAAACAAACTCCCCGGAGGTTGAGCTTTCAGAAGCAAGTTTAACTCTAAGGGAGGAAGCAGCAGAATGTGCCTCTCACATCTAGCCTGTAGGAATTCAGGTTGGCAAGTTCTATGGGGAAGCCCATTGCTCCCTATGGAGGAAACGGCATGGGAGATTTCAGTTTCAAAATCTCTGTGAAAAAGCGTCAGAGAAGCTTCTCCATTTAGAATCCAGCATATCTCACTGAACCGAAGAAGTGGTAGTTAGAAGGGAGTTAGAGCTGCAAGCAGTTTGGTTTGGGAAATTAGACGCGAAATGAAACTGCAAATGCCTTCCAACAGGCTTGGAAAAGTGTGTTCTATATCTCTGCCAAACAAACTCCCCGGAGGTTGAGCTTTCAGAAGCTAGTTTAACTCTAAGGGAGGAAGCAGCAGAATGTGCCTCTCACATCTAGCCTGTAGGAATTCAGGTTGGCAAGTTCTATGGGGAAGCCCATTGGCGCCTTCGTTGGAAACGGGTTTGGAAATTTCAGTTTCAAAATCTCTGTGAAAAAGCGTCAGAGAAGCTTCTCCGTTTAGAATCCAGCATATCTCACTGAACCGAAGAAGTGGTAGTTAGAAGGGAGTTAGAGCTGCAAGCAGTTTGGTTTGGGAAATTAGATGCGAAATGACACTGCAAAGGCCTTCCAACAGGCTTGGAAAAGTGTGTTCTATATCTCTGCCAAACAGACTCCCCGGAGGTTGAGCTTTCAGAAGCAAGCTTTACTCTTAGGGAGGAAGCAGCAGAATGTGCCTCTCACATCTAGCCTGTAGGAATTCAGGTTGGCAAGTTCTATGGGGAAGCCCATTGCTGCCTATGGTGGAAACGGCATGGGAGATTTCAGTTTCAAAATCTCTGTGAAAAAGCGTCAGAGAAGCTTCTCCGTTTAGAATCCAGCATATCTCACTGAACCGAAGAAGTGGTAGTTAGAAGGGAGTTAGAGCTGCAAGCAGTTTGGTTTGGGAAATTAGACGCGAAATGAAACTGCAAAGGCCTTCCAACAGGCTTGGAAAAGTGTGTTCTATATCTCTGCCAAACAAACTCCCCGGAGGTTGAGCTTTCAGAAGCAAGTTTAACTCTAAGGGAGGAAGCAGCAGAATGTGCCTCTCACATCTAGCCTGTAGGAATTCAGGTTGGCAAGTTCTATGGGGAAGCCCATTGGCGCCTTCGTTGGAAACGGGTTTGGAAATTTCAGTTTCAAAATCTCTGTGAAAAAGCGTCAGAGAAGCTTCTCCGTTTAGAATCCAGCATATCTCGCTGAACCGAAGAAGTGGTAGTTAGAAGGGAGTTAGAGCTGCAAGCAGTTTGGTTTGGGAAATTAGACGCGAAATGAAACTGCAAATGCCTTCCAACAGGCTTGGAAAAGTGTGTTCTATATCTCTGCCAAACAAACTCCCCGGAGGTTGAGCTTTCAGAAGCTAGTTTAACTCTAAGGGAGGAAGCAGCAGAATGTGCCTCTCACATCTAGCCTGTAGGAATTCAGGTTGGCAAGTTCTATGGGGAAGCCCATTGGCGCCTTCGTTGGAAACGGGTTTGGAAATTTCAGTTTCAAAATCTCTGTGAAAAAGCGTCAGAGAAGCTTCTCCGTTTAGAATCCAGCATATCTCACTGAACCGAAGAAGTGGTAGTTAGAAGGGAGTTAGAGCTGCAAGCAGTTTGGTTTGGGAAATTAGATGCGAAATGACACTGCAAAGGCCTTCCAACAGGCTTGGAAAAGTGTGTTCTATATCTCTGCCAAACAGACTCTCCGGAGGTTGAGCTTTCAGAAGCAAGCTTAACTCTTAGGGAGGAAGCAGCAGAATGTGCCTCTCACATCTAGCCTGTAGGAATTCAGGTTGGCAAGTTCTATGGGGAAGCCCATTGCTGCCTATGGTGGAAACGGCATGGGAGATTTCAGTTTCAAAATCTGTGTGAAAAAGCGTCAGAGAAGCTTCTCCGTTTAGAATCCAGCATATCTCACTGAACCGAAGAAGTGGTACTTAGAAGGGAGTTAGAGCTGCAAGCAGTTTGGTTTGGGAAATTAGACGCGAAATGAAACTGCAAATGCCTTCCAACAGGCTTGGAAAAGTGTGTTCTATATCTCTGCCAAACAAACTCCCCGGAGGTTGAGCTTTCAGAAGCTAGTTTAACTCTAAGGGAGGAAGCAGCAGAATGTGCCTCTCACATCTAGCCTGTAGGAATTCAGGTTGGCAAGTTCTATGGGGAAGCCCATTGCTGCCTATGGTGGAAACGGCATGGGAGATTTCAGTTTCAAAATCTCTGTGAAAAAGCGTCAGAGAAGCTTCTCCGTTTAGAATCCAGCATATCTCACTGAACCGAAGAAGTGGTAGTTAGAAGGGAGTTAGAGCTGCAAGCAGTTTGGTTTGGGAAATTAGATGCGAAATGACACTGCAAAGGCCTTCCAACAGGCTTGGAAAAGTGTGTTCTTTATCTGTGCCAAACAGAGTCCCCGGAGGTTGAGCTTTCAGAAGCAAGCTTAACTCTTAGGGAGGAAGCAGCAGAATGTGCCTCTCACATCTAGCCTGTAGGAATTCAGGTTGGCAAGTTCTATGGGGAAGCCCATTGCTGCCTATGGTGGAAACGGCATTGGAGATTTCAGTTTCAAAATCTCTGTGAAAAAGCGTCAGAGAAGCTTCTCCGTTTAGAATCCAGCATATCTCGCTGAACCGAAGAAGTGGTAGTTAGAAGGGAGTTAGAGCTGCAAGCAGTTTGGTTTGGGAAATTAGACGCGAAATGAAACTGCAAATGCCTTCCAACAGGCTTGGAAAAGTGTGTTCTATATCTCTGCCAAACAAACTCCCCCGGAGGTTGAGCTTTCAGAAGCTAGTTTAACTCTAAGGGAGGAAGCAGCACAATGTGCCTCTCACATCTAGCCTGTAGGAATTCAGGTTGGCAAGTTCTATGGGGAAGCCCATTGGCGCCTTCGTTGGAAACGGGTTTGGAAATTTCAGTTTCAAAATCTCTGTGAAAAAGCGTCAGAGAAGCTTCTCCGTTTAGAATCCAGCATATCTCACTGAACCGAAGAAGTGGTAGTTAGAAGGGAGTTAGAGCTGCAAGCAGTTTGGTTTGGGAAATTAGATGCGAAATGACACTGCAAAGGCCTTCCAACAGGCTTGGAAAAGTGTGTTCTATATCTCTGCCAAACAGACTCTCCGGAGGTTGAGCTTTCAGAAGCAAGCTTAACTCTTAGGGAGGAAGCAGCAGAATGTGCCTCTCACATCTAGCCTGTAGGAATTCAGGTTGGCAAGTTCTATGGGGAAGCCCATTGCTGCCTATGGTGGAAACGGCATGGGAGATTTCAGTTTCAAAATCTCTGTGAATAAGCGTCAGAGAAGCTTCTCCGTTTAGAATCCAGCATATCTCACTGAACCGAAGAAGTGGTAGTTAGAAGGGAGTTAGAGCTGCAAGCAGTTTGGTTTGGGAAATTAGACGCGAAATGAAACTGCAAATGCCTTCCAACAGGCTTGGAAAAGTGTGTTCTATATCTCTGCCAAACAAACTCCCCGGAGGTTGAGCTTTCAGAAGCTAGTTTAACTCTAAGGGAGGAAGCAGCAGAATGTGCCTCTCACATCTAGCCTGTAGGAATTCAGGTTGGCAAGTTCTATGGGGAAGCCCATTGCTGCCTATGGTGGAAACGGCATGGGAGATTTCAGTTTCAAAATCTCTGTGAAAAAGCGTCAGAGAAGCTTCTCCGTTTAGAATCCAGCATATCTCACTGAACCGAAGAAGTGGTAGTTAGAAGGGAGTTAGAGCTGCAAGCAGTTTGGTTTGGGAAATTAGATGCGAAATGACACTGCAAAGGCCTTTCAACAGGCTTGGAAAAGTGTGTTATATATCTCTGCCAAACAGACTCTCCGGAGGTTGAGCTTTCAGAAGCAAGCTTAAATTTTAGGGAGGAAGCAGCAGAATGTGCCTCTCACATCTAGCCTGTAGGAATTCAGGTTGGCAAGTTCTATGGGGAAGCCCATTGCTGCCTATGGTGGAAACGGCATGGGAGATTTCAGTTTCAAAATCTCTGTGAAAAAGCGTCAGAGAAGCTTCTCCTTTTAGAATCCAGCATATCTCACTGAACCGAAGAAGTGGTAGTTAGAAGGGAGTTAGAGCTGCAAGCAGTTTGGTTTGGGAAATTAGACGCGAAATGAAACTGCAAATGCCTTCCAACAGGCTTGGAAAAGTGTGTTCTATATCTCTGCCAAACAAACTCCCCGGAGGTTGAGCTTTCAGAAGCAAGTTTAACTCTAAGGGAGGAAGCAGCAGAATGTGCCTCTCACATCTAGCCTGTAGGAATTCAGGTTGGCAAGTTCTATGGGGAAGCCCATTGCTGCCTATGGTGGAAACGGCATGGGAGATTTCAGTTTCAAAATCTCTGTGAATAAGCATCAGAGAAGCTTCTCCGTTTAGAATCCAGCATATCTCACTGAACCGAAGAAGTGGTAGTTAGAAGGGAGTTAGAGCTGCAAGCAGTTTGGTTTGGGAAATTAGACGCGAAATGAAACTGCAAATGCCTTCCAACAGGCTTGGAAAAGTGTGTTCTATATCTCTGCCAAACAAACTCCCCGGAGGTTGAGCTTTCAGAAGCTAGTTTAACTCTAAGGGAGGAAGCAGCAGAATGTGCCTCTCACATCTAGCCTGTAGGAATTCAGGTTGGCAAGTTCTATGGGGAAGCCCATTGCTGCCTATGGTGGAAACGGCATGGGAGATTTCAGTTTCAAAATCTCTGTGAAAAAGCGTCAGAGAAGCTTCTCCGTTTAGAATCCAGCATATCTCACTGAACCGAAGAAGTGGTAGTTAGAAGGGAGTTAGAGCTGCAAGCAGTTTGGTTTGGGAAATTAGACGCGAAATGAAACTGCAAATGCCTTCCAACAGGCTTGGAAAAGTGTGTTCTATATCTCTGCCAAACAAACTCCCCGGAGGTTGAGCTTTCAGAAGCTAGTTTAACTCTAAGGGAGGAAGCAGCAGAATGTGCCTCTCACATCTAGCCTGTAGGAATTCAGGTTGGCAAGTTCTATGGGGAAGCCCATTGCTGCCTATGGTGGAAACGGCATGGGAGATTTCAGTTTCAAAATCTCTGTGAAAAAGCGTCAGAGAAGCTTCTCCGTTTAGAATCCAGCATATCTCACTGAACCGAAGAAGTGGTAGTTAGAAGGGAGTTAGAGCTGCAAGCAGTTTGGTTTGGGAAATTAGACGCGAAATGAAACTGCAAATGCCTTCCAACAGGCTTGGAAAAGTGTGTTCTATATCTCTGCCAAACAAACTCCCCGGAGGTTGAGCTTTCAGAAGCTAGTTTAACTCTAAGGGAGGAAGCAGCAGAATGTGCCTCTCACATCTAGCCTGTAGGAATTCAGGTTGGCAAGTTCTATGGGGAAGCCCATTGGCGCCTTCGTTGGAAACGGGTTTGGAAATTTCAGTTTCAAAATCTCTGTGAAAAAGCGTCAGAGAAGCTTCTCCGTTTAGAATCCAGCATATCTCACTGAACCGAAGAAGTGGTAGTTAGAAGGGAGTTAGAGCTGCAAGCAGTTTGGTTTGGGAAATTAGACGCGAAATGAAACTGCAAATGCCTTCCAACAGGCTTGGAAAAGTGTGTTCTATATCTCTGCCAAACAAACTCCCCGGAGGTTGAGCTTTCAGAAGCAAGTTTAACTCTAAGGGAGGAAGCAGCAGAATGTGCCTCTCACATCTAGCCTGTAGGAATTCAGGTTGGCAAGTTCTATGGGGAAGCCCATTGCTGCCTATGGTGGAAACGGCATGGGAGATTTCAGTTTCAAAATCTCTGTGAAAAAGCGTCAGAGAAGCTTCTCCATTTAGAATCCAGCATATCTCACTGAACCGAAGAAATGGTAGTTAGAAGGGAGTTAGAGCTGCAAGCAGTTTGGTTTGGGAAATTAGACGCGAAATGAAACTGCAAATGCCTTCCAACAGGCTTGGAAAAGTGTGTTCTATATCTCTGCAAAACAAACTCCCCGGAGGTTGAGCTTTCAGAAGCTAGTTTAACTCTAAGGGAGGAAGCAGCAGAATGTGCCTCTCACATCTAGCCTGTAGGAATTCAGGTTGGCAAGTTCTATGGGGAAGCCCATTGGCGCCTTCGTTGGAAACGGGTTTGGAAATTTCAGTTTCAAAATCTCTGTGAAAAAGCGTCAGAGAAGCTTCTCCGTTTAGAATCCAGCATATCTCACTGAACCGAAGAAGTGGTAGTTAGAAGGGAGTTAGAGCTGCAAGCAGTTTGGTTTGGGAAATTAGACGCGAAATGAAACTGCAAATGCCTTCCAACAGGCTTGGAAAAGTGTGTTCTATATCTCTGCCAAACAAACTCCCCGGAGGTTGAGCTTTCAGAAGCAAGTTTAACTCTAAGGGAGGAAGCAGCAGAATGTGCCTCTCACATCTAGCCTGTAGGAATTCAGGTTGGCAAGTTCTATGGGGAAGCCCATTGCTGCCTATGGTGGAAACGGCATGGGAGATTTCAGTTTCAAAATCTCTGTGAAAAAGCGTCAGAGAAGCTTCTCCATTTAGAATCCAGCATATCTCACTGAACCGAAGAAGTGGTAGTTAGAAGGGAGTTAGAGCTGCAAGCAGTTTGGTTTGGGAAATTAGACGCGAAATGAAACTGCAGATGCCTTCCAACAGGCTTGGAAAAGTGTGTTCTATATCTCTGCCAAACAAACTCCCCGGAGGTTGAGCTTTCAGAAGCAAGTTTAACTCTAAGGGAGGAAGCAGCAGAATGTGCCTCTCACATCTAGCCTGTAGGAATTCAGGTTGGCAAGTTCTATGGGGAAGCCCATTGCTGCCTATGGTGGAAACGGCATGGGAGATTTCAGTTTCAAAATCTCTGTGAAAAAGCGTCAGAGAAGCTTCTCCATTTAGAATCCAGCATATCTCACTGAACCGAAGAAGTGGTAGTTAGAAGGGAGTTAGAGCTGCAAGCAGTTTGGTTTGGGAAATTAGACGCGAAATGAAACTGCAAATGCCTTCCAACAGGCTTGGAAAAGTGTGTTCTATATCTCTGCAAAACAAACTCCCCGGAGGTTGAGCTTTCAGAAGCTAGTTTAACTCTAAGGGAGGAAGCAGCAGAATGTGCCTCTCACATCTAGCCTGTAGGAATTCAGGTTGGCAAGTTCTATGGGGAAGCCCATTGGCGCCTTCGTTGGTAACGGGTTTGGAAATTTCAGTTTCAAAATCTCTGTGAAAAAGCGTCAGAGAAGCTTCTCCGTTTAGAATCCAGCATATCTCACTGAACCGAAGAAGTGGTAGTTAGAAGGGAGTTAGAGCTGCAAGCAGTTTGGTTTGGGAAATTAGACGCGAAATGAAACTGCAAATGCCTTCCAACAGGCTTGGAAAAGTGTGTTCTATATCTCTGCCAAACAAACTCCCCGGAGGTTGAGCTTTCAGAAGCAAGTTTAACTCTAAGGGAGGAAGCAGCAGAATGTGCCTCTCACATCTAGCCTGTAGGAATTCAGGTTGGCAAGTTCTATGGGGAAGCCCATTGCTGCCTATGGTGGAAACGGCATGGGAGATTTCAGTTTCAAAATCTCTGTGAAAAAGCGTCAGAGAAGCTTCTCCATTTAGAATCCAGCATATCTCACTGAACCGAAGAAGTGGTAGTTAGAAGGGAGTTAGAGGTGCAAGCAGTTTGGTTTGGGAAATTAGACGCGAAATGAAACTGCAAATGCCTTCCAACAGGCTTGGAAAAGTGTGTTCTATATCTCTGCCAAACAAACTCCCCGGAGGTTGAGCTTTCAGAAGCAAGTTTAACTCTAAGGGAGGAAGCAGCAGAATGTGCCTCTCACATCTAGCCTGTAGGAATTCAGGTTGGCAAGTTCTATGGGGAAGCCCATTGCTGCCTATGGTGGAAACGGCATGGGAGATTTCAGTTTCAAAATCTCTGTGAAAAAGCGTCAGAGAAGCTTCTCCGTTTAGAATCCAGCATATCTCACTGAACCGAAGAAGTGGTAGTTAGAAGGGAGTTAGAGCTGCAAGCAGTTTGGTTTGGGAAATTAGACGCGAAATGAAACTGCAAATGCCTTCCAACAGGCTTGGAAAAGTGTGTTCTATATCTCTGCAAAACAAACTCCCCGGAGGTTGAGCTTTCAGAAGCTAGTTTAACTCTAAGGGAGGAAGCAGCAGAATGTGCCTCTCACATCTAGCCTGTAGGAATTCAGGTTGGCAAGTTCTATGGGGAAGCCCATTGGCGCCTTCGTTGGAAACGGGTTTGGAAATTTCAGTTTCAAAATCTCTGTGAAAAAGCGTCAGAGAAGCTTCTCCGTTTAGAATCCAGCATATCTCACTGAACCGAAGAAGTGGTAGTTAGAAGGGAGTTAGAGCTGCAAGCAGTTTGGTTTGGGAAATTAGACGCGAAATGAAACTGCAAATGCCTTCCAACAGGCTTGGAAAAGTGTGTTCTATATCTCTGCAAAACAAACTCCCCGGAGGTTGAGCTTTCAGAAGCTAGTTTAACTCTAAGGGAGGAAGCAGCAGAATGTGCCTCTCACATCTAGCCTGTAGGAATTCAGGTTGGCAAGTTCTATGGGGAAGCCCATTGGCGCCTTCGTTGGAAACGGGTTTGGAAATTTCAGTTTCAAAATCTCTGTGAAAAAGCGTCAGAGAAGCTTCTCCGTTTAGAATCCAGCATATCTCACTGAACCGAAGAAGTGGTAGTTAGAAGGGAGTTAGAGCTGCAAGCAGTTTGGTTTGGGAAATTAGACGCGAAATGAAACTGCAAATGCCTTCCAACAGGCTTGGAAAAGTGTGTTCTATATCTCTGCCAAACAAACTCCCCGGAGGTTGAGCTTTCAGAAGCAAGTTTAACTCTAAGGGAGGAAGCAGCAGAATGTGCCTCTCACATCTAGCCTGTAGGAATTCAGGTTGGCAAGTTCTATGGGGAAGCCCATTGCTGCCTATGGTGGAAACGGCATGGGAGATTTCAGTTTCAAAATCTCTGTGAATAAGCGTCAGAGAAGCTTCTCCGTTTAGAATCCAGCATATCTCACTGAACCGAAGAAGTGGTAGTTAGAAGGGAGTTAGAGCTGCAAGCAGTTTGGTTTGGGAAATTAGACGCGAAATGAAACTGCAAATGCCTTCCAACAGGCTTGGAAAAGTGTGTTCTATATCTCTGCCAAACAAACTCCCCGGAGGTTGAGCTTTCAGAAGCAAGTTTAACTCTAAGGGAGGAAGCAGCAGAATGTGCCTCTCACATCTAGCCTGTAGGAATTCAGGTTGGCAAGTTCTATGGGGAAGCCCATTGCTGCCTATGGTGGAAACGGCATGGGAGATTTCAGTTTCAAAATCTCTGTGAAAAAGCGTCAGAGAAGCTTCTCCATTTAGAATCCAGCATATCTCACTGAACCGAAGAAGTGGTAGTTAGAAGGGAGTTAGAGCTGCAAGCAGTTTGGTTTGGGAAATTAGACGCGAAATGAAACTGCAAATGCCTTCCAACAGGCTTGGAAAAGTGTGTTCTATATCTCTGCAAAACAAACTCCCCGGAGGTTGAGCTTTCAGAAGCTAGTTTAACTCTAAGGGAGGAAGCAGCAGAATGTGCCTCTCACATCTAGCCTGTAGGAATTCAGGTTGGCAAGTTCTATGGGGAAGCCCATTGGCGCCTTCGTTGGAAACGGGTTTGGAAATTTCAGTTTCAAAATCTCTGTGAAAAAGCGTCAGAGAAGCTTCTCCGTTTAGAATCCAGCATATCTCACTGAACCGAAGAAGTGGTAGTTAGAAGGGAGTTAGAGCTGCAAGCAGTTTGGTTTGGGAAATTAGACGCGAAATGAAACTGCAAATGCCTTCCAACAGGCTTGGAAAAGTGTGTTCTATATCTCTGCCAAACAAACTCCCCGGAGGTTGAGCTTTCAGAAGCAAGTTTAACTCTAAGGGAGGAAGCAGCAGAATGTGCCTCTCACATCTAGCCTGTAGGAATTCAGGTTGGCAAGTTCTATGGGGAAGCCCATTGCTGCCTATGGTGGAAACGGCATGGGAGATTTCAGTTTCAAAATCTCTGTGAAAAAGCGTCAGAGAAGCTTCTCCATTTAGAATCCAGCATATCTCACTGAACCGAAGAAGTGGTAGTTAGAAGGGAGTTAGAGCTGCAAGCAGTTTGGTTTGGGAAATTAGACGCGAAATGAAACTGCAAATGCCTTCCAACAGGCTTGGAAAAGTGTGTTCTATATCTCTGCAAAACAAACTCCCCGGAGGTTGAGCTTTCAGAAGCTAGTTTAACTCTAAGGGAGGAAGCAGCAGAATGTGCCTCTCACATCTAGCCTGTAGGAATTCAGGTCGGCAAGTTCTATGGGGAAGCCCATTGGCGCCTTCGTTGGAAACGGGTTTGGAAATTTCAGTTTCAAAATCTCTGTGAAAAAGCGTCAGAGAAGCTTCTCCGTTTAGAATCCAGCATATCTCACTGAACCGAAGAAGTGGTAGTTAGAAGGGAGTTAGAGCTGCAAGCAGTTTGGTTTGGGAAATTAGACGCGAAATGAAACTGCAAATGCCTTCCAACAGGCTTGGAAAAGTGTGTTCTATATCTCTGCCAAACAAACTCCCCGGAGGTTGAGCTTTCAGAAGCAAGTTTAACTCTAAGGGAGGAAGCAGCAGAATGTGCCTCTCACATCTAGCCTGTAGGAATTCAGGTTGGCAAGTTCTATGGGGAAGCCCATTGCTGCCTATGGTGGAAACGGCATGGGAGATTTCAGTTTCAAAATCTCTGTGAAAAAGCGTCAGAGAAGCTTCTCCATTTAGAATCCAGCATATCTCACTGAACCGAAGAAGTGGTAGTTAGAAGGGAGTTAGAGCTGCAAGCAGTTTGGTTTGGGAAATTAGACGCGAAATGAAACTGCAAATGCCTTCCAACAGGCTTGGAAAAGTGTGTTCTATATCTCTGCAAAACAAACTCCCCGGAGGTTGAGCTTTCAGAAGCTAGTTTAACTCTAAGGGAGGAAGCAGCAGAATGTGCCTCTCACATCTAGCCTGTAGGAATTCAGGTCGGCAAGTTCTATGGGGAAGCCCATTGGCGCCTTCGTTGGAAACGGGTTTGGAAATTTCAGTTTCAAAATCTCTGTGAAAAAGCGTCAGAGAAGCTTCTCCGTTTAGAATCCAGCATATCTCACTGAACCGAAGAAGTGGTAGTTAGAAGGGAGTTAGAGCTGCAAGCAGTTTGGTTTGGGAAATTAGACGCGAAATGAAACTGCAAATGCCTTCCAACAGGCTTGGAAAAGTGTGTTCTATATCTCTGCAAAACAAACTCCCCGGAGGTTGAGCTTTCAGAAGCTAGTTTAACTCTAAGGGAGGAAGCAGCAGAATGTGCCTCTCACATCTAGCCTGTAGGAATTCAGGTTGGCAAGTTCTATGGGGAAGCCCATTGCTGCCTATGGTGGAAACGGCATGGGAGATTTCAGTTTCAAAATCTCTGTGAAAAAGCGTCAGAGAAGCTTCTCCATTTAGAATCCAGCATATCTCACTGAACCGAAGAAGTGGTAGTTAGAAGGGAGTTAGAGCTGCAAGCAGTTTGGTTTGGGAAATTAGACGCGAAATGAAACTGCAAATGCCTTCCAACAGGCTTGGAAAAGTGTGTTCTATATCTCTGCAAAACAAACTCCCCGGAGGTTGAGCTTTCAGAAGCTAGTTTAACTCTAAGGGAGGAAGCAGCAGAATGTGCCTCTCACATCTAGCCTGTAGGAATTCAGGTCGGCAAGTTCTATGGGGAAGCCCATTGGCGCCTTCGTTGGAAACGGGTTTGGAAATTTCAGTTTCAAAATCTCTGTGAAAAAGCGTCAGAGAAGCTTCTCCGTTTAGAATCCAGCATATCTCACTGAACCGAAGAAGTGGTAGTTAGAAGGGAGTTAGAGCTGCAAGCAGTTTGGTTTGGGAAATTAGACGCGAAATGAAACTGCAAATGCCTTCCAACAGGCTTGGAAAAGTGTGTTCTATATCTCTGCCAAACAAACTCCCCGGAGGTTGAGCTTTCAGAAGCAAGTTTAACTCTAAGGGAGGAAGCAGCAGAATGTGCCTCTCACATCTAGCCTGTAGGAATTCAGGTTGGCAAGTTCTATGGGGAAGCCCATTGCTGCCTATGGTGGAAACGGCATGGGAGATTTCAGTTTCAAAATCTCTGTGAAAAAGCGTCAGAGAAGCTTCTCCATTTAGAATCCAGCATATCTCACTGAACCGAAGAAGTGGTAGTTAGAAGGGAGTTAGAGCTGCAAGCAGTTTGGTTTGGGAAATTAGACGCGAAATGAAACTGCAAATGCCTTCCAACAGGCTTGGAAAAGTGTGTTCTATATCTCTGCAAAACAAACTCCCCGGAGGTTGAGCTTTCAGAAGCTAGTTTAACTCTAAGGGAGGAAGCAGCAGAATGTGCCTCTCACATCTAGCCTGTAGGAATTCAGGTTGGCAAGTTCTATGGGGAAGCCCATTGGCGCCTTCGTTGGAAACGGGTTTGGAAATTTCAGTTTCAAAATCTCTGTGAAAAAGCGTCAGAGAAGCTTCTCCGTTTAGAATCCAGCATATCTCACTGAACCGAAGAAGTGGTAGTTAGAAGGGAGTTAGAGCTGCAAGCAGTTTGGTTTGGGAAATTAGACGCGAAATGAAACTGCAAATGCCTTCCAACAGGCTTGGAAAAGTGTGTTCTATATCTCTGCCAAACAAACTCCCCGGAGGTTGAGCTTTCAGAAGCAAGTTTAACTCTAAGGGAGGAAGCAGCAGAATGTGCCTCTCACATCTAGCCTGTAGGAATTCAGGTTGGCAAGTTCTATGGGGAAGCCCATTGCTGCCTATGGTGGAAACGGCATGGGAGATTTCAGTTTCAAAATCTCTGTGAAAAAGCGTCAGAGAAGCTTCTCCATTTAGAATCCAGCATATCTCACTGAACCCGAGAAGTGGTAGTTAGAAGGGAGTTAGAGCTGCAAGCAGTTTGGTTTGGGAAATTAGACGCGAAATGAAACTGCAAATGCCTTCCAACAGGCTTGGAAAAGTGTGTTCTATATCTCTGCCAAACAAACTCCCCGGAGGTTGAGCTTTCAGAAGCAAGTTTAACTCTAAGGGAGGAAGCAGCAGAATGTGCCTCTCACATCTAGCCTGTAGGAATTCAGGTTGGCAAGTTCTATGGGGAAGCCCATTGCTGCCTATGGTGGAAACGGCATGGGAGATTTCAGTTTCAAAATCTCTGTGAAAAAGCGTCAGAGAAGCTTCTCCATTTAGAATCCAGCATATCTCACTGAACCGAAGAAGTGGTAGTTAGAAGGGAGTTAGAGCTGCAAGCAGTTTGGTTTGGGAAATTAGACGCGAAATGAAACTGCAAATGCCTTCCAACAGGCTTGGAAAAGTGTGTTCTATATCTCTGCAAAACAAACTCCCCGGAGGTTGAGCTTTCAGAAGCTAGTTTAACTCTAAGGGAGGAAGCAGCAGAATGTGCCTCTCACATCTAGCCTGTAGGAATTCAGGTTGGCAAGTTCTATGGGGAAGCCCATTGGCGCCTTCGTTGGAAACGGGTTTGGAAATTTCAGTTTCAAAATCTCTGTGAAAAAGCGTCAGAGAAGCTTCTCCGTTTAGAATCCAGCATATCTCACTGAACCGAAGAAGTGGTAGTTAGAAGGGAGTTAGAGCTGCAAGCAGTTTGGTTTGGGAAATTAGACGCGAAATGAAACTGCAAATGCCTTCCAACAGGCTTGGAAAAGTGTGTTCTATATCTCTGCCAAACAAACTCCCCGGAGGTTGAGCTTTCAGAAGCAAGTTTAACTCTAAGGGAGGAAGCAGCAGAATGTGCCTCTCACATCTAGCCTGTAGGAATTCAGGTTGGCAAGTTCTATGGGGAAGCCCATTGCTGCCTATGGTGGAAACGGCATGGGAGATTTCAGTTTCAAAATCTCTGTGAAAAAGCGTCAGAGAAGCTTCTCCATTTAGAATCCAGCATATCTCACTGAACCGAAGAAGTGGTAGTTAGAAGGGAGTTAGAGCTGCAAGCAGTTTGGTTTGGGAAATTAGACGCGAAATGAAACTGCAAATGCCTTCCAACAGGCTTGGAAAAGTGTGTTCTATATCTCTGCCAAACAAACTCCCCGGAGGTTGAGCTTTCAGAAGCAAGTTTAACTCTAAGGGAGGAAGCAGCAGAATGTGCCTCTCACATCTAGCCTGTAGGAATTCAGGTTGGCAAGTTCTATGGGGAAGCCCATTGCTGCCTATGGTGGAAACGGCATGGGAGATTTCAGTTTCAAAATCTCTGTGAAAAAGCGTCAGAGAAGCTTCTCCATTTAGAATCCAGCATATCTCACTGAACCGAAGAAGTGGTAGTTAGAAGGGAGTTAGAGCTGCAAGCAGTTTGGTTTGGGAAATTAGACGCGAAATGAAACTGCAAATGCCTTCCAACAGGCTTGGAAAAGTGTGTTCTATATCTCTGCAAAACAAACTCCCCGGAGGTTGAGCTTTCAGAAGCTAGTTTAACTCTAAGGGAGGAAGCAGCAGAATGTGCCTCTCACATCTAGCCTGTAGGAATTCAGGTTGGCAAGTTCTATGGGGAAGCCCATTGGCGCCTTCGTTGGAAACGGGTTTGGAAATTTCAGTTTCAAAATCTCTGTGAAAAAGCGTCAGAGAAGCTTCTCCGTTTAGAATCCAGCATATCTCACTGAACCGAAGAAGTGGTAGTTAGAAGGGAGTTAGAGCTGCAAGCAGTTTGGTTTGGGAAATTAGACGCGAAATGAAACTGCAAATGCCTTCCAACAGGCTTGGAAAAGTGTGTTCTATATCTCTGCCAAACAAACTCCCCGGAGGTTGAGCTTTCAGAAGCAAGTTTAACTCTAAGGGAGGAAGCAGCAGAATGTGCCTCTCACATCTAGCCTGTAGGAATTCAGGTTGGCAAGTTCTATGGGGAAGCCCATTGCTGCCTATGGTGGAAACGGCATGGGAGATTTCAGTTTCAAAATCTCTGTGAAAAAGCGTCAGAGAAGCTTCTCCATTTAGAATCCAGCATATCTCACTGAACCGAAGAAGTGGTAGTTAGAAGGGAGTTAGAGCTGCAAGCAGTTTGGTTTGGGAAATTAGACGCGAAATGAAACTGCAAATGCCTTCCAACAGGCTTGGAAAAGTGTGTTCTATATCTCTGCCAAACAAACTCCCCGGAGGTTGAGCTTTCAGAAGCAAGTTTAACTCTAAGGGAGGAAGCAGCAGAATGTGCCTCTCACATCTAGCCTGTAGGAATTCAGGTTGGCAAGTTCTATGGGGAAGCCCATTGCTGCCTATGGTGGAAACGGCATGGGAGATTTCAGTTTCAAAATCTCTGTGAAAAAGCGTCAGAGAAGCTTCTCCATTTAGAATCCAGCATATCTCACTGAACCGAAGAAGTGGTAGTTAGAAGGGAGTTAGAGCTGCAAGCAGTTTGGTTTGGGAAATTAGACGCGAAATGAAACTGCAAATGCCTTCCAACAGGCTTGGAAAAGTGTGTTCTATATCTCTGCAAAACAAACTCCCCGGAGGTTGAGCTTTCAGAAGCTAGTTTAACTCTAAGGGAGGAAGCAGCAGAATGTGCCTCTCACATCTAGCCTGTAGGAATTCAGGTTGGCAAGTTCTATGGGGAAGCCCATTGGCGCCTTCGTTGGAAACGGGTTTGGAAATTTCAGTTTCAAAATCTCTGTGAAAAAGCGTCAGAGAAGCTTCTCCGTTTAGAATCCAGCATATCTCACTGAACCGAAGAAGTGGTAGTTAGAAGGGAGTTAGAGCTGCAAGCAGTTTGGTTTGGGAAATTAGACGCGAAATGAAACTGCAAATGCCTTCCAACAGGCTTGGAAAAGTGTGTTCTATATCTCTGCCAAACAAACTCCCCGGAGGTTGAGCTTTCAGAAGCAAGTTTAACTCTAAGGGAGGAAGCAGCAGAATGTGCCTCTCACATCTAGCCTGTAGGAATTCAGGTTGGCAAGTTCTATGGGGAAGCCCATTGCTGCCTATGGTGGAAACGGCATGGGAGATTTCAGTTTCAAAATCTCTGTGAAAAAGCGTCAGAGAAGCTTCTCCATTTAGAATCCAGCATATCTCACTGAACCGAAGAAGTGGTAGTTAGAAGGGAGTTAGAGCTGCAAGCAGTTTGGTTTGGGAAATTAGACGCGAAATGAAACTGCAAATGCCTTCCAACAGGCTTGGAAAAGTGTGTTCTATATCTCTGCAAAACAAACTCCCCGGAGGTTGAGCTTTCAGAAGCTAGTTTAACTCTAAGGGAGGAAGCAGCAGAATGTGCCTCTCACATCTAGCCTGTAGGAATTCAGGTTGGCAAGTTCTATGGGGAAGCCCATTGGCGCCTTCGTTGGAAACGGGTTTGGAAATTTCAGTTTCAAAATCTCTGTGAAAAAGCGTCAGAGAAGCTTCTCCGTTTAGAATCCAGCATATCTCACTGAACCGAAGAAGTGGTAGTTAGAAGGGAGTTAGAGCTGCAAGCAGTTTGGTTTGGGAAATTAGACGCGAAATGAAACTGCAAATGCCTTCCAACAGGCTTGGAAAAGTGTGTTCTATATCTCTGCCAAACAAACTCCCCGGAGGTTGAGCTTTCAGAAGCTAGTTTAACTCTAAGGGAGGAAGCAGCAGAATGTGCCTCTCACATCTAGCCTGTAGGAATTCAGGTTGGCAAGTTCTATGGGGAAGCCCATTGGCGCCTTCGTTGGTAACGGGTTTGGAAATTTCAGTTTCAAAATCTCTGTGAAAAAGCGTCAGAGAAGCTTCTCCGTTTAGAATCCAGCATATCTCACTGAACCGAAGAAGTGGTAGTTAGAAGGGAGTTAGAGCTGCAAGCAGTTTGGTTTGGGAAATTAGACGCGAAATGAAACTGCAAATGCCTTCCAACAGGCTTGGAAAAGTGTGTTCTATATCTCTGCCAAACAAACTCCCCGGAGGTTGAGCTTTCAGAAGCAAGTTTAACTCTAAGGGAGGAAGCAGCAGAATGTGCCTCTCACATCTAGCCTGTAGGAATTCAGGTTGGCAAGTTCTATGGGGAAGCCCATTGCTGCCTATGGTGGAAACGGCATGGGAGATTTCAGTTTCAAAATCTCTGTGAAAAAGCGTCAGAGAAGCTTCTCCATTTAGAATCCAGCATATCTCACTGAACCGAAGAAGTGGTAGTTAGAAGGGAGTTAGAGGTGCAAGCAGTTTGGTTTGGGAAATTAGACGCGAAATGAAACTGCAAATGCCTTCCAACAGGCTTGGAAAAGTGTGTTCTATATCTCTGCCAAACAAACTCCCCGGAGGTTGAGCTTTCAGAAGCAAGTTTAACTCTAAGGGAGGAAGCAGCAGAATGTGCCTCTCACATCTAGCCTGTAGGAATTCAGGTTGGCAAGTTCTATGGGGAAGCCCATTGCTGCCTATGGTGGAAACGGCATGGGAGATTTCAGTTTCAAAATCTCTGTGAAAAAGCGTCAGAGAAGCTTCTCCATTTAGAATCCAGCATATCTCACTGAACCGAAGAAGTGGTAGTTAGAAGGGAGTTAGAGCTGCAAGCAGTTTGGTTTGGGAAATTAGACGCGAAATGAAACTGCAAATGCCTTCCAACAGGCTTGGAAAAGTGTGTTCTATATCTCTGCAAAACAAACTCCCCGGAGGTTGAGCTTTCAGAAGCTAGTTTAACTCTAAGGGAGGAAGCAGCAGAATGTGCCTCTCACATCTAGCCTGTAGGAATTCAGGTTGGCAAGTTCTATGGGGAAGCCCATTGGCGCCTTCGTTGGAAACGGGTTTGGAAATTTCAGTTTCAAAATCTCTGTGAAAAAGCGTCAGAGAAGCTTCTCCGTTTAGAATCCAGCATATCTCACTGAACCGAAGAAGTGGTAGTTAGAAGGGAGTTAGAGCTGCAAGCAGTTTGGTTTGGGAAATTAGACGCGAAATGAAACTGCAAATGCCTTCCAACAGGCTTGGAAAAGTGTGTTCTATATCTCGGCCAAACAAACTCCCCGGAGGTTGAGCTTTCAGAAGCAAGTTTAACTCTAAGGGAGGAAGCAGCAGAATGTGCCTCTCACATCTAGCCTGTAGGAATTCAGGTTGGCAAGTTCTATGGGGAAGCCCATTGCTGCCTATGGTGGAAACGGCATGGGAGATTTCAGTTTCAAAATCTCTGTGAAAAAGCGTCAGAGAAGCTTCTCCGTTTAGAATCCAGCATATCTCACTGAACCGAAGAAGTGGTAGTTAGAAGGGAGTTAGAGCTGCAAGCAGTTTGGTTTGGGAAATTAGACGCGAAATGAAACTGCAAATGCCTTCCAACAGGCTTGGAAAAGTGTGTTCTATATCTCTGCAAAACAAACTCCCCGGAGGTTGAGCTTTCAGAAGCTAGTTTAACTCTAAGGGAGGAAGCAGCAGAATGTGCCTCTCACATCTAGCCTGTAGGAATTCAGGTTGGCAAGTTCTATGGGGAAGCCCATTGGCGCCTTCGTTGGAAACGGGTTTGGAAATTTCAGTTTCAAAATCTCTGTGAAAAAGCGTCAGAGAAGCTTCTCCGTTTAGAATCCAGCATATCTCACTGAACCGAAGAAGTGGTAGTTAGAAGGGAGTTAGAGCTGCAAGCAGTTTGGTTTGGGAAATTAGACGCGAAATGAAACTGCAAATGCCTTCCAACAGGCTTGGAAAAGTGTGTTCTATATCTCTGCAAAACAAACTCCCCGGAGGTTGAGCTTTCAGAAGCTAGTTTAACTCTAAGGGAGGAAGCAGCAGAATGTGCCTCTCACATCTAGCCTGTAGGAATTCAGGTTGGCAAGTTCTATGGGGAAGCCCATTGGCGCCTTCGTTGGAAACGGGTTTGGAAATTTCAGTTTCAAAATCTCTGTGAAAAAGCGTCAGAGAAGCTTCTCCGTTTAGAATCCAGCATATCTCACTGAACCGAAGAAGTGGTAGTTAGAAGGGAGTTAGAGCTGCAAGCAGTTTGGTTTGGGAAATTAGACGCGAAATGAAACTGCAAATGCCTTCCAACAGGCTTGGAAAAGTGTGTTCTATATCTCTGCCAAACAAACTCCCCGGAGGTTGAGCTTTCAGAAGCAAGTTTAACTCTAAGGGAGGAAGCAGCAGAATGTGCCTCTCACATCTAGCCTGTAGGAATTCAGGTTGGCAAGTTCTATGGGGAAGCCCATTGCTGCCTATGGTGGAAACGGCATGGGAGATTTCAGTTTCAAAATCTCTGTGAATAAGCGTCAGAGAAGCTTCTCCGTTTAGAATCCAGCATATCTCACTGAACCGAAGAAGTGGTAGTTAGAAGGGAGTTAGAGCTGCAAGCAGTTTGGTTTGGGAAATTAGACGCGAAATGAAACTGCAAATGCCTTCCAACAGGCTTGGAAAAGTGTGTTCTATATCTCTGCCAAACAAACTCCCCGGAGGTTGAGCTTTCAGAAGCAAGTTTAACTCTAAGGGAGGAAGCAGCAGAATGTGCCTCTCACATCTAGCCTGTAGGAATTCAGGTTGGCAAGTTCTATGGGGAAGCCCATTGCTGCCTATGGTGGAAACGGCATGGGAGATTTCAGTTTCAAAATCTCTGTGAAAAAGCGTCAGAGAAGCTTCTCCATTTAGAATCCAGCATATCTCACTGAACCGAAGAAGTGGTAGTTAGAAGGGAGTTAGAGCTGCAAGCAGTTTGGTTTGGGAAATTAGACGCGAAATGAAACTGCAAATGCCTTCCAACAGGCTTGGAAAAGTGTGTTCTATATCTCTGCAAAACAAACTCCCCGGAGGTTGAGCTTTCAGAAGCTAGTTTAACTCTAAGGGAGGAAGCAGCAGAATGTGCCTCTCACATCTAGCCTGTAGGAATTCAGGTTGGCAAGTTCTATGGGGAAGCCCATTGGCGCCTTCGTTGGAAACGGGTTTGGAAATTTCAGTTTCAAAATCTCTGTGAAAAAGCGTCAGAGAAGCTTCTCCGTTTAGAATCCAGCATATCTCACTGAACCGAAGAAGTGGTAGTTAGAAGGGAGTTAGAGCTGCAAGCAGTTTGGTTTGGGAAATTAGACGCGAAATGAAACTGCAAATGCCTTCCAACAGGCTTGGAAAAGTGTGTTCTATATCTCTGCCAAACAAACTCCCCGGAGGTTGAGCTTTCAGAAGCAAGTTTAACTCTAAGGGAGGAAGCAGCAGAATGTGCCTCTCACATCTAGCCTGTAGGAATTCAGGTTGGCAAGTTCTATGGGGAAGCCCATTGCTGCCTATGGTGGAAACGGCATGGGAGATTTCAGTTTCAAAATCTCTGTGAAAAAGCGTCAGAGAAGCTTCTCCATTTAGAATCCAGCATATCTCACTGAACCGAAGAAGTGGTAGTTAGAAGGGAGTTAGAGCTGCAAGCAGTTTGGTTTGGGAAATTAGACGCGAAATGAAACTGCAAATGCCTTCCAACAGGCTTGGAAAAGTGTGTTCTATATCTCTGCAAAACAAACTCCCCGGAGGTTGAGCTTTCAGAAGCTAGTTTAACTCTAAGGGAGGAAGCAGCAGAATGTGCCTCTCACATCTAGCCTGTAGGAATTCAGGTCGGCAAGTTCTATGGGGAAGCCCATTGGCGCCTTCGTTGGAAACGGGTTTGGAAATTTCAGTTTCAAAATCTCTGTGAAAAAGCGTCAGAGAAGCTTCTCCGTTTAGAATCCAGCATATCTCACTGAACCGAAGAAGTGGTAGTTAGAAGGGAGTTAGAGCTGCAAGCAGTTTGGTTTGGGAAATTAGACGCGAAATGAAACTGCAAATGCCTTCCAACAGGCTTGGAAAAGTGTGTTCTATATCTCTGCCAAACAAACTCCCCGGAGGTTGAGCTTTCAGAAGCAAGTTTAACTCTAAGGGAGGAAGCAGCAGAATGTGCCTCTCACATCTAGCCTGTAGGAATTCAGGTTGGCAAGTTCTATGGGGAAGCCCATTGCTGCCTATGGTGGAAACGGCATGGGAGATTTCAGTTTCAAAATCTCTGTGAAAAAGCGTCAGAGAAGCTTCTCCATTTAGAATCCAGCATATCTCACTGAACCGAAGAAGTGGTAGTTAGAAGGGAGTTAGAGCTCCAAGCAGTTTGGTTTGGGAAATTAGACGCGAAATGAAACTGCAAATGCCTTCCAACAGGCTTGGAAAAGTGTGTTCTATATCTCTGCCAAACAAACTCCCCGGAGGTTGAGCTTTCAGAAGCAAGTTTAACTCTAAGGGAGGAAGCAGCAGAATGTGCCTCTCACATCTAGCCTGTAGGAATTCAGGTTGGCAAGTTCTATGGGGAAGCCCATTGCTGCCTATGGTGGAAACGGCATGGGAGATTTCAGTTTCAAAATCTCTGTGAAAAAGCGTCAGAGAAGCTTCTCCATTTAGAATCCAGCATATCTCACTGAACCGAAGAAGTGGTAGTTAGAAGGGAGTTAGAGCTGCAAGCAGTTTGGTTTGGGAAATTAGACGCGAAATGAAACTGCAAATGCCTTCCAACAGGCTTGGAAAAGTGTGTTCTATATCTCTGCAAAACAAACTCCCCGGAGGTTGAGCTTTCAGAAGCTAGTTTAACTCTAAGGGAGGAAGCAGCAGAATGTGCCTCTCACATCTAGCCTGTAGGAATTCAGGTTGGCAAGTTCTATGGGGAAGCCCATTGGCGCCTTCGTTGGAAACGGGTTTGGAAATTTCAGTTTCAAAATCTCTGTGAAAAAGCGTCAGAGAAGCTTCTCCGTTTAGAATCCAGCATATCTCACTGAACCGAAGAAGTGGTAGTTAGAAGGGAGTTAGAGCTGCAAGCAGTTTGGTTTGGGAAATTAGACGCGAAATGAAACTGCAAATGCCTTCCAACAGGCTTGGAAAAGTGTGTTCTATATCTCTGCCAAACAAACTCCCCGGAGGTTGAGCTTTCAGAAGCAAGTTTAACTCTAAGGGAGGAAGCAGCAGAATGTGCCTCTCACATCTAGCCTGTAGGAATTCAGGTTGGCAAGTTCTATGGGGAAGCCCATTGCTGCCTATGGTGGAAACGGCATGGGAGATTTCAGTTTCAAAATCTCTGTGAAAAAGCGTCAGAGAAGCTTCTCCATTTAGAATCCAGCATATCTCACTGAACCGAAGAAGTGGTAGTTAGAAGGGAGTTAGAGCTGCAAGCAGTTTGGTTTGGGAAATTAGACGCGAAATGAAACTGCAAATGCCTTCCAACAGGCTTGGAAAAGTGTGTTCTATATCTCTGCCAAACAAACTCCCCGGAGGTTGAGCTTTCAGAAGCAAGTTTAACTCTAAGGGAGGAAGCAGCAGAATGTGCCTCTCACATCTAGCCTGTAGGAATTCAGGTTGGCAAGTTCTATGGGGAAGCCCATTGCTGCCTATGGTGGAAACGGCATGGGAGATTTCAGTTTCAAAATCTCTGTGAAAAAGCGTCAGAGAAGCTTCTCCATTTAGAATCCAGCATATCTCACTGAACCGAAGAAGTGGTAGTTAGAAGGGAGTTAGAGCTGCAAGCAGTTTGGTTTGGGAAATTAGACGCGAAATGAAACTGCAAATGCCTTCCAACAGGCTTGGAAAAGTGTGTTCTATATCTCTGCAAAACAAACTCCCCGGAGGTTGAGCTTTCAGAAGCTAGTTTAACTCTAAGGGAGGAAGCAGCAGAATGTGCCTCTCACATCTAGCCTGTAGGAATTCAGGTTGGCAAGTTCTATGGGGAAGCCCATTGGCGCCTTCGTTGGAAACGGGTTTGGAAATTTCAGTTTCAAAATCTCTGTGAAAAAGCGTCAGAGAAGCTTCTCCGTTTAGAATCCAGCATATCTCACTGAACCGAAGAAGTGGTAGTTAGAAGGGAGTTAGAGCTGCAAGCAGTTTGGTTTGGGAAATTAGACGCGAAATGAAACTGCAAATGCCTTCCAACAGGCTTGGAAAAGTGTGTTCTATATCTCTGCCAAACAAACTCCCCGGAGGTTGAGCTTTCAGAAGCAAGTTTAACTCTAAGGGAGGAAGCAGCAGAATGTGCCTCTCACATCTAGCCTGTAGGAATTCAGGTTGGCAAGTTCTATGGGGAAGCCCATTGCTGCCTATGGTGGAAACGGCATGGGAGATTTCAGTTTCAAAATCTCTGTGAAAAAGCGTCAGAGAAGCTTCTCCATTTAGAATCCAGCATATCTCACTGAACCGAAGAAGTGGTAGTTAGAAGGGAGTTAGAGCTGCAAGCAGTTTGGTTTGGGAAATTAGACGCGAAATGAAACTGCAAATGCCTTCCAACAGGCTTGGAAAAGTGTGTTCTATATCTCTGCCAAACAAACTCCCCGGAGGTTGAGCTTTCAGAAGCAAGTTTAACTCTAAGGGAGGAAGCAGCAGAATGTGCCTCTCACATCTAGCCTGTAGGAATTCAGGTTGGCAAGTTCTATGGGGAAGCCCATTGCTGCCTATGGTGGAAACGGCATGGGAGATTTCAGTTTCAAAATCTCTGTGAAAAAGCGTCAGAGAAGCTTCTCCATTTAGAATCCAGCATATCTCACTGAACCGAAGAAGTGGTAGTTAGAAGGGAGTTAGAGCTGCAAGCAGTTTGGTTTGGGAAATTAGACGCGAAATGAAACTGCAAATGCCTTCCAACAGGCTTGGAAAAGTGTGTTCTATATCTCTGCAAAACAAACTCCCCGGAGGTTGAGCTTTCAGAAGCTAGTTTAACTCTAAGGGAGGAAGCAGCAGAATGTGCCTCTCACATCTAGCCTGTAGGAATTCAGGTTGGCAAGTTCTATGGGGAAGCCCATTGGCGCCTTCGTTGGAAACGGGTTTGGAAATTTCAGTTTCAAAATCTCTGTGAAAAAGCGTCAGAGAAGCTTCTCCGTTTAGAATCCAGCATATCTCACTGAACCGAAGAAGTGGTAGTTAGAAGGGAGTTAGAGCTGCAAGCAGTTTGGTTTGGGAAATTAGACGCGAAATGAAACTGCAAATGCCTTCCAACAGGCTTGGAAAAGTGTGTTCTATATCTCTGCCAAACAAACTCCCCGGAGGTTGAGCTTTCAGAAGCAAGTTTAACTCTAAGGGAGGAAGCAGCAGAATGTGCCTCTCACATCTAGCCTGTAGGAATTCAGGTTGGCAAGTTCTATGGGGAAGCCCATTGCTGCCTATGGTGGAAACGGCATGGGAGATTTCAGTTTCAAAATCTCTGTGAAAAAGCGTCAGAGAAGCTTCTCCGTTTAGAATCCAGCATATCTCACTGAACCGAAGAAGTGGTAGTTAGAAGGGAGTTAGAGCTGCAAGCAGTTTGGTTTGGGAAATTAGATGCGAAATGACACTGCAAAGGCCTTCCAACAGGCTTGGAAAAGTGTGTTCTTTATCTGTGCCAAACAGAGTCCCCGGAGGTTGAGCTTTCAGAAGCAAGCTTAACTGTTAGGGAGGAAGCAGCAGAATGTGCCTCTCACATCTAGCCTGTAGGAATTCAGGTTGGCAAGTTCTATGGGGAAGCCCATTGCTGCCTATGGTGGAAACGGCATTGGAGATTTCAGTTTCAAAATCTCTGTGAAAAAGCGTCAGAGAAGCTTCTCCGTTTAGAATCCAGCATATCTCGCTGAACCGAAGAAGTGGTAGTTAGAAGGGAGTTAGAGCTGCAAGCAGTTTGGTTTGGGAAATTAGACGCGAAATGAAACTGCAAATGCCTTCCAACAGGCTTGGAAAAGTGTGTTCTATATCTCTGCCAAACAAACTCCCCCGGAGGTTGAGCTTTCAGAAGCTAGTTTAACTCTAAGGGAGGAAGCAGCACAATGTGCCTCTCACATCTAGCCTGTAGGAATTCAGGTTGGCAAGTTCTATGGGGAAGCCCATTGGCGCCTTCGTTGGAAACGGGTTTGGAAATTTCAGTTTCAAAATCTCTGTGAAAAAGCGTCAGAGAAGCTTCTCCGTTTAGAATCCAGCATATCTCACTGAACCGAAGAAGTGGTAGTTAGAAGGGAGTTAGAGCTGCAAGCAGTTTGGTTTGGGAAATTAGATGCGAAATGACACTGCAAAGGCCTTCCAACAGGCTTGGAAAAGTGTGTTCTATATCTCTGCCAAACAGACTCTCCGGAGGTTGAGCTTTCAGAAGCAAGCTTAACTCTTAGGGAGGAAGCAGCAGAATGTGCCTCTCACATCTAGCCTGTAGGAATTCAGGTTGGCAAGTTCTATGGGGAAGCCCATTGCTGCCTATGGTGGAAACGGCATGGGAGATTTCAGTTTCAAAATCTCTGTGAATAAGCGTCAGAGAAGCTTCTCCGTTTAGAATCCAGCATATCTCACTGAACCGAAGAAGTGGTAGTTAGAAGGGAGTTAGAGCTGCAAGCAGTTTGGTTTGGGAAATTAGACGCGAAATGAAACTGCAAATGCCTTCCAACAGGCTTGGAAAAGTGTGTTCTATATCTCTGCCAAACAAACTCCCCGGAGGTTGAGCTTTCAGAAGCTAGTTTAACTCTAAGGGAGGAAGCAGCAGAATGTGCCTCTCACATCTAGCCTGTAGGAATTCAGGTTGGCAAGTTCTATGGGGAAGCCCATTGCTGCCTATGGTGGAAACGGCATGGGAGATTTCAGTTTCAAAATCTCTGTGAAAAAGCGTCAGAGAAGCTTCTCCGTTTAGAATCCAGCATATCTCACTGAACCGAAGAAGTGGTAGTTAGAAGGGAGTTAGAGCTGCAAGCAGTTTGGTTTGGGAAATTAGATGCGAAATGACACTGCAAAGGCCTTTCAACAGGCTTGGAAAAGTGTGTTATATATCTCTGCCAAACAGACTCTCCGGAGGTTGAGCTTTCAGAAGCAAGCTTAAATTTTAGGGAGGAAGCAGCAGAATGTGCCTCTCACATCTAGCCTGTAGGAATTCAGGTTGGCAAGTTCTATGGGGAAGCCCATTGCTGCCTATGGTGGAAACGGCATGGGAGATTTCAGTTTCAAAATCTCTGTGAAAAAGCGTCAGAGAAGCTTCTCCGTTTAGAATCCAGCATATCTCACTGAACCGAAGAAGTGGTAGTTAGAAGGGAGTTAGAGCTGCAAGCAGTTTGGTTTGGGAAATTAGACGCGAAATGAAACTGCAAATGCCTTCCAACAGGCTTGGAAAAGTGTGTTCTATATCTCTGCCAAACAAACTCCCCGGAGGTTGAGCTTTCAGAAGCAAGTTTAACTCTAAGGGAGGAAGCAGCAGAATGTGCCTCTCACATCTAGCCTGTAGGAATTCAGGTTGGCAAGTTCTATGGGGAAGCCCATTGCTGCCTATGGTGGAAACGGCATGGGAGATTTCAGTTTCAAAATCTCTGTGAAAAAGCGTCAGAGAAGCTTCTCCGTTTAGAATCCAGCATATCTCACTGAACCGAAGAAGTGGTAGTTAGAAGGGAGTTAGAGCTGCAAGCAGTTTGGTTTGGGAAATTAGATGCGAAATGACACTGCAAAGGCCTTCCAACAGGCTTGGAAAAGTGTGTTCTTTATCTGTGCCAAACAGAGTCCCCGGAGGTTGAGCTTTCAGAAGCAAGCTTAACTGTTAGGGAGGAAGCAGCAGAATGTGCCTCTCACATCTAGCCTGTAGGAATTCAGGTTGGCAAGTTCTATGGGGAAGCCCATTGCTGCCTATGGTGGAAACGGCATTGGAGATTTCAGTTTCAAAATCTCTGTGAAAAAGCGTCAGAGAAGCTTCTCCGTTTAGAATCCAGCATATCTCGCTGAACCGAAGAAGTGGTAGTTAGAAGGGAGTTAGAGCTGCAAGCAGTTTGGTTTGGGAAATTAGACGCGAAATGAAACTGCAAATGCCTTCCAACAGGCTTGGAAAAGTGTGTTCTATATCTCTGCCAAACAAACTCCCCCGGAGGTTGAGCTTTCAGAAGCTAGTTTAACTCTAAGGGAGGAAGCAGCACAATGTGCCTCTCACATCTAGCCTGTAGGAATTCAGGTTGGCAAGTTCTATGGGGAAGCCCATTGGCGCCTTCGTTGGAAACGGGTTTGGAAATTTCAGTTTCAAAATCTCTGTGAAAAAGCGTCAGAGAAGCTTCTCCGTTTAGAATCCAGCATATCTCACTGAACCGAAGAAGTGGTAGTTAGAAGGGAGTTAGAGCTGCAAGCAGTTTGGTTTGGGAAATTAGATGCGAAATGACACTGCAAAGGCCTTCCAACAGGCTTGGAAAAGTGTGTTCTATATCTCTGCCAAACAGACTCTCCGGAGGTTGAGCTTTCAGAAGCAAGCTTAACTCTTAGGGAGGAAGCAGCAGAATGTGCCTCTCACATCTAGCCTGTAGGAATTCAGGTTGGCAAGTTCTATGGGGAAGCCCATTGCTGCCTATGGTGGAAACGGCATGGGAGATTTCAGTTTCAAAATCTCTGTGAATAAGCGTCAGAGAAGCTTCTCCGTTTAGAATCCAGCATATCTCACTGAACCGAAGAAGTGGTAGTTAGAAGGGAGTTAGAGCTGCAAGCAGTTTGGTTTGGGAAATTAGACGCGAAATGAAACTGCAAATGCCTTCCAACAGGCTTGGAAAAGTGTGTTCTATATCTCTGCCAAACAAACTCCCCGGAGGTTGAGCTTTCAGAAGCTAGTTTAACTCTAAGGGAGGAAGCAGCAGAATGTGCCTCTCACATCTAGCCTGTAGGAATTCAGGTTGGCAAGTTCTATGGGGAAGCCCATTGCTGCCTATGGTGGAAACGGCATGGGAGATTTCAGTTTCAAAATCTCTGTGAAAAAGCGTCAGAGAAGCTTCTCCGTTTAGAATCCAGCATATCTCACTGAACCGAAGAAGTGGTAGTTAGAAGGGAGTTAGAGCTGCAAGCAGTTTGGTTTGGGAAATTAGATGCGAAATGACACTGCAAAGGCCTTTCAACAGGCTTGGAAAAGTGTGTTATATATCTCTGCCAAACAGACTCTCCGGAGGTTGAGCTTTCAGAAGCAAGCTTAAATTTTAGGGAGGAAGCAGCAGAATGTGCCTCTCACATCTAGCCTGTAGGAATTCAGGTTGGCAAGTTCTATGGGGAAGCCCATTGCTGCCTATGGTGGAAACGGCATGGGAGATTTCAGTTTCAAAATCTCTGTGAAAAAGCGTCAGAGAAGCTTCTCCGTTTAGAATCCAGCATATCTCACTGAACCGAAGAAGTGGTAGTTAGAAGGGAGTTAGAGCTGCAAGCAGTTTGGTTTGGGAAATTAGACGCGAAATGAAACTGCAAATGCCTTCCAACAGGCTTGGAAAAGTGTGTTCTATATCTCTGCCAAACAAACTCCCCGGAGGTTGAGCTTTCAGAAGCAAGTTTAACTCTAAGGGAGGAAGCAGCAGAATGTGCCTCTCACATCTAGCCTGTAGGAATTCAGGTTGGCAAGTTCTATGGGGAAGCCCATTGCTGCCTATGGTGGAAACGGCATGGGAGATTTCAGTTTCAAAATCTCTGTGAATAAGCGTCAGAGAAGCTTCTCCGTTTAGAATCCAGCATATCTCACTGAACCGAAGAAGTGGTAGTTAGAAGGGAGTTAGAGCTGCAAGCAGTTTGGTTTGGGAAATTAGACGCGAAATGAAACTGCAAATGCCTTCCAACAGGCTTGGAAAAGTGTGTTCTATATCTCTGCCAAACAAACTCCCCGGAGGTTGAGCTTTCAGAAGCTAGTTTAACTCTAAGGGAGGAAGCAGCAGAATGTGCCTCTCACATCTAGCCTGTAGGAATTCAGGTTGGCAAGTTCTATGGGGAAGCCCATTGCTGCCTATGGTGGAAACGGCATGGGAGATTTCAGTTTCAAAATCTCTGTGAAAAAGCGTCAGAGAAGCTTCTCCGTTTAGAATCCAGCATATCTCACTGAACCGAAGAAGTGGTAGTTAGAAGGGAGTTAGAGCTGCAAGCAGTTTGGTTTGGGAAATTAGACGCGAAATGAAACTGCAAATGCCTTCCAACAGGCTTGGAAAAGTGTGTTCTATATCTCGGCCAAACAAACTCCCCGGAGGTTGAGCTTTCAGAAGCAAGTTTAACTCTAAGGGAGGAAGCAGCAGAATGTGCCTCTCACATCTAGCCTGTAGGAATTCAGGTTGGCAAGTTCTATGGGGAAGCCCATTGCTCCCTATGGAGGAAACGGCATGGGAGATTTCAGTTTCAAAATCTCTGTGAAAAAGCGTCAGAGAAGCTTCTCCATTTAGAATCCAGCATATCTCACTGAACCGAAGAAGTGGTAGTTAGAAGGGAGTTAGAGCTGCAAGCAGTTTGGTTTGGGAAATTAGACGCGAAATGAAACTGCAAATGCCTTCCAACAGGCTTGGAAAAGTGTGTTCTATATCTCTGCCAAACAAACTCCCCGGAGGTTGAGCTTTCAGAAGCTAGTTTAACTCTAAGGGAGGAAGCAGCAGAATGTGCCTCTCACATCTAGCCTGTAGGAATTCAGGTTGGCAAGTTCTATGGGGAAGCCCATTGGCGCCTTCGTTGGAAACGGGTTTGGAAATTTCAGTTTCAAAATCTCTGTGAAAAAGCGTCAGAGAAGCTTCTCCGTTTAGAATCCAGCATATCTCACTGAACCGAAGAAGTGGTAGTTAGAAGGGAGTTAGAGCTGCAAGCAGTTTGGTTTGGGAAATTAGATGCGAAATGACACTGCAAAGGCCTTCCAACAGGCTTGGAAAAGTGTGTTCTATATCTCTGCCAAACAGACTCCCCGGAGGTTGAGCTTTCAGAAGCAAGCTTTACTCTTAGGGAGGAAGCAGCAGAATGTGCCTCTCACATCTAGCCTGTAGGAATTCAGGTTGGCAAGTTCTATGGGGAAGCCCATTGCTGCCTATGGTGGAAACGGCATGGGAGATTTCAGTTTCAAAATCTCTGTGAAAAAGCGTCAGAGAAGCTTCTCCGTTTAGAATCCAGCATATCTCACTGAACCGAAGAAGTGGTAGTTAGAAGGGAGTTAGAGCTGCAAGCAGTTTGGTTTGGGAAATTAGACGCGAAATGAAACTGCAAATGCCTTCCAACAGGCTTGGAAAAGTGTGTTCTATATCTCTGCAAAACAAACTCCCCGGAGGTTGAGCTTTCAGAAGCTAGTTTAACTCTAAGGGAGGAAGCAGCAGAATGTGCCTCTCACATCTAGCCTGTAGGAATTCAGGTTGGCAAGTTCTATGGGGAAGCCCATTGGCGCCTTCGTTGGAAACGGGTTTGGAAATTTCAGTTTCAAAATCTCTGTGAAAAAGCGTCAGAGAAGCTTCTCCGTTTAGAATCCAGCATATCTCACTGAACCGAAGAAGTGGTAGTTAGAAGGGAGTTAGAGCTGCAAGCAGTTTGGTTTGGGAAATTAGACGCGAAATGAAACTGCAAATGCCTTCCAACAGGCTTGGAAAAGTGTGTTCTATATCTCTGCCAAACAAACTCCCCGGAGGTTGAGCTTTCAGAAGCAAGTTTAACTCTAAGGGAGGAAGCAGCAGAATGTGCCTCTCACATCTAGCCTGTAGGAATTCAGGTTGGCAAGTTCTATGGGGAAGCCCATTGCTGCCTATGGTGGAAACGGCATGGGAGATTTCAGTTTCAAAATCTCTGTGAAAAAGCGTCAGAGAAGCTTCTCCATTTAGAATCCAGCATATCTCACTGAACCGAAGAAGTGGTAGTTAGAAGGGAGTTAGAGCTGCAAGCAGTTTGGTTTGGGAAATTAGACGCGAAATGAAACTGCAAATGCCTTCCAACAGGCTTGGAAAAGTGTGTTCTATATCTCTGCAAAACAAACTCCCCGGAGGTTGAGCTTTCAGAAGCTACTTTAACTCTAAGGGAGGAAGCAGCAGAATGTGCCTCTCACATCTAGCCTGTAGGAATTCAGGTTGGCAAGTTCTATGGGGAAGCCCATTGGCGCCTTCGTTGGAAACGGGTTTGGAAATTTCAGTTTCAAAATCTCTGTGAAAAAGCGTCAGAGAAGCTTCTCCGTTTAGAATCCAGCATATCTCACTGAACCGAAGAAGTGGTAGTTAGAAGGGAGTTAGAGCTGCAAGCAGTTTGGTTTGGGAAATTAGACGCGAAATGAAACTGCAAATGCCTTCCAACAGGCTTGGAAAAGTGTGTTCTATATCTCTGCCAAACAAACTCCCCGGAGGTTGAGCTTTCAGAAGCAAGTTTAACTCTAAGGGAGGAAGCAGCAGAATGTGCCTCTCACATCTAGCCTGTAGTAATTCAGGTTGGCAAGTTCTATGGGGAAGCCCATTGCTGCCTATGGTGGAAACGGCATGGGAGATTTCAGTTTCAAAATCTCTGTGAAAAAGCGTCAGAGAAGCTTCTCCGTTTAGAATCCAGCATATCTCACTGAACCGAAGAAGTGGTAGTTAGAAGGGAGTTAGAGCTGCAAGCAGTTTGGTTTGGGAAATTAGACGCGAAATGAAACTGCAAATGCCTTCCAACAGGCTTGGAAAAGTGTGTTCTATATCTCTGCCAAACAAACTCCCCGGAGGTTGAGCTTTCAGAAGCTAGTTTAACTCTAAGGGAGGAAGCAGCAGAATGTGCCTCTCACATCTAGCCTGTAGGAATTCAGGTTGGCAAGTTCTATGGGGAAGCCCATTGCTGCCTATGGTGGAAACGGCATGGGAGATTTCAGTTTCAAAATCTCTGTGAAAAAGCGTCAGAGAAGCTTCTCCGTTTAGAATCCAGCATATCTCACTGAACCGAAGAAGTGGTAGTTAGAAGGGAGTTAGAGCTGCAAGCAGTTTGGTTTGGGAAATTAGACGCGAAATGAAACTGCAAATGCCTTCCAACAGGCTTGGAAAAGTGTGTTCTATATCTCTGCCAAACAAACTCCCCGGAGGTTGAGCTTTCAGAAGCTAGTTTAACTCTAAGGGAGGAAGCAGCAGAATGTGCCTCTCACATCTAGCCTGTAGGAATTCAGGTTGGCAAGTTCTATGGGGAAGCCCATTGGCGCCTTCGTTGGAAACGGGTTTGGAAATTTCAGTTTCAAAATCTCTGTGAAAAAGCGTCAGAGAAGCTTCTCCGTTTAGAATCCAGCATATCTCACTGAACCGAAGAAGTGGTAGTTAGAAGGGAGTTAGAGCTGCAAGCAGTTTGGTTTGGGAAATTAGACGCGAAATGAAACTGCAAATGCCTTCCAACAGGCTTGGAAAAGTGTGTTCTATATCTCTGCCAAACAAACTCCCCGGAGGTTGAGCTTTCAGAAGCAAGTTTAACTCTAAGGGAGGAAGCAGCAGAATGTGCCTCTCACATCTAGCCTGTAGGAATTCAGGTTGGCAAGTTCTATGGGGAAGCCCATTGCTGCCTATGGTGGAAACGGCATGGGAGATTTCAGTTTCAAAATCTCTGTGAAAAAGCGTCAGAGAAGCTTCTCCATTTAGAATCCAGCATATCTCACTGAACCGAAGAAGTGGTAGTTAGAAGGGAGTTAGAGCTGCAAGCAGTTTGGTTTGGGAAATTAGACGCGAAATGAAACTGCAAATGCCTTCCAACAGGCTTGGAAAAGTGTGTTCTATATCTCTGCAAAACAAACTCCCCGGAGGTTGAGCTTTCAGAAGCTAGTTTAACTCTAAGGGAGGAAGCAGCAGAATGTGCCTCTCACATCTAGCCTGTAGGAATTCAGGTTGGCAAGTTCTATGGGGAAGCCCATTGGCGCCTTCGTTGGAAACGGGTTTGGAAATTTCAGTTTCAAAATCTCTGTGAAAAAGCGTCAGAGAAGCTTCTCCGTTTAGAATCCAGCATATCTCACTGAACCGAAGAAGTGGTAATTAAGGGAGTTAGAGCTGCAAGCAGTTTGGTTTGGGAAATTAGACGCGAAATGAAACTGCAAATGCCTTCCAACAGGCTTGGAAAAGTGTGTTCTATATCTCTGCCAAACAAACTCCCCGGAGGTTGAGCTTTCAGAAGCAAGTTTAACTCTAAGGGAGGAAGCAGCAGAATGTGCCTCTCACATCTAGCCTGTAGGAATTCAGGTTGGCAAGTTCTATGGGGAAGCCCATTGCTGCCTATGGTGGAAACGGCATGGGAGATTTCAGTTTCAAAATCTCTGTGAAAAAGCGTCAGAGAAGCTTCTCCATTTAGAATCCAGCATATCTCACTGAACCGAAGAAGTGGTAGTTAGAAGGGAGTTAGAGATGCAAGCAGTTTGGTTTGGGAAATTAGACGCGAAATGAAACTGCAGATGCCTTCCAACAGGCTTGGAAAAGTGTGTTCTATATCTCTGCCAAACAAACTCCCCGGAGGTTGAGCTTTCAGAAGCAAGTTTAACTCTAAGGGAGGAAGCAGCAGAATGTGCCTCTCACATCTAGCCTGTAGGAATTCAGGTTGGCAAGTTCTATGGGGAAGCCCATTGCTGCCTATGGTGGAAACGGCATGGGAGATTTCAGTTTCAAAATCTCTGTGAAAAAGCGTCAGAGAAGCTTCTCCATTTAGAATCCAGCATATCTCACTGAACCGAAGAAGTGGTAGTTAGAAGGGAGTTAGAGCTGCAAGCAGTTTGGTTTGGGAAATTAGACGCGAAATGAAACTGCAAATGCCTTCCAACAGGCTTGGAAAAGTGTGTTCTATATCTCTGCCAAACAAACTCCCCGGAGGTTGAGCTTTCAGAAGCTAGTTTAACTCTAAGGGAGGAAGCAGCAGAATGTGCCTCTCACATCTAGCCTGTAGGAATTCAGGTTGGCAAGTTCTATGGGGAAGCCCATTGGCGCCTTCGTTGGTAACGGGTTTGGAAATTTCAGTTTCAAAATCTCTGTGAAAAAGCGTCAGAGAAGCTTCTCCGTTTAGAATCCAGCATATCTCACTGAACCGAAGAAGTGGTAGTTAGAAGGGAGTTAGAGCTGCAAGCAGTTTGGTTTGGGAAATTAGACGCGAAATGAAACTGCAAATGCCTTCCAACAGGCTTGGAAAAGTGTGTTCTATATCTCTGCCAAACAAACTCCCCGGAGGTTGAGCTTTCAGAAGCAAGTTTAACTCTAAGGGAGGAAGCAGCAGAATGTGCCTCTCACATCTAGCCTGTAGGAATTCAGGTTGGCAAGTTCTATGGGGAAGCCCATTGCTGCCTATGGTGGAAACGGCATGGGAGATTTCAGTTTCAAAATCTCTGTGAAAAAGCGTCAGAGAAGCTTCTCCATTTAGAATCCAGCATATCTCACTGAACCGAAGAAGTGGTAGTTAGAAGGGAGTTAGAGGTGCAAGCAGTTTGGTTTGGGAAATTAGACGCGAAATGAAACTGCAAATGCCTTCCAACAGGCTTGGAAAAGTGTGTTCTATATCTCTGCCAAACAAACTCCCCGGAGGTTGAGCTTTCAGAAGCAAGTTTAACTCTAAGGGAGGAAGCAGCAGAATGTGCCTCTCACATCTAGCCTGTAGGAATTCAGGTTGGCAAGTTCTATGGGGAAGCCCATTGCTGCCTATGGTGGAAACGGCATGGGAGATTTCAGTTTCAAAATCTCTGTGAAAAAGCGTCAGAGAAGCTTCTCCATTTAGAATCCAGCATATCTCACTGAACCGAAGAAGTGGTAGTTAGAAGGGAGTTAGAGCTGCAAGCAGTTTGGTTTGGGAAATTAGACGCGAAATGAAACTGCAAATGCCTTCCAACAGGCTTGGAAAAGTGTGTTCTATATCTCTGCAAAACAAACTCCCCGGAGGTTGAGCTTTCAGAAGCTAGTTTAACTCTAAGGGAGGAAGCAGCAGAATGTGCCTCTCACATCTAGCCTGTAGGAATTCAGGTTGGCAAGTTCTATGGGGAAGCCCATTGGCGCCTTCGTTGGAAACGGGTTTGGAAATTTCAGTTTCAAAATCTCTGTGAAAAAGCGTCAGAGAAGCTTCTCCGTTTAGAATCCAGCATATCTCACTGAACCGAAGAAGTGGTAGTTAGAAGGGAGTTAGAGCTGCAAGCAGTTTGGTTTGGGAAATTAGACGCGAAATGAAACTGCAAAGGCCTTCCAACAGGCTTGGAAAAGTGTGTTCTATATCTCGGCCAAACAAACTCCCCGGAGGTTGAGCTTTCAGAAGCAAGTTTAACTCTAAGGGAGGAAGCAGCAGAATGTGCCTCTCACATCTAGCCTGTAGGAATTCAGGTTGGCAAGTTCTATGGGGAAGCCCATTGCTGCCTATGGTGGAAACGGCATGGGAGATTTCAGTTTCAAAATCTCTGTGAAAAAGCGTCAGAGAAGCTTCTCCGTTTAGAATCCAGCATATCTCACTGAACCGAAGAAGTGGTAGTTAGAAGGGAGTTAGAGCTGCAAGCAGTTTGGTTTGGGAAATTAGACGCGAAATGAAACTGCAAATGCCTTCCAACAGGCTTGGAAAAGTGTGTTCTATATCTCTGCAAAACAAACTCCCCGGAGGTTGAGCTTTCAGAAGCTAGTTTAACTCTAAGGGAGGAAGCAGCAGAATGTGCCTCTCACATCTAGCCTGTAGGAATTCAGGTTGGCAAGTTCTATGGGGAAGCCCATTGGCGCCTTCGTTGGAAACGGGTTTGGAAATTTCAGTTTCAAAATCTCTGTGAAAAAGCGTCAGAGAAGCTTCTCCGTTTAGAATCCAGCATATCTCACTGAACCGAAGAAGTGGTAGTTAGAAGGGAGTTAGAGCTGCAAGCAGTTTGGTTTGGGAAATTAGACGCGAAATGAAACTGCAAATGCCTTCCAACAGGCTTGGAAAAGTGTGTTCTATATCTCTGCCAAACAAACTCCCCGGAGGTTGAGCTTTCAGAAGCAAGTTTAACTCTAAGGGAGGAAGCAGCAGAATGTGCCTCTCACATCTAGCCTGTAGGAATTCAGGTTGGCAAGTTCTATGGGGAAGCCCATTGCTGCCTATGGTGGAAACGGCATGGGAGATTTCAGTTTCAAAATCTCTGTGAAAAAGCGTCAGAGAAGCTTCTCCATTTAGAATCCAGCATATCTCACTGAACCGAAGAAGTGGTAGTTAGAAGGGAGTTAGAGCTGCAAGCAGTTTGGTTTGGGAAATTAGACGCGAAATGAAACTGCAAATGCCTTCCAACAGGCTTGGAAAAGTGTGTTCTATATCTCTGCAAAACAAACTCCCCGGAGGTTGAGCTTTCAGAAGCTAGTTTAACTCTAAGGGAGGAAGCAGCAGAATGTGCCTCTCACATCTAGCCTGTAGGAATTCAGGTCGGCAAGTTCTATGGGGAAGCCCATTGGCGCCTTCGTTGGAAACGGGTTTGGAAATTTCAGTTTCAAAATCTCTGTGAAAAAGCGTCAGAGAAGCTTCTCCGTTTAGAATCCAG